>NC_081296.1:43758910-44974744 GCF_030435805.1 Mustela lutreola
CACAGTTCCCCCTTCAAGTATTGTGTAACCAGTGGGGCCAAATTTAGTTAAACAATAACAAGAACATATACACAGAAGAAGGTATTAGAAAAAAATAAAAAGAAAAAAACCAAAGTGGTTATTTTTAGATAGTAAGATTTACTGGTACCAGCTTTTTTAAAAAAAATACATTTATAACTCTTTCCCAAAACTGTAATGATGAACACATACTAATTTTGTAATTCAAAAATAATATAAACACATTAATGATCATTTTCATAAACACGAGATTATCAGAATCCAAGTTTCAACCAATATAAAAGTTCAGGATCATTTGTAAATTAAGCTGTTTTTGCATGCTGAAAGCCCCTTAAAGCTTTCTGTTTCTATTAGTACTTAATTTAGCATGAAAATAGAGTTAAAAGAAGTCAGTCACAGTGCTATTTTAGATTATACCCTCATTTTTTCTCTCAAAGGGATTTTGATTTTAATGACTGTAAAAGGGATTAATTTCACAAAAAAATATATCTGAACATCATTGCAATAAATTATACAAGGGTCTATATACAATAGAATCATTTAAAATAAAGGTATATTTAATAACATTTTTTTTCAGTGAGTATTTAAAATAGAATCAATTTATGACTGGTCATTCTATGTTAAGTTTTTTTGCAGGAAACCTCATTAAGGTACTCCAAATAGGAAGATGATTAATTAGTCTAAAAGGCCATTAGGAAAGGACAAAATTTCTCTAAAAATATTTTCAGAGAAAAATGTAATTTTTTGTCTAACTGAAGTCTCTTCTGTGATTTAAAACTCTTGTACTTAAAAAAAATGTAGTTAAACTTCATTTTGCTTTTTTTGGACAATACAACTTAAAATAATTTAAAAACTTTTTAACTAGTTATTTCCTGATATGTTGATCTACTTCTTGCCTGTCTATAGTCCTCCTACATTTTCATCTCTCAAGTTTTTTAAACCCACATGGCAAATTATGGTTTAGGCAATGGATAATCAAATGAAAGAATGATTTGAATCTGGAGCTCCCACGCGCTATGAAGTTTTGGCCCCATACTTTCTTCTCAGCCCATGTCATGCTAATACATCTTACTGTGCTATGTCTCTTATCCCAGTTGTATTATTTATAGTATGTATACTAATCCGTATTTTGAGCAGCTTATTTATTCAGCCTAAGGAGAAGTCATAGCCAACTTTACTTCTAAATACTTGACCAACCTTTTCTACCCACACAGTATGCTATCACTCAAATTTAACAAGTTTTGCCTTCTCACTCATTATGAAACACTCATGGAACCTGAGTTCTAGGAATATATTGGCCCCTAAACTAGTTTTGTGACACTGGGAGAGTCACCTAACTTCCTGGTTTTCAGTGTTTTTATCTATACAATGGGGACAAGAATACACTAAAAGACTTAAGTCTCAAAACACTGAAATTTTATTATCAATGTCAGGGATCAGAGTCCATTCTAATTGCTCTTAATATTAAATTAGTGTCTAGTATGTGGAAACCCTGTAGGGAATACAAATGAAAATAAAGTATATTCTTAGTGAAATGGTTTTTGAATTAAAATACCCAGACTGAGATATAGTACTTTATAGTATTCTACAGAGGCATAATCATTACCACGGTTCTTTCACATTCCATAAACAAAACAGGTATTTCTTTCCTAGTCACATTATTATAAAAAATTTCCCCTAACTACTACTTCCCCTTTCAACTCTAGTCAAGGTCCCTTCCTTTTATCTCTGCTGCTCTCCACTACCACTGCAACTTAATTACTCAAAATTGAAGCTCCCACTGCTTCCACACAACGATGAAATGCTTTATTTCTTTTTTGTTTAGGAAAAACCTATAACTTTTCATAATGAAAAGAATTATAAGAGTTTATAGGAATCTTGGAAAATGATTTAATAGAAAAATAGAACAAAGGCAGGAAACCTTTAGGAACATAAGGACTGCTTTAGTGGGCCAGAATCACAGTTCCACAAAGGCAGGGTACAGTCTCTAATGACAATGCAAAAAAGGGTTCTACTGTGGAAAGATGTGATTTCAAAAAAAATATGAATATTTCAAGTTCTCTGATTAATTCATTATGAAAATGTCATATATTATTTTATCCATTTTTCTCTTTTGGGAAACTAGCAAGACATCTCTGGATAACTTGTTCCTCAACATTTCCTACTTCAGACAACTTTTAGAATTTTAAAGCTATAAGAAACCTCATACTTCTTCAATTGCCTCACTTTATAGATAATGCATCTGACAAAAAGAATTGTTAAAACAACTGTCTAGGTCACAACTTTAATGACAGTTATCTATTCTGTTGATACTCAGTCCAGAGTTTCTTCAACATATCATATGTTTACTGATATTAACACCCTTTTAATTAATATTTGCTTCTTTGTAGTTTTATAGGGTTATCTGTTTTAATTAGTTAGGTTTAGTGAAAAATACTTACTATAAATACAAACATATTTTTCATGAACGAGAGGAGCTGTCTCTTATTCATTATATCCTCAGAATTTATACAGGGTCTGGCACGAGCAGGTATTCAACAGATTGTTATAAATTAAGAGAATGAACCTTATTATAGACTTGGGTCACACACACTCTTAGATTTAATTTTCTTAAAAAAAAGAAAAAATCTAAGGCTCTTCAGTTTAATGTTGTTCCCTTGATCATTTCAGACATTAGTCTCTCGACTTTCTCTAGCTCCATTATGTTCCTTAAGGTGAGGGAATCAATTTTGAATGAAGGTAGAGGTTTTCTTTCTAAATACCAACATCTCAGTAAGTGTGTGATCTTACAAGTGTATGATCTTAGCATGATCTTACACTGGTTAACAATAGCATTTATCTGACACTTTTCTTTCAAACTGTATAAATACGACACATGAATGCTTGCTGGTGTGACACTTAAATACTCTTAAAATGTTGGTTTTATTTACTCTGCCAGAATAAATTCTGTCAAAAATGTTAAACAAAACTAGACTTAGCAACTATTACATTGTCTTTATCCAGAAGGCCCATTAGTCTCTTTATTTTTGCTTCCTATATTTAAATAAATTATCTGTACAAATGACATTATTTGAAAGTCTAATACATACAAGCCACTGAACTCCCTCATTCATGAATACGTATTTCACAATATTCTAGAAACTTAGCTTTTTTGTTTTTTGGTTGGTATAGAGAAGGATTAGAACAGTTTTGGACATATGAAAAAGGCCTGTAGGAAGTCTAAATTAAAAACATGTTTTAGTTTTCCCTTACACATTGACTTATTTATTGCCTTCCACTATTCTTCTAACTCCAGACACACCCTTCCTTTCATCCTTAAGAACTCTATAGGATCCCTTTCATTCATCAATCCTTTATCATCATCATTCTACCCTCAAACATCCCTCCTATCATCCAAAGAGAAATCCTTTCATTCAGTATCTGTCCTTGATGATATATGCTACCAGAGAAGCTTACAGATGGAAAGAACCTTAGAAATCTCTAAGTCAAAATCCCACATACCACTGTGATATTTACTAATGATAAAACAAATTATTATGGCCAAATATAGTACTTAAATGGTTTAACACATCAACATGCCTAATGTATGCACATGATACTTACTTGTACTCATCATAGACTTCTTGTTTGGGCAATGAAGTCTCAGGATGTTCTTCCAGCGTATTTCGAATCCAGGAAAAGGCATGCATTTGTTGTGCCCGACTAGATGACACGGCATTCTGATCACTGATTATAAAACAAAAACATGTTTTAGCTGAACGAGACAGCAACTGATTGATAATTTTTGAGCCAAGCCTATAAGTTCCATTAAAGAATTGTGTGTAAACACACTATAAGTGACCAAACCAAACTCAAACCATACAGTAGATGCCCAGTTATCTATATGCAAATTGCCCACCTGTGGTTGTGAGCCATTTTCTACAGCTAGTGACTGACCGAAGTTACTGCCCTGCTGCATCCCTCCGATGGTCTCTACAGAGGCACAGGTGATGGAGCACTGACAATGTAAGGTATTCGTTTTGGTGAAAATGACCTCAAAGTGGATATTTGTTCACTTACTTGCCTGTTCATTTGCCTAAATTTGCCAAATCATCAAAGTTTTAAAGCAAGCTATAGAAAAAAATAGTTTCTATTTGCTTAGTATTTTCAAATAACTACCCTTGAGCCCTCCAAGCTCCAGAATGCGATTCACACCAGACAGGTTTTGAGAAGACAAACTTCTTCCTACAGTCAGTCCTTCCTACAACTTCCTGCAACAGTCCTTCTCCAGACCAATACTTCTACTATACATCCTAAGTTTTTACTATACGGCAGAGTCATTTATAAACTAAATCTATAAAATGTACACCCAAGATAACATAAGGGAAGATCCTTTATTGATTCTGACATTCATCCCAGCTAACTAGAACAATAACTTATTTAATTCCAAAGAAGATAGTGAGCAAGTTTCTAGGACAAAAAGATGATTAAAATGGTTATAAAATTTGGTTTGAGGGAGAAGGGGTAAAAGCAACAGAATTTTCATGTTGTTTTCTTTTATACACAATTATAAAGTAACAGAATTTTAAGTATAACTTACATGAATGAAATGAACTTTGAGAAACTTAGAATAATGAAACTTTTAATAGCAAGCATGAGCTAACACCTCTATTTTCTACATGAAATTATTAAATATTTTTAGTAATGAAAATATAGCAATATTCTCAAACACACTTAAAGTATCTTATATTTACAATAAATTCATGTTCCATATATGCAATTTAAATTTTTCTTTTTGATATTCTGTCAACTGTTCACCTAGCAGTACTAAAAAACAAAAACAAAACTCCTGTAGCTTCATTGCTTATAATATGCATGATTTATTTTTTGCTTTTCTGTCCAATTTTTACAATCCTTCACACTGCATAAATACATTGATCTGTTTAAAAAACAACCCAAATTACATTTCATAGTATTTACCCAGATGTAAAAATGAATCAGCAAAAACTATAAGTAAACACTTAACCAAATATGATCAAAGACTAAAAGATCTACTATTTTGCCATTCTGTTTTCTGATGATTTTCGGAATAGCACACAACAATAACAACCATGACACACACCCCACACACCATAGGAATGTCCTATTAACACTGTAATTAAGGCAAAAGCAAGAAGAGATATACCTTTTCTCTCCATTGTTGAGACCAGAAGGCAGCTGAAGGTAGAGGTAGAGTTTCTCTAGGTCTGTAAAATTCTCAACTTCTTTCTAGTTACAAAAGATGAAAAGGAAAACATTTTTAAAACCTTGTTTATCCCTCAACAAAATTTACTAACACCCATGTACTGTTGGTAGGAATGAATTTACCAATTTAGGTGCAGCAATTGTGGAATACACTGTGTAGGTTTCTCTAAAAACAGAGATACCATATGACCTAGTAATTCCATTGAGTATTTACCCAAAGAAAATGAAACCATAAATTCAAAAAGATATATGCATCCCTATGATTACTGTAGCATTATTTACAATAGCCGAGATATGGAAGCGACCTACGTGTCCAGTGATAGATGAACGGATAAAAAAGATGCGGTATAGATATACAATGGACTATTACTCAGCTGTAAAAAATGAGATTTTGCTAATTGCAACAAGATGGATGGACTTAGAAGGTTTTATGCTAAGTGAAATAAGTCAGTCAGAGAAAGACAAATACCATTGATCTCACTCCTATGTGGAATCTAAAAAATGAAACAAACAAAAAAGAGTAGGAACAGACCTGTAAGTACAGAGAACAAACCAGTGGCTGCTAGAAGGGAGGGGATGGGCAAATGGGTGAAGGGGAGCAGTAGATACAGGCTCCCAGTAATGGAATGAGTAAGTCATAAGGATGAGAGGTACAGCATAAAGAATATAGTCAATGGTATTATAATAGCATTGTACGGTGACAAACTGTAGCTACACTTGTCAGCATAGCATAATGTATAGAAACTTGCTGGATCACTGTCATACACTTGAAACTAATGCAACATTGTATGTCAACTATACTTCAATAAAAAATAATAATGAAAAAATACTGACTGTGTAGATTAAACCAGATAGAATGAATCACCTGCCAAAGAAAAAAATTAGGCTTTTTTCTCATCAGTAAAGTAATAGTTAAGTTGTTTGACAAATTTATTGCACATAAAAAGTTACTAAGAGAAAATGGTAATTTCCTTTTTTTTTTTTTTAAGATTTTATTTATTTATTTGACAGACAGAGATCACAAGTAGGCAGAGAGGCAGGCAGAGAGAGAGGAAGGGAAGCGGGCTCCCTGCTGGGCAGAAAGTGGGCTCCATCTTAGGACTCTGGGATCCTGACCCTAGCGGAAGGCAGAGGCTTTAACCCATTGAGCCACCCAGGCACCCCTGGTACTTTCAATTCTTATACTCTAGATACAAATAAAATCAATGTTTAGACAAAAAATTTCTCAGTTTTAATCACATTCAAAGAAGGAGTACTGCACAGGATTACAGGAAAAGTTCTAGACTAGCAGTCAAAAGAACATTCATCAGTTAGTTTTAGCCTAACTATTTAACGACTATGAAGCTTTGGTGCTCTGTCCAATTTTCCTTACAAATGCAAAATGGGTGAGATGACTTCTGTGAACAAATGACTGATGATGCTACTGACACATGGAGATAGAACTGAGGTGTAAAAATACTGAAGTACTACCAACAACCCCTTGCACACAATGCAGATGTAATTATTCACAGAGCTGCAGCAGGGGCTATTTGGAGGACCTATTTGTAAGACTCTGTAGCTTTTCTGCAACTATATCCTTTTGTCTCTAAACCTATCCTTTAAAATAATTTCTGCTATACTGAGGACTGTATATAGCTTTCTTTCCCAGCTCTGTTTGCAACAAAGTAGCTTTAAATGTGCCACAAACCCCTGTTACAATAAAAATATAGTGAAATTCTGGTAGCCCAATTCAAGTGAAACTCCATTGCAACTGAAAACGTGGACAAATTATTGGCAGTCCTGATAACAGAATTTATCTTCATATAATAAAACACAGATCCAATTTTAAAAATGTTTAAAACAACGTAACTCAGCCTATTCTTAGTCTCAACAGAATTCATCTATAAGACAATTTAATCCTAGAATTCATCCACAAAATGATTTAATCTATCAATTACATGTAAATAACTCCCAAATCTACTTTTTCTTTTTCCATTCCACTGTCTATGGGGTCTTCTTCCAATTAGCTCTCACTCCAATACCTAATAGATTTATCAGCTATATCCTATATAACTCTCCTCTCAAACAAAACAAAACAAAACAAAACAAAACAAAACAAAACAGATATTTTCTTTCCCAACTGTTCCTTAACACCTTCTTTTCTCCAGTTCCCTAGTGTGTTCAGTTTTAGAGTATGCTTAATTTTGTTCCTCATCATACACTCCACTTTATTTAGCTCTCTTAACTCTTTACCCCATATACTGCCAGGCTCTTTATTTTCCTTGTCACTATGTAAGGCTAGGTGTTTAGCTTTCTTTTAACAGTAAAGAATTCATTTACTCACCGATTTTATTTACTGCCATGTTCTACAAATGATTTGCAATAATTACAAATTCAAAATGAACCTACCAAGACTGGAAATGCCAAATGAACAACATGATAGTCCTTGCCCTAAGGAACTTAGAAAGATTCGAAATCACTAAAAAGTACAACACTAGCTGGTTTCCCTACCTCCAACCTTCCCTTACTTGAATCTATCTTAAATATAGTTCCTAAAATACTTTGTTCAATATTATTAACATCACCCACTTAATCTCACCTAATCTCAACAATGTCTATCATATTAAATCCAAAGTAGACTAGGTTACAAAAAGCCCACATAAGAAGTTAAGTTCTCAAAGCAAAGTTATTGAAACCAATTTCAAGTTTAGGGGAAATCGCATATATTACCAAGTTAGTTAAATGAACTAAGGTGATAATTTCCTACTATCATGGTTGAAGACCTTTTTTTCTTCTTCTTTTTTAAGAGAGGGAGAGAGAAGGGGCAGGAAGGAGAGGGAGAGAATCTCAAACAGGTTCTACACCCAGCTTGGAGCCCAACATGGGGCTTGAACCCACAAACCTGAGATCATGACTTAAGCAGAAATGAAGATCACACACTTAACTGACTGACCCATCCAGATGCCCCAAAGATCTCTTCTGAAAAGTTATGAGGACTTTTCTCACACACATCTCAATCTTTGTAAGAAGATATACAAAAGGAAATCGTTAAACTAAAGTTTGATTTAAGAAATATCAAAAAACCTTCCAGGAAACCACCTCAAACTTAATTCTGCATGTGACCTAGTTAGTGCTTTGCTCTTTCACATCCTGAACAGAAAAGCCTGTAACAAACAATCAGATTCAGCATTCAGTTTGACATCATGTGATCCTGAGTGGGATCAATTAGATTGAACAAGATTCTTTGTGCAATGCAATCACCTTTTTTTGTTGTTTTAAAGATTTTTTTTTTTTTTAAGATTTATTTACTTATTTGAGAAAGAGTGTGCTAGCAGTGGGAGGAAGAGTCAAGGGAGGGAAAGAGAGAATCCTTAGGCAAACTCCCTGCTGAGCACCTGGAGCCTGATTTGGGGCTTGATCCTAGAATCTGAGATGATGACCCAAGCTGAAATCAAGAGCCAGCTACTCAACCACTGAGTTACCTAGGTGCCCCAAACTCAATCATCTTTTGAAACAGAATCCTGAAAGATGAGATAGAGCAAGAAGGGAATCCTTTTAATATTTTAATATCCCATTTAACTTTTTAAATTTCACACAAAGTACAGGAAGTAGGTACACATGCCTCACTATTCACTTTCAAATGATGCTTTTTGCCATATTTGCAAATTCGTTGACTTTAACAGATTACATAATAGTTGCATGGATTAAAAGCAGCTTATTCATTCTTTACTGATAGACAAATATCATAAAATTTTATTATTTCAAATAGCACTACAGTGAAAATCCTTAAATTTTGACTGGTGTATTCTTTGTGCTAGAGTTTTTTCTAGTGTAAATACTTAAAAGCAGAAATACTTGGTCATCAGAGATGCAAATCTTCAACTTTATTTGGGTATTTCCAAATTATTCCCTGAAACCATTATGCCAATTTATATTTCCAAGAGCAAAACTATAATTTTTCTATATCCTTGTTAAAATTTAAGATTTAAATGTTAGCTACTCTTATGGCTATGAAAAAGTATTTCACAGTCTTAAATTTTCTGGTTGAAGACCGAATATTTTTTCGTATTATTTATCATTTGAGTTTACTCTGATACAAAGGCTATCAAATTCTAGCATGCATCAGAGTCACCTGAAGAGTCTGTTAAAGATTGCAAAACCCCACCTTCACAATTCCTAAATCAGTAGGGTCTCAACTGGGGGCCAGAGAATCCTGATTTTTTTTAAAAGATTTTATTTATTGATTTGACAGAGAGCGACAGAGGGAATATAAACAGGGAGAGTCGCAGAGGGAGAAGCAGGCTTCCCACCAAACCAGCAGACCAACTCGGGGCTGGATCCCAGGTCCCTGGGATCAGGACCTGAGAGCCAAAGGCAGTCACTTAATTACTGTGCCACCCAGGCGCCCAATCCAGATTTCTAATCGTTCCCACTGATGCTGATACTGGTATTCAAGGAATCTCATCTAAAGAACCATACTGTTCAAGGAACCACACATTTGAAAGAGTATTTATCATGTAGTCTATATACTAATTCTCCATTGGCTATACATGCTGCTATTACATTCTCCTAGTTGTAGCTTGTCTTTTCACTTTGTTTTTGGAGTCTCTGATGCAGAGAAGTTTTTAATTTCCAGGAAGTCAAATATATCAACATTTGCATTTATAATCTGTGTTTTCTGTGTCTTGTTTTGAAATCCTTTCCTTATTTTCTTTTTAAGTATTGTTTTTCACATTTAGGTGTTTAATACCCCTAGAATTTATTTTTCTATAAAGCAGAGTTCTAATTAAAAATTTCCCACAAGTTTAGCTAATTGCCCAATATACTTTATTGTAGTTCACCAATTCCCTTCTCATTTTTTCATACCATATCTATTATGGGACTCTTGTTTACTTACAGGTTAACAAGATATGCCATCTTTACTTTTAGTATTTAAAAACATCTTTCTCTATTAATTTAGAAAAAATCAACGATTTATCCTTGAGTGCAATATAGCAAAATGTATGATTCACTGGTCCTTCTTGAACTTGTGTCCCAGATTTTTCTATAAAAATATTACCCAATAACTGATTAACACAGCTTTGATAGAGCTTTTATAAATCTTACTTTAACAGGCAAGTTTCCTATTGATAACCAGTATGAATATATGACCTATATTATCTATTAAAAGCAAATGAAACAGCTGCTACTTGAGCTTGATAGACTGACCCTTCAAATCTAATCTATCTAAAGCAGTAAGATATAGCAGCAGTGAGGTGCAGAATATAGAATTAGAAGGTTTACAGCCAAACTCCAGATTTGCACTCATTAGCTTTGTGATATTAAGCAAGCTGTTCAAGCTGAGTAATCTGTAAAACCATGATAAAATGCTCATAAAATTTTTGTGAGGATTAAAAGTAATTTATAAAATTTATCTATGATAGATATTATTATTATATATTATTCTGAAATATATAACTGCTTAAGAGATTTTGGTAGAAGAGTTTATTATTTAAATTCTATCAACAAGTACATAATCTTTTATTTGAAAAAGCAAGATGTCTTCTAGGAAATATTTTAGCCTGGTGACCTCTACTAACTTAGGAGGTACGTAGAACAATGCTCCTAGATTTCATATATGAGCATCACACTTGCCCCTAAGTTACTGAAGACAATGTTCCACCAACACTAACTTTCCACAGGGTGAATATAGAAAAAGGTAGATACTATTCCCTCCTAAGCCACCAAGATGAAATAGAAATTAGAAATTAGAAATTAGAAATTTAAGCAGAATAGGTCAGAAATAAAAGCTCTTCCTAGGCTGAATATGGAATGAAATGTGTAACTTCCCATTTGTCTTCTATCATTAAAAAATACTTGAAACAATATACTATATTTCAAAAACTGAGTTTATTTTTAGCAGTCCTGCTTGTATGCTCAAGACATCTACCTCTGAACTATCAATATAAACAGGATAGATTGCCAAGGATCAGGTTGAATTTCAAATGTCTGACTACCAGAACTTGAAGCCCTTCAAGCAGATGGTTTGTATTTATTGCCATGGAATATAGTTATAAGGTAGTCTCTGAATGGAGAGATCTGGTCCTGTTTTTTTTTTTTTTTTTTTTTAATATTTTATTTATTTATTTGACAGAGAGAGATCATAAGTAGGCAGAGAGGCAGGCAGAGAGAGAGAGGAGGAAGCAGGCTCCCCGCTGAGCAGAGAGCCTGATGCGGGACTCGATCCCAGGATCCTGAGATCATGACCTGAGCCGAAGGCAGCGGCTTAACCCACTGAGCCACCCAGGCGCCCCGATCTGGTCCTGTTTTGAGGGACCATCTTGGATCTGGTTTACGCTATAATTTCTCAAATTTTTTCTATTTGAAATCAGTTTGGCTATAGTGATGTGTTTCCTGTTATGAGACTTCCCTCTCAGATGTTATTCAGGTTTGTTTGTAACAAGATCACAAATAAGCCCCCCCGGGTAAGGGCCGATACTTAACAAAGACTCTAACAAAGTGAAGGCTCAACTGTGAAACTTTTATGCAAATCCATGGTAAACTGACATCTGAGGATCATTATCTTTATTTCCAGAAAAAACTGAAACTCTTCTATTGAGATGTATAAATACCCTTCAAAGAACTGGCTAGGCTGACAATGACTGAATTCTGGTGGAAGAGGAACAACCAGGGTATCACAACCATAATTAGTTCTTTAAAATTTACTTTTCAAAGTGGTATCAGAAAAAGGTTTTTAAAAAAGTTTTAACTTAAATTTTTATGTAGAACTTAAAGCTTAAAATCTACAAACCTACATTCTTCAGTTTGACTATTTCTTCAGTTAACCATATGCGGATGGAACATATATACACTGATAGGATAGTCATGCTTGAATTTGCATTTGATTTTATAAACTACCAAAACAAAGCAAAACCAGAACTTAAAAAAAAAAATCTAATTTTTTTTTCCTCCTCAGGTGACACTGATTCTGGAGCACCGCAGTAAAAGACCTTTTTCACCAGCAACATTGACAGAAGGACTAAAAAGGGGGAAAAGTAGATCCTTATTCTATAGCCTTTTTAAAATTATGGAAACAATCAACATACCTGATATTATATTCTCTCGGGCCCCAGCAGTTGTTAAAGCTGTCCTCCCAAAGGATTGAATAAGGAAGACAGAGAAAAAGGTCAAGGAACGAGGACTCTAATTTTCAATGCTTGTTGCTTAGAAGTCTTAATTTCACTTTCCTAACCTGCTATGATAGAACTACGGTGGGGATGGGGTATGATTTTCTTTTGAGCTACTTGCTACAAGCAATGTAAGAGGAAGTTGTTTTTCCATTCTCAGTTCGAGAAAGTATAAATCAAATGGGGAGAAAAGTTTTATTATATTTGTATTATTGTGGGAATTTACTCTATTTGTAAACCTACTGAATTAGATATAAAATGAAAATGGTTTAGCTTTCTTTATAATATGTTCAGAGATTAAGAATGTGATCTGAGTCTATTTGAAAGACATCAATTACTAAGGGACAGCTTTAAAAATAGTAAGCAAGGCTGACAAACTTCAGTGAAACCCTAACTTTGCTTCTTACTTTCTTCTAATTCTGCTGGGTGATCTAAAGAATCTATGACAATCTGAAACAAACTAACAAACAAAAAACCCTTCAGGTTGCCTCAATTACAATCTAGCTGAGAAATTCTGACATCAATATGCCCTGAAGGGCTGCAGCAGAAGCAGTGGGGAAATCACACTCCAATGCAGGTAAGTAAGGTATTTCTCAGTAGATTCTGTGGAATATATTAGGAAAGTTCCGCAAATAAAATTGGAAATAGATTAATTTATGGAAGAAAAAAGCTAAAGAGAATGTCATGGACACTGAAACATCTATTTGTATCTAACAGTGGTCATCTTAAAGAACATGCTTTAAAATAGACTTGGTATTTCCATTCCTAGTAACCTCTCCTTGTTTTGCATAGTTTACTTTTCAGAATATAAGTTTGAAATGACTTAAAATATACAAAGATAGAAAAACCACGCTATAAGAATTCATTTGTTTTCTATCAGACCACACTTTTGTGTATTATCCTATTCTTATGAATACCAAGATATTAATGAAAATTGAGCTTCTTTCAGGTAGTGGTAAGAGATTGCCATTATTCTTTCCTATTTTTCTTTTTGACAATAAAATGAATCTGAAAGGTAGCTGACAATGGTTAGGGCATTCTTGATAATTATGAGAGAAGAGTTACTAGAACTCAAGATTTGGGCCTTACTGGCAATTCAGTCCACTTGAGTCCCTAACACGAGGAAAAACAAAACAAAACAATACATTATGACTGTACTGTCCTCCCATACAAAGGGAAGATGAAGTAACTCATGATTAATGTAAAAAAAAAAAAAAAAAAAAAAAGAAAAAGAAAGAAAAAGAAAAAAGAAAAAGGTTCAATATCCTCTAAATGGCCTGGCTCCATAGATTATTTCTTTATGATACTAAAAAACAAAACCCGCTATTTAAATCTGGCCCTTTTGTCAAGTCTTCCTCCCTGCCCCTGTAAATGCTACACAAAAATGCTCTTTCTTTTGAAACTTACCCACTTCTTCACCAAGTGACTGAAAGGAAAAAATCGGATTCTGAAATAGGTCTTTGCTCACTAACAGCAACCCTCAGGCCACATCACAAGATAAACCCCATCTCTATTCTAACAATAAAAGGGCTTTTCACTGCTAGGATGTATTTTAATTAGATACTGCAAACAAAACTTTCAGTTTTAATCAAGACTGAGTTAGTAAGTTAACATTGGTCATCATTTAGCATTTATTACAGCAAACATCTGAGGTGAGAAAGCATGCTTTGCACCATAAAGGAGGGAAAGGATGAAGAAGTCTCCCAATTGTAAACACTTCATATATGCCCCCTCGATGGCATATTATATTACATATCTCTGGAGGGCAGGAGAGGACAAGTGCCTCTTCTTTAAAAATTATTCCTTGAGTGAGATACTCAAAATTATGCCTGGCAGTGTATCATCTATCTTAGAACTCTAACACCACTGGTCTGGTTCTCAGGCAGGAGACAAACCGCACTCTTAACGTTTCACGTATCTTTTAGTTCCTGTCCAATCTTTGCAGCAGTAATGGCTTCTAACCTAAGACATTAACCATGTGACAGACTTGAAAAATTTTAAATTACATGAGAACATTCATTCTTTCATCCAGCACTGAGTGTCTACTATGCTTTAGACATGACCTTAAATCTTAATACTAGGAGAGAGACAATCAACAAAATTAAAAGTAAAACATCCGTTCTATGATTATGATAAATGCTATTTAGAAAAAGTGCTGGGAAGGGAAATTTAAATAAGAGTGGTAAGGGAAGGTTTCATTGGGAAATAAGAAGACAAAATGTTTTGCATGATGACTAGTCAAATGGGATAGACTCAAAAGAGCTACCATAATTCTTTGTTCTACCCTACTTTTGCTTTTCTATTGACAGTTGTTGTAATGGCCAGCCACGGCAAGAACTGACAGTAAAGAGAGTCCAGATTACTGAGAGATAAAAAGAGAGGCTGTTTTCTTATTATCTGTCCTCATACATACTACCGTGGCTCCCTCAACTCTGTAAAGAATGACTCTCAGAAGAACCCTGACCCAAAAGAATCTAAAAGAGAGGTCACAAACCCAAATGCCAGCCAGGTAATGCAAATGATTAAGGTAGACTATAGAGAAAAAAAAAAAATACCTATGTTGAGGAGCTAAAAGCCTGGTGGGGATTGAGAGACTGAAGAGTTCAAATCATGTTTCAAAGAGATGGCTGCTGGGGCGCCTGGGTGGCTCAGTGGGTTAAGCCTCTGCCTTTGACTCAGGTTATGATCTCAGGGTCCTGGGATTGAGCCCCGCATCAGGCTCTCCTGCTCAGTGGGGAGCCTGCTCCCCCCCTCTCCGCCTGCCTCTCTGCCTACTTGTGATCTCTCTGTCAAATAAATAAATAAAATCTTAAGAAAAAAAAAAAGGAAAGAGATGGCTGCTACATCAGCCCAGCCAACTGCTGTCATGTGGAAGTAAGGACTTAAGTGTCCCGAATTTTGAAGAGAAACCAAATTTCTGTGAACTCTCCCAATTTTGAAAAACGACAACCAATCCAAAAATTTAAAAATGTCAAAGAGGGCCAAACAAAACACCTCTGTGGAACAGATCTAACCTGTGGGTTTCTAGAGTAGTTCCTCTGGTCTACAAGGTCAAGGACAAGCAGGGGGTGGGGATGGGGGCAGAGGTGGAGAGAGAATCCTGAAGCAGATACCCTGCTGAGTGTGAAGTCCAATGTGGGTGGATCCCAGGAACCTGAGATCACCACCTGAGCCAAAATCAAGAGCCAGTCACTCAACCAACTGAGCCACCCAGGTGCCCCTAGGCTGTTCATTTTTGTTCATTTCCCTAGGGAGGACAAACACTATTCCAATGGGAGTGGGTGATAGAGAGTAGTCTCTAAAGAATTACTGAATCAATATTCAGAACGTAGGATACACTGAATACAGATTCAAACACACATCTTCACGTTTTCTGCTCTATTCTCTTGCAAGAGGACCCTCCTCAGAGTTCTTCCCTGGAAGGAAAGTGCCTCACTACTCGAATAATTTAAATGATAGCATTTGTCACCTAGTTTCAGGTTTCTCCAGCCCTCCAAAAGGAATAGTATTCTGGCGATTTCACATCACTTTCCACTTCTTCCTAATGATAATCCAACAAAGTCCACTTTTGGTCAACTTCCATGAATAAAACCTTACCCCAGTAGAGCAGACTTAGGTAAGGAAGCCTATAGACTCATTGATGACAAGGAACTCTAGACATACTCACATTTTGCCCAGGTCAGTTTACTTGACCTTAGTGCAGAGCAAAGGGTAAGTGCTTTGTTAGGTTACACTAAGTCACCAAAAAAAGGGACAATCAATGCAGCATTTTTTGGACTGAGAAGTTGCTGGCAACACATAAGAGTCCTCTCTTAGACTGTTGATCAGTTAGAGCCCTCGAAGTAAGGCCATATACGCCTCCTGAGAAGTTTAAAACATGGACACAAATGGCATTTAAAATAGCCTCCTTTAGTCTTGGTTGTGAGACTTTTATCTCTCAAACTGATGAGAAGAAAGGTAGGCAAAGACTGTCTAATCTTACCATTTTATATTCTTACCAGGTTTGCTGTTGAATTGCCAAGTCTATGAGACATATATTTTTCTTCTTGCTTTCAACTGATTTCCTGCCAAAATGAATGTTGTTTAATATTTACATTAGCCTTTCCTAACAGTAACCAGAATAAATAGCCTTCCCTGCCTCTTTTGATCATTATTAATTCTAATAATTTCAAAGCAGAACTAACTATTTAGGAGACCTGAACTTTAGAACTGGTAGAAATATTGCTTCCTGGTGGTGCAAATGCCTAAAACACAGTAACATAAATAGGAAGTTCTCAATATTCTGGTAATTCTGAATGGTAACATATGGGAAATAACTTCTCTTTCTTTCTTCTTCTTCTTTTTTTAAATAATTTCTCTTTCTATTCTAGAAAATTGCCTATAGATTTTACCAATCATTTCCTCAATAGTGTGGCCTAGAAAACTAGTTTCAAGGTTAAATTTTAGAGGGTAAAAATTTGGAACACACTGAGTACTTAAGATTCATGATGTATCTAACAGCGTATTAATAGCTCTTAAGACACATTTTAATCCAAAGTTCATGAAACATTTTTGACTTTTGGAACTTTCTGTGTAACATATTAACATCTTATGGAACTATTCTTCGAAGGACCATATTGTGGGAAACATGAACTATTATTTCCCAGCCTGCTATGACTGGCTCTAACCAAACAAGGTCTTTTCTATACCAAAAAACTCATGGCTACTTCTTTCATATTTTAGAACTTCTACAGCTGTCAGGTAGTCCCATTTAACTGAACTAAGGTGACTAAGCAATATGGACTGAATAGCTTTCAAATTCTGCTGGGGTCTAGCTAATCCACTGGTATTGCGTATATATCGAGTAAGATTTTATCTCGACTATTAAATTGGTTGTAGAAATATAATTGGATCAGCTTTACAAACATATAATGACATTATGGATCTAAAAGTGCTGTAACTCATGAGAAATTTAGTTTAAGATATATTTGCTATTATTAAAGTAAAAATCAACTGTTTTCACTGCAAAAGCATTACAACATTAACGAAAAGTTTTATTCACAATTATACCACTATAAATATTTTCATTTGTCTTTAAACAGGCAAAATGCTGGGCTTTAAAAATAGCACAGATACAATTTTATATTTTTCACTTCTGTATTTCATAGTGGCACAGCTTTCGCAATCGTAATTGATGTAAATAATTAGAATAATTTTAGCTATTTTGTCTTAGCGAGCATGTCCGAAGTTCTTTAAAGGGCATTCAAACATGCTGCATACAAAAATTAAATTGCATTTAGAATTACTGGCTACTTAAATTCAGTAAGATAAGGAAATTAAAGGAAATTAGCTTTTAATTTCCTCATTTCAGATTTATTTTAAAGTTAGAAAATAATTTTCAGAAACATCTTCTTGATTATAATAAAACAGAAATTTTAAAAATTCACATATGGGGCACCTGGGTGGCTCAGTGGGCTAAAGCCTCTGCCTTCGGCTCAGGTCATAATCTCAGGGTCCTGGGATCGAGCCCCGCATCGGGCTCTTTGCTTGGCAGGGAGCCTGCTTCTTCCTCTCTCTCTGCCTGCCTCTCTGCCTACTTGTGATCTCTCTCTGTCAAATACATAAATAAATCTTTTAAAAAATAATAATGAAATAAAAAAATAAAATAAAATAAAAATAAAAATTCACATACAAACTCATATTTCAGATGCTTTAAACAATGAAATAGTGTATCACAGTTTTTAAACGCCTGGGATCTGGAGTCAGACTACCTAGATTAAAAGTCTAATCCTACCAATTATCAATTTTTAGGACCTTGGGCAAATTACATAACAATCCGAGCCTGCTTCTTTATCTGGAAAATGAAGATGAAAACAGATGAGGCAAATTAAGCGGATTGAATGATAAAACATGTAAAGCACTTGTCTGGCATCTGGTAATAAATACTCAATAAATACTATAACAACAACAACAAATACAAAGGAACTCTCTGTGTGGGGACATTATATACATATTATACACTCTATTTGATAATTTTTTTTTTTTTAAAGATTTTATTTATTTATTTGACAGCGAGAAATCACAAGTAGATGGAGAGGCAGGCAGAGAGAGAGAGAGAGAGGGAAGCAGGCTCCCCGCCAAGCAGAGAGCCCGATGCGGGACTCGATCCCAGGACCCTGAGATCATGACCTGAGCCGAAGGCAGCGGCTTAATCCACTGAGCCACCCAGGCGTCCCTCTATTTGATAATTATTGCTTGTGAATAATCTTTCAGGAAGTGTTTACGGAGTATATTCCACATACTACACACTGTGCTAAACACTGAGGATACAAAGACCACAAGACAGTCTTTACTTAAAAATTCTTATTTTGGAGAAGAAAACAAATTAATCTGGTGATTAGCATACTATGTGGTGAGAGCTTTAATACGAGCACAGAACATTTTACGAGGTGCATGAAAAGAGGGGCCTTTAACATGAGAAGATAAGGCAGATAGGTTGAACTTGTATTATGTATGTATGTATATTCTTCTTTGTCTTTCTCTGGTATAGAGGCTACAAAACAAAAAACCCCTCCATGGTCCAGTTTTTTGCATAGCTGGGAATATCCAAGTGACATTACTCTGGAAATGGAAGGTTCTGAAGTGGGTTTTCAGAATAGAAACAAATATCTTAAAATAAAAACAGAGTTTCTCTAGAAGGCCCTTTTGCCCTTCCTCCCTTCTTCCTGCCTCACCATTTGGACAAAGGCATGTAAGTGCAACAGCCATCGATGATGTGAATGGGTAAAAGATGATACAGCAAAAAAGAAAGAGCCTAGAACTCTGGTGGCACTGCTGAGCACCACTCTAGAATGCCTAACTTTGGACTTGCTAGACAACACAAACTCTTAAAAATTCCTGTAAGCCACTAATAATTTGGTTTTCTGTTATCTGCTGTTATCTGTTATCTGAATGCATTGCTAGCAGAAAAACAAAACTTTCAGGAACCGTTTCTGAGCTGATTCCAAAAAAAAGAGAAAAAATGATCCAAGTGAAAAATTTGAGAAGGGCACAGCTGGCAGAGGAAACGGCATCTACAAAGGCCCGGGGGAGGAGGGAGTATGGAGTGTCGATATCGGCATCTGTTCTACAATATGCACCTTCTGGCTTCTTGGATGGCTTTTGCCAGGAGATTCCCAACCTTTCCCATCCTCCATTCACTATGTTTCAGGGATTCAATACTCTCCTCTCAGTGGTTCCATATGGGGAGCATTCATTCTTAAATGGTATGTTCTGTGATGATGAACATAAAACATGTCTTTGACTAATGTTTAGTCTTCTTGAAACAAATTTATGGTAATTTAAGCCAATTACAACCACATTGTCAATTTACACATATAACATCTTCAACTAAAGCTGCCATATGTGCTCACTATGTGCCAGGCACTGTATTTACACTAATTATTTCACTTAATATTCTCAACAACTCAGTGGGTCAGTCACTATTATTATGTCCTTTTTTTACAAAAGTGAATTAGGTAAATATTGTCCAAAACCAAACAGTAATGGTAATAATGGCTAGAGCAAGGATTCAAACTCAGGCCTATTTCTCTATAGCCTTAACTGAGCAATTCTGCTATACTGCTCATCAGTTTCCTTAGTTTTTGGCCTCTTGGTTCCACGTCACTTCCTTTAAATCCTTCCTGCATCTATGCACTAAGTTTCAGCTCCCCATCTGTACTCCATGGATTAGAGTGGTGATGGTTTAGGCTGGTTATCTCCTAATAGGAAAGGATGGAAGGAAGAGGTATATGTAAAGCAGAGTAGAACAAAGGAAAAGGGGAGAATGTCAGACAAAAATGTTCTGTTCCTCTCAAGGAATGAAACAAGTTTCTGTTCTTACTGGTAAAATGTGAAGTAATTCCAAAAAATAAATTCAAATATTTTAGCAAGTGTAAGGTGTCTAAAAGGCCTAAATTGAAGGTAGCAATCCTTCTTTATATTTTAAATTGCAATGTTTAATAATTGATACTCACACACTTAGCAAATATATATTGATCATCTTCATGTACCTTTGAATCACATTCCAATGAATAGGTTTTTATACTAAAGAGGCTAAGAACAAATAAAAACTGCTTATTATAATGATCTTAGAGGTGACTACATAATACCAAGAAAGGTAATTAAGCACAGGTTAATATAGGACAGAAGATGTATCGAACTCAGACCCAAGAAATCAAAGATGCCATTCCAGAGGGGGTGATATCTAAAATGTATCTTAAAATAAAAGTAGGGATAGCCAATAGAAAGAATAAAACATCAAAAATAAGAATTGTCTAGACCACAGTTTCTCAACTTCATCACTACTGACAATTTGGGATAATGACTGTTATGAGGTGATGTCCTGTGTTTTGTAGAATGTTTAAACAGCTTTGTCTTCTATCCACTTGATGCTGATCACATACCCTGCCTATGAAAATAAAAAATGTCTCCAGATATTGTCAAATGTCCCAAAGAGGGCAAAAATGCCTTTGGCTGAGAACCACTGCTTTAGATCTGCACTATGCAAACTGGTTGCCACTAGCCACATGTGGCTATTTAACTTGAAATTAATTAAAATGGAATAAAGGTTCAGTTCCTCAGTCACATTAGTCACATTTTAAGTGTTCACTAGCCACATTTTAATGCACAGCACTAGAGAGAAAACATATTCTCTTATTTTACAACAATTCACTACAGCTTAATGATAGCCTATAGATGGAGTGGAGAATCGTAAGATTAAACAAGAGGAAGGCCTGAGTACAAATGGTCTCCCAAGCCTAAGACAGAATAATGGGAAGCCAGTGAGAGGTTTGAAGCAAGGGTGTAAAATAATCAGATGCACATTTTATTAGAGCTGATTTTTCAAAAAAGATTTTATTTATTCTTTTAAGAGAGAGAGAGAGAGCAAGAGCAAGAGCATGCATGCGAAGTCGGGAGAGGCAAAGGGGAAAGGGAGAAGCAGACTCTCCATCGAGCAGGGAACCTGACACAGGGCTCAATCCTACGGCTCAGAAATCATGACCTGAGCCAAAGGCAGACACTTAACCATCTGAGCCACCCAGGAGCCTCTTTAGAAAGCTGATTAGGTAATGGTGCTGTAGAGAACGGAATGAAAGTGGAGAGTCTAGAAGCAAAGGAATAGCTGCAGTATTTCCAATAAGCATGGTGATCCAGAATAATGCAGGAGCAGTAGGGACAGACAAAAATGGAGCAATTAAGGAGGCAGAATTGATAGGACCCAGTGATTGACTAGATATGAGGTAGGCTGAGGAAAAGAATGAAGTCAAGAATTATTATCAGGTTTTTAAGATGGATGAGTGAGTACATCCACTAAGACAGTATGGTAGGTAGAAAGAATAATGGTCCTCCAAGATGTTCATGTCCTAAACTTCTAATTCCTGGAACCTGTAAATGTGTTACCTTCTATGGCAAAAGGGACTTTACAGATGTGATTAATGACCTTGAGATGGAGAGAAAATCCTGGATTATCCAAAAGGCCCAATGTAATCACAAGTGTCCAGATAAGAGGGAGGCTAAGGGAGCTTTGACTATAAAAAAAGGGAAGTGTCAGGGTAGCACAGTGGAAGATAGACTTGAGCAGCCATCACTAGCTTTGAAGACACAGTCGTTAAAAGCTAGAAAAGGCAAGGTAACAGACGCCCTTCAAAAGGAACATAGCGGGGTGCCTGGGTGGCTCAGTGGGTTAAGCCGCTGCCTTCGGCTCAGGTCATGATCTCAGGGTCCCGGGATCAAGTCCCACATCGGGCTCTCTGCTCAGCAGGGAGCCTGCTTCCGCCTATCTCTCTCTCTCTCTGCCTTCCTCTCTGCCTACTTGTGATCTCTGTCTATCAAATAAATAAATAAAATTAAAAAAAAAAAAAAGGAACATAGCTATACTGATACTTTCACTTTTTCCTAGTGAGACCATGTCAGACTGCTGACCTACAAAGCTGTCATAAATATGTGTTGTTTTAAGCAACTAAGTTTATAGTAATTGACTGTAGCAGCATTAGGAAACTAATACAGATAGGTTTAGAATGTGGGATAGAGAATATGGACACAGTGAGATTGGTTCTGGAAAAGCTGAGTTTGAAGTGACTATGGGACATAGTAGTAAACTGGTCAGTTGTTAACTAGTTGGATATATGAATCTGGAGCTTAACTTGGGCATGTCAATTAACTGACATTAACTGAAACCATCAAAGTAGATGGGATCATCATGGGCAAACAGAGGAAGAATGCAGAGGACTTAGGTAGAGACATAATAGAGGCCCTTGAGAAATGTACAACAAAACAAAACAAAATGCTCAAGTGGAATTTCTAGACCTGAAAAATTCAGGCTCTAAAATAGATTATACACTCAATGGGATTTACAGCAGATTAGACCAACAGAATCAATGAAAAATGTTAGGAAATGTGATAATAAAGAAATATAACCTACCCAAAATGGAGTGAAAAGAGAAAAAAATAACTAAGCATAGCCTTTGTGACTTACTTGGAGTCCCAGGATGGCAATGAAGAAGAATATTTAAAAGGCCAGGAATTTTTCTGCAAATTGGTGAAAAATAAAAACTCACAGGTTTGAGGAGCTCAATGAACCACAAGCGGGACAGAAACAAAAGAAATCATACTAAGGCTATTATAATAGCACTGCTGAAAACCACTAATAATCCTACAAGAAGTCAAAGGAGAGGAAAAAAAATAGAATGTATTATACACAGGGAAACAAGATTAACTACATACTTTCCAATGAAAACTATGTAAGCCAGAAGAAAGTGGACTGCCACTGCTAAAATACTGGAAGAACTAGAATTCTGTATCAAAAATGCCTTTTGAAGCAAGATGGCAGAGGAGTAGGAGACCTAAATTTAGTCTAGTCCCTGGAATTAGCTAGATAGTTATCAAACCATTCTGAACACCTACAAACTCAACAGGAGACCAAAGAGAAGAATAGAGGCAATTCTATGAACAGAAAAGCAACCACCTTCTGGAAGGTAGAATGTAGACAGAAGTAAATTCGAGGTGATATATGGGAAGACAGACTGTGGGGGGAAAAGGCTGGCTCCCAGCAAGTGAGAGAGCAGAGGAGCACAAAATCAGAACTTTTAGAAGTCTGTTCTGTGAAGGGACATTGCTCCAGTGGCTAAGTTGGGGGTGGAATCCTCACTGGGTTGGTGTAGTCTCAGGACCCTCAGGGTCCCAGAAAGATAGGGGGTGCCCGAGTGTGGAAGAGCACCCAGGTATTGGAGCAGGGAAGCTGGCTGCAGAGATGGAGCTGATGAGTGGGGTCTCAGCTCAGGGCTGACATAAACTGTGATCCAAGGCATAGTCGGGCCACTACTCTTTAAGCAGAAACCGCACAAGTGACAGATCCAGGGAAAACCCCCTCCACCCATCCTCTACTGGGAGGAGCAGTATAGGAGTGCACTGCAGGAATCTGCTGGATTCGGAGACTCCAAATGGGGCTGTGTGCCAGAGAAAGAAACGGGAAACAAGGGCAAAAATGAATTACTTGGGGGGGGGGGGGCACCTGGGTGGCTCAGTGGGTTAAGCCGCTGCCTTCGGCTCAGGTCATGATCTCAGGGTCCTGGGATCGAGTCCTGCATCGGGCTCTCTGCTCAGCAGGGAGCCTGCTTCCCTCTCTCTCTCTCTCTCTGCCTGCCTCTCTGCCTACTTGTGATCTCTCTCTGTCAAATAAATAAACAAAATCTTTAAAAAAAAAATGAATTACTGGGACTTCATTAAGATCAAAAGCTTTTGCACAGCAAAGGAAACAGTCAACAAAACCAAAAGACAACCAACAGAATGGGAGAACATATTTGCAAATGACATATTAGATAAAGGGCTAGTATCCAAAAATCTATAAAGAACTTATCAAACCCAAGCAACAATACCCAAAGAACAAATAATCAAACTCGAAGAACAAACCCAAAGAACAAACAATCCAATCAAGAAATGGGCAGAAGATATGAACAGACATTTCTGCAAAAAAGACATCCAAATGGCCAACAGACACATGGAAAAAGTGCTCAACATCACTCAGCATCAGAAAAACAGAAATCAAAACCACAATGAGATATCTCCTCACACCAGTCAGAATGGTAAAAAATTAACCTCTCAGGAAATGACAGGTGTTGGTGCTGGCTGGAATGCAAGCTGGTATAGCCACTCTGGAAAACAGCATGGAGGCTCCTGAAAAAAATCTCAAAATAGATCTACCCTATGACCCAGCAATTGCATCACTAGGTATTTACCCAAATGTAGTGATTCAAAGGGGCACGTGTACCTGAATGTTTATAGCAGCAATGTCCACAATAGCCAAACTATGGAAAGAGTCTAGATGTCCATCGACAGATGAATGGATAAAGAAGATGTGGTGTATATATATAATGGAATACTATGTAGCCATCAAAAAACCTCCAAATCTTGCCATTTGCATAACATGGATGGAACTAGAGGGTATTACACTAAGTGAAATAAGCCAATCAGAGGAAGAAAATTATCATATGATCTCACTGTATTAGGAATTTGAGAAACAAGACAGAGGATCATAGGGGAAGGGAGGGAAAAAAATGAAACAAGATGAAACCAGAAAGGGAGACAAACCATAAGAGTCTCTTAATCTCAGGAAACAAACTGAGGGTTGCTGAAGAGGAGGGGTATTAGAGGGATGGGGTGGCTGAATGATGGACATTGGGGAGGGTATGTGCTATGGTGAGGAAAAAAAAAAAAAAATGTCCTTTGAAATGAAAGGCAATTAAACACTTTTTTCAGATGAACTAAAACTAGGAGAATTAACAGTAGACCTACAAGAAAATAAATGGCAAAATCTTAGGTGTAAACTCAACCATACAAGTAAGAACAAGATAAAGCTTGTCAGGGTGGATAAGAAAGATACACGTATATGATGTCATCAATAAAAACAAAACACTTTATAAAGACCTAGAATGCTTAAAAGTGAAAGTACAGAAAAAAATATGTCATACAAGCAAACACTAATTATAAGATGGAGGAGCTATGCTAATATTAGACAAATCAGACTTCAAAGCAAAATACTACCAGAGATAAAAATGGAACTAGCATAATAATAAATGAACCAATTCAAAAAGAAAACATAATAATCCTACATATTTATGCTCCTAATAATATTATTTATTTTTAGAAGATTTTATATATTTATTTATTTATCAGAGAGAGAGAGAGAGAGAGAGCATGAGAGGGGGATGGATCAGAGGGAGAAAAAGACTCACCACTGAGTGGGGAGCCCAATGCCGAACTCGATCCTGGGACTCCAGGACCATGACCTGAGCTGAAGCCAGTCTCTTAACCAACTGAGCCACCCAGGCTTCCCTATGCTACTAATAGTATTTTTAATACATGAAGCAAAACTTGGCAGAATCAGAAAGAAAAAAAAGTTAACAATCACAAGAGAGACATTTTAGCACTCCTTTCTGTTACTGAAATAAAGGGGAAAAATACACACATCTTTAAAAACAATAATCAACTGGACCTAATTTTTGGATAAAGAACATTCCATCCAGTGACAGGTGAATATATATTCTTTTCAAGTATATAGAAAATATTCACAAATGCAGACAATACACAATTTAAAAAAAAGAGATTTTATTTATTTGAAAGAGAGAGAAAGAGTAGGAATGGGGGGGTAGGAGAGGGAGAAGTAGAGTCCCCACTAATCAGGATCAATACCCTGAGATCATGACCTGAGCTGAAGGCAGATGCTTAACCAACTGAGCCACCCAGTCGCCCCCAAAATAAACAAGCTTTGATAAATACTCAACTATTTGGAAATTGATCAAGATTTATCTAAGTGTTCCATGGGTACAAGGATAAATCAGAATGGACAATAGAAAAAAAAATAATTGAATGATAATGAAAACACTACATAAAAATTTATGGAATGCAGCTAAACCAGTGCTTAGAGGCCAATTTATAGCATTAAAAATGATTACCATAGGAAAGAAAAAAAAGTTTCAAGTTTCCATATTAAGGAGCTAGAAAAATAAGAATAAATTAAAACCCAGGTAAACAAAGGGAAAGAAGTAATACTTACTAGAAGAGAAACAAAATGTAAAACTGATAAACAAGAGAAAAATCAATGAAGCCAAACTCAATTCATATGAAAAGAACAATAAGATGACTAAACCTTTAGCTAAACTGATCAAGGATAGAGAAAATACAAAGGTCCCTCATCAGGAATCAGAGATAACTGCTACAAATTCTAGAGACAGTGAAGAATAATAAGGAAATGTTATAAGCAATGTTATAACAACAAATTCAATAACATAGCAGAAATGAACAAATTCCTTCAAAGACTAACATACTAAAACTGTATCAAGAAGAAAGTTTTAGAAACAGTTCTGTAATAATGATAAAAACTAAATTTGTAACTAAAACCTTTCCCAGTTTTACTAGTAAAATCTATGAAACACTTAAAGAAAAAATATTAATTTTAAATAAATTCCTTCAGAAAAAAAGAGAAGAGCACTTTTGAACTCATTAAATGAAATCAACATTATCCAGATACCAAAAACAGAAAAAGGTTTTATAAGAAAAAAAGCACATCCAAAGCCCTAATTAACACAAAAACAGTAACAAATAGCAAATCCAATGTAGCAATATCTAAAAGTATCATGCAACACATAAAGTATAAAGCATCATGTAGTTTATCACAGAAATTCAAAGACTGTTTTCACTAGAGAAAGTCAATCAATATAGTTCACCATGTTAATAGAATAAAGAAGTATCGTGACTATTTTGATAGTACAGAAAAATAATCTCATAAAATACAACATATATTTGACAAAAAAACCTCTCGGGAATAGGGAACAGAAAGGAACATTCTCAGTTTGAAAAGAGCATCCATGAAAAAGGTAATGTTAATATCACATTAAAAAGTGAATGAATGAATGGTTTTCCTCTAAGACTGGGAACAAGGTTAGGGAATCCATTCATACCATTTCTATTCAACATTGTCCTGAAGGTCCTAGCAGTGCAATGAGATGAGTAAAATAAATAAACAGAAGTTTAAAATGAAATGCAATCAAACTTTTCTTTATTTATGAACAACTTGATTAACATGCAGAAATCCAAAGGACTCTACATATAAACTTCTAGATATACTATGTAAATTTAACATATTTGCAGACTTCAAGGTCAATATAAGTATTAGCAATAAAACACTGTATAACAAGTATTTTTAAATGTCATTCACAACAGCATCCAAAGCATAAAAATATTGAGCAAAATATATATAAAGCCTATACACAGAAAACTACAAAACACTGCTGAGAAAAATTATGAAAGCCCCAACTAATATGGATATACCATGCTCATGGATTAAAAGATTTTTCATTAAGATATCAACAACCCCACATTGATCTATAAATCACCATAATCCCCATTTAAAAAATCCCAGTAGATTTTTTAAATAGAAATTGACAAATGTATCCCAAAATCTGAATGGAAGTGCTAAAATTAATTTGAATCATTATAAGACCTGATATAAGACTTTCTACAAAGCTACCGTAAACAAGACATGTGATGATGTCATAAGGAAAGATCTAGCAATTAATGGGGAAAAAGAAAGATCTAGCAATTAATGGGGAAAAATTAATGGGAAAAAAAACACATATCATGACTGGGAAAGGGTAGGATTTTCAGTTTACACTCAGTAAATGGTTAGGAAAATGGATTATTCAGTCGTATGATAAAAGATAAACATTTCAGTTCACCTCAGACAAAACACAAATTTAAATCAAAATGGTTAACAGACCTAATAGAAAAAGCTGAAGTTATAAAAATTTTTATAAGAAAACATGATAAAATCTTTTTGAGAAGGTTGAGTTATCTAGAAAAGTTGAAATGAATAGGTCAGCAAATCCTCCCATTGAAATAACTATAAAATAGTAAAATGGCCAAAAAAGAACTATTTTAAGGGCTTTGGAAACTAATGGCAAATGGCATGTTAAGAAATGTTTGGTCATTAAAAACTTAACTTTAGTTCAGTATTAACTGTTCAAAGTCTGTCACTCCTGCCAGGGGCTGCTCCCATGACCTATTCCACATGGTTTGGAAAGTAGTATTGCCAGGATGAGGCTGCTTGTGTACACATGATGACAATGAATCAAATACAGAGAATTTTAACAAAAACAAAAAACCAGAACACAGAGAAAGATAATCAGAGAAAAAATGAACAAAAGCTTCAGAGATTGGAGGGATAAAACTAAAATCATTTCAACGTGAAAGATAAAACTAAAATCATTTCAACGTGAAAGCTTTGGAAGGAGAGGGGAATCCAAGGGACAGAAAAATATTTGAAGAAATAATGGATAAAAACTACCCCAATCAGAATACTCTATACTTGCGAGCTCAGCAAATCCTAAGTAGGATAAACACAAAGTGATCCATACTTACACATATAATAGTCAAAGCAAGAGTATGTGAGTGAGCAAACAAGCAAGTTAATGAATTTCAACAAATCTTGATATCAACTAGAGAAAAACAACTCACCATAAATATGAAAACAACGAAGGCTAAGGGCAGCAGAATGACATACTCAAAGAGATGAAAGAAAACAACTTCTTGACCAAAAATTCTATTTCCAGCAAAACTATCCTTCAAAACTGAAGGCGAATAAAGACATTCACAGATAAAGACCAAGAGAATTCATTAAAAGCAAACTGTTTTACAAGAAATACTCAAGGGAATCTTTTGTTCCAAAAAGGAATTACCCTTGATTCCTTTTTGTTTCTCCCTGTACATTCAATGCATCGGCAAGGAAGGCCAATTAGCTTTATATCCAAAATAAGCCTTGAATCCATCTATATGCTTTTTTCCATCTTCCACTGCCATCATGTAAGCAAGAGCCTTGAATTTTCATTTGGACTTCCCCATACCCTAAATGGTTTCCCTGCTTACACTCATCCCCCAAGACCAGCCCATTTCTCAAAAACAACCAGGGGGGTTAAAAACAACTGGGTCATACTATTCAACTTTAAAAACTTAGAATGAAATCCATACTATTTGCCATAGCTTAAATAAATCCTACGAAAATTTCTCACGACCTGAACTTTTCTTCCATCATTCTCTCTCTCTTCTATAAGATGCAGCGACACTGCTTTCTTTGTATTCTGTAAATATCCCCAACTCATTCCTGCTTCTGAATCTTTGTACTTATTCTTCCCTTCTGCCTAGTCCATGTCACAGGCAACTCATCACACAAGGCTGGGTTCTTATTATCCAAGTCTCCCTTCAAATGCCACTTTCTCAAAAAGGTTTTTCCTAATCATCCAACCTACCCACCATCACTTGCCTGCCCTCCCCTACCCACCAACACTTGCTATTTCATAATAGCATTTATCACTATCTACCATTATAATGCTCATTTACTTGACTATTCATCTAATATCTACCTTATTCAAAAAACTATAAGGTTCAAGAGGATAGAAATCTTACTATCTTCTTCATCAAATATACGTAACTTTAGACCTCATGCTAAAATACAATTCTGAACTTGAAAGATTTAAAAGCCTTTTTCTTATTTAATATTTAATAAGTGTCTTATCTTAAAAATTGTACTAGTCTTCTGCCTCAAAAGCTGAATAATCCTCCAACACTATCTTGGGTATTGAAAAGAATGCAATATACAGTAACTTCTGAGGGATAAACAATGAGACTCTTGAGAACTGGGATATCAAGGATATCCTCTGGGGACTGGGGTCAAAAGCACCCCTCCGTCCCTAATTACTACCTTCCTAGGTCTTAACAGCATGAAACATTTTAAAAAGCTCCCATTTAAACACAATTTTTAAAAGTTCTATTCAGTACAACATAAATTAGAACTATTATTGTGACTTTAATTCCTAAATTCTAGGAACCTAAATATGAACAATATGTTATCACAAAAAACGAACCCATCAAACATCTTAAATCTTTTCCTTCAACAAATTCTTACAGTCAATAGAAAAGAAAAAGAAAGAACTTTATTAAATGCATAGTGATCTTTAGAAAACGCCAGTAAGTTTCAAAAACATGCAAGAACCTCAGACTGTGATTTCATTATTGATGCGATATTGGAAAGTAGATAGCTTATACCTAATTCACCCTTAGGGTTGTAATTCAATATCAAATTTTATTCTCTAAAATTGAGATATTTACAATAAATATTTACTCAAGGATAATATATTTTATACAGTGGTAAAAACCTTATTGCAAAAGAACTTGAAGATTACTCATTTTACTTACCAAAATGCAGTCCACTTTAGATTGTACAGTTTTGCTAAAAGAAAAAGAAAGTTAAGTTAATAAAAATGTTAAAATAAATGTTTAAAATAGTAAAATTCCTTTTAAGATTAGCATCATACCTTAAAACTGCATTTTTCACAAAGCCAAACAAACATCTATTCCCATTCACTGCACTAAATTTAGTCCTAAAGCATGATGAGAACATCTTGAGTTACCTGCTACATAGAATCAACCTACTGTTGTTACATTTTAACAATACATGTTACATTTTAACATGTATCATTTTAACAGATGCTTTGAATAAACAATTAAGTTTTTAGAGATACATTAAAAATGCAGATAAGTATTATACAAAGAAATAGGACACAGAGTTTATAATGAATTACAATTTTTAGTGTATGCCTGCCACTCTGGAAAATAATTTGTTTAGCATTTAAAAGCCATAATGGTGTAATATAATCTGTAGTTCTAAAGACTTGCTATAAAGTAGATCGTCTCTTCGCTCCTTCCCTCTCACATATGTACATGTGCGCACACACACCCACACAGGCTAGGGAAAGGAATCCCTAAACATAACTGATATGATAATAAATTGGAAGGGGAGAATACATTTAGAAATAACCCCAAAAAACGACTACATATCAATTTACCAAATAAGTGAATTACTGAATAAGTGAACTATTAATATATAATACAAATGAAGCCAGTATAAAACAGTTAAACCATCACCTGGATTTTGTTATAACACATTAAAGTATAAATGCAATGAAATAATGTGTAAGTTCAGAGATATTTTATAACTTAAAAGATGCTACAAACCAAATTATCTTTCATAAAAGGTTCTAGAGCAAACAAGTATCAGAAAGTTTGGTTATTTGCCTCTGTATATATATCTATAGAATTAAAGTAAAAATCAACATTTAGAACTCATTTGTATTGATTAATACAATCAGTAACCTCAAAACTTTTCATTTGTACTTAGACCTCAAATTTCATTTTTTAAAGAACAAAGTATAACTGGATTAAGTTCAACTGCAAAGATCAGAATGACTAAAAGGAACAAGAAAAGCAAATGATACCTCCACTTAAGAGGAAATGAAATCCCCTTCCCACAATCCCACATTAGACTTTTCAGAGGTTTTTTAAGTCTTTTGGGATCGTTTTATAGCTTATAACTCATTCACTAGCAGCTCAAGTCTGCTATTTTTTTCTCTCTGAGTAACTCCCAGTTTCCCTGAGGTAAAAAAGAGTATTGATTAAGAATTGCTCCTAAAAAGTAATGCATCAAGAATCCAAGCACTGTTCACCACCTTCTTCTAAACAACCCCCCTCCATTTCCTGTCTAAAGTGTTGCAGTAACCTAATTGGTCTCCCCTATCCACCCCCAACTAACTCTGTCGGCTATTATGAACAAAGTGGCCAGAGTGATTCTTTGTCCAAACCACATTAGTCTTCTGCTCCAGTCTTGATCATAGCCAACAAAGTCCTGCATGACCCAGCCTTCTGCTGTCTTTCCAATCTCATCTCTTACTATTTCTCTGTTCTTCATTCATTCAGCTCTTGCCACACTAGGAGCACTCCGTGCTCCTTCTCAAGGCAAAAGCAAGGCCTTTGTACGGGTTTTTTCTGTCAGCCTCTAATTCTCTTCATGACTTTGCAAGATGTTGTATTTTACAGATAGTTCTTCCCTGACTTTCCCATATAAAATATTCTGCATCATTCTATCCTTCTTGTTCTGCTTTGCTTCTCATTATTGCACTTACCACCAATCATTTTATATATATTTTTAAAGATTTTATTTATTCATTTGAGAGAGAATGAGAGAGGAGAGAGAAAATGAGTAGGGGGAGGAGCAGAAGGAGAAGTACACTCCCTGTTGAGCCAGGAGCCTGATGCAGAACTCAGTCCCAGGACCTTGGGATCATGTCCTGGGCCCAAGGCAGACACTTAACGAACTGAGCCCATTTTATATTTTTATTAATTTATTTGTTTACTGGCTATCTTCCTTGACTAGACTTTAAACTCCATGAAAGCAGGCTTTGTCTGTTTTGCTCACTGCTGTTATTATCATCTGGCACATGTTAGATGTTCAAGAAAATCTGTTAAATGAATAAATGACAGAAACACATTCAGCCCCCTGTACTGGGACCACTTGAAAAAAGGTTTTTAGAGAAATTAATATGAAACTGAAAATGTAATTATTTTTTAAACCACAGCCCTCAATATACTCCTTTTCTACCAGAAACCGGCTCTGTGGAATATCTGAAGATGACTATGTCTTATTATAAACAACTTCGTAAATCTAAAAAGTATGTGTAAAAGATAACCTTTGAAAAAATAAACTTAAAAGGTAAAATGTAAGTGCTTCTAAGCTAGATATGAACTTTGGCAATCACCTGACCTAGCCTTTTGATTATTTTTTTTACTTCATACTTAACACAGGCATAACAGAAGGATATAGATTAAGTCGTCTTTGTTCTTCTGTCCAGTCTCATACCATTTCACTACCTTCCCAAAGATAACTATCATTAATTTGACGTGTAAGCTCCCCAGTTGGGATTTTAATACTAGTATTAGATATACAAGTCTATAAGCAACATATACTGCTGTTCCAAGAAGATTTTAAATGTTTATATAATTGCCTTTACATTATATATATTCCGCAATTGTCTCTTTTCATTCAATATTATTTTTGATATCTACACACTTTGATGAAGTTCATTCATTTTAACTGCTGAAAATTATTCAATTGGATGAATATATCAAATACATTCATCTATTTCTTTACTGAAAGCCAATTTTATACTTCCCAGTTTTTCTTACTAACAATGTCACAATAAACTTTGTATAGGTCTTCTGATGTACACAGTGGAAATCTCTCAGTTACAAATTCAAAAGTTAATTTTCAGGGGCTCATGGATGTATTTTTTCAATTGTATAATATATTATCAAATTCTTCTCCCAAGCAGTTTATATCCATTTACACTTCCATCAGTACCACATAATAGTCTATACTTTCCTACTACTTTGTACAAATATTTGCCATTTATACATGATATATAATACACATGTTAAACACTATATTAATGGATATATATTTTTTGAATTTGTCATTTTCCCCAATTGCTAGCAATATTTTTCACCTGCTCACTGGCCATATGGATTTTCTCCTCTGTAAATTGCTGGTTCATATTCTTTGCCCATTTTTAAGAGGAGTTGACTATTTCTTATTAAGTTGTAGCTGTTCTTTATACACTATGGACAGGAATCCTGTTACATATACTTAACTTCACTAATTATATATTTTAGTGATAGCTTACTAAAGTTTAAATTTTTGATTTAGTCAAATTTATTAATTTTTTCCTTTATGATCTGTGTTTTTTATCTTAAGACATCCTATCTAGCTAAAGTTTTAAGGACATATATCATTCTAATATTTTTAAAGTTAGCTTTTTCAAGTTTGATCTTTATTTGAATAAGAATTTACTCTTACGTATGGTGTAGTATAATACATTTTTCTCTCTGGTAGGCCAATTGCTCCCTATTTTATTATGTCCAAGTTTGCACGTATGCTTGAATCTATTTTTGGCTTTTTTTCTGTTTAATTATTAATCTATGTATCTATCTTTGCACCACCACTCTAAATTTACCTGTGCTTTAAAAATTAGGTCTAGTTGTTTGCTTAAATGACCTTTTTTGACCATTTTCAGAACAGTCTTGATCATCCTTAGGCCTTAAATACCAGGTTGAGTTTTTGGTTTTTCCAATTATACAAAATTCTTGCTAAGATTTATATTGAGCTGCACTGAAGTTATAGATTGAAGTGGAGGAGTTGACTCATAATTTGATTTATTTTGTCTGTCTTTAAAACTGTCTTATAATTTTCTCTGTATCTTTTAAAAATTATACTTTCTAACCTACTAATGTACATGCTGATATTCACAAAAACTATTAGTTTTCTATGCTGACCTTATTAGTTCTAACAGAATATAGATTCTCCTGTAGATAACCATTTCACTTACAATTAATGAAAATATTTTTCTTCCTTTTCTGTCCTTATGCCTCTTTTTCACCTCCTTTCTTATCTAATTACTTTGCCTAAAATCTCTAGTCTAAAGATTAAGAATTACAGTGAGAGCAGACACCCTGTTCGGTTTCCAGTTTTTGTTTCAGAATTTTAACATGATGTATTATAATATGCCATTTAGTGGGCATTTTATTATTTCCTACAATATTCCTGAATATTCATTATTTTTACTGACTCAATAAAAATGATGCTTCAATATCCCGATGTTCTGCATCAGAAAATGACAAAGTAACTTCCCACATGTAACAATGATATATTGTGGACAAAATATAAAAACCTCGCATCAAAGTTAGAGTGACCAAAAGCAGGTAGCAACTAGAGGGAAACATCCGTAAAAGAAGGGAACTGTGTTAGGTAGGATTTGTCGTTATAAGGCTATTTGTCTGAGGGCACCTATCCACCCATGCAACAATGATCACTGAAGAATAAGGCAGAAATCTTCTGTTTTGCCAGCTGAGGAGGCAGAAGACAATGTCTGGGATTGCCAGAGCCACTGTAACATGAAAGATGAAATCCTAGAAAGGATGGAGCCACAAAATTTCTTTATAAACTATGCCCAAACGTTTGGAGACCTTCCTCTGGGAAAGACTCCAAGGCTCCAGAAAAAAGCAAGGGCTGGAAAAAGTGGAAAGATCTGAGTTGAGTCTCCTTGCTGCTTATTATAGGAGTAATAATGCTGGAGTTTGAATCCCAACATGTTACAGACTATCAGGACAAAAAAAATCCAAAACACAAAAAACCCCAAAACACTCAGAGAAAAATAACAGAATCCAAAGCCTACAACAGTGTATCACCCACAAAGCCCATTACACAAGCAAAATATACCAGAAAGAAGAAACAGGAAAAAGAGATCCAGAGTCAAGACAAAAAGCAGCTCACAGAAACCAAATCCTGAATGATCCATATGTCAGAATTAGTCAAGGATTTCTAAGCAAGTATTATAAATATGTCCAAGTATTTAAAGGAAAATAATGTCATAAGAAACGTATACATGGCAGGGGAGAACCTCAGCTGAGAAATGGTAGTTTCTCAGAACCAAATGGAAATTCTAAAACTAAAAAGTACAATGTCTAAAATGAAAAATTCATTGGATTACCTTAACAGCAGATCAGATACAGCAGAAAAAGGGTCACTAAACTGGAAAATAAATCAATATATCTTATTGAATCTAAAGGAGAAAGAAAAAGATTTTCAACATAATAAGCAGAGCCTCAGGGATCTGTAGTAAAACATCAAGTGGTCTAACCATGTACAGTTGGAGAGGAGAGATAATGGGACAGAAAAATATCTGACAAATGACCAAAAATTTCCCCAAATTATGTGAAAAACACGAACTTACATATCTAAATTCATTAAATTCCAAGCAGGATTACTACAAAGAAAACCACACATGGGCACATCATAGTCAAAGAGATGAAAACACGAAGATGAAAAGCAAATTTTGAGGTCAACTGGATGGAGTAAATAAAGTTAACATTATATGCAGTAAAAAAGTGGTATGAGTGATAGCTGACTTCTATACAGTCAACTGATTTGCAACAGAAGTTGCAGACAAAACTAAAGCATTTAAGCGATAAAAGAAAATCCTTTCAACAAAGGCTGATGGAATAACCAGATATATCTATAAACAAATGAACATAACTCATTTGACTAATTTTGAGTTGGATCTTAAAATTAACCATAAAAATGTAAACTATAAAATGCCTATAAGAAATCACAGACTAGGGCGCCTGGGTGGCTCAGTGGGCTAAGCCGCTGCCTTTGGCTCGGGTCATGATCTCAGGGTCCTGGGATCGAGAGCCTGCTTCCCTCTCTCTCTCTCTCTCTCTCTGCCTGCCTCTCCATCTACTTGTGATTTCTCTCTGTCAAATGAATAAATAAAATCTTAAAAAAAAAAAAAAAGAAAAGAAATCACTGACTATTACGACCTGAAAAATATACAAGATATTTTGGGATGCAATAACCCTTAAAGAAAAAAAAATTAAATTCCATCAAAATGAAGATCAACTATATTCATCAAAAGACATCAACTAAGCAAATAAACAAGCCATCACACAAAACCAATATTTGCAAAACCTACATCTAACAAAGGACTTATGCTCAGAATATGTTATAAATTCCTACAACTCAATAGTAAAGTCGATTAATAAATAAACAACTGCAATAGACAGTTCACACACACACAAAAAATATACAAATATCCAATACGGAAATGAAAAGATATCCAACATTAATCATTAAGGAACTGCAAATCACAATCACGACGATATACCATTATATACTCACTAGGATGGCTAAAATTAAAAACACAGTTTGGAGCAACTCCAACTGTCATACATTTCTGGTGGAAATGTAAAAAGTAAAACCACTTCAGAAAAATTTAGTTAAATATAAACTTATCTTTTATTGTGGCAATTCTACTCCTAGGTATTTATATTAAAAGAAATGAAACTCTGTATCCATGAAACAGGTTTGAACAATAATGTTCATAGAATCTTTAGTCATAATTGCCCCAAACTGAAAATAATCCAAATGGCAGTCAATGTAAGAATAGATAAAAACATGGTATAGTCATAGTACTCAGCAATTAAAAGCCAAACAAACAAACAAACAAAAAACAACTTATAATACACAGAAACACATGGATGAATCTAGTAGATACTACAGTGAGCCAAAGACACCACCCAGAGAAGTTCACTGTGGACAATTCCATTTATATGAAGTTCTAGCATAGACTAAATTAATCTATGACAAAAAATGTTTTATAAACATTTTAATTAGATAGTATCAACCTGGTAGTTGGTATTAGACAAAATAATGAAATATCAGTATCATAATTTTGCTGTGGTATTGGAACTACAAATGTTATGGAACATGCTAATCATTCATCTTCCACATCTTTCAGTTCAGGCTTTGCATATTAGGTCAGATCAACACAATATTAAGAAGTAAAAATCTTGGGGCACCTGGATGGCTCAGTGGGTTAAAGCCTCTGCCTTCAGCTCAGATCATGATCCTGGGATCCTGGGATGGAGCCCCACATTGGGCTCTCTGCTCAGCGGGGAGCCTGCTTCCCTCTCTCTCTGCCTGCCTCTCTGCCTACTTGTGATCTCTGTCTGTCAAGTAAATAAATAAAATCTTAAAAAAACAAAAAAGAAGTAAAAATCTTAAACTAGACCTACAGAGTAGGGAAAAGAGGGAAACACAGCAGCAAGACAGCATATACTAATTTAATAAAGAGAGATACAACTTGAGAAAGCATATTTTGTTTTCCCTAAGCCGAATTATAGAGTGAAGCTGGGGAAACTTTCTTACCTAATGCAGTTATACAAAAGAGACAATAATTTTAGGAAGTATATGTTAAAAAAAATCCCAACAAACAAACAAAAAAACTTAGTCTAAGCTTACTTCCCCTCACAGAAATAACCACGAAATAACCACTTTACTTCACAAAAATAACCATGTAATATCCCCTTTTCTTCATAGTTCAACATGCCACAATAAATAGATTACTAGTCATGGGCCAAACATACACAGACATAGAATACATAGAATGTATTATATGTATACTATATGTATATGTAACAATACATAGAATATAACACACTGTAAGTAACAATATGCTTGAAAGAACAGATGCTCGCTATAACCATTCCAGAAACTTTGTTTTCCCAGTTTCCACAAACTGTTATATTAAGTATTTATTACTGATATCATCCTAAGAGATTCCCAGTCATCTCTCCAGTAATAGGTTTGGCTTCCACGCAAAAGTTCAATACTATTTCTACATTTATTTAGAGTCTCCAAGTCTGAATTCAGAACGACTCACAATTCCTATATACTTGATTCAAAATTCTCATGTTGCAGAATTTGTGATCTATGAATACCAGATATTACACTTCACCTATGGAAAATCTAAAGTACAGGAAGTAAGTGTAGTACATCAACTGTAAGAAGCCATTCTAGCCTTGCCAGGATAAGTCAAACTCTTAGCTTCCTCTTCCTGCAAAATAGTTAATTCTGTCAAAAGTATATTGACTTTAAATCCTTTTTGTGGATTATGAATTAGCTCATAGTCCATCAAAGTAAAAGATGTTTTTATCTTATACTTTTCTAAAGCATTTACTTGTAGTTCGCTCAAAAGAGAACAAAAAAATTTTCTGTTTTTAAAGAAAACCAAAATAGGGGTGCCTGGGTGGCTCAGTGGGTTATGCCGCTGCCTTTAGCTTGGGTCATGATCCTAAGGTCCTGGAATCGAGTCCCGCATTGGGCTCTCTGCTCAGCGGGGAGCCTGCTTCTCCACCCCGTCCCGGCCTGCCTCTCTGCCTACTTGTGATCTCTGTTTGTCAAATAAATAAAATCTTTAAAAATAAAATAAATAATAAAAATAACCACAATAGTAGTGGTTAATTCTATAAAAGTTGAAAGATAAAAAATATATATATAAAGCAAACTACTCTTAATCCCATCATCCAGAAATATTTTATTTGTACACTTAACTACGTCTTTTTAAAAAAGATTTCACTTATTTATTTGAGAGAGAGAGAGAGAGAGAGAGAATGGAGGTGGGGCCAGAGGCAGAGAGAAGCAGACTGCCCTGTTGAGCAGGGAGCCCAATGCAGGACCTGAAACCAGGACCCTGGGATCATGACTAGAGCCAAAGGCAGACACTCAATGGACTCAGACACCCAGGTGCCCACTTAATCATTTTTTCTTAAAAACAACTGGGATTTGGAGGTGCCTGGGTGGCTCAGTGGGTTAAAGCCTCTGCCTTCAGCTCAGGTCATGATCCCGGCATCCTAGTATCGAGCCCCACATAAGATTTCTGCTCTGCAGGGAGCCTGCTTCCCCTCCTCTCTCTGCCTCTCTCTCTTGCCTACTTGTGATCTCTGTCAAATAAATAAATAAAATCTTAAAAAAACAAAACAAAACTGGGATCTGATGGTGAGGATGTGGAGAAACTGGAATCACTGTCTGCTACTAACAGGAATGTAAGATAGTGTAGCTGCTACAGATAATAGTCTGGTGTTTCCTCACAAAACACATAATTATCATATAATCCAGAAATTTTACTCCTAGGTATATATCCAAGAAATGAAATAGGTATTAAAACAACAATGTGCACATAAATATTCAGAGATGCACTATTCTTAAGAGTTAAAAGGTGGAAACAACCCAAATGGATGAATAAACAAAATGTGGTACATCTATATAATGGAGTATCATTCAGCCACAAAAAAAGAATGATCCATACTAAAACATGGATGGATCCTGAAAAGCCTATTTAGAGAAGGCAGACATAAAAGGTCATTTATTATGTAATTATTATGTAATTTAATGTGTCTGAAACATCCAGAGTGCATACAACCAGAAAGCTGACTGGTAGCTGCCAGGAACTAAAGGGACAGGAAATTGGGGAATGAATGCTTAAAGCATATGGGGTTTCACTTTGGGGTGATTAAATATTTTGGAACTACACAGAGGTGATGGTAACACATTATAAATGTACTAAATGTCATTCAAATGTGAACTTCAAGTGGTTAATTTTAGGTCATGTAAAATTTACCTTAATAAAAAATAACCTATGATCATAAAATCAAGAAAAATTCATTTTGATACTATACTACCTAATAACAAAGTACCAATTACGTTTACATTTACATCCCCAAATGCTTTTGTTTTGAATCGCTTACATTTGACAGTCTTTGTTTAAGATTTTATGTATGTATGTGTGTATATATGTATTTATAGAGCATGAGTTGGGGAGAAGGGGCAGAGAAGGACAGAGATACTCCAGCAGACTTTGAGCTGAGTTCAGAGCCCTACCCAGGGATCAATCCCCTAAGCCAAGCTGAAATCAAGAGTCAAAGGCCCAACCAGCTAGGCTTTCCAGGCACCCCCATTTTACAGTCTTTAATTAAGCACATAAAACTGTACTATATATATTTCTACATGAACATTTTGTGAAATTCAGATCACAGTGTATCACTTACAAATCTTTTGTCTTTCCTCTGATAATGTATACCTTTTTGCATAGTTCCTGAAAACAACATAACCATCCCACCTTTAAAAAAAAAAAAAATTTATTTGAGAGAGAGCGTGTGAGTGAGAGGAGAGGCAGAGTGAGAGGGAGAGAATCTCAAACAGATTCCATGCTGAGTGCATAGCCTGACAGGGAGCTCTATCTCATGTCCCTGAGATCATGACATGAGCTGAAACCAAGAGTCAGAGGCTTAACCAACTGAGCCGCCAGCTGTGCCCCCTTCAATCCATCTTTTGTTAACTTTGAAACTGGCGTGAGCCTGGAATGGCCCAATAAGATTAAAGAGAGGGTTTCCACTCAACGTTTTCTATTTCTTCCTCAGCTTTCTGCTCTTGCTCCTTCCAGGACTGCTCCTTTTAAGCAATTCTTAAAAGTTTCCTAGTTCCTCAAGAAGAGCTGCAGTATCAGCATTACTCTCCTTTTCAAAATCTTCATTTTCTTCCTCTGTTAGAGGTTCATCTGCACAAGGTTGGCAGGAGAAATCTGGTCTAACCAAGGCTTCTTTGACACTGAAGATGTTGTATGTTCTCATGTAGGATGATTTCTTCTTTTCCTACTGTTTCCTCTCTTCCTTCCAGTGTTGTTCCTAAATCGTGATTCCAAACTACTTCTTTTGCCTCTTGAATAGTTCATCTATATTTTATCTTTGTGTGAGAAGATTTCTACTTAAATACTGCTTTAAGAAGTGGCTCAATCGGGGCGCCTGGGTGGCTCAGTGGGTTAAGCCGCTGCCTTCGGCTCAGGTCATGATCTCAGGGTCCTCGGATCGAGTCCCACATCGGGCTCTCTGCTCAGCGGGGAGCCTGCTTCTCTCTCTCTCTCTGCCAGCCTCTCTACCTACCTGTGATCTCTCTCTGTCAAATAAATAAATAAAATCTTAAAAAAAAAAAAAATAAGAAGTGGCTCAAATCACCTTCCCCCTTTCCTCTCCTATCTCTCACAGATTCAGAAGTTGTTCTGGCTGCTGTTGTCGTCTTTTCTGGCTGGCCGAGATCTGATGCAGCAGCCTCCAGAAATCATACAGACACCATTACAACTCTTCCCAAATTGCATTAAAAATAGTCATCATTCAGAGTTCTTGCCTGATCTTACGAGCTTTCGGGGATCTGCTTTAAAAGTAATTTAGGTTGTAGACCAATACATCTCAATAGGACACCGCTTTTTAGTGGCATCTTGCTTTACCATACAGTTTGTTCTATGCTTTGTAGAATGCTTGGTATGCTGCCCACTAAATGTCAGTAGACATTCTGACAACCAAAACTGCTCTACATATTATCACGTCTCTAGTTGAGTGCTACAACTCTGGAGTGCACAGAACAAAGTCATTCATGTACTATGTGTTGTTGACTCACATATAAGAGGTTCCCTAATATACTCAATACAATGCTCTATAAATGAGTTATTTCTAAAGTTCAAACTTCGTTAGGTATGAATAGTGAACTTTTTGTTTTTTTGAAGAGTATTATAAGCATTTGCTAATTTTATCAAAAAACTCATTTTCCTGTTCAGATAAAACTAATTCGTTTTTTAAAGATGTATTTATTTTAGTGAGAGAGAGTGTGTGCGCGCGTGCACGTATGTACAAGCAATGTGGGAAGAGAGAATCCTGAAGCAGACTCCCTGCAGAGCACAGAGCCTGATGTGTTGATCCCAGGACCCTGAAATGATGACCTGAGCAGAAATCAATAGTCAGACACAACCAACTGAGTCACCCAGGACCACAAAACTAACTTCCACTAGAAGAATTAACTATTAACAGAAAACTTTTGCCTATTATTATTAATATTATTAAAATGAAGCTTTCAATTTCTTAGTGACATCAATGCATTCATTGAGTTAGTATTATTTTCTATTGTTCTAATGCATACCAAGCATTCTACAAAGCATTGAACAATTTTTTACTATTTTACTATTTTTTGAGATTACCAAGTTGCAAGTGTAGTGTAAAGTTATAGAGAACAGGGGCACCTGGGTGGCTCAGTGGGTTAAGCCGCTGCCTTCGGCTCAGGTCATGATCTTGCATCCCGAGATCGAGTCCCGCATCAGGCTCTCTGCTCGGCAGGGAGCCTGCTTCCTCCTCTCTCTCTCTCTGCCTGCCTCTCTGCCTACTTGTGATCTCTCTCTGTCAAGTAAATAAATAAAATCTTAAAAAAAAAAAAAGTTATAGAGAATAATACAATACACATTCCTGCCAGTGACTTTGAAGTAATCTGAACATTTTCTCCCTTTTTTCCCTTAAGGAGGAAACCTTCGTAGATGAAACTGAAGCCCCTCTAGGCTGTTTTCCAATTTCATTTCACCATTCATTTGTTGGTGGTGACCACTATCTAAAACTTATTATCATTCTTATGAATATTTATATTTTACTACAAATATTCAGTACAGTAGTCCCCCTTCAGTTTCAATTATCCAAAGTTAACCATGGTCCAGAAGCAGGTGATCTTCCTTCTGATGTATAATGTATAATCAGGTCTTATAATCAGAAGGTCAACAGTAGCCTAGCTCTGTATCATGATGGCTACATCAGTCACTGCACTTCATCTAATCATGTAAGCATTTCATCACCCTCATATCACCACAAGAAGGGTGAGTACAGTCAGATATTTAGAGAGAACATATTCACCTAATTTTATTATAGTATATTGTTATAATTGTTCTATTTTACTATTTGTTGTTAATCTCTCACTGTACGTAATTGATACACTATACTTTATCATAGGTACATATGCACTATGTATAAGAAAAAAAATCCATGGTTTCTATCCATGGTACTATCCATGGTTTCAGGCGTCCACTTGGGTCCCTGCTGGAATGGGGGGAGGGGTGGTAATGTATGTCACTAAACAATATGAAGCAGTTTTGTTTACTTTATAAACATGGAGTTATGATACATGTATTAGTCTACCTTTCCCCTCCCCCTTTTACTTATGGGGCTTTAGAAAGTGTATCTTTTCATTCATTCTAGTTTATCTGTTTTAACTGTTATTAGTGTTATGGGTTGAATTATGTATCAATCTCAGTACCTCACAATGTGAACTTATTTGGGGACAGGGTCTTTACAGAGGCTTCATTGTTCAATTAACTTCATTGTTAAATCAATCATGCGGGTGGGCTCTAATCTAATACCATAGCTGTGCTAATAAAATGGGAAAATGCAGACATGAAGGCACATAAGGAAGGAAGAAGATGTGAAAAGACATAAGGAGAAGGCCATCTGCAGGTCAAGGAAAGCAACCTGGAAGATCCTTCCCTCACACCCTTCAGAAGGAATCAACATTGTGAATACCTTGATCTTGGACTTCTAGCCTCCAGAACTGTGAGAAAATAAGTTCCTGTTGCTTAAGACACCTACTCTGTGGTACTTTGTTATAGCAGCCCTAGAAAATTAATACACATAGTATCCCACTGTCTGAACATACCACTTTTCATTTATACATTCTTTTACTGAAAGATAACTATGGTTTTTCCAGCTCTCTACTGTAACACAGAATGTTGCAAAAAACATTTGGCATACAGCTCTTGTTATGCAACACTTTTTCTCAGACACATACACAAACACATATACACAAACCTTGCAGGGGAATTCTGGTATGTTAATCTTCAACCTTCTAATTATTGCTAAATTGGCCTTCAAAGTATACTCCATCAGCTGTGTATGAGAATTTCTTTACCCTCTCCAAAATCCGATAATGACAGACTTTTGCCAATGTAATGTGTGTGAAATTATTTCAGTGCTTTAATATGCATCACTCTATTAATGAGGTTTAACATCCTCACATGTTTATTGACCACTATGCTTTCTTATATGTACTGTCTACTCATAATCTTTACCCATTTTCCACTTTGTTGTTTACTATTGTTATTTTTATAATAATGAGTCCTCTTTATACTCTGATACTAATCCTTTGCCAATTATTTAATTACAAATATTTTCTCCCCATCTGCAGCTTGTTTTTCTTTTTATGGTGTTGTTTTACAGAAAGCTTTTATTTTAATGTATTCAAATTTATTAGAATTTTCCTTCATGAAAAGTGCTTTTGGTATCTTGTTTTTAAAAACTTTTCCTTTCATGACGTCACAAATTTATTTTCAGGGTGCGTGGGTGGCTCAGTCAGTTATGTGTGTGACCCCTGATCTTAGCTCAGGTCTTGATCTCAGAGTCATGAATTCAAGCCCGGTGTTGGACTCCATGCTCCAGCAGCCTACTTTAAAAAAAGAGGGAGAGATTTATTTTCTTATAAATGCTTTATACATTTGGTGCTTGAGGTCCCTTGAGTCTGTATGTGATACATGTATTTTTTTCATATAGATAACTAAAACTCCAGTGGTCCACCCTTCCCTTGCAGACAAGGCTGCTGTTTTGTTTTTGTGTTTCCTAAGTCTAGCACCTTTCCTGGTACACATCAGGCAATGTGTGCTCAATAAAAAGATGGATGGAAGGAGGGAAAGGGAGAGAAAGAAAGGTGAGGCAGGGATAGAAGAAAATATTCAGGGGGAAAAATATTCAGATCATGGTCCTTGGTGCAAATTTAAGTATCAAAACCATACAAGTCTAAAGGGTATTAACAACAGACTCAGGGGGTGGGCTGCAGGCAAATGGGCTTTCCAGACTCTGAAATGCTGGAGGCAAAGATATTGATCATGTAACTGGGTAACCACTCTGCTTTCTCTCTCCCAGGCTGAGACTATGGCCTTGCCGGTACTGAATAGGTTTAAAATCCAAAAAACCGTGATGTTTTATAACTATCACTTGATTATTATGTTAAGTCTTTGCAGAATTTTAATGAAAGCCTAAGTATAAAAGGCAATGATACATCATACATTTGATCCAGCTGAACTCTTCCTAAAGATAAGGTAGCTGTACGCACACAAGAAACCCCAGAAAGACTGAAAAAGCTGTTTAAAGATACGCTGCAATTACTATTACTCAGAATAGTCATTTGACTTCTGTATCCTTTACATAATCCAGGAACATACAACAGTTGAGACGACAGTCTCTTCCCAAGAACCCCTAAGCTTAAGGTCAAATGGAGGGGTAGGGGAGGGCACAACAGAAATAAGGGGAAAGAAGAATAGGACCTACAATGACTTCTGCTTTGGTGACGCTCAACAGAAAAATAGCTACCTAAAGCAAGATTATGATATCTAGTGCAGCATAGCTGAGGAAATACATTCCATAAGAGTAAAAGAGGGCTTAGCCTCTTGATGAATGTACACTAAACCATCTATGAAGTATTCTTGGCAAAACATTAAACCCTGTCTATGTATTGAACCATATTTATATCTAACTAGTAAACATAGAAAGTAGAGATGAGAAAGATGCCAAAAAGCAACATGAGAATGAAATCAGCAAAACCCAGACTGCAGGAAATTCCAGAGGACAAATGATACAGTTTCTTCAACAGAAAAAAAATAAAAACTACAAGAAAAATTTTAAAAGAAGACCTATAGATTAAGAGACAATCAACATACAGCAATATGAGGATACTAATTAAAACAAATTACAAAGGGAGGAGTCAAGATGGCGGAGAAGTAGCAAGCTGAGAGGACATCAGGTAGCAGGAGATCAGCTAGATAGCTTATCTAACCATAGCGAACACCTACAAATCCAATGGGAAATTGAAGAGAAGAAGAGTAATAATTCTAGAAACAGAAAATTGATCACTTTCTGAAAGGTAGGACCTGCGAAAAAGTGAATCCAAAGCGATGGGAAGATAGACCACGGGGAGAGGGGCCGGCTCCCAGCAAGCAGCCGAGCAACGGAGAACAAAATCAGGACTTTTAAAAGTCTGCTCCACTGAGGGAAATCGCTCCAGAGGCTAAACCGGGGGGAAGCCCAAACAGGGTCAGCGTAACCCCAGGTCCTGCAAGGTCACAGAAAGACCGGGGCTGTCTGAATGTCACAGAGCTCACAGGTATTAGAGCGGGGAAGCCAGCTAAAGCGACAAAGCCGAGGAGTAAGCTCTCAACTCGGAGTTACCTTGAACCGGGCACAGGCTGGGTGAGCTTAGAGTGCGACCAGAGGCCAGGGAAACGGGGTGACTAAGCACTTTTCTCCAAACATGCAGCTGGAGGCCAGGGAGGTAGAAGCGACCGACTGCTTTTCTCCAGGCGTGACCAGAGGCCAGAGAAACAGGAGCGACTGGGTGCTTTTCTCTGAGGGTGCACTGAGGGGCTGGACCCTGAGCTCTTGGCTCCTCGGGGCTGGAGACTGGGAGGCTGCCATTATCATTCCCGTCCTCCAGAACTCTACGGAAAGCACTCAGGGAACAAAAGCTCCCGGAAGCAAACCCGAGTGGATTACATAGCCTGGCCCCTGGTAAGGGCGGGGCAATTACGCCTCTGGGAAAGACAGCTAAGAATCACTACAACAGGGCCTTCCCCCAGAAGATCAAAAAGAAATCCAGCCAGGACCAACTTCACTTACCAAGGAGAAGAGCAGAATTCCAGAGGAGGAGAAAGCAAATGTTATCTGGACAAAATGACAAGGCAGAAAAACTCACCACAAAAAAAAAAAGAACAAGAGGCAGTACCGAAGGCTGGGGACCTACTCAATACGGACATTGGTAATATGACATATCGAGAGTTCAGAATGACGATTCGCAAGGTTCGAGCCAGGCTCAAAAAAGGCATAGAAGATATTAGAGAAACCCTCTCCGGAGAGATAAAAGCCCTTACTGGAGAAATAAAAGAACTAAAATCTAACCAAGTTGAAATAAAAAAAGCTATTAATGAGGTGCAATCAAAAATGGAGGCTCTGACTGCTGGGACAATGAGGCAGAAGAAAGAATTAGAATTAGCGATAGATATAGAAGACCAAATGACACAGAATATAGAAGCTGAGCAAAAGAGGGACAAACAGCTACTGGACCACGAGGGAAGAATTTGAGAGATAAGTGACACCATAAGACAAAACAACATTACAATAATTGGGATTCCAGAAGAAGAAAAAGAGAGGGGAGCAGAAGGTATACTGGAGAGAATTATTGGGGAGAATGTACCCAATATGGTAAAGGGAACAAGCATAAAAATTCAGGAGGTGCAGAGAATGCCCCTCAAAATCAATAAGAATAGGCCCACACCCCGTCACCTAATAGTAAAATTTACAAGTCTTAGTGATGAGGAGAAAATCCTGAAAGCAGCCTGGGAAAAGAAGTCTGTAACATACAATGGTAAAAATATTAGATTGGCAGCAGACTTATCCACAGAGACCTTACAGGCCAGAAAGAGCTGGCATGATATATTCAGAGCACTAAACGAGAAAAACATACCGCCAAGAATACTATATCTAGCTAGGCTATCATTGAAAAGAGAAGGAGAGATTAAAAGCTTCCAGGACAAACAAAAACTGAAAGAATTTGCAAACACCAAACCAGCGATACAGGAAATATTGAAAGGGGTCCTCTAAGCAAAGAGAGAGCCTACAAGTGGTAGATAAGTAAGGAACAGAGACAATATACAGTAACAGTCACCTTACAGGCAATACAATGGCACTAAATTCATATCTCTCAATAGTTACCCTGAATGTTAATGGGCTAAATGCCCCAATCAAAAGACACAGGGTATCAGAATGGATAAAAAAACAAAACCCATCTATATGTTGCCTACAAGAAACTCATTTTAAGCCTGAAGACACCTCCAGATTTAAAGTGAAGGGGTGGAAAAGAATTTACCATGCTAATGGACATCAGAAGAAAGCAGGAGTGGCAATCCTTATATCAGATCAATTAGATTTTAAGCCAAAGACTATAATAAGAGATGAGGAAGGACACTATATCATACTCAAAGGGACTGTCCCACAAGAAGATCTAACAATTTTAAATGTCTATGCCCCCAACGTGGGAGCAGCCAACTATATAAACCAATTAATAACAAAATCAAAGAAACACATCAACAATAATACAATAATAGTAGGGGACTTTAACACTCCCCTCACTGAAATGGACAGATCATCCAAGCAAAAGATCAACAAGGAAATAAAGGCCTTAAATGACACACTGGACCAGATGGAACATTTCATCCCAAAGCAAGAGAATACACATTCTTCTCTAGTGCACATGGAACATTCTCCAGAATAGACCACATCCTGGGTCCTAAATCAGATCTCAACCGGTATCAAAAGATTGGGATCATTTCCTGCATATTTTCAGACCACAATGCTCTGAACCTAGAACTCAATCACAAGAGGAAATATGGAAAGAACTCAAATACATGGGGACTAAACAGCATCCTTCTAAAAAATGAATGGGTCAACCAGGAAATTAAAGAATTGAAAAAAATTCATGGAAACAAATGATAATGAAAACACAATGGTTGAAATCTGTGGGACACAGCAAAGGCAGTCCTGAGAGAAAAATATATAGCGGTACAAGCCTTTCTCAAAAAACAGGAAAGGTCTCAAGTACACAACCTAACCCTACACCTAAAGGAGCTGGAGAAAGAACAACAAAGAAACCCTAAACCCAGCAGGAGAAAAGAAATCATAAAGATCAGAGCAGAAATCAATGAAATAGAAACCAAAAAAACAAAAGAACAAATCAACGAAACTAGGAGCTGGTTCTTTGAAAGAATTAATAAGATTGATAAACCCCTGGCCAGACGTATCAAAAAGAAAAGAGAAAGGACCCAAATAAATAACATCATGAAAGAAAGAGGAGAGATCACAACCAACACCAAAGAAATACAAACAATTATAAGAACATACTATAAGCAACTCTATGCCAACAATTTCGACAATCTGGAAGAAATGGATACATTTCTAGAGACATATAAACTACCACAACTGAACCAGGAAGAAACAGAAAACCTATAGAGACCCATAACCAGTAAGGAGATTAAAAGAGTCATAAAAAATCTCCAAACAAACAAAAGTCCAAGGCCAGATGGCTTCCCAGGGGGAATTCTGCCAAACATTTAAAGAAGAATTAATTCCTATTCTCCTGAAACTGTTCCAAAAAATAGAAAGGGAAGAAAAACTTCCAAACTCATTTTATGAGGCCAGCATCACCTTGATCCCAAAACCAGACAAGGATCCCATCAAAAAGAGAGCTATAGACCAATATCCTTGATGAACACAGATGCGAAAATTCTCACCAAAATACTAGCCAATAGGATTCAACAGTACATTAAAAGGATTATTCACCATGACCAAGTGGGATTTATTCCAGGGCTGCAAGGTTGTTTCAACATCCGCAAATCAGTCAATGTGATACAATACATTAATAAAAGAAACAATAAGAACCATATGATACTCTCAGTAGATGCTGAAAAAGCATTTGACAAAGTACAGCAAGCATCCCTTCCTGATTAAAACTCTTCAAAGTGTACGGATAGAGGGCACATACCTCAATATTATCAAAGCCATCTATGAAAAACCCACTGCAAATATCATTCTCAATGGAGAAAAACTGAAAGCTTTTCCGCTAAGGTCAGGAACACGGCAGGGATGTCCATTATCACCACTGCTATTCAACATAGTACTAGAAGTCATAGCCTCAGCAATCAGACAAAAAAAGGAAATTAAAGGCATCCAAATCGGCAAAGAAGAAGTCTTCCCAGATGATATGATACTCTATGTGGAAAACCCAGAAGACTCCACTCCAAAACTGCTAGAACTTGTACAAGAATTCAGTAAAGTGTCAGGATATAAAATCAATGCACAGAAATCAGTTGCATTTCTTTACACTAACAATAAGACAGAAGAAAGAGAAATTAAGGAGTCAGTCCCATTTACAATTGCACCCAAAACCATAAGATACTTAGGAATAAACCTAACCAAAGAGGCAAAAAAATCTACACTCAGAAAACTATAAAGTACTCATGAAAGAAACTCAGGAAGACACAAAGAAATGGAAAAATGTTCCATGTTCATGGACTGTTAGAACAAATATTGTGAAAATGTCTATTCTACCTAAAGCAATCTACACATTTAATGCAATCCCTATCAAAATCCCATCCATTTTTTTTCAAAGAAATAGAACAAATAATCCTAAAATCTATATGGAACCAGAAAAGACCTCGAATAGCCAAAGGAATATTGAAAAAGAAAGCCAAATCAAGACAATATGGTACTGGCGCAAAAACAGACACAAGATCATGGAACAGAATAGAGAGCCCAGCAATAGACCCTCAACTCTATGGTCAACTAATCTTCAACAAAGTAGGATCCTTCCTGCTTCCTGTCCAATGGAAAAAAGACAGCCTCCTCAACAAATGGTGAACAGCCATTCCATGTCCATAATTGGACAGCCACATGCAGAAAAATGAAATTGGACCATTTCCTTACACCACACACGAATACAGACTCAAAATGGATGAAGGACATCAATGTGAGAAAGGAATCCATCAAAATCATTGAGAACACAGACAGCAACCTCTTTGACCTCAACCGCAGCAACTTCTTCCTAGGAACATCACCAAAGACAACAGAAGCAAGAGCAAAAATGAGCTATTGGGATTTCACCAAGATCAAAAGCTTTTGCACAGCAAAGGAAACAGTTAACAAAACCAAAAGACAACTGACAGAATGGGAGAAGATATTTGCAAACGACATACCAGATAAAGGGCTAGTATCCAAAATCTATAAAGAGCTTAGCAAACTCAGTGCCCAAAGAACAAATCAAGAAATGGGCAGAGGACATGAACAGACATTTCTGCAAAGAAGACATCCAGATGGCCAACAGACACATGAGAAAATACTCCTTGGCATCAGGGAAATACAAATCAAAACCACAATGAGATACCACCTCACACCAGTCAGAATGGCTAAAAGTAACAAGTCAAGAAATGACAGATGCTGGTAAGGATGCACAGAGAGTGGAACCCTCCTGCACTATTAGTGGGAATGCAAGCTGGTGCAACCACCCGAGAAAACAGTGTGGAGGTTCCTCAAAAAACTGAAAATAGAGCTACCCTATGACCCAGCAATTGCACTACTGGGTATATATCCTAAAGATACAAACGTGGTGCTCCGAAGGGGCACATGCACCCAAATGTTTATAGCAGCAATGTCCACAATAACCAAACTATGGAAAGAACCTAGATATTCATCAACAGATGAATGGATAAAGATGTGGTATGTATATATATATATATATATATATATATATACACACACACACATATACATACAATGGAATACTATGCAGCCATCAAAAGAAATGAAATCTTGCCATTTGCAACAACATGGATGGAACTAGGGTATTATGCTTAGTGAAATAAGTCAATCGGAGAAAAACAACTATCATATGATCTCCCTGATATGAGGAAGTGGAGATGCAATGTGGGGGGTTGGGGGGGTAGGAAAAGAAAAAATGAAAGAAGATGGTATCAGGAGGGAGAAAAACCATAAAAGACTCAATCTCAAAAAACAGACTGAGGGTTGCTGGGGGGAGGGGGGACACAAGAGGGTGGTGGGGATATGGACATTGGGGAGGGTATGTGCTATGATGAGTGCTGTGAAATGTGTAAACCTGGTGATTCACAGACCTGAAACCCTGGTGATAAAAATACATTATATGTTTATTTTTTTTTTTAATTACAAAAGAAAAAATTGAGACATGAAAAGATCAACATAATCAACATTATCAATGGAGATTTTATAAATATAATATAAATATATTTATATTATATTTATATATATTTTATATATATAAATGTAAATATACACACACACACATATATTTAGCTATGAGACTAGTTGCTGAAGATGAACAATAAGGACATGACGGTTCACTGTATTTTTCTGTATACAATTGTATTTTTTCAAAATAAGTTTTAAAAAGGTGAGTGCTTAATAGCTCCTTTCCAAAAGAAAAGCACATCATCGAATATGCAGGTCCTAGAACTAAGAGACTAGTTTAAGACCTGAAAATCATCTAATGTTGATTCAAACTATGAAGCATACTGTATTAAACTACATAGAAAACTAAGACTCACAGATTTATCCACTATATCCAGTGCCTACTGCGTTAGTTTATAATATTTATTGAACAGCCATTTAGTGATACAGATTATGTTACTAGTATTTCAAAGTTTAGACTATGATTCATTTTAGTAAAATTAATTTCCTTGTTTTGCTATTCTCCACATATAGACATCTTTTATTATACGATTGCTGGTTATCCCAAATGCCAAATTTTACTATTAAAATTTGCTCTAAAAGGACTGAAAAATCTGTACTTTGGGGAGGCAGGGTATTGAACAAATTGAGTTACTTTCTTTTGTCTCAATCTATGCATTTGCTCATTATTTTTTCAATGCACAGATTTTCAGATTTGTAATAAAAGTCCAAAGTAGTCAAATGATAGGAAAGGATTTGTTCATGTAACATGCTTTTTAAAAGTTAAAATGAGGGGTGCCTGGGTGGCTCAGTGGGTTAAAGCCTCTGCCTTTGGCTCAGGTCATGATCCGAGGGTCCTGAGATTGAGCCCCGCATTGGTCTCTCTGCTCAGCAGAGAACCTGCTTCCTCCTCTCTCTCTGCCTGCCTCTCTGCCTACTTGTGATCTCTGTCAAATAAATAAATAAATAAATAAATAGAATCTTTAAAAAAAACAAGCAAACAAAAAAGTTACAGTGAACCATTCAAATAAATTTATCCCGTAAGAAACACCTCAGTCTATGTAGCAAGAAAAAAACAGTTTATGAAGTAAAGAATTCCAATTCTTCCAATCACTATCTGTATGCCCTTTACTTAGATGAACTCTTTTTTTCTGTAAGTATAGGATACCTCCTCTAAAGTATTTTGTGAAGATTAAACAAGATGATCTATATAAGTCATACTGTAGTAACGCAGAGGTAACAGATTTTTTTTAAATATTTTATTTATTTATTTGAGAAAGAGAGTGAGAAAGAGCATAAGAGTGGGGTGAAGGACAGAGGAAGAAGCAGACTTCCCACTGAGCAGGGAGCCCAATGTGAGACTCGATCCTAGGACTCCAGGATCACTACCTGAGCCAAATGGGCAGACGCTTAACCAACTGAGCCACCCAGGCGCCCCAGGTATCAGATTCATCATAAGTATTAAATGAAAGTAAATCTAGTCTAACCTTTTCATTTACGGTAAGAAAATGGAGAATCAAAAGGTTAAATGACTTGTGCAAGGTCACACACTGATTTTTATTTGGCCACATTATATATTAAAAATTCTCCTATTATACCAGATAATCACACCTCTATTCTACACTGGGATTTTTATTATTAAGAACAAAATTGTATTCCAGTCTCATCATTTTGGAACTTCCTTCTCCAAAAAACATGAAGTATTGCCAGTAAGTGAGCTAGATGAAGGTTCTGGCTAGCTCCTAAGTCATATACTTTTTGCTGGGCTTCAATGCCCTCTAGTGCTGATCTGCAGAGGCATCCTCCCATTCCAAATTCAGGCAAATTTACTTGGTCTATAGACCACATAACAATGTCCATGAAAACAACGAAATGAAACATGAGGCAATGAGACCCATTTATAAGGATGACACTGTTTTTTGGAAAAGGAAGTTTTGAAGAGGTTTTACTTTCTTTTCAAAGTTTCAGAAAGCTTTTTACAGTTTTTGTTCTTGTTTCAATTTGTATAATAAACCCATAAAACTTTAAAAAACAAACTACAACACGAGGCAGGACAGAATCATGTGGATAACCCAGTAAGAATTACTCTTCTTCCTTTATCACACAGCTTCAAAATAAGAGTGATACAGCCATGCAGCTTAGTATCTTCTTATGTTACAGTATGAGAAAGCCAGGTCAGAAATAAGGCAGTTTGTTAAAATAAAAAACATGTGGGGATAAAAGTAAGTGCCCTAATTTTCATAGGATGTACCTCAGATGTCAGCAATAGGTGATGTGTGTGTAGGACTTTTTATTTATTTATTTATTTATTTATTTATTTATTTTTAGAGAGAGAGATAAAGTGTGAGGGTGTTGGGAGGAGCATAGGGAAAGGGAGAGAGAGAGAATCTTGACCAGGCTTCATGCCCAGTGTGGAGCTCAATGTGGGTCTCAATCCCATGACCCTGAGATCCTGACCTGAGTTGTAATCAACAGTCAGATGCTTAACTGACTGAGCCACCCAGGTGCCCCTGTGTATAAGTCTTTTGAAACTGAAAAGCATTAAGCCAACCCATTATTATCATATGCTTATTAGATTCTTAACTGAGATCCTTAAACAAGGAAACAAAAAGCAGGAATGGCTGTAAAAAACCAAAGTTTTTAAAATGAGATTTTCTCGAAGAAGCCAGATTCAGGCAATGATGCTCCGTATGCAAATCAGAAATTATATTAATGTCTTATATAAACAGCTACAAGAATATTTCTTAAAATTGCAATGAAATGACTCGTGTATAGTGCTTCACTCTTGAGACAGAACAACTCTTTTCTAGATTTTATTGGGATAGCAAAGGGTTCACTATCCCAATATTTGTTCCAAAAAATGTAGCCACCATGTTCAATACCCTTGTCCTTCACTTAACCCCAAGAACCACAGAACTTTTTGTCCTCATAAAAGGCAAAACACATGAAAACTAATTTGATAGTTGTTACTAAAATTCTTTCCCCAAAAGTGGAGAGACTGATCTAAAAATGTTGCTCCAATATATAAAGCAGAAGTCTACCTAAGGAGGTCAAAGAATACTCAATTTTCAAACGATGGTTTAGAGAGGAAGTTACCAAGATGGACACATTTTAAAGGTTAAACAGTTATCCATGGAAATAGGTAAGATAAATTATTAATGATATAGTTAGAAAGATCTAGATTTTTCATCTTTCTCTCTGTGCCTAAAGCACAATTCCATGTCGTAGATCTGGTAGTGATCTCTTAGGATACTTCAAAGAGACTTAAGAAATGAAAGATCATGAGATCTTCGGCCAAAAGTTTCCAAAACGAAAACAAATTCTTTCCTGGGCCAGAAAGCTTTATAAAACTTTAATGAGTTTCAGTCTCTGAGACCTGTTAGTTCACGGGGAATATTTCTGTCCAAAGAAATAGAATACACAAAAGTAATCTTAAATTATCTAGTAGTCACATTAAGTTGTAAAAAAAGATGATTAATGTTAATAAAATATTTTATTAAAACACCAAAATATTACCACTTCACAATATTATCACTTTAATATGTAATCAATATAAGAATTGCTGTAATATTTTAGATTATTTTTCATATTAAGTCTTTGCAATCCAGTATGTAGTTAATAACATATTTCAATATGATTTAGCTACATTTTAAGTACTCAACAGCCACATGTAGCTAGTGACTACTGTAGAAGGCAGTGTAGGTCTATGGCACAGTACATTGCATAGGCTATACTTAAAAGAATATAAGAAAAATTTGATGACTCTTTCAAAGGTGAGCATGCAGAGACAAAACAGCTTGTTACTCTTTAATTACAGGACTTTCTCCTTAAAAAGTATATATAAGAATGCAAATTTCTTAGATTGCCTTCAATCATGATACATGCAGAGTAATTCCTTACTAGATTTTACTAGAAAGGTAATCAGTATTTCAATATCTTCCTCCAAAAAAAAGGAATAATTTAATATCCAATTGCCCTTTACTTAAAACCAAGAATCACAGCCACAGATGATAAAGCAATTATGTTTTACAATCAATAACACAACATAGGCAGAAGATAGGTGTTAAGTATAGAAGGAGTAAAGAAATGTTAGAAGCCAGCTTTACAACCATCTGGAACAGAGAACTGCAAGGTGAGTACACACTAGTGATATATTACCAATATTCTAGCATTTTTTTTTTTGAGGACTCTTCCTCCCAATATGAACAGGTACCCCATGGAAAAAAAGTGGCCAATATTCAAGTCAATACAGGAATTGGTGAATTAAGCAATATTAAATGTATTCTAGGATTCTTCATCCCTATAATAACTGACTGTTCAAAGATCTTAATATGTCAATGAGTACTGTGTCCATTTAAGAGGGGTTTAAAAAGAGGGCTAATAGTACACAGCATCTACCAACTAATTTGGTGAAGAAATGTTATTTTCATGCATCTTGAGGAACAAGTATCCCAAACTAGAAAATGATGATCTAGAAGCACAGGTAAGACTATTCCCACAAGTCCAAGGAGAATCAATAGTACACAGGGTATTGGTAAAGCCTAAGCTGGCTTTGAGGATCTAGTTCCTAACAATATTCTAGAACCAAAAGGGATCTAAAATACATATAAGGGTGACAATTAAGACAATAAAAGCAGAGGGGCGCCTGGGTGGCTCAGTGGGTTAAGCCTCTGCCTTCAGCTCAGGTCATGATCTCAGGGTCCTGGGATCAAGTCCCGTATCAGGCTCTCTGCTTGGCAGGGAGCCTGCTTCCCCACCTCCCAACCCCCCCCGCCTGCCTCTCTGCCTACTTGTGATCTCTGTCTGTCAAATAAATAAATAAAATCTTAAAAAAAAAAAAAAGACAATAAAAGAGAGTTATTTCCCCTAAGGAGGGGATTTTTTTCTATGACTTATGGAAGGTGCCACAGGCAAAACAAAGAACACACTCCAAAAAAAAAAATACTGTGATTTCTCCAAATCCCTAATCCGAGTTACATGCTCCCCAAACAAGAGCAAAGGAGAGAAAACAACAAAATGAAGGAAACACTCAGGGTAGAGTTTTTTTATTAAATTTTTTAAGTCTTTATTATTAATTCTGCTCCAAATCTATAAGGTATTTAAAACATAAAAACATATACAGTCAAGCTTTATTTTTTATTATTATTTAAATGGTCTTTGGCTCTATAATTCTATATAGAAAAGATTTATCCAATAGCCAGGAGGACATTTAATTTTTGCCAAGTCTGGTGGGTATAAAATACTGTCATGATTTGCCTTCCTCTGAAAACTAACATGAGCATGTTTTTGTGTTTTTTTTTTAAACCATGTATCCTTTTAATGAAATGTCTGATTACAGTTTTTGCTCAAATTTGTTTGCTTCTCTTAGCAATCTGTAAGACTTTTCAAATACTACTCTTCTTTCAGCTGTGTCCTACTATTTTCTCTTAGTGTGTGACTTATGGTTTCACTCATATTATGTTAACACAGATTAACAAAACTTTAGAATTAAATATAAACGTTCAGAAATGCTAGAGAATTTACCAAACATTTAAGAACAACAATTTCATAAAATTTTTTCCGGAAACTAGAAGAGGAAAAACTTCCCAATTCATTTTACAAAGCTGATGTTATTGTCATATTGGCAGTAATAGACACAGGAACAATGGAACACAACAGAGCACCTAGAAACAGACCCATTCAAATACATTCAATTCTTTTTGACAAAAGATGCAAAAGCACTTCAATGGAGGACAGATGTTCAACAAATAGTGCTAGAGCAACTGAACATTAATAAAGTAAAAAATGAGACAGCACCTCCTCACCATCAGGATGGATTAAATAAACACAACAAAGTAACAACTGTTAACAAGGATATGGAGAAATTGGAACTCTATGCCATAAATACTGTAGTCATAATTAGTCTTGGCACTTGAGATTGCAAGTGCTAAACTTTTTTCTTCAGGAGCATCTTGCCTATTACAGGCCATTTTCTATCTAAAAAAGCGTAAGATCTGATTATATGGTTTTATGGAAAACAATGTTTCGGTTAAAGTTGCATTGAATCTGTAGACTTAATTGGTAAGACATGAAAGAATTTCTTTGGTAGTAGTACATTTCTCCATTTACTTAGGTTTAAATTATTTAATTCTTTCAATAAGGCTTTAAAATCTTCTAAAATCTCAGATTTACAAGAACCTATATTTTTTTGTTTTTAAATTATATATTTTTATGTAAAAGTTTTATCATATATACAAATGCAAATGACTTTTGCTATACTATTAAAAGTTCAATTTTTATGTACATTGAGTTTTCCATACAAGTTAATGTATGATAGTTTTGTCTCTTCTAATTATTCCTAACTTTTACTTGTTTTTCCCTTTTATTTCTGAATGTGCGAAGACTCTACAATATGGGTAAGAGTGATAATAAGCACCCATAAGTTGTTTCTAATTTTTAAAAGTGTTCTAAATGACATAAATAAAAGAAAGAAAAAGAACCCCATGACCCTCTCAGTAGATGCAGAAAAAGCATTTAATAAAGTACAGTATACTTTCTCGATAGAAACTCTTCATAGTGTAGGGATAGAAGACACATACCTCTAATATCATAAAAGCCATCTATAGAAAAACCCACAGCAAACATCATTCTCAATGTGGGAAAACAGACAGCTATTCCCCTAAGGTCAGGAACATGGCAGAGATATTCACTATCAACACTGCTGTTCAACATAGTACTAGAAGTCCTAGCCTCAGCAATCCGACAACTAAAAGAAAGAAATGGCATCCAAATCCAGAGTCAAACTCTCACTTTTTGCAGATGTCATGATACCCTATGTGGAAACCCCAAAAGACTCCACCCCAAAATTGCTAGAACTTGTATAGAAATTCAGTATAAAGTGGCAGGATATAGAATCAATGCACAGAAATCAGGTGCACTTCTATACACCACCAATGAGACAGAAGAAAGAGAAATTAAGAAGTCAATTCCATTTATAACTGTACCTCAAACCATAAGATACCTAGGAATAAACCTAACAAAACAGGCAAAGGATCTATACTCGGAAAACTATAAAACACTCATGAAAGAAATTGAGGAAGATAAACAGAAATGGAAAAACATTTCATGCTCATGGATTGAAAGAACAAATATTGTGAAAACGTCTATGTTACCTACAGCAATCTACACATTCAATGCAATCCCTATAAAATACCATAAACTTTTTCACACAACTGGAACAATTAATCCTAAAATTTGTATGGAACCAGAAAAGACCCGGAGTAGACAAAGGAATGTTGAAAAAGAAAACCAAAGCTGGTGCTATCACAATTGTGGACTTCAGGCTCTATTACAAAGCTGCAATCAAGAGAGTATGGTACCCACACACACACAAAAAAAAACCCACTTAAGTCAATGGAGCAGAATAAAGAACCCAGAAATGAACCCCCTATTTTACGGTCAACTTATTTTCAACAAGGCAGCAAAGAATATCAAACGGAAAAAAGATAGTCTCTTCAACAAATGGTGTTGCAAAAATTGGACAGCCACATGCAGAAGAATGAAACTGGAACATTTCCTTATACCACACACAAAAATTGGCTCAAAATGTATGAAAGACCTCAATGAGAGATGGGAATCCATCAAAATCCTTGAGGAAAACACAGGAAGAACTTTTTCCTGACCTCAGCCACAGCAACTTCTTCCTAGCAACATCGCCAAAGGCAAGGGAAGCAAGGGCAAAAATGAACTACCCCAACAAGATCAAAAGTTTTTGCATAGCAAAGGAAATAGTCAACAAAAACAAAAGAAAACCAACAGAATGGGAGAAGACATTTGCAAATGACATATCAGATAAAAGGCCAGTATCCAAAAATCTATAAAGAACTTACCAAACTCAACACCCAAAGAACAAATAATCCAATCAAGATATGGACAGAAGACAGGAACAGACATTTCTCCAAAGGAAGCATATGAATGGCCAAAACAAACATGAAAAAATGTTCAACATCACTCTGCATCAAGGAAATAAAAATCAAAACCACAGTGAGATATAACCTCACACCAGTCAGAATGGCTAAAATAACAAGTCAGGAAATGACAGATGCTGACAGCGTGGAGAAAGGGGAACCCTTCTACATTGTTGGTGGGAATGCATGCTGGTGCAGCCACTCTGGTAAACAGCATGGAGGTTGCTCAAAAAGTTGAAAATGGAGCTATCCTATGACCCAGCAATTGCACTACTGGGTATTAATCCCAAAGATACAAATGTAGTGATCTGAAGGGGCACGTGCATCCCAATGTTTATATCAGCCATTTCCACAATAGCCAAACTATGGAAAGAGCCCAGATGTCCACTGACAGATGAATGGATAAAGATGTGATGTCTATGTGTGTGTGTGTACACACACACACACACACACACACACACACTGGAGTATTACGCAGCCATCAAAAAATTAAAATCTTGCCATTTCCAACAACGTGGATGGAACTAAAGGGTGTTACGCTAAGTGAAATAGGTCAATCAGATAAAAACAATTATCATATGATTTCACTCCTATGTGGTATTTAAGAAACAAGGCAGAGGATCATAGGGGAAAACAGGAAAAAAAGAAAAAAAAAGAAGAAAAGAAAAGAAACAAGATGAAACCAGAGAGGGAGACATACCATAAGACTTTTAATCTTAGGAAACAAAGTGAGGGTTGCTGGAGGGGAGGGAGATGGGGTAAGGGGAACAGGTGATGGACACTGGGGAGGGTATGTATTGTAATGAGCACTGGGTATTATATAAGACTGATGAAGCAGACCTGTACCGCTGAAAGAAATAATACATTATATGTTAATTGATTAAATTTAAATTTTAAAAGGGGGGTATTTTAGATTTTTTTTTACTAATCAGTAGGCTTTCTGTGGCTTCTTTGTAGACATTGTTCATCAATTGATTTCTATTTTTAGCTTACTAGGAGTTTTATCACAAACATGTTGACTATTATTTTTTTTTTAAAGATTTTATTTATTTATCAGAGAGAGAGAGAGAGCGAGCACAGGCAGACAGAATGGCAGACAGAGGCAGAGGGAGAAGCAGGCTCCCTGCTGAGCAAGGAGCCCGATGTGGGACTCGATCCCAGGACGCTGGGATCATGACCTGAGCCGAAGGCAGCTGCTTAACCAACTGAGCCACCCAGGCGTCCCATGTTGACTATTATTAAATTAAATTCTTTTCCTACATCAATTCAGATAATCAAATAATTTGTCTTCTTTCATCTGTTAAAGTGATACATTATATGAACAGATTTCCTAATGGGCTAACTTTGTACTCTAATATATTTAAGCTGGCTAAGATGTACTCTCCTGTTTTATACATCTTTGGCTTTGATTTTCTACTTTTTGTTTTGGACTCTCTGTTCCTATGCTTGAATGCGATAGTAAAATTAAAGGCCATTTTTATATTGTATCTCGTTTGGGTGCCTAGGTTATACTAGCCTCACAAAATGAGCAGGAATGTATATTAGCTACTGCCGTGTAATAAATTACCCCCCAAACTGTAGTGGTTCAAACCAACAAAAATTTATAATCTAAAAGCTTCTGTGTGTCAGGAACTTGGGAGTGGCTTAGTGGGTGGGTTCTAAGGATTTCTCATTAGGTTTCAGTCACGATGTCAGCAGGGGCTAAAGAATCCACTTTCAAAATGGTCCACTCACATACTGTTGGCAGGAGGCCTCAGTGTTCCACCATGTAAGTATCTCCATAGGTTTGTGTTCTCTTGATAAGTAGCTGGTTTCTCCAAGCACAAGTAAACCAACAGAAAGAGTGAGGAAAAAGCTGTATTGCCTTTTATGAACTATTTGTTCAAGTCCCACCCATCATTTTTTCATTACTTCTGTTAGAATTGCATCATTAGGTCCAGTCCACCCTCAAGATAAGGGAATCAGGCTTCCACCTCTAGGAGGGAAGAGTATCAAGAGTTTACACATATTTTGTAAAGACCATGGAGTATTCATTCCCTCTTTTTCTAATTTGTAAATTTGTGTAAGATTTTCCTTGAATATTTCGGTGGATTTCACTTCTAAAATTATTGGGACTTGCTATTTTATTTGCAGGAAGTTTTTAAAGAACCCATTCATCTTCCTTAGTGGTAAAAGAGCAATCTGGTTTTCTATTATTGAAGTAATTTAAAGTTGTCTTGGAATTTATCCATTGCATTCAATTTAAAAAAAAAAAATTTTATTTATTTATTTATTGGGCAGAGCAAGAGATCACAAATAGGCAGAGAGGCAGGCACAGAGAGAGGGGGAAGCCGGCTCCCTGCCGAGCAAAGAGCCCGATGCAGGGCTTGATCCCAGGACACTGAGATCATGACCTGAGCTGAAGGCAGAGGCTTAACCCGTTGAGCCACCCAGGTACCCCCACGGCCTTCAATTTTTTAAAATATAAGGACATCAAGGTTGCTTACAAATTCCCTTATTTTAATCTCTGCTGCATCACATTTATGTCTCATTTTTCATTCCTAATATTATTTACATCTACTTTTTTCTTCATCTATCATTCCTGAGTCTGGACCGACTGAGATGTTGGTGATCCCATGATAGCTTAGTTTCCTATTCATTTTCCTTTATTACCTTTTTTACTTCCTTCTTCCTATTTTGGGGGGGGGGGTTAACTCCTAATTTTTCATCTTAAATTGAAAGCTTATTAGTTCATTAATTTTCAATTTTTCTTTTTCACCTAGTGCAAAGCAGTAAATCTACAAATTTCTCTATCAAGTACCAATTTGGTACATCTACATATTCTGACAAAATCTTTTTATCATATTCAATTTCTCAGCATTTTCTAATTTTCATCATGATTTCTTTTTTGAAAGGTTATTTACTTGTTTTTAAGGATTTTATTTTTAGTAATCTTTACACCCAATATTGGGCTCAAACTCTTGGTCATGAGTCATACACTCGTAAGCCAGCAGGTATTTTAAAAATTGCCAAATGCATGCAAATATTCTCCAACTATTTATTATTAAGATATGAAAGAAGAGAACTGCACACCTAGATTCAACATCTGCTAATTTATTTTCTCTTTAGCATAAAGTACACACACACACACACACACACACACACACACACTCTGACACATGTATTGTGTTGTGCCGAGTAAGTTGTGGATATTATAACATTTAATCCTTAAATAGTTTGGCAAGCATCTCCTATGAAAAAACAAATTCTAAATAACCACAATTCCATTATGCCACCTGAGAAAATTAACAATTTCACAATATAGCACACAGCCCACATTTACATTTTCCCTAATTATCACAAGACTATCTTATAGAGATTTAACCTCACAGATAGATCAGTCCAAGTTTGTGCACTTTTTAAAAAATGTTTTTCATTTATTTGTCAGAGACAGAGTGCACGAGTGCACAAGCAGGGGGAGTGGCAGACAGAGGAGGAGGAGGCTCTCTGCCGAGTAAGGAGCCCAATGTGAAGAACTCAATTGCAGGACCCTGGGATCATCATGACCTGAGTGGAAGGGAGATAGATGCTCAACTGACTGAGCCACCCAGGTGTCCCAACAGGTTCATGCTTTCTAAGTGGCTCCTATCTAGAACAATCCTTCTACATTTTTCCCCCCATGATAGTCCCTTTTTGGAGTCCAGTACAGTTGACTTGAGAATCGCACATACTCTGGGATTTGTGTGATTGTTTCCTTTTGATGCCGTAAGTGAACGCATGGACTACTCTAAAGCAAATGCTTTATCTTTTCCACTAAGCATTTTAAGTCAATGTCCATAAAACCAGTTGTCTGAGTACACATTAACTGCATTGCATGATATGTAAGATTTAATTTATAGCTTTAACACAAATTTAATGACATGTATACTTGTTTTTTCGTGGCAATGTATTTAAGCATGAATGCTAAATATCTCATGTAAAGGATAGTAATCAATACGTTCTTACTCAACCAAATCATTTGTCACAGTTTTCTTTCATTTTTATTATTTCTCCAGTAATGAGCCCGCACAAACATTTATTATATATAAGCAACAGCATTAAGACTTTAATCCTCACAATCATTTATCCACATATTAAGATACAGAATATTCCTTGTTTCTCCTGCCTTCCTCCCTTGTACAGTTATGACTGAGACTTCATCTTATCTTTCACTATATTTTCCCTTAAGAGAGGCATCCTAAGGAAACCTTCATGTTTCACTGACTATGATTACACATCGTTTGTTTCTTAAGCTTTATATCCAAAATAGAAGAAACATGGTATCCCTATTTTCCGAAGAGCCAATGTGGAAAACCAGTGAGGGGGCAATGCATTGCCAGGCTGATTATTTGAGAGACTGCAGAAAAAACAGTAAGCCTGGTGTATGGATATATAGCATTTGGGCCTCTAGAGGTGAGAATAACTAAGTAAAGTACAGCTATTCCTTAATGGAGAAGGAAATAGAGACCCAACTTCAGCAGCATGTGCAGTGAGCAACAAAGGTGGCTCCAATCAACTCCATCCAAAACAAACCAAAAAATACTAATACAAAAATACTAAATCTCTTCCAGGTAATAACACTGTTGTGTACTTAGTGAGGCTACACAGTACTTCAAATTCACTGCTTATTATTAAAATAAGGTGCAAAGAAATATAAATCTAGAAGAAGAATCAAAATTTAAATACAGATCTGTTTTACTATAAGCTTATGCTCTATTTACTGATACCAGATAAAAGAACTAACTGCTCAGAGAGTTAATGTACATCAAAACAGTGAATAAACAAATGTAAATGAGTGAAGGAATTCAATTCAGATAAAAAAAATTAGTGAGCAAAATGTCCCCTTTCTGAAGTTTATTATAAAAAGCTAAAATATCATTCCACAGCTGACTGGCCTACAGTATTTGCTTTTATTTCTTCATTTAATTGGCTCTTGTGTCTTGTATATTGAAGCTCCAATATATGGTGCAAATACATATTTGGGATTTTATGTCTTTTTGATGAATTGGTTCTTTTATCATCATGAAATGTTTCCCTTCATCATTGCTAATACCCTTTATCTTGAAGACTACTATTAAAACTACTCCAGCTTTCCTTTTGTTTTGGGTTTTTTTTTTTTAAGATTTTATTTATTTGAAAGAGACGGTGAGAAAGAGCCTAAGAGGGGAGAAGCAGACTCCCCGTGGAGCTGCAAGACTCAGTCCCGGCACCCTGGTTTCATGACCTGAGCTGAATGAAGGCAGTTGCCTAACCAACTGAGCCACCCAGGCGCCCAAAACTACTCCAACTTTCTTATGATCAATATTTGTATACTGTCTTTTTCCTTCCTTTCACATTTACCCTGTATTGTTACATTTAAAGTACACCTTTTATAATAGTTTTTGATGCAGTCTTGCATTTTTACCCGGTCTGAAAAATCTGATTTGTAAGTTGTAGTGTTCAGTCAATTCACATTTAAGGTAAAAATATGGGTGGATTTCCTTCATCTGGTATTTTTTAGTATTCCATTTTATTGCTTCTATTGGCTTTTTAGTGACTGCTTTAGGATTTGCAAATAGAGATCCTTAACCTGTAACTGTCTATTTTGTTAGTATTATATCTTTTCATCTTACAACAATATAATTCAATCTACCTTCTTACTATCCTGTGTTACTGCACATTATAAACCCACAACATATTAACATTTTTTTCAGAGGCAATTTTTTAATGTTTTTATAAAATATAAGAAAAAATGTCATTTATATTTTCCAATATGAAGACCAATTCTGGTTCTCCTCATTCCTTTATTTAGAGCTGTTTCTGACTAGTCTGTTTCCTTTAGCATGAAGAACTTAATTTAGTATTATTTGTAGTGAAGTCTAATGGGGAAAAGTTCCCTTAGCTTTTGCTCAAATAAAAATGTATTTATTTTGCCTCCATTGCTGAGAGATATTTTTGATGGATTTAAAATCTCAGGTTGATTAACTTTGTTCTTTCAGCACTGAAAAAAAGATACTCCATTGTCTTCTAGTCTCTATTATTTCTGATGAAAATTAAGTGTTCATTCCTATTACTGTTCCCTTATGTATGATACAATGTGTCTTTTCCCCCATTCTAGCTGCTTTTAAAATGTTCTCTTTATGTTTGGTTTTCAGCAATCTGACTTGATGTCTTAGTATGGTTTTCTTTGTTTATTGTGCTTGGAATTTGTCGACCTCCACAGGTCTGTGAAATTTATTGTCCAAATTTTAATCAAATTTGGAAATCTTTCAACTATCATATCGTTAAATATTTTCTTGCTACAATATCTCTTCTCTCCAGGATTCAATTTACACATGTGTTCTACCACCCAGTGTTGGCAGGGGATCTCTGAGGCTTGTTTTTTTTTTTCCCCCCGTCTGAGTTCAGTCTATGTAAGTTTTCTTCTGGCAGTTTTCCATTGGCCATTAAACATATCCTGTCAGTTTTTCATTTCAGGTATTGAACTTTTCTATTCTAGATTTTCCATATGATTTTTATTTAAATTTCCATTTTTCTTAAGATGTATTTATTTGAGAGAACGAGAGTAAGTGCAAGTGGGGGTGGGACAGAGGGAGAAAGAAAGAGAGATTCTCAAGCAGACTCCCCAGTGAACACAGAACCCTAGGCTTGTTCTCATAACTCTGAGATCATGACCTGAGCTGAAACCAAGAGTTGGACATTTAGCTGACGGAGCCACCCAAGCTTTCCTAGATTTCTGTATCTGTTTAGTTTCCCTACCTGGGCATGCATCATGCCCATCTTTTCCTTTACTTAAGCCTATTTGCCAGAGACAATTTAAAATGTCAGCCAACTTTGTCCACATTTTGTCTTTTGACTCTGTTCCTATTGTTTTTTTTTTTTTCCTCAAGATGAATTACATTTTCCCACTTCATGTCTAGTAATTTTGTATATAGCTGGAAATTGTTGGTACTGTGTTGAATGTTCCTTCAAAATATGTTCTGCCATAAAGCTAATTTATGGGCAGCTCAACCTGATACTTCTGAGGGTTAGTTTTAGACAGAATGGGAGTAAAACAGCTCCTACTCTATGGGTAGAGTAATCTTAGTTCTATAGTATAAGACTTTGTGGGGTTTCAATGGTTGCCCAAGAGGCTCAACTAGCTCCTTCCAATTTGGCCAAAATTCTGTGTGACCTCTAGTCTCTCTTCTTGACTTACAGGTCCTGGTAGTTAGTTGTTCTCTGAAAAGAGACCTGCCCTGCATATGTGGAGTTCAGTATTCAGCCAAAGAATCCAAGGACCCTGTGGAGATTTCTGAAGCTCCTTCTCTAAACAGTTTGCTCCTTGCCAGTACCCAGCTTCACAAATTCCAGCTCCTTCAGCAGCTACACACTCCAGTCACTGTTTTCTCCACTGCACTAAAGCTCTGGTCTCTCTTTTGGGCTCTCATCCTGAGCTGCAGTTTGGAAAGCCAGTGTGAGCTTACCTCTTGGGTTTTCCTTCTCAAGGATCACTCCCCTATGCTTTGTTATCTAATACTAAGAACACCTCAATTGCTATGGTATTTTATTCAGTTTCATGGCTGATTTTAGAGAAAGGATAAGTTCAATATCCATTACTCCATTATGGCAGGACCTGGAAGTTAAGATGTATCAAAATTAATTTTTAAGTACTTTTAAAGATTATTTTAACATATACTCATTAAAAAAATTTGAGAAATATAAAAATGGAAAAAACCCAAGACCATATCCAGCAAAGAACTTCTGCTAAGTTCTGGTTCTAATTTTCTTCTAGTTACACTCATATATTTATACACACATATGTATATAAGATCTTTTTTAAAGTTAGGGTAAAATTAGTTTTTTATTTTGCCTTTCCCATTTAACATTGCATGGTGGGCCTTTTCCTAAGTCATTATACTTTAACTGACATCAGAATCTTTTATGGTTACATAATAAAATCTTGATAATAATTTACAAATAATAATAATCATTCTCTTACTGTTGAACATTTAGGTCCCACCATTATAAATGAAGGCTTTGTCTTCAAATATCCATATGATTCACTCTATAATTCAGGTCTTTATACAAATATTACCTTGGTGAGGGCTCCCTGACCAACCTACTTAAAACTGTACTCCTCTCCTCTTCCTGACATACAATTCCTTCTTTCCCTGTTTTGCTTTACCTCTTCTGAGAATTTATCATTATGCCACACAGTAGTATATTCATTCTTAATTTATTGCCTTTTTATGTCTCTCTCCAGTAAAATACAGGCTTTATGAAAACACATCTTTTTAAGTAAGTTGTTTACTACTACAACCCCAGAGTTCTAAAAGAATACTTGCCTAATATTAGGTACTTGCCTAATATTAGTTGAATAAATGAATAATTATAATGAATGAATATTAAGGAAAATGACAGTATACAATATGATTTAAGTGAGGCAAAACCAAAAAACTATAGGGAAAAAGAGTCTAAAGAAACATGTATGTTTCATGCAGATAGTGGAAATAAGTTACTTTTTTACATTTTCTATAATGAATATCCTTTGCTTTTACAACGTAAAAAATAAATCTATTTAAAAAGATGGTGCGTTGGGACGCCCGGGTGGCTCAGTCAGTTAAGCGGCTGCCTTCGGCTCGGGTCATGATCCCAGTATCCTGGGATCAAGTCCCACATGGGGCTCCTTGCTTGGCGGGGAGCCTGCTTCTCCCTCTGCCTCCACTGCCACTCTGCCTGCCTGTGCTCGCTCGCTCTCTTTCTCTCTCTCTGGCAAATAAATAAATAAAATCTTTAAAAAAAAAAAAAAAAAGATGGTGCGTTAAGATTATATAGCAAGGGGGGGCACCTGGGTGGCTCAGTCGTTAAGCGTCTGCCTTCAGCTCAGGTCATGATCCCAGGTTCTGGGCTCGAGCCCCGCATCGGGCTCCCTGCTCAGCAGGAAGCTTGCTTCTCCCTTTCCCACTCCCTCTGCTTGTGTTCCCTCTCTCGCTGTGTCTCTTTCTATCAAATAAATAAATAAAATCTTTAAAAAAAAAAAAAAAGATTATATATCAAGGGGCGCCTGGGTGGCTCAGTGGGTTAAGCCTCTGCCTTCAGCTCAGGTCATGATCTCAGGGTCCTGGGATCGAGCCCTGCATCAGGCTTTCTGCTCAGCGTGGAGCCTCTCTGCCTGCCTCTCTGCCTACTTGCCTATCTCTCTCTCTGTGTCAAATAAATAAATAAAATCTTTTAAAAAAGATTATATATCAAATAAGAAATGCATGTGGGTAAAAATGGGTTTCTACATCTTTCTACTAGTGATTCAAACTGTGACAAATCATTATTTAAAATCAACATAAGACTATAAATATTTGCTGACACAGCACTGTGGGAGACACAAAGATGAATAAAACATGGTGACTGCCCACTGGGGGCTCAACATCTACCGGGAAAGACACATACAGGAGAAAATACAGTACACGCAAACTATGACAAATGCTATACTGGTAGTACAAGGTAAAATGGGGTGAAAAACAGTGGAGAGAACATGGTAAGCTGGGGTGACCTAATTATGGTCTTGAAATCTGCCTCTGAATATGCAAAGAGAAGAGGGAAGCATTGCTGCTAAAGGGTAAAGCCAAAGCCAAGGAAAAAAGATGGAAGACTATACACCAGACCTGTAAGAGAACATCAAATACTCCAAAATACTTATCAGGCAACAGATGCAAAGCAAGGATATCCTTCATGAATGGGCAAAAACCTCACTATGTGATACAGCTAGACCTAATACAAATAAAATGTAGTGGGCCACATAGTAAAATGGGACAAGTTGAAGGCATTCACATCGTAATTTTTGTAAAATTTTGTAAACAGCACTGTGCTAGTACATGGGAGAGAAACTGTTTGTAAGAGAAAGAAGGGCAGAGAAGATAAGCTGGAAAGTCCAGCTAGAAAGGAATTAGGAAGTGTTTTCTGTAAGCAATTTCAAAAAATATTTTTAAAAGTTGCTTATTTCAGAAAAACACATACAATTTTTGAAAATCACCCATGTATTATCAATCCCAGCATTATGGAAAGGCAATATTTTGGTGTGTTTTTATTCCATTCTCTTTTTCTACAATTAGGGTTGTACGTATGTGGTGTGTCTGGCTGTGTGAAACTGTGTGACTATACAGTGATTTTTTTTTTCTCATATTCTATCAAAAGAATTTACTCATGTAATGATATACTCTCCTTAAAAATTTTTAATGGCAGCATAACCACAAAAATTTTATTCTGTTCTGATTTGTCATTTAATTTGGACTTCTATATAAGTTAAAAAAGTTTAATACCTAAAAGTGTTTGGTTTTTTATTTTAAGTAGTAAAATCTTTTTTGTTTGAGATGTTTTCTATTACTCCTAAGAGAAAAAAAATATTATGTTCCATCATAGTTTATTTCTAGTTTGTTCTAGTTTTTTTTTCTTAATCATCCCAGTTTTCTTTCACTGAACCGATTATTCATCTGTAATTGTTCTGATGACCTGCTGTTGAGTTGAGGCTCTACATTTATTTCTTTTATCCTTCAAACAGCTAAGCAATTACACTGATAACATTTCTTAAATAATCCTCCTGCTGGTTTGTGATGAACCCTGTAGCATATATTTGTAAAATTAAAATTAATATACATATTATTCATTAATATTACATTAAATATATTATATATAAATAACATAAAACAGTATAAATATAAAATTAAAATACAACTTGATTATGATCCTAAGTTTGGAAAAAGAACATGGAGATGCCTGGGCATGTTAAGCAACTGCCTTCAGCTGAGGTCATGATCCCAGGGTCCTGGGATTGAGCCCCACATAGGGCTCTCTGCTCAGTGGGGAGCCTGCTTCTTCCTGGGCCTGCTGCTCCCCCTGCTTGTACTTGCACGCTCTCTCTGACAAATAAATAAATATCTTAAAAAAAAAAAAAAAAAGAACATGAGTGACAGTAACAAACAAGATTTCATCATTAAAGAGTACTTAATGTTCACACTTTTGTATCTGGAACTCAAGGGATGAGCTACAATCCAAAACAACCAAAATACACAAGTCTAAAATATAAAGTTTTATTTGTTTTTTTTAATCTCCCACAATCACTCCAAAGCCCATTCATTTCTTTAAAAGTCATCACAAAGATAAAAACATGTGTAACCTCAGCTATATAATCAAGTAGCAAATACACTGTAGCACGGACATCCAAAACAATTTCCTACAACACTGATTTCTCCAGGTGGATTTTGATTATAGACCTTCACAGTTCATTGTCTACATCTAGAAAAAAAACAGTTTTCTAAGCAACATCTAACTTGTTCATACTGCACTGTCAATACTGGAATACACATTCCAACTTACTTAAAAAAACTATCTAAAACCAGGAGGGAGAAGTTATTCTATTAGGACAGAAAACAAGGAATAGCTGTAGGGTCACAAACAGAAGGTACATGCCCACTTCAGGGGCAGAACTGGAGAAAAAAAGAAAGTGATGAAAGGAACTGAGAAAACTGGGACTTAAATGGACTAGAAGCAAAGATGGAACAAGAAAGTAATAGAGAAAACTATAAATACAGACTTTGTTAATATGTGCCATTTAATACAACAAAAGTAGGACCCTGAAGTAATACATGCACTAGTATTCAAGTGTATTCACAGTTTTCCAATACAGCAAGATATAAGTTTGTACTTCTAACCAAATAGAGTATTCATTACATTTTACATCTCACTTCAGGAGTTAGGAATCCCAAAGTGTCCTTTTAGCTTCATTCCTCTCCATCTTCAACTGGTTGGAATTGTATTTGCAGACCAAAGCAAGCAAGCAATCAGCCTAGCACATCCCTTTCCTTCTATTAAACTTGCCTGCTGACTCACACCTTCCCTACAGTACATTATTAAATGATTTTAAGCTCATTACATCTTTTCTTAAACTACCTCATTAGGCTTTCAACTAACCTGATAAGTAGAGAGCTTATAACTTCCAAGATTCCAAATGTGAAAAATGCAGAAGATAAAATTTTGACAAATTACACAAGTAAATTTTTTTTCTTTTGTATTGGGAGAGGGAGACAGGAGACAGAGAAAAAGGTAAAAGGTAGAAAGGATAAGAAAAAGAGAAGAAAACAGAAAAAAAAAGAGATGGAGACAAAATTCAGGGAGACAAACCAGGAAATTCTGAATTATTTACTATAAACACCTTGTATTCTATTAACCTGAACTCTGTGAAGAAATACTTCCCTTCACATTTTACTTGTGTCTTGTTATAGACTAGATGATCCACACTGAACACAAGTTTAGATGTAACAGACTAATGCAGAGAGTCTGCCTAGAGTAATGACTTGAAGGAGAGGTCAAAAAATGGTAGTTAACTATAAAGATTAAGAGAAAATACAGGTGCAGGCATTCAACATTAGTTATCCAGAGGGAAGTCACCTAGGGAAGGACAGAAAACAAGGAATAGCTGTAGGGTCACAAACAGAAGGTACATGCCCACTTCAGGGGCAGAACTGGAGAAAAAAAGAAAGTGATGAAAGGAACTGAGAAAACTGGGACTTAAATGGACTAGAAGCAAAGATGGAACAAGAAAGTAATAGAGAAAACTATAAATACAGACTTTGTTAATATGTGCCATTTAATACAACAAAAGTAGGACCCTGAAGTAATACATGCACTAGTATTCAAGTGTATTCACAGTTTTCCAATACAGCAAGATATAAGTTTGTACTTCTAACCAAATAGAGTATTCATTACATTTTACATCTCACTTCAGGAGTTAGGAATCCCAAAGTGTCCTTTTAGCTTCATTCCTCTCCATCTTCAACTGGTTGGAATTGTATTTGCAGACCAAAGCAAGCAAGCAATCAGCCTAGCACATCCCTTTCCTTCTATTAAACTTGCCTGCTGACTCACACCTTCCCTACAGTACATTATTAAATGATTTTAAGCTCATTACATCTTTTCTTAAACTACCTCATTAGGCTTTCAACTAACCTGATAAGTAGAGAGCTTATAACTTCCAAGATTCCAAATGTGAAAAATGCAGAAGATAAAATTTTGACAAATTACACAAGTAAATTTTTTTTCTTTTGTATTGGGAGAGGGAGACAGGAGACAGAGAAAAAGGTAAAAGGTAGAAAGGATAAGAAAAAGAGAAGAAAACAGAAAAAAAAAGAGATGGAGACAAAATTCAGGGAGACAAACCAGGAAATTCTGAATTATTTACTATAAACACCTTGTATTCTATTAACCTGAACTCTGTGAAGAAATACTTCCCTTCACATTTTACTTGTGTCTTGTTATAGACTAGATGATCCACACTGAACACAAGTTTAGATGTAACAGACTAATGCAGAGAGTCTGCCTAGAGTAATGACTTGAAGGAGAGGTCAAAAAATGGTAGTTAACTATAAAGATTAAGAGAAAATACAGGTGCAGGCATTCAACATTAGTTATCCAGAGGGAAGTCACCTAGGGAAGGACAGAAAACAAGGAATAGCTGTAGGGTCACAAACAGAAGGTACATGCCCACTTCAGGGGCAGAACTGGAGAAAAAAAGAAAGTGATGAAAGGAACTGAGAAAACTGGGACTTAAATGGACTAGAAGCAAAGATGGAACAAGAAAGTAATAGAGAAAACTATAAATACAGACTTTGTTAATATGTGCCATTTAATACAACAAAAGTAGGACCCTGAAGTAATACATGCACTAGTATTCAAGTGTATTTACAGTTTTCCAAACCACCAACCAAAAAACACAAGGGAGCTTTCCTTCTGTCTGGAGATTCTTTTTTTTTTTTTTTTTAAATATTGTATTTATTTATTTGACAGAGATCACAAGTAGGCAGAGAGGCAGGCAGAGAGAGAGGAGGAAGCAAGCTCCCCGCTCAGCAGGGAACCCAATGTAGGACTAGATACCAGGACCCTGAGATCACGACCCGAGCCGAAGGCAGAGGCTTTAACCCACTAAGCCACCCAGGTGCCCCAGTCCTGAGATTCTTCATATCCATTTTTATGTAGGAAAAACTTTCTGGAATTCTCTGGATTTTGTTTTTTAAAACCTTCAAAAATCCCCTAGGAGTGAGAAATAGTGAATAAAATTCTTGAAGAAAACAAAAGTGATCAGAAAGATTTTCTAAAGAACTGAGATGGACATAAAATAAAAGTATTTAGGGGTGCCTAGGTGGCTTAGTCAGTTAAGTGTCTGTCTCTGGCTCAGGTCATGATCCCAAGGTCCTGGGGTCAAGTCCAAAGTTTGGTGTGTGAGTGGGGGGAGTCCCTGCTCAGCAGGGAGCCTGATTCTCCTTCTCCCTCTGCAGCTCCCCCTGCTTATGCGCGCGCGCTCTCTCTCTCTCAAATAAATAAAATCTTTAAAAAAAAAGTATTTAGTTAATAGTGCATTCTCTGGAAGTAGCCTTCAAGAAAGAAATCACATCACCCAAAATTAAGCCTTAACGATCACAGCTAAGTACATAGGTTGTCAATATGCCAGCCTTTCCTCTTACTTTATTTTCAACAAGAAGTCAAGCTATACTAGGGCACCTGGGTGGCTCAGTGCGTTAAACCCTCTGCCTTCGGCTCAGGTCATGGGATAGAGCCCTGCTTTCTCCTCTCTCTCTCTGCCTGCCTGTCTACTTATAATCTCTGTCAAATAAGTAAATAAAGTCTTTAAAAAAAAAAAAAAAAGGAAGAAGAAGTCAGACTATACTGATGTGATATGTCATAATTTTCAGAGGTTAAAAATAAAGAAGTATGGTAGTGACATCACAAAGCTATTTTTTCTCCTCCCCCATGTCACCAGTGAAAAATGATAAAGAATTTTAAGAAATCTCTAGTAAGCACACTGAACATTTCTTTTAAATAAACATATATTAGTACATATACCAATACCACATATACCAGTGAAACCCACCACATTGGGAGAAAAGGATTTTGGGGAGTTTCGGAAAAATGCTGCATACGTCAAGCTAAAAAGAATCCAACAATCTGAGGTTATACATACTAATTTAAATTCTGGTATTTCTCTTTGGTAATGTTGTCTAGTTTAATAAATTACACATTCAAAAAGGTCATCTATAAACAAAAATTTACAATAAAGCTATCTTTTTGTACTGTTGAAAATGGTGTATAGAGAAAAGATTTTTTACAGGTAAAAATAAGTAAGTCTGGGGGCGCCTGGGTGGCTTAGTCAGTTGAGCATTTGCCTTTGGCTCAGGTCCTGATACCCCGGTCCTGGGAACAAGCCCTGATTTGGGCTTCTTGATCAACGGGGAGCCTGCTTCTTCCTCTTCCTCTGCTGCCATTCCCCCTGCTTGTGCTCTCTCTCTGTCAATTAAATAAATAAAAATCTTTTAAAAAATACTAAAGTTTGCTATTTTTATTTATAACTTCTACTATACTTAGTCACTTATAACTTAAACACTACACAAAGGAGTAAACAGTGTTTCATGGGAGGAAGAACAGCAGGAAAAACTGCACCAGACCTGCAACTGACATCTGAAGGAAGTTTGGTAGTTACAGAGTTAGCTCATGCATTCATGCATTCGTTCATTCTGCACTAGGGAATCTCTAAATGAGAGGCATACAATTCCTGTCTTTATGGTGCTGATATTTCAACAAAGGAGACTATAAAAATTTATACAATTATTAAGATTGTGACGTACAGTAACAAGAATTAGAACCTAGGGGGAGACTGATTAAGTTTACCTAACTATGGTAAAGATTCAGGAGACTCTTAGGTCATTTATTCAAAATTCCTGGTGCTTCATTACATTCCAATAGATGTATTCTGAACATTTCATCTCTCTGACAGCAAATCTTTCAAATTTTAGTAACAGCACCTATGATATCGTACTTAATATGTTAAGTATGTCCCTCTAATCAAAGAGCCTAATATGTTACATAATCTTTTATTATCACAGATCTACTTAAAATGGTAAGTTATGTTTATTACAAAAAGTACTCTTTAAAATCTTTTAGAAAACAAAGAAAAGTATAAAAAAATGAAATCATTCATAGCTAACTGCAACACCCTGAGTCCACCACTTACTGATATAAAAGTAATACCTCATCTTTTACATGCAAACACACACACACACACACACCCCAGTGTAAAATGTCAGTGACCCAGCATAGCCTAGTCTCACTGTTTTTAGCCCTTGCCCCTCTAGTTTCTTCTCCACACAGCAACCTGGTGAGCCTTTTAAAACACCAGTTAGGTCATGTTACTCCTCTGCTCAAAGCCTTCCAATAGCTCCCACCTCACCCTGAAAAAGAACCTAAATTTTAGTGCTCACTAGACCTGCAAGGCCCGACACAAATCCACCTCTCCTCTACTTCTGACTTCACTGCTGCACTCCCGTGCACGCCCCACACTCTGACCACTCCAGGGCCTCCTTGCTGCAGCCTTTTCACCTTTGCATCTGCTGTTCCCTCTCTGCCTGGATAACTCTTTCTCAAATGTCATGGTCTCCTCTGCACAGTACAGTAATATAAGAACAAAGAAGTAATCATAGTAACAGATGGTATGTTAAAGAGAAAAAGTTCTTTGAATTTATTGTGGTTAAAAAGTAACAGCCAACATTTATCAAGTTCTCACCATGTGCCAGATTCTACACTAAGTGTTTTACATGAGTTATCTCTTTTAATCTTCACCACTTACGTTACAAGGTAAGCACTATTACTATTTCCATTTTACTGATAATGGAACCAACTTCTAAAAGTTATGTTGACCTGGGTAGCAAACCCAGACAACTAATTTCAGAATGTTAGGTTCTATAATTACAAACACATAAAACTGAAATGTCAGAAAATAATGTGTGCCATAGTAAGACTTAAGTATTTGACCAGTTATGATGAAGCTTAAGGCAATATTGAGACAATTCATTTTTTTTAGCAGTAAGCATCTAAATAGAAGAAAACGTTTAAACATATCTAAATCAAAGACTGCCCCACAAAGGATAAAGGCAAGGAAAAACCAAAGAGAAAAAGAATTGAGTAATTACAACTTCATCTTCTGAATTTCTACAAATCTGCATTCTCTTGTTAAGTCTCAATAACATGTAAAACAAAAACACTACACTGTAACGGCTCCTGCTGCCTTTGAAACTTCAGAATTATGAGTCGATAAATAACCTTTCCAATTCTAATCAATCCAGCCAATATAATTCACTTTTCAACTGCTTTAAAAAAAATCAAATATACTTAAAATTAGATCATAATAATGACTACACAACTTCCAAAATATACTAAAAACCACTGAACTATATGTTTAAAGCAAGTAAATGTAATGGTATATAAATTAACTCATTAATACTGCTTAAAAAATGTACACCTAACAATGCTCAATAATTTCTTGTAAAGATATTTCTAAACAGAGAAAATTAAACAGTTTATACACAAAACATGGCCATTTTCGAGGGTGTGGAGAAAAACACATACCCTGTTGGTGGAATGCAACCCTCATACCCTGTTGGTGGAATGCAAACTGGTGCAACCATTGTGGAGGTTCCTCAAAAAGTTAAAAATAAAACTACCCTCCAATCCAGCAATTGCACTAATGGGTATTTACCCAAAGGATACAAAAGCACTCATTCAAAGGCATACATGTACTCCCTACGCTTACAGCAGTGTTATCTACAATAGCCTAGCTATGGAAGCAGACCATGTGTCCATCAATTGATGAACAGGTAAAGAAGATGTGGTGTATATATAATGGATTATTATTATTCGGCCATAAAAAAGAATGAAACCTTGCCATTTGCAATGACGTGGATGGAGCTAGAGAGTATTACGCTAAGTAACATAAGTCAGTTAGAAACAAATAGCACATGATTCCATCTGTATGTGTAATTTAAGAAACAAAACAAAGAAGCAAAGGGAAAAAAAGAGACACAAGCCAAGAGAAAGACTAACTACTGACAACAGACTGATGGTTATCAGAGAGGAGGTGGGTAGGGGGCTAGGTAAAATAGGTGATGGGGATTAAGGACTACACTTGTGATGAGCATTGGGTGATGTATGAAACTGTTCAATTACTGTACTTTACACCTGAAACTAATATTAACTAGCCAGAATTTAAAAAAAAAATTTTTTAAACCCCACAAAAATGCCATTTTCCTGAGCTCTTTATAATTTAAGTATCTCATCATTTACTTGGAACTTTTAAGTTCTCAAATTCAGTGTTACAACATACTGGTGAAGAATGTTACACAGAACTGGTTACTAAATTATAAAGCACCAAAGTGTGAAGGGTATACCTGTAGACAACATATAGTTGTCTTGCTTTGTCTCCCCCCAACTTTTATAAACCCATTATTTTCCATCAACCTTAAGTCCATTTTCATTCTCTCTGTAGAAGAGGAGCTTAAGGCCACTCAGTGGTTGTTCCTATACATTCAGTGGCCTGAGAAGCAGAAGTTACAGCCCTGTTTTCAGTGGTAGCTAAGTGTTCCAGTCTTGGGTAGGGAACTGCTGAAGGGGCAGAAGGGGGCCTCTGCATGCCTCCACGACCAGTCTGTGACTCCAGGTTGAGTCACTGTGAACTCAGGACCTGGAGCCATCCAATCACCCCGAAATTCCTCTTGGTTACAGCCTTTGCAGCAGTGGCCTGCTCTTCCTCTTCAATCTCTTCAGGATCTCTGTAGAAGTAGAGATCGGGCGCAACCTTCTAGGAGCCCTCATGGGCAATGGTGCCACCCATGTGCCAAACTTCTGGGGCAGCAGCCACCACATTAGTCCGAGTGAGCTCCCTTGCTGTTGTGCAAGGGATGGCAATGTCCATTGGCACAGAGGAGTGTATGCACAGAGCAATGGTAGGCAAGTTAACACAGGACACCTCAGTGGGAGGCCGGTGGTCAGCCCTGGGATCAGTAACCACCATAAGTCTCAGCTCACATAAGGTTGCCTGGATCTGGTTAGTGAATGTTCTAGGAGGGGACAGCAACACAAGTGGCTCCAATGGCAGCAGCAAACTTCAGCACAGCTAATTGGCCAATATTCCCAGATGACAGGACACTGACATCAGCTGGGTTTTCAATGGCAACAATGGCATGAAAGGCCTGCAGAAGCTTCTCTCAGGTTCTTTTCAGATTTATAATGTGGATGCCATCATTTTTCCTTCTGTAGATGTTCTGTTCCATTTGGAAGTCCAGGCTGGTGTCACCTAAGTGGTGACAAGGAATGACAAGTGCTGCAAGGAATTTGAGGACATCTTCCTCCCTCATTTGCAGGCTACTAAAGGTTCTGGACATGTTCAAAGTTTCCCTTGAAGTTATGAGGGGAAACCCTGAATAACATTGTGTGGATCTCTCCCTGGGTAAAGCAGAAACAGTTGTTTTGGTTTTCCAATCTACTCTAACAGTCTCTTTCAACTGGTGTTTTTTGAACATGCACACCTGAACTGGTTATTGGTATAGCTGGATTAATATGTACCCTATTTTAACTATTTACTATATATTGCCCTTTTTCTTTGTTTTCTATTTTTTTTTTGTCTTCTCTATTTCTGCCTTCTCTGGTTTTATTTGAACATCTTTTATGATTCTATTATCTCTACACTTTTAGCATACCAATTACACTTCCTTTTAAAATCTTTTTAGTGGTTACCATACAGTTTGCAATATACTTTTATGACTAATCCAAGTCCACTTTCAGAACAACAATATACCACTTCAGTTACTGTAAGTACTTTTTTTTAAAATTTTTTATTTTTTTTAAGATTTTTATTTATTTATTTGACAGAGAGAGATCACAAGTAGGTGGAGAGGCAGGCAGAGAGAGAGAGAGAGAGAGAGAGAGAGAGAAGCAGGCTCTCCGCTGAGCAGAGAACCCGACATGGGACTCGATCCCAGGACCCTGAGATCATAACCTGAGCCGAAGGCAGTGGCTTAACCCACTGAGCCACCAAGGTGCCCCACTGTAAGTACTTTTAATTTAAGAGTATTCCCAACTCTTCCTTTCTGTCCCTTATAACTTCACTGTCATTAATTTCACTGACCTATAAGCTATAATCCCAAATACATTATTTTTAACAACCTATTATCTGTTAGATCAATTAAATATAAGAAAAAGAAAAGGATTCATCTTCATTTATTCCTTTTCACTCCTTCATGTAGATTTAACTTTCTGACCTACATTATTTTCCCTCTCTTTCAAGAACTTTCAACGTCTCTTGCAAAGCAGGTCTATTAGTTACACATTCCGTCAAGTTTTGTCTGTTTGACAAGTTTTTATTCCTCCTTCACTTCTAAAGGATAATTTCGCTAGATACAGAATTCTAGGTTGGTGATTTTCTTCTTTCAACTCTAAATACTTTTCTCTCTCCTTCCTTGCTTGGTTTCTGAAGAGAAAGCTGATACAATTCTTAACCTTGTTCCTCAAGCAGCTTCTTTCAAGATTTTAACTTTGTCTTTAATTTTTAGCAGATTGGACACAGTATACATAGGGGCAGATCTTTTTGTTTTTATTTATTCTGCTTGGTATCTCTGAGCTTCCTGGATCGTAGTTTGGGGTCTTTAATTTTGGAAAATTCCCACCTACTAAACTTCAAATACTTCTGGTTCTTTTCTCTCTTTGCCTTCTGACATCCCAGTTATGCATATGTTACAACTTTTCTAACTGTTACACAGTTCTTGGATACTATGTTCCAACTTTTCCATTTTTTTTTCTTTGCATTTTAGTTGTGGAAGTTTCTATTGCTATATCTTCATGCCCACCAATTCTTCAGTCACGGCCAGTTCTATTAATGGGCCCAACAAAGGCATTCTTCATTTGTTATAGTGTTTTTGATTTCTAGCATTTCCTATGTATTATTTCTTAGAGATTCCATGTCTCTGCTTACATTACCCATCCATTCTTAGATTATGTCTACTTTTTCCATTAGAGCCTTTAGCATATTAATCATAATTTTAAATCCACAGGATGTTAATTCCAAAATCTATGTCACATAGATTTTGTCACATAGTTCTTACACTTCATTTACCTCTTCAGATTGTGGTGGGTTTTTTGTCTGTAAGCATGACTTGTAATCTTTTGTTGAAAGCCAGATATAATATTGGATAAAAGGAATTAGGTAGACAGCACTTTAGTTTTATGTTTATCGACTAGGAGTTAGGCTGTGTTTATTGTTTGCTGTAGCTGTGGGGTCTAAGGCTAAAATTTTCTCTAATGTCCTCGGTTTTTGTCTCCTATGTTCACCTTCGGAATCCCTAGAGACTCTTTAAATAAGGTGTGAGGCTTACAGTTGTTTTAGAAGCCCTACTGACACGGTGGTAAAGTTGGAGAGAAGCATTGTACTGTCTTATGGTTAGTCTCAGTCCTTTAGAGAGTCTATGTTGGGTATTTCCCTTCCCCCAGGTCAAGTAGGCATTGGCAGAGCCCATGCTGGTTAGATACTTTCCAGATACTACTCTGGTAAAATACTTTTCCTTGAAACAGGCTTTGTTAAAGAGAACAGAGAGCTCTGGTTATATTTCAAAATGATTACTTTTCTCCTCCTCCCTCCTTGGCCCCACCTGCAAATTCCCCACCCCCTGAAATCCTCCCTCACTATGGAGGCAGTTAAAGATTTTTCTCTGATCCTCACAGGGAGAACCTGGTAGGGCTCCTGAAGTAAGGCTCAGAAAAGTGAGTGCCCCACACCCCAAGACTCAGCCTTCCTGGTTTTCAACTCTCAAGCTAGCCCACCCAGAGCCTCCAGCAGTTAATTCATTAATTAAGCTTAAAGTGTTCCTACCTACACTGACTTCAGTTGCAGGGCTTCTACTCCTAGACTTCTGCCACCTATAAGCTTTGATTCTCTGTTATCTGCCTATCCCAGGTTTTGCAGGCAGCAGTTTGCCTTGAGACCTCAATTCTCTGATGCATCTAAGAACTGTTGATTTTCAGTTTGTTCACCTTTCTTCATGTTGGGATGACAGAAATGGGGACTTCCAAGCTCTCTATGTGTCACACCAGAAATGATAAGTCAATATACTTTATTATTATCATAGGAGCTAAGGTAAGTCTATCCCTGGAATACAACTCTTTTTGCATTCTAATTTGCTTTACACATAATCCTGGGGTTACCTAAGGGAGAATTATAAGACAATTAATATCAAGCCGGGGACTGCCATCCACTGTTTGTCAATAAAAGGGAGTTAAAGAAAACTTTAACTCCCTTTTATTGAAAGTTTTCTTTAACTCCCTTTTATTGACAGCCATTGAAAACCATTACTTTATTGAAAACCATTACTTTATTCTTTAAGTAGTTTGGAATACAGAGGTCCACAAACTACTGCACAAAGGCCAAATCCTGCCAGTAATGGAAAAATCCAGCCATTCATTCATTTGTTCACACACTCACGTGCACGCGCGCACACACACACACACACACACGTTGTCTGTGGCTACTTTCTTGATAACAATGGCAGAGTAGAGTAGTTGCAACAGAGAGCCTATGTCCTACAAAGCCTGAAGTATTTACCATCGGGCCCTTCAAAGTAGAAGCTTGCTGGCCCTGGGTTATATATCCCATACTTTCTGGCACAAGTCATCTCTGATATTTTGTGTGCGTGTGTGTCTGTTTGTCTTTTAATTGTTGACTAAGGCTGAGTGCAATGATGAATATGCACTATTTAATTTTTATTTATCAATTCATCTATCAATTCATCGGCCCCAACATTTTGGCCAAGAAGGCCTACCAAGAGTGGCTGTTGGTGGCAGAGATCACCAACACCTGCTTCGAGGCCTCCAACCAGATGGTCAAGTGTGACTTTCGCCATGGCAAATACATGGCCTGCTACATGCTGTACCACGGGGAAGTAGTGCCCAAGGACGTAAATGCCACCATTGCCACTACTGCAACTATCAAGACCAAGTGCACCATCCAGTTTGCAGACTGGTGTCCTACAGGTTTCAAGGTTGGCTTTAAATACCAGCTCCCCCACAGTGGTGCCCCGGGGGGGGGGGGGGAGGAGGGGTGTCACCTGGCCAATGTGCAGGGGCCATCTGCATGCTGAGCAACACCACAGCCATCACCGAGGCCTGGGCCTGCCTCGACCACAAGTTTGACCTGATATACTCAGACAGCTGAGTACATATGACCTGATGTACTCAGAAACTCAGGTTGCAAATAATAAAAAGGTTGTATTTAAGTTGAGGGTTTAGTGACCTTTTAGATTTAATCCACAATTTACAATTACTGAGATTAAACAGAATCTCAATTCCTGAGATTGAATATACAATTCCTGATTTTAATATACAATTTCTGAGATTAAAGAATCCAGTTTAGTGAAAATCTTTTGCAACACAGTGTAAATAATGGTATTAACAATTACATCCAAATACTAAAAGATTAAAATAAAGGAGTTATTAACTCTACCTGGGGTACTCAAGGGTTGAGAATACTAAAATTCTGCCACAGAAGACTGTGGCTTACTATTCCTTAGTAGAACATACACTCTCTAAGCAAGGGATTCTCAAACTTCTGTGTTAGAATCACCTGAAGGGCTAGTAAAACAAAGACTGCTGGATCCGCCCCCAGAGTTTCTACTGCAGTAAATCTGAGGAGCCTCAAAATTTACATTTCTAACAAGTTCCAAGGTGATACTAGTATGATGCTAACACAGAGAACAACATTCTAAAAAACCAAACAGCATCATATAAATACAATTTTAAAGCTGAAAGGGTCTTTTAAGAACTAGTTGAATCCTCTGAAAGAAAGAACATCAGGCTAAACAAAGAAACAAGTCTCTATGTAGAAAGATCCAACAGACTGTTACCTATTTTATGAATCTGAAACACTCTGGGCCTTCAGAACTGCTTTCCTATTTTATTCATTCCCTTTTTACTTCCCCAATCAATCCACCTCCCTCAGTTAGTTATCTACCCTAACTCACAGGTTTCCTTTGCCATCTTCAGGCTTTGGCCATGACTCAACAAGTTATCTTTGCCTTGGGTCTTGCCTCCTAAAATAAGTAGGTCAAACCCTCCACCAGAACCAAACTTTAAAGTAGCTATCTCCAGGTCAATGTTAAGGGGTTCTTCAAAATTCCAACTTTATCTCTTGAGAACTAGGTTGGAATGCAGATTTAGCTCACAAACCCTGACTAAATACTACTGTATATTCATTCATAAAAGGTTACTAAACTATGTATCAGTCATTTGCTCAGTATTTTTAAAATGAAGGACACAGTGGCTCTCACTTGGGAGGTAAATTATTTTTTAATAATATATTTATGGTAAAAAAAATTGATTAGTAGTACTGAAACTCTAAATAAATGATTACTTCAGTTTCACCAATGCAATTTTTTAAAAAAATCAGCCACTGTCAGTCCTCCATTCTGTAAAATACAGCATGAATTTAATAACTTATTTGGGGAGAAAATTACCACATCAAATGTATCAAATACAGAAACATTAATATGTAGAAAAAAATCAAGTGTTTCTAAGAATGCAGTAGACAAAAATAGTATTTACTAGTACTTACTGCTAGATGAGAAACAAAAATGCAAAAGGTGTTGACCCTAGCTTAAAAGAACTTGCTGTTTATTAGAACAGCATAGGACAAAAATTTAAGTGATTAAGTGCTTAATTGTAAGACATCACTATACAGTTTGAGGTCAAGAAAAGGCCCTAGACTACAGTAGCTAAAGAATGTTTTATAGTACAATGATCTGAACTATGACTTCAAAAATGGTTAAAACACGACTAAGCATGGGCGCCTAGGTGGCTCAGTGGGTTAAGCCTCTGCCTTCAGCTCAGGTCATGATCTCAGGGTCCTGGGATGGAGCCCTGCATTGGGCTCTCTGCTCAGCGGGGAGACTGCTTCCTCCTCTCTCTCTGCCTACCTCTCTGCCTACTTGTGATCTCTGTCTATCAAATAAATAAATAAAATCTTTGAAAAAAAACAAAAACAAAAACAAAAACCACGACTAAGCAGGATTTGGATACAGGCAAGTAGAGATTCCAGAAAAGATATACAGCAGGACTAAAAGGAGCACCATAAATTTTAAGGCAGACACTGAAGTGCTTGCCTGACAGGAGTTGAATACTGGTGAACAGAAAGAAAGCGGGTGGGACTGATTATATGGGGCTAGATTGCCCAGGCCTTTGAAACCTGACAGAAATCTTTAGATAACAATATGGTGGGCAAGGTGAAATTAGTACAGGTTATTTGAAGGAGACTACATGGAAAAGGATTTTTTGGAAGACTTATTTTGGCTGTAACATACAGCACAGTCCAGTGAAGGGAAAGGCCAGGGACAAAGAGCAACTATGGTGCCACTGTAATAATCCAGAGATGGTAAAGCACTAAACTATGATCCTGGCAGAGGAAACAGAGAGAGTAGAAGACAGGGAGAAACGTTAAGTACTTGACACTACAAACTTGACAACTTGTTAAAATTTTGGGCACAGGGATAAGAGAGAAAAGTCCATTATGAAACCAATATTGCTAGCCTGATGGAATGAAGGAACAGGTGCTATCTACTACACAAAGAAGTAGATTAGCTAAAAATGAAAGCCAACTGAGGTAGCAAGGACTATGGCACAGAAGGATTACTGTGAAAAGTTTAAAATGGCAGTGGTAGCCACCTGTATTCTAGCAAGTGTATCAGTAGATGTGATTAGAGTTGTCTGGTCAGCCCATCTATTTCTGATTTTGGCAAAGAAGTGAACACAGAAAAAAAAAGGTGGCTGAAAAGTGTCTCGATATTCAAAATTAAAGCGCATCTAGAGGAAAGCTGCAGGGAAAATAAAATGTTCATCAGAAATAAGATCCATGAAAACAGGGATCTTGCATCTTTGCCCATGGAACCCCCAATGCCTGGCAAAGTAGCGGACAAAGGCAGCTCTCAAAAAGGAATGAATGAGAATTCCCAAACTGCAAAGGAATCACAGTAACAAGAAGAGTGGAAGACAAAATGAAAGCTAACGACTGAAAAAGGCCACTGAATTGGCAAGAAGAACAGGAAGCCAGACTGCAAGAGTCAAAAAGGACAAGAGCAGAGAGAAGATCTAGCAGAGTGGGGGTGGTGAGCTGATAGACAGATGGCATCTAAAAGGAAGAGCAGCAGGGTAGACAAAGCATTATTTTACTTGTTTGGATTTTTCTAAACTCAAAATAATGCCTGCTCATTCAGGAAAATTTTGAGAATATACTAAGGGGGGGGCATACATTTGCTCCACCCCCCAAGTGCAAAACCAGTTAATACTTTTAAAAATGTATGTTCACTTATTCCACTCATATATATATGAGTGGCCTTACATACCACACAACAGGATAATAAATGAAGGATCAGAGGGGAGGGAAATGAGCAAGCAAAACAGTAAAACCAGGGGTGAGATTAGCTAGCAACGGTTACCATGTTTCTTAAATCTTTTCTTAGTGGACAAAAAAAATAGTACTTCTCTGCTTTATTTTTTATTATCAAATAAGGGTTTTTGCATTGTTAACTGTTTATATTATTATTATAAAATGAGTATTTACATTCTTCATTCACTTACCTAATGACTTTTTTTCTTAGCCTATGAATGAGCTCTTTAGGTCACTGAAAGATCAAGTCTTTAGTGCAAAAACTTTTCTCCAAGGTTGTTTGCTGCTGCTTTAAGGAAGTCATTAGCATGTATAAAGTCACAGGAAGGGTGCCTGGGTGGCTCAGTGGGTTAAGCCGCTGCCTTCAGCTCAGGTCATGATCTCAGGGTCCTGGGATCGAGTCCCGCATCGGGCTCTCTGCTCAGCAGGGAGCCTGCTTCCCTCTCTCTCTGCCTGCCTCTCCATCTACTCGTGATTTCTCTCTGTCAAATAAATAAATAAAATATTTAAAAAATAAAAAAATAAAAGTCACAGGAAAAGTAACCTGTGGAAAAGAATAGTTTGGTGATGCTGACAGAAAGGGTGTGTATTAGAACAAATTCCCTAAATATATGGACAGGGATGAATCCAAAGGGGAAAACAAACTTCATCCTATAATGGGAAAACACACAAATACAGATGCTAAGACATAGAAGCAAGAATAAGACTAAGTGAGGTATATAAGCAACCCCACATATAGTAATATTCTAAATCTCGTCATGAAGTGGCCATTATTCAGAGTCAACTCAGGGTACACAGCCTTCTTCTAAAACTAACAGAGCATTTCCTAGTCCTCTGCTCCAGTTCTCAACATGCCTATCCTCTTCTTCCCTATTATTACTTTATATTCTTTCTTCTACCTTTGCATTTAGATGAGAAAACTGTGATTGGTGGAAACCCCACTCCCCAATCAAGCAAATTTTGACCTAAGCTATTATCTTCCCGTAATTATTCTCATTACAGGCAAGGCTTACTGTCATCAACAACCGTGACTTTAATTCCTGCTAGTGGGAATAAAGATTTCCCAGTAAGCATACCATTAAGTGCATCTGGATCAACAGCCATTTTTGTTAAAGACACCATCCTGGGGGCGCCTGGGTGGCTCAGTGGGTTAAGCCGCTGCCTTCGGCTCGGGTCATGATCTCGGGGTCCTGGGATCGAGTCCCGCATCGGGCTCTCTGCTCAGCAAGGAGCCTGCTTCCCTCTCTCTCTCTCTCTCTCTGCCTGCCTCTCCATCTACTGTCAAATAAATAAATAAATAAATCTTTAAAAAAAAAAAAAAAAAAAGACACCATCCTGAATTTTGCCAATAAGAATATTATATCCTACTGAATCCCTCTCTCATCTATTTTTTTTTAAGATTTTATTTATTTATTTGACAGAGATCACAAGCAGGCAGAGAAGCAGGCAGAGAAGCAGGCAGAGAGAAAGGAGGAAGCAGACTCACTGCTGAGCAGAGAGCCCGATGTGGGGCTCGATCCCAGGACCCCAGGATCATGACCTGAGCCAAAAGCAGAGGCTTTAAACCACTGAGCCACCCAGGTGCCCCTCTCATCTATTTTTTAATACCATCAACTATACCAGACTATCACTGCATTCAACAAAATCTTACTTTTGTTAAATTCTACTGATGATGCATGCAACTACTACACAAGGAATGAATGTTTTAAATGCAGAGTAGTGTTCATTATTTTTTCATTATCCTGTGCCTGTATATACTAGATATTAAAATAAAGGTATATGGAATTCAGTTTTTCTTGACCACTTGACTCTGTAAATTCAGGATTAGTTCTTGATCTTCTCACTTCTTTGAAATGTATATGTACAGAATTTGGCCAAATACAGATTGTTAATGTCTCCTGCTTCAGAAAAAGGGATCATGCCTGTAATAATCTGACAATTATATTTTAGATCACAGTCTGCTTACACACATGTGCAATTAAAAGATCTAATAACTGCAATCAAATAAGCAAAGTGATTCACTTAAATTAACTGAAGCATCTTGTTCAAATACATTTTCCTAGGAGCTCAGAAGCACCCACTTTACTTCAAGCAAGATGCCACTGAAATGACACTCTTATCCAACTGAATTTTTAAAATTTCATACCTACTGCAAAAACAATGGCATGTACTTGGCTACCCCACATAAGTAAAATATTTTACTATCATTTTGTAAATTACTTATTATGCAGTGATTGTTTTGTTTCAGGTAGAGTCAGTCTCTGACTTCCTATGACCTTCACATATTAAAAAAGGAGAATTTAAATTCAGTACAAATTAAGTAAAACAGGCTCATCTCTGGTAAGGCCAGCCTAAATCACTGAAAAAAGTTAATTTACACAACTCAGATCATTGTTCTTTGAGAGCTGAGAAAAATTTCACAAAAACAGTAGCAATATGAATTAAACCTTGAAGTTAAACCCTTGGATCCACAGGAAAAAAAGAAAGGTTTTTAAAGTAGTACGTAGAGACTAGAACAGGGATAAGCAGAGAAATAAGATAATAAAAGAAAAAAAAATGGGTTAGTGCAAACTGCAGTAGTCACTTAATGCAGTAATCCCCTGTTCTCATCTTGTAGCTACTTGGTAGTACAAGGTAATCAAAGAAGGAAAGCCACAGATAAATAAAAAACAAACAAACAAACAAAACAGCCAAGTACTAAGAAAGCCTAAGTGCTCCCATGCTTGGTTTGTATCTTAAAATGAGGCCTCACAAAATGCAACACCATAGCCCTAGAGACTAATACCTTCCAGGATACCAATATTTCACTTCTATCCCCATGCCTTGGTAGGTATCACTAATCAAATTTAGCATGAAAATTCACACCAATTTGCTAATCCTGTGTTGGAATGAATGTATGCTAGTTGAAACCTTGCTATCTAAACTCGGACTGTGAATGGGTTCAGGTAAAAAAAAAAATTTATTTTTTATTATTATTATTTTTTTAGATAAGGCTATTTGGAGGACATGGTATTTCACACCATATGGAGTCTGGCATAACAGACTGGAATCTGTTACTCTGACCTCTCACTCTTTGAATTCAGAAACCAGACTCAAGTAGCAAAGAATATCTATATGTTTTCAGTTTGTTCTTAGATATGAGGAATATAAAACCACCTCCCACACAACTTTTCATAATATACATAGGACCTATTATAATAGATGTCTGATAAAGATAGGCATAATTAACCAAACCTAGTTGTTTTCTATTTCCTCTTATAAGGAGGAGATATTATAGTCCATAAACAGAGAAAACTAAGAGTCTCAAGAAAAAAAAATCATGTTTTAAAGTTTCTATTCATATTGGCTAAGTATTACTCGTAGTCAGCAATCAAATGCATTAAGGCCTCAGAGCTTATTGTTCCTTATTTATAATCCTGCCCAGGACAGGAAGATCCTTCCTCCTCCTTATGGTCCATGCTGCTCATCTTAACCTGAACTCTAAGAACCTTTAATAAAGCAGAAGAGAAAGCAACTAAATACACAGAGACTGGTAGAAAAAAAGGCACTGGGTAAGTAAGACTTGCCTAGTTCTGTCAGAGATATGGAATAACCATCTTATTGTCTTGTTCTTCAATAGGTATAAAAACTGTCATAATTACACATTAAAAAGTCTACCATGGGTGAAGAGAAAAAGTTGTGAGGTTCAACCCTACACTAAATTATTCTGAAAATACAGCTTTCTTATTTACATACCCAAACTGACAATATAAACTCTACTACTGCCTTTAAATATACATTATTACAATAGGAAAAATCTCCTATGTGAGTTGCTTTTAAGTATTGAGAACCTCTTTAGAAGCAAAACAAAACAAGCACACAAATAGTCCCCCTAGGGTTATCTCTCAACTAAACTCCCCAACAAGAATTGCTGCATAGACTGGCATGGCTCTTAGAATATTTTAAATGTAATACATGCTCAATAAATATTTGCAAACTGCATCTCACATAACAGAAATCTTGCACTAAGGTAACAAGAAGTGCATAACACCTTCAGATTGTCCTCCTGGGCTAACACCCAAGGAAACACAGACAAATCCTAACAATTCGTCCATTGAAAATGTTCTTTTGATTGCCTGTGATTAGTTAATTCTATTAGTCTTTCACTGTGGTTATGGTATGTTTTATTACTGCTGTCAATATTAATTTAATAACAGAGTCATAGGAAGTTAAGCTAAAGGAACTTGCAAGGTCATCTAGTATAAACCTTTCATTTTACAGACAAGGAAACGAAGGTCTACTTTTCTCACAATGAACACTTTGGCACTTGCCACTTCTTTCCCTGGTTTCGGGACTGAAGAAAAAAGAGTTTTATTGCACTTTTTTGCTTAGGTTAATATTACAAGGCTAACATTACAAGAGAATGGGCATTCCGCAAATGCCAGTCTCTAACATAGCACTTTGTATACAGCAGAGTACCGGAGAGTACTTATACATTGTTCTTGCTTAGTTCAAATTTGAGCAAATGACAATGCTCATTTTACTTATTTTCATTTGTACAATTTTAGTGTGCAACATTGTTTTTCTAATATAAAAAGCAATGTGACACAAGTTTTTACTCAAAGCATTCTTTCCTAACAGATAAAACACTTCTCTATCTTTTCCACTACTGTGAAGTTCATTTCCCCTAATAATACCAAAAACAAATAGTGAGATAAAACCAAATCAGTTTTGCACAGAACATTCAAGACACCTCCCAGTGGGGAGAGCAAATTGGTAAATTATTTATATATACACACATCCATTACCTAAGGGCTAAACATTAGGCCAGAAAATACAGGGGCTTCAAATTGCTTAACTTGCCTTCCTGGTCAAGAGGGAAGACAATTCGATTAGTTTCAAATCACAGAGGAGAGCAAGGAACTGCCTTCTTTCTGGAATCACAAACAGTCAGTGTTGGGATGCAACCATCACAGCTGGCCTCAATATAGACAAACAAAAGCACCCTTGCTGTGCCTGGTATGGAAGACAGGCTAAACTCAAGGCAAGCAGCATGTTCAACCAACTAATCAAAAGTATATGAAAGCCAGCTAATGTACTAGTCAGTCTCTAATTTTAACACAAAATGAGGATCAGGGACTTCTGGTTAAAATAAACTCTGAAGTTGTAAGCTTTACAATAAATGTTTCCCACTGCAGGAGAAGGAACAATAACTATTTCTCAGACACAGTTAATAAATGCCCTGACCCAGAACCAAGGACAAAATGGAACTGCTGAGTTCTAGTATACGGGAAAGAATCAGATCTAATATGGTATCACCATGTAAACCTTTTGGATCATCATACTTTGCTCATTGTAACTTATAAATAAGAAAGTAAAACAAAACTGCTGAATCTAGGTTTAAATTAGAATTTAAAAAACATCCAAATGGTCTGCATACATAATTCCATTTTATAATTTTAAGTCTAAAATGTATGAGATTTTTAAGTCTATATGACTTACAGGACTGAATAAAGACAAGGAACTTGCCATGGCACAGCTTCTAAGGTCTGATAATGAAAGAGAAGAATCCTAGCTTTCCTGTCATTCAATTTATCTGTTTCCAAAAAGTGGGTACAACAATGATACATCGTACAGGACTGTTTAAGAAATGGCTTATACAGTCTTACTTACAAATAAAGGCTTATATAAATAAAAATAACAATTGATAATTTAAGAATCCCTGAATTCATCTGTTGAGGAAATACAGTATTAGAATATTTTCTACCATAAAACATCAAGGTTTCTTCTGAATTTCTAGACAAAGGTTTGTTGTTTATGTTACGGCCTAATTACAAATATGTTAATCACTCCCACCCATGAAAGCATGATTATTTTTATAACTAATCATAGACAGATACCAAATGTAATTTTTTCTATCCTATTTTTTCCATAGCAATTTTATTCTATCAGGGTTTCAAGTAAAACTGCTTTAAAATGGAAAAGAAAGCACTTAGTATACACATACATATATGTAAACTAAATATAAAATTTTCTTTTTTCTCTTTTAAACAATGAAGATACTGGAGATAAGAGGAAAGAAAAACACGTTTTGGTATTCTTTTTTTAAGTAATTGAACAGGGGTGCAATGTAAGTTCAAGAAGTTTGCAGTGAGGTTAGTTATGGCTGTTTTAGGTTGCCAGTTTTCTTTTTAAAATGAAAATTTTATATTAGAATCTATTGTTTAGAAAAGATAGCATTTTCATAGCACTTTCTGTATTAAAATGTATCTCCTAAATAAATCTCCCTTCAAAGTACTATTAAGTGATTTGGACCTTGTGTCTGGAGTGGGAATAAGGAAGGTCAAGAATAGTGCAGGCTTGTTTACTTGGATTTAAGTTGATGATATTCATAAAAATATTATACAAATACTACAACACTATCAAGTTGACAGTATCTTTATTTCCTGGAACTACCTTAAAAATTATAAATTGTATTTCCAATTCTTATGAAAGATAGTTTCTGTTCTCATTAGATACCATGATTTCAACTTTGAACACTTCACCTTTTTACCCCCAAAGCCTAATTTAATGCTTGAAATTACAATGGACATACTTTTATCAAACAGCATTTTAGTTTTTTAATAAACAGAATAAATTATGATCTGAAATAATAAATAACTCATCTAGCTTAAAGACCTGCCTCACATACTATATGTATATATTTGTTGAATAGGAAGACAAGTACAGACTTGTTTGTGATCTGCAAGTTAATAATTTAGAAACTATGATCAACCTAAATGCAAAACCCTTTTGATAATTTTTAAATGCCACATTTTGGTTTAATGTCATTTTAAATTCTCATTAGTAATGATACTAAAGGAGTACAAAACTGATCTCTCAGAGCATTATCAATTTATAAAATAAATAATAAAAAGATACTGTTCCCTCACAAAATGTGAAATGAGATACCTAAAGAACTATAATCTTATCTATTAAAGATGGTTTTAAATTTAGCATATATACACTAATTCAAAGGAGGTGGTGGTGAAGGAGCTTTCACTTTTTAGTGTCTTTATTTTAGAGTCACTTGATGAATAATATAAACCTAGTCTTGTAGAGCAGGAGCTATGAGACTACATATTACTTATACTCACTAATGTTGTTTATGATCCACTAATGTTGTTTATTCCAAAGTTCTAAATACAATATAAAGAAATCATTTTTGCAAATAGGAGTTCTGCACTTGAAAATTAAACACTAGTAAGTGTGCCATTACAATTTTTAAAATAAAGATATAAAATTATATATTTAGGGATTAAGGTGTTTGTTGCCTGCTATTTCTTTCTGAGCAAGTAGCAAAAAATGAACTGAACTTCAGGATAAGTTTTTCCTCACATTAGAGTCAGGGCAGTCAAGTTGTAATGAATATGTGTAAATATAAATTATCAATGAAAGAATAATTAAATCACGTGACTTACCAAAAAGAGCACTCATTATTATCCAGTCAGTTGGCTATACAATCTACTCCTATATTAAAAATATGAAGTGGAGTTTTCTTTCCCCTATTGTTCTCATATTAAGTTAAAATATACATTACTAATTCAACTTTTAAAATGTGCCTTTCTTAAAAGATTTAGTCCTTTAATTTGGATGTCCCTTACCTTAAATGTAAAAACCAAATTGTTTAAAGCCATTCAATGATGACTGAATATAACACTATATTACATCAAGTTAAGGGGGGGGGAACCCCTACTGATTTCAGGAAACCTTGATGGTAAGCAGAAGATTAACAATCTCTCCCTTTAAATAGAAGCTTTTAAGAGGGCGTGAGGGTATCCATCAAAGAATAAAGGCTTCTCTAGGTCTCTGTTTCACACATACATAGAAGACAATCTTACTTAGCTGACCTATTCAAGTTGCCAAAACATGACTATTGATTGTGAAAGCCAAAAAAATTCTCCTTCAAAATATCTAAAGTTCATCTTAAAATTAAAACTGAAAGCAAAATACTCAACTGCCAATTACTGTGTAGTAAGAAACTATTAAAGCCTGCACTGACCTACTTCATATTAGCATCATGACAATATGGATGTATGCCAAGAAATCATAAAAATTACTACATAACAAACCTTAATTTTATATTTAAAAATTGTCACTGTTTTTAAATGTCTAAATATTGTACTGCAATGCTTTCATGATGCATTTATTTTAAAACTGCAATGAAAGTAAGGGGTTTTGATATTTTAGTAGTCATATTCAATGATGGACATGCAAGATTTCATTTTTAAAATCAGAGCTTGTTCTACACCACATTCAATTCTATTTTAAAACTTCTATTAAAAGCAATCTCTTAGACCAAATTCCAAATATTACTTTCCATTTTTAAAACAGCACTACATTTCACAAAATGTCAGTTAATGAAGAATCCTACAGAAATGATGCAAGTTCATGTTCAAAGAATATTTACAATGGCTCTAACAGAAGACAGACTTAACTCAGTGTATTTAATTATTAAAAGACTGCCACCAGTCTTTCAGAGTTTAACCTAATGCTGAAATATTGTAAATTCTCATACAAGAAAGTACAGAAATAGCAAAGGATATCTCATCTATGGTTTCTAAAAAAGACACGAAATAACAAGACATTTTAAATTAAAATAGGTTTTTAAATTTAAAAAATCACTTTACAGGGTAAACTACCGCCGTAAAATACCTTATACTAAAGAAGCCCTTTCTTTACAATCATGCAAATAAACTCCCTGGAAAGGAAATTTAATCTTAGAATAAAGAAGGCGAAAACATCCAGAAATAGCAGCTAAACCCACGGAAAGGAAGAGACACATTAGGTTTTGTGCTGCATGTTAATATTCTTACGCACAATGTCTGGTGAAAATTCACAATACACTTCTTCCTCCCCGTATGCTTGCAAAAAGGAGTAAACACATTTCACATTCCTCAGTCCCCAATTCATACCACCATCCTGCAATATGACTTAATTTTGACCTACAGTCCTCTTACACCTAAGTGGAAAACACATATAACTTGTTTATCTACACTCACAATTGAGGAGGGGGTAAAGGCATTTTGTGGCTATGGAGACCAGAGGCTGATGCAAAGTCCCCACACCTCCAGAGGTCCTATAAATATGCACCCGACTCTGGATACCCACATTCAATGAATGCATCAGCCTCCTCCTCCGCCCATCGCCCCCCACCCCCTTTGCAGCAGAAATGTGTCTGGGCTTTTTTACCCCAGCGATGGAGGATCCTCTTACCAGATGGAGTTCTTGATCTTGTGTTGCAGCGCGCTGGCCTCTGTCCCTGGCAGCCCAGGCACAAGGGCTGGCAGAGCCACCCCCGAGTTGGGGGCGCCGGGGGGAAGCTGCTGATGGGCATCAGGCTGCTGTGGTGGCGGCTGTTGTTGTTCCTCTGCCATCGCTGCTGGAGGGGTGGGAGGGAGGGAGGGAAGATGGGGGCGCGGGGGAGGGTGAGGGAAGAGACGGGGAGGGGAGGACGAAGGGGGAGAGGAGGAGGAAGGGGGGAAGGGAAGAGGAGGAGGAGGAGGAAGGAAGCTGAATAAGCTAGGCCTTTACCCCAGGGCTCGAGTGAGTCGCTTTCGCCTGCCGCCTGGGGGACATCACCGGGGAGACCGAGCGGCTCCTCACGGCAGGGAAGCTTCACCGCGGGAGAGGCATGGCGGCGCCCCTCAGCCCCCCGCCGCCGCCGCCTCCTCCCGTCAGCGGCCGGGGCTGGGGGGGATGAGGAGGGGACGTCTGAAGACGAGGTGGGGGGGCAAGTCTCCCCCAAATCCAAGAGCGGCCGCTCAATGTCTCCGCGGCCCGGGCTTCCTTTCTTGCCCCCCGAGGCTTTCTACGCCCGGGGCCCTCGCTGCTGCAGCCCCAGGCTCGGCTCCACGCCACTCCCCACGCCGCCGCCGCCGCCGCCGCCGCTCGCTCCCGGCCCCGCCGCCACCGCGGCCGCCGCTGCCCTGCCAGCCCGGGAGGCAGCCTAGTGCGCGCAGCCGCACTGCGGCCCGGCGCAGACGGCAAAACACCTACCGCTCCGCTGGGGGCGGGGGGGGGGGGGCGTGGACCAGCGTGTGCGGGTTACGGGCGCGGGCGCGGGCGCGGGGGGCCGGGAGGGGGGCGCACGGGTGCGCAGGGCGGGCGCGGGCCAGCTCGGGGCCAAGGAGGGGACGGGCCGAGATGGTGGAGGAGAGAGCAGGAAAACGTGGGGGAGGTGCTGGCGAGAGAAAGAGAACTAGCGTGAGGAGGAGGAGGAGGAGAAACCAAATATAATATTTGGCGTGGAAATGGGATTTGGGGTTTTTTCCCTGGCATCTTCAAATCATGAAAAGTGCAATTAATCAACATTTCCCCCCCGCCCCTCGACAAGTGAGGACTGCTTTCTCCCTGGGTAAGTGAAGAGAATTGAAGCAGGTAAGAGGCTAAGCTGACTTTGCAGAAGCCCCCAAAGAAGAGCACCCTTTGGAATTAACCACCCTTTAGGTAATTCAGTCTTGAACGGAAATCGCAAGTCAGGAGCTGGGTTGAGTGCTTCTCAGTCGGGCATTCAAAGCCCTCCAAATCTGGCCCCACTTTAGTTATCCAATCATAGCTGCCTCCATCCCCCTGCAAGAACTCCCAGCTCCAATCAGTGAAGTCTCCATGCCATTCTCAACGCGCAGCAGATTCATTCTTCCTTCGTGCCTTTGCTCATGCTGTTCCCCTCACCTCCCCACCCCACCCCCTTTCCAGGAATGCCCTCCCTCCCTCCTCTATACCTCTCTCAAGCCAACCCAGGCTCTAAGGCACAGCTCAAGTCGCGGCTTGTCAGGGTCCCTGGCAGCCAAGGCCCCTGCCTGCCTCTGAGAGAAAGGCGTGCAGTTCTCGCAACATGGAGGCTCAGGCTCCGGCCAGAAGCACCTTCCTTTGAAGCCCGTTGAACCCTTGGACGCACTCTGCGCCCTTCTGCCCATTCATACTTAGGAGACAGTTGGGGCCAGTAAGAATAAGAGTCTGCTAGGAACAAGCAAGTCCCCTTTAAGAGCAGAAGAATTGGCTTTTCTAGGTGGGGCTGATCAGGGAGGCCTAAACTGCTAGGCCGAAGAAGACAACAGCCAAGGCCAGATCTGGCACCAGATGGAACAGCTGCTCAACTCACACTGACCTTTCTCTGGGCCTGTGGGTGTTTTGAGCTCCTCGGCTTTGACTTTTCTGACAGTTTCTATCAGGTTTCTACCTATCAGGTTCTCTGGCCACTTTCCTGCTGTGCTTGGACTTTGGGCCATGAGGCTCTGCCACCTTTTAGAGTCCTGGGTGGGGAATCTGATTGGCTTGGGCTTCCTGGCTTTGCAGTGCTCTGTGCACTGCCTTGCCCTAGAACTCTCTTGCTTTTGCACCAGGGTGCACTCAGGCCTGGCTCCCAGATTCACCCTGAATACTCACAGTTGCAGATGGCTGGGTGTGAAGAAATGGGAGGGAGGAAGGGCACCTGGGTACAAAACACAGCTCCTCCATGAGGATTTCAGGCATCCTGATACCCTTTGCACTACTGCTTAATGCAAATTACCCAAGGTTATTATTAACCTAGCCACTTTGGGAAAATACAGGTTGTTTATGACTTCATTTTGCACATGTACCTTTGTGTCCTATCTAAAGAATATTTTTCTGTACCAGATTGATAGACATGGTGTGTACTAGACAGGAACTTTGAAGAAGAATAAAAATAGCTAATGTTTGTTGAGCACATTCAGCATGCCAGATCTAGCACTCTCTATACATTATCATAGTTATTCCTTCCCAAACTATATATACTGTAGGTGCTATTATTCACCTATTATGCAGATGAAACAGAAGCTTAGAGAGGTTAAATAACATTCTTAAATTTATCCAATAATGAGGGAGCCAGGAGTTTGATCCTGGAAGTCTAATTCCGCAATCTGCAACCCTTGCTGGAAATGATGTAATACTGAAAAATCTTGAATGTATATGTGAACTCTATGTCAATGGGGAAGATGGAGGAAGAAAAAAAAAAAAAAAGCATTCAGGAAAGTTGCCACGTCCCCCAGATTCTCATTTTTTACTCAGTCAGGAGAGAACGATGGCTTCACCTTGCCACACCCTGGGAGGGGGAGATCTTAGGAGTGGGAGATTTCATTCAAGAAAGATAATGTCTCTGAGGCCTGCCAAAGGTCCTAGGAAAAGGAAGCTGAGAAACAAGACTTTCTTTTAAAGTATGCTGCTGGGTGTCACACAGGCAGGCTTCCCTGAGTACAACTTTCGAGAGCTTTTTTATCTGTTCCATGAAAGAGCCATGTTACCCCAGTTGCCACTAGAGGGGTCAGCAGAGCTGCAACCCTGAGCTGCCCTGTGGTGCTGTTGAGAGGGCATCGTTGAGCCTTTGGGGCCTTCAGGGACCAATAGGAAGTTAGAGGAGACATCTGGGACTCTTGGGTTCAACCAGCAGTGAAAGGGGTGGTGGAGAGTATCAGACTGAAGAGACCTGATTGTCAGAATGAGACATCTTTGCAGGGATCAGCCCCACTTGTCCCTCAACATCTGGGAGTAGAGTGTGTTTTATTGCTGTCTTCAGAGAGGACTATAAACAAAATAAGCTTAGGTTTAGAAACCTAAAAGAAACCTCATAAAATTACCCAAAGTCTTGAGTAGGGACTCACACCAAATCCAGGCACCCTGAGTAAAGGTAGCAGTTGTAGCCATGTGCTTCTGAAATTGTGTGAATTCCCCTGTGGTCATGAAACCCTGTGCTAAGGTCCTGAAGCACCCAGAAACAATGTGGCTCATTTTCTTAGACCTTCAGTTTGACTCAGAAGTAATGGAAAACATTAGAGTAAGCACGGATTTTTAAGATAACACTAGATTTTGAGCTTCTGTTTCCCAACCCTGAGGAGTTTAAGTCTATTCTCCCTGTGAAAGTGTACTCCAGTGGAAAATTTTGAGAAACATTGTTGTAGTAGGATAGAAAGACTCTGGTTGTTGAGTCAAGAGACCTGGGAATTCAAACCTTCTGTGTCCGTCTCTATAAAAATGAAAATAGTGGCCTACTTCACAGGGTTGTTATGAGGAACAGCATGTAAATTGATATATAAACCATGGAAGTGCTGTACACAAAGAAAGAGAGACAATCCACAAGGTGGACTGTTAGCACCTCAAAGGTAGTGGCTGTGTTTTATTTATCCTGGTAGTCCTGGGATACAATACTTAACTCCTAGGTATTGAGTAAATATTTGTTGAATGCAGGAGGTACTTAGCCTTGATTTTCTTAACCCAATGCATTATACCATCATGTTCTTCTATATCTGTAAACCTTGTCTCTTTTTGTAAACTTTTCATACTGTCCAGACTATAGCATATACATTTATCATATATTTGTCATGCCTGATACGTAATAGGATTGGCCCCCCAAATGTAAATACATACATACATACATTCATGTGTAAGAACCTGGTCCCAACTTGAAATAGTTTACATTCTTTGGAGCAGAGAGACATAATAACATATATTGATTGTGCAAGGTGATGAGTTCTACAATAGAATCATGTCTACTAATGTGACGGAGACATAGTGGAGGGAGGTATTGGACTTGTTTAGGGTAAAACAGCTGTTTAGAGAAGGCCTCCTGGCTAGCATTTGAATTGAGTCTCACTGGATGAAGAGAAGTTCAGTAGGAGAGCACTGAGAGAGGAGGATTTTAGCATAAGCACTGGTATGAAGCCATGACAGAGCACATGGGATGAGTGAATAATGCATAGCCCGGTGTTAGCTCGGTGCTCAGATCCTTGATGGAGTGTATAGGGGAGGGAAAGGAAGGAGAGGGGGACACAAGCCCATTTTACAAGACGTTACTCTGTGTGATTAGTTATGATTGTTCGGACAAAAGATGAGGCCTAAAATGGGTTTCATCAATAGTAAATCATCGTTAAGTGCCTAAGGTATACATTTCATTTCCGCAAATATGGTGGTTTACAAATACGGAAAAGATAACTTTGGACCCTATTCTGTTTTCCTTCCCTTAAAAATGAAAAGTATCTACTCATCCTCTTTTCCCTTCATTCCCTCCTCTGCCTCTTCCATTGCAAACTTTTCCTCCTAGGAGTTGAAAGTAGAGTGTGTAATCACCCACATGTTATTATTTATGGGGATAAGGAAGGAAGGCTTTCTACCTCCGAAAACTTTGTATCAGAAAGTGATGGATCACCTATTTGGGCTAGGCTGCTGTCTTTCAAAATGCATACAGTCTTAGAGGAGCTGATGTATTCAGTTCCAGTGCTGTAATGTTATTGAGTTTTCAGTCTTAATAGGATTAGAAGAAGCGAGGTGGTGGTAGGGGAAAGAGGACAAGAAAAAAAGCAAGATTATAGAAGAGGTAAGTTGGAGGGTTCAAAACCAAGTACACATTGGCAAATTTGAATAAGTTTTCTCCATGCCATACTTACTAATGTATGATGTGAAAATTGGAATTCTCTTGTTAGAGCACAAATTTTCCTTTATATCATTAAAACAATGGTTTGTTAAGGCAAAGTAGCTAACTATTCAAATACCAGGCAAGGCAGTAGGATGTTAACACTGTCTTTATCTGGCTCTGTGACCCTATCTACAGGAGCCATTCTTTCAGGTTATTTCTAAGGATTAATGGGATAAAAGCTCTCAAAGTGTACTTGCCTCTTCAAGTGAAAGGTACTATGAAAATGAATGCCAGGTACCGTTTGGATTTCACTTAGAAATTCTCCACTGTTGTTACCATATACATGTTTATGTTGTGAACCTGCAATTCTCTTTATATTAAAAAAGGTTCAAGTTAATATCATCTGGCTGAATGTTAAAGGAAGTGTTTGCTCTTACTTGGGGCTAGAAAGGTCCCAAGTAGAAATTTGAGATCTTGAAAATTCAGCCTACCAGCAGCTGTGAACAAAAGGGAGTAAAGAAAAAGCATATTTAACAAATCCTAAAAGTGACAATGAGAAGACACTAAAGCCAGCCCTACAATGAGAAGGTCAACACCAGTGCTGTCTGGACTGGTGGAGCCTAATCAGTGATCCACAAACTCTCTCATTCCTCAATTCATTTAAATACTTTTATTATTATTATAACGGGACATCAGAAAGATTTAAAAATAAATGGTAAATAAAATATTGTTTGAATCTTCAAGAAGTTCATCATTTAAGACTAGAACTCTCAGTGCACACATATTTTTTAAAGTGCAGTAAACATACATGGGACCATAAATAAATAAATAAATAAATAAATAAATAAAGGTGTGTAACAGGATAACTGATTGGACTATTAATTTGGTTTATGTTCTTATATTTTCCCCTTTCCTCCATTCCAAACAGGCTTTAGGAAAGTGTTGTGTTCCTCTGTGATAGGAACAATTCACATTGAAAATGAAGCCTCCTGGGCCACAAGACCTTAGAATGAAGTGTCAGTGTTATCCCCGGAATTGTGCCTTCCAGTCTGCTTTCCAGGTTCCTTGCTCCTTGAGGAGATTTTGTTGGAGGGTTAAAGAAGTGGAGCATCTGGGAAGCAAGGGAAAGAAAGAGGGAGGGAGGGGTTATGGGTGGATGGAATTGTAGAGAAAGAAAAAATTTCCCCAAACTCCCAAAGATGTCAAAGATCAGGGCTCCAGTGATAGAAATACCAGTTTTGCTTTCTAGAACACCCCAAGAGATATCCAAACCTCAGATGGTTGCACAATGACCCTAGTGTGGCTGAATCCCCCTGCCACTTTTGTTTTATGAGCAGAGCTGTTACTTGGCTTCTAGGGGCTGTATATCCCTGAACAATGAGTATGTCAAAGTCTGTCTTCCCCCATATTTTACGCTTAACGTAAGTCTTTCAGGTTCTAGTGTACGCCTAAGGAGGAAAAGAGGATAGCCTACCAATAACTAAGATTGGGTTTCCTTCTACTCCAACAGAATTGAGGCTGGTTCAGTTATGTCTGAGGTGAATTTAATTTGATTGAATCAAAATAAAGAATTGTGATATTTCTTGCACACCCAGATTTATACTTGCAAATTTATACCCACTAGTGGTGGATACTAAATACAAAACAGTGTTAGGTAAGATCTGTAAGGTTAAGAATTGCAGTGACTAGCCCAGCTAATAACTACTGAGGGAGTTTAGAGAAAGAGAAGAGCAAAAGGAGCTAAAGTACAAGACAGTTTCATGGAAGGCTTGGATAGAGCTGGAGTGTAAAGAGAGGGACAGAGTTTGTAAGGTGGGAGAAGGAGTGGAGACAAGTCAGAAGGGAAAAGCAGTGTGAAGAGAAATAGGAAAATGAACATGAATAGGGAAAGACAGGAGACTAACCTAATTGGAGATAACAGCTGGTAAACATTATATGGGGTACCAAATTCCAAGTCTGCTTCCATACTGGCAAGGCAGGGTTCTGTCAGGTTCATCTCCTACAATCAGTAGGGGATACGTGTGTGTGTGTATGTGTGTGTGTGTGTATACATCTGTATATATAGATGCACATACACATGTATGCATAATAACTTCTATAATATCGATTACAACTGCATATCTGTTATGACTGCTTATGAAAACATTTATTATAATTATTTTATTATAATATATAATTTAAAAGATTTGGCTTACCTAGTAGTGGCAGTTAAGTGCAAAATTTGTAAGGTAGGCCAACAGGCCAGAAGCTCTTGGATAGGAACGAACACTGGAATCCATAGTTGGGATTTCTTCTTCCTCGGGACAACCTCAGTTTTGGTCGTAAGGCCTTCTACCCGTTTGGATGGAGCCCACTCAGAGTATTAATGATAATCTTCTTTACTTAAAGTAAATTGATTGTAGATGTAAACCACAGCCACAGAATACCTTCATAGCAACACTTAGATTAACTGACATGAGCCTAGCCAGTCAGAGCATAAAACTAACCAACATACTCACTGTGGTCTTTATGTCATGTACTGTGTCAAGTTTTATTGAGGAAAAATTGAGATACATCACTGTGTCAGTTTAAGGTATACAGCATGGTTTGATTTGCACCTATTATGAAGTGATTACCACAGTCGGTGAGCTAATATCATTCTCTCATATAGATACAATAATAAGAAAAAAAGAAGAAAAGGAAAAAGGAAAAAAAAATGTTCTGCTTATGATGAGAACTCATAGCATTCGCTCTCTTATATAGCAGGATTAGCTGTAGTCATCCTTTTGTACATTACATCGCTAGTACTTACTTATCTCATAACCGGAAGTTTATGCCTTTTGACCACCTTCCCCCAGTTTCCCCTCCCCCGCCCCCTGTCTCTGGTAACAAGTCTGATCTCTTTTTCTATGACTTGTTTTTTAGATTCCACCTGTAAGTGAAAAAAAAAAAAAAAAAGAATATTTATTTTTCTCTTTCTGATTTCTTTTTCTTTTCTTTTTTTAAGATTTTATTTATTTGTCGGAGAGAGCAGAAGCATGGAGAGCTACAGGCAGAACATGCAAAACAGGCAGAGGGAAAAGCAGGCTCCCTGCTGAGCAAGGAGCCCTATGTGAAACTCAGTCCGAGGACCCCGGGATCATGATCTGAGAGGAAGGCAGATACTTAACCAACTGAGCCACCCAGCCGTCCCTGACTTGTTTCAATTAGGATAATGCCTTCAAGGTCATCCATATGTTGCAAATGGTAAGATTTCCTTGTTTTCTTTTAATGATTGAATATTATATATTTCATTTTATATATCTTCCATGTATAATATAATATATATTCCTATTGAATATTTCATTTTATATATATTCCATGTATAACATAATATTATATATTCCAATTGAATATATACATTACATATATATTTATCACAACTTCTTTATTCATTCTTCCAGTCATTGGACAATTAGGATGTTTCCATGTCTTGGCTATTATAAATAATGTTGCTATGGACATGGAGGTGCAAATAGCTTTCAAATTATTATTTTTATTTCCTTTGGGGGGTATATTCCAGAAGTAGAATTCTGGATCATAGGGTAGTTACATGTTATAATTTTTGAGAGTCCTATATACTGTTTTTAATTGTGGCTGTACCAATTCACAGTCCTACCACCAGTGCGCAAGAGTTCCCTTCTCTCCACATTCATGCCAGCATTTGTTATCATTTGTCTTTTTGGTGATGGCCATTCTAACAGGCATGAGGTGATATCTTATTGTGGTTTTTTTAAATTAACATATAATGTTTATTTGCTTCAGGGATACAGGTCTGTGATTCATCAGTCTTAGACAATTCACAGTACTCACCATAGTACATACCCTCCCCAATGTCCGTCACCCAGCCACCCTATCCCTCCCCATACCCCAGCAACCCTCAGTTTGTTTCCTGAGATTAAGTGGTTTTAATTTACATTTCCCTAATGATTAGTGATGTTGAACATCATTTTATATATCTGTTATTCTTTCACACATCTTTTGGGAGAAATGTCTGTTCCAGTCCTCTACCCATTTTTTAACTGATTTTGTTTGTTTGTTTGCTATTGAGTTGTGGGTGTTTTTTATATTTTGGATATTAAACTCTTATCAGATACAAAGTTAGCAAATATTTTTTCCTGTTCTGTAGGTTGTCATTTCACTTTATTGATTTTTGTTTGTTTGTTTTTGTTTGTTTGGGTTTGTTTTTTTGTTTTTTTTTAGATTTTATTTATTTATTTGACAGAGAAATCACAAGTAGGCAGAGAGGCAGGTGGGGTCGGGGACAGGCTCTCCGCCGAGCAGAGAGCCCATGCAGGGTTTGATCCCAGGACCCTGAGATCATGACCTGAGCCAAAGGCAGAGGCTTAATCCACTGAGGCACCCAAGTGTCTCTGTTTGGGTTTTTTTGATGCCCAGAAGCCTTTTAGTTTGATGTACTGTCACTTGCTTATTTTTTATCTTGTTGCTTGCGCTTTAAGTGTCATATCCAAAAATCATTACAAAGGTCCATTGTCAAGGATTTATTTCTGTGTTTTTCTTTATTTCTGTGTTTTCTTCCAGGAGTTCCATAGTTTCTGGTCTTAACATTTAAGTCTTTAATACATTTTGAGTTAATTTTTTTGAGTGGTTCAAGATACGGGCCCAGTTTCATTCTTTTACATGTGTATATCTAATTATCCCGATAGCATTTATTGCGAAGACTGTCTTCTCCATTAAGTATTCTTGGCTCTCTTGTCAACTATTAGTTGACTAAAATGCTTGTGTTTATTACTGGGTTCTTGATTCTGTTCCATTGATCTATATATCTGTTTTTATGCTGGCATCATACAGTTTTGTATCAGACTTTTACGATTATACCTTTATAAAATAGCTTGAAGTCAGAGAGTGTGATGTCAGGGATGACTGGGTGGCTCAGTTGGTTAAGCGTCTAACTTTGGCTCAAGTCATGATCCCAGAGTCCTGGGATCGAGTCCCACATTGGGCTCCCTGCTTAGTAGGGAGCTTGCTGTTCCCTCTGCTTATGTTCTCTCTCTCTAATGAATGAATAAATAAATAAATGTGATGTTTCCTGTTTTGTTCTTCTTTCTCACAATTTATTAGACATTTAGAGTCTTCTGTGATTCCATACAAGTTTTAGAAGTATTTTTCCCACTTCTGTCAAAAATGCCATTGGAATTTTAATAGGGATTGCATTCAACCCATAGATGGTTTTTGGTAATAATGATATTTACCAGTATTACTTATTCTAGTCTTTGAACATGGGATACCTTTCCATTTAGTGTCGTCTTTGATTGCTTTCATCAATGCTTTGTAGTTTTTGAGTAGAGATCTTTTACCTCCTTAGTTAAATTTATTTCTAAGTATTTTATTATTTTTTATGCTATTGTAAATGGGAATGTTACTGATTTTTGTTTTGTTTTTAAAGATTTATTTATTTATTTGAGAGAGAGAGGGAGAGGGAGCATGATAGAGGGAGAGAAAGAATCTCAAGCAGACTCCCTGCTGAGCATAGAGCACAATGCACTGCTCATCTCAAGACTCTGAGATCATGACCTGAGCCAAAATCAAGAGTCAGACACTCAACAGACTGAGACACCCAGGTGCCTCATTACTGATTTTTGACTGTTAATCTTGTGTCCTGTAACTTTACTGAAATCATTGTTTAGATCTAACAGTTTTTAGGTTGAGTCTTTAGGATTTTATCTGTAAGAATCATGTCATCTGCAAATAGAGATAATTTTACTTCTTCCTTTCCAGTTCTGGTATCTTTTATTTCTATTTCATGCCTCATAGCTCAATCTAGGACATCTAATACTATGGTGAATATGAATGGAGAGAGTGGGCACCCTGATTGTTCCTGATTTTAGAGGAAAATTTTTCATTTCACCACTGACTATGGTGTTAGCTCTGGGCCTGTCATATATATGACCTTCATTATGTTGAGATATGTTTGTCCTGTGCCTCAATTTTTATCATGAACTAATGTTGAATTTGTCAGATGCTTTTTTGGTATCTATTGACATGATCATATGATTCATCCCATTAATACAATGTCTCGCATTGGTTGATTGGTATATGTTGAACCGTCTTTGCCTCTCAGTGATAAATCTCTTTTGATCATGGTGAATGGTCCTTTTACTGTGTTGCTGAATTCAGTTTGCTAATATTTTATTGAGAATTTTTGTGTCTATATTCATAGGAGATTTTAGCCTATAGTTTTCTAGTAGTGTCCTCTTCTGCTTTGGGTATCAGAATAATGCTAGCCTTGTAAAATGAGTTTGGGAGTATTCCCTCCCTTTTGACTTTTTGGAAGAGTTTGAGAAGGATTGGTGTTAATTCTTTAAATATTTGGTAAAGTTCACCAGTGAAGCCATCTGGTCCTGGGCTTTTCCTCACTGGAAAGTTTTGGACTACTGATTCAATCTCCTTACTCAAATGTTCTGTATACATTTTCTATTTCTTCCTGATTTAGTCTGAGTAAGTTAAGAATGTTTCCATATCTTCTAGGTTATCTGGTTTGTTGGCATATAGTAGTACGTAATAGCCTCTTAGGAGTCTTTGAATTCCTATGATGTCAGTTGTAATGTTTCCTTTTTCATTTATAATTTTGTTGATTTGGGTCCTTTCTCTTTTTTCCTTAGTTAGTTTATCTGAGGTTTTGTCGGTTTTGTTTATCTTTTCAAAGAACCAAGTCTTAGTTTGCTTTAATCTTTTGTATTATTTTTCTTTTCTCCATTTTATTTATTTCTGCTCAAATATTAACTAGTTCCTTTCTTCTGCTAACCTTGGGCTCAGTTTGTTCTTCTTTTTCTAGTTCCTTGAGGTATAGAGTTAGGTTGGTATCTTTCTTGCTTGTTAATATAGACATTTATTGCTATGAACTTCTCTTATAGAACTGCTTTTGCTGCATCCCACAGGTTCTGGTGTGTTGTGTTTCCATTTTTGCTTGTTTCAAGAAAATTTTTATTTTTACTTATTTATTTTTAAAGATTTTATTTTTAAGTGATACCTGTACCCAAGGTGAAGCTGGAACTCACAATCCAAAATCAAGAGTCCTATGCTGTACCACTGAGCCAGCCAGGTGCCCTGCACTCTCTGATTTTTTAGGTGGGTTCACAGAAATTTTTTAATTTTCCCTTTAATTTCTTTTTTGATTCATTGCTTCTTCAGAAGAGTGATGTTTAATTTCCATATATTTATGAATTTTCCAGCTTTTCTTTTGTGATTGACTTCTAATTCTATGCTATTGTAGTCAGAGAAGATACTTGGAGGGTTTTAACCTTGTTGAATTTGCTAAAATTTGTTTTGTGACCTAACATATGGTCCATTCGAGAATATGTTGCTGTGTGCTTGAGAAGCATGCATATTCTGCTGTTGTTGGACAGAATGTTCTGTATATATTTAGGTAATTTGGTCCATATTATTGTACAAATCTGCTATTTTCTTATTTATTCTTTGTCTGGATGACCTATCCATTGTTGAGAGTGGGGTGTTAAAGGCCCCAACTATTATTGTAATACCATTTTACTTCCCTTTTTTTTTTTTTAAGATTTTATTTATCTATTTGACAGAGAGAGAGAGATCACAAGTAGGCAGAGAGGCAGACAGAGCGGGGGGGTGGGGGGCTGGGGGGGTGGGGAGCAGGCTCCCTGCTGAGCAGAGAGCCTGATGCGGGGCTGGATCCCATGACCCTGAGATCATGGCCTGAGCCAAAGGCAGAGGCTTTCACCCACTGAGCCACCCAGGTGACCCTTCCTTTTTTTTTTTTTTAGCTTGGTTAGTTTTTGCTTTATGTATTTAAGTCCTCCAATGTTAGGCACATACATATTTATAACTGTCATAACTTCTGGATGTATTGACCTTCTTTGTCTTACTATTTTAGTTTAAGCTCTATTTTGTCTGATACAAGCATAGCTCCCCTTGCTTTTTTTATTACCATTTGCTTGAAAAGTCTTCTTCTATCCCATCTTTCTGTCTATGTATGTCTGTAAGGCTGTGGTGAGTCTCATAGGCCAAATAATTTTGGATCTTGTTTTCTTAATCCATCAGTCATTCTCTGTATTTTAATTGTAGAATTAATTCATTTATGTTTAAAGTAATTGTTGGTAGGTAAGGATTTCCTATTGCCATTTTGATGTTCTCTGGTTGTTTTGTAGATGTATTGTTCTTTGTTTCCTATCCTGCTGTCTTTTTTATTTGTTTTGATGTTTTTTGGTATTAGTATGCTTTGACTTCTTTATTGTTTTTTTATAAAAACCAATGCAAGACCATAGTCTTGCATTAAATATCTTAAACTTATAACATTCTATCTTAAGCAAATAACAACTTTGATTGAATTTGTAAACTTTATACTTTTGCTTCTGCTCTTCCTCATATTTTCAGTTATTGCTGTTACAGTTTATATGTTTTTTAGATTGTATAGCTAAGAACAGATTATTATAGCTATGGTTATATTTACTAAAATATAATACTTTTAATCAATAGAATTATAAGTGAATTATATACCATTATTACTATATTGCAGAATCTAAGTATGATTTACCATTATTAGTGAGATTTACACTAACTTTTTATGTTTTTATGATGTTAGTGTGTGTTCATTTGCCCCCACTCAAAGAACTCCCATTTAACACTTGCTCTTGTAAGGCAAGTCTGGTGACCATGAACTCCCTCAATTTTCATTTGTTTGAGAAAGTCTTTATCCTTCCTCTGTTTCTGAAGGTCAGCTTTGCCAGGTATAGAATCCTGGTTGACACGGGTCTTTTTTTCAATATTTTGAATATGTTATCCTGGTCTCTCCTGGCCTGGAAAATTTCTGTTGAAAAATCCACTCAAAGACTTATGGAACCCTCTTCTTTTTTTTTTTTTTTAAGATTTTATTTATTTATTTGACAGACAGAGATCACAAGTAGGCAGAGAGACAGGCAAAGAGAGGCGGAGGAAGCAGGGTCCCCTCTGAGTAGGGAGCCAGATGCGGGGCTTGATCGCAGGACCCTGAGATCACGACCTGAGCTGAAGGAAGAGGCTTAACCCACTGAATCACCCAGGCACCCCTCAGTTATTGTATTTTTTAACTCTAGGATTTCTCTTTATTTTTTTGATGATGGTTGCTATTTCCTTGTCAAACTTCTTATTTTGTTCATGCATTGTTTTCCTAATTTCATTTAATTGTCTCTGTTTTCTCATAGGTCACTAAACTTCCCTTAGAGAATTATTCTGAATTTTTTGTGTGCCAGTTCATGGATCTCCATTTCTTTAGGGTCAGTTATTGGAGCTTTATTAGTTTCCTTTGTTGGTGTCATATTTATCTGACTTTTCATAATCCTTGATTCCTTATGTTGGCATCTGTGCATTTGCGTAATCTGACTCCTCTTCCAGACTTTACAGGTTTGCTTTGGCAGAGCTAGTTCTTCACCAATCAGTTCAGTTTGGGTGTCTGGGTGTGTCTGCTGGTATTATCCTTTGGCAGGTGGGGTCTGCTATTATGGTCTATTCGAGGGCAAGGCAACTATTTGAAGTCTGAGGACAGGAATGAGGGGGTGCATCACTGGATGAGAACTGTTGGATAGGACTACTGGCTTGACTCCCTAACCAAGTAAGTCTATAGGATGAGCTCTGCATTTGCCTGGACTTTCTAATCAGGCTTACTAAATGGTCAGGACTGGGTGTTATATTCAGTAATGGATGGGACTATAAATGACCTTTCTTGCCTTGTCAGGACAGCAGGATAGAACCCAGGGCTTGTACAGCACATTGTTTGGGGACCCAAATCAGTGTTCACTTAATTCACCAGTTGGGTGAGGCCACTGCTTTTGCTCAACATTTAGGGAAGCCGTGGGTTGTGCTATCTGTTCTAGTGCTACTATGTATAGGGTTGTTCAATGGGCTATACAGCATTCCATGTGCTCTGTTTGGGTTCCCTGTTCAGACAGGCCAAAGGTTATAGTCAGTGATGAGCAGGGCTATGAATTTGATTCCCTGCCTGGGCATAGCAGGAGAAGCAGCTCTAATGCCAGTAAAGGTCTTTGTTGTCTTAACTTAAGCCAACCCGCACCCCAAGTTCCCTGACTGAGCAGGGCCATTGTTTGTTATGTAAACTATCAGCTCTGCTCACCTGCCTCTCAGCACAAGTGCTATTGGGCCACACAGCTTCCAGGTGTTTTTGCCAGCCCTTCTGGTCAGAAGACGCCAAAAGACACTCAGCAGAGCAGGTGATACTGTGATTCAGATCCTTGCTTGGGCTAGAGGGGGAGAGACTGCTCAATTTCCCAAAGTCTCTCCAGTTGGGAGGGGCTGGGAGCTCCCCTCAGCCTTGGCTGTGAATTGATCCCCCTATCTGTTCACAGCACCAGAATTCTCCATGCTGGGTATTGGGCTGCTCTGTGGATGATCAGTTGTGCTTACCTGCCCCTTAGTTTGAGTGCTGCTGGGCCACACGGTTCCAGTTGTTGCCAACCCCTCTGGTTAGATGGGGCTGGAAGGCATTCTCTATAGTGGGTGGAGTTGTGATTCACCAACTTGTTTGGGTGTGGGCAAGTAGGGCTTAGCATTGAAAAAACTTCTTTTGAGGATCAGAATCAGGCAGATCTGCACCCTTCTGAGTTTCCTGGCAGAGTGTCCCTTCTACTTGCTTCTGTGGATGAGCAGAGTCACTGATTGAGATTACTTCTGGTCACTGGTCTGCCAAGATTTCTGTGCTGGTTGTCACCGGCTGTTCTCCCCTTCTCTATCACACATTCCCAGTGTTTATCCTCCGCAGATTGTCCTCTAGTCTCCATGAGGTGGGATCAGAGTAGGGGCTCCTGAAAATTTACCCACAGTACTGGGGGCAGTGGTTGTTCCCTCTGAGTTCTCCTTTCCCCCTGGAGGAACCAGAGGCTCAGGGGAGACCTCTCTGCAAGATGCTGCACTGGCCTGGGGGAGGGGCATGTGGTCAGTGTTCTGTTACCCTTCTAATGCAGTCTGTCTTGGTCTCTGAGGTACAGTGGAGTGCTTCAATCTTACCCTTTGTTCTAGGATTCTCTCAATGGTGTCCAGTTCTTGTTATTCTTGGAGGGAGAGCAAAAGTCAGGAACAACCTATGTCATCATCTTCGTGACATCACTTCCCACCTCGTGTATTTGAGGGAAGAAAGAAGTCTTTTGATAATCTTCTTAAGCACCTCAGAAAAGACCATTTCCTGTCAGGTAGGTCAACTTGTCTCCTTTCCTTGGATGTACTTATTTTCTGTGTTATTTCTTGTAAATGCTTATTCCCAGAAACTTTCTATTTTCTTCCCCCCTTACTGTTACCTGAAGTTAGCCAAGGGACTATTATGGTTGATGTCAGTATGTTTTTTGCTTTTCCTTTTATAGTGGCTCACATGTATCTGTAGCATCATTCTCCTCAGTAAGCCGAGCTTTAGGTTGTCTAATATATCCTTGGCTACCTTCTATGTCTGCCTTGTAAATGGCTCTATTGTTGTAGACCAACATCTTTGTCACTTGTAACCCTGGGCCCCTGGTTGAAATAGGGCTCAGCTCCAACATGAAGGCAACCAATCCCCTGGCTAGACAGTGACCTATGAGTTAACCAACTATGAGAGCTTTGCCTAAGGAAGAGGTTAGTAATTATTAACAAACTGGTTCCTTTCTTGGAGAATACATGATAGAGGGTAGGCAGTGGCAATAAAAGCAGTAGCTAAAAGACACACGTGAGAAGGCAGACCTCAAAAACCATTAGACCATAGCAACAAGCAGAAGCAATAAGTAAGCTGAAATTGTGAGTAGACAGGCTGAAAAGGCTTCCAGAAGATGTGATAGTTGCTTAGTAATAGTAGGAGCAATAGGCCTAGGGGTTGAGGGGAACAGAGTAGATTTCCTCATCAAGCTCCAGGGTAAGAAGGCACAAATGAGGAACAACAGATTATTGTCCTGGCCTTGGGACAGAATAACCACCCAGAAACCTAGGAACAGATATACAAATGACCTTATAGAAACTTAAAGAGAGCTAGGGAACTAAAAGTTCTTTTAGGTTCCAGAATAGTTCTAGCAACTGATTTATCTTCTCAGACCCCCCAGGAAAAGGTCCCCATTGCTCTCTTACTTTGGTGTGAATCCCTCTTTCTCCAGAAGTGTTTTACACATACAGTATGGTCCTGGTCATCTGAAGGGCTCAATCATATGTCAAAAATTGTATCCTCTTGGAAGTCTTGCCTTATCCATTCCTCAGCCCACCCCCAACCTGGTTGAGTTGGCTCTTTTCTCTGTGGTCCTATAGAAACTTGCATAGCCTTATGTCAGAGATATGATCACGTTATAAGTTAATTGTAGGTTTACTTGTGTCTGCCCTCCCCAACCCTGGCTCTCAGTACTAGGAACTTTATGAGGGCAGGACGTATGTTTTCATTTTTCCCTCTATCTTCAACATATAGGGACAACATAGTCCCTACCATAAAGTAGCCAAACAGTATATGTTTATTGAATTCAGTTATTGAGTTGGAGAGAGTTCCTTTTATTTAGGCCAATGAGAGAAAAAAGGAAGAATGGGCCAATAACAAAACTTACTGGCTGGGTATCTGGGTGGCTCAGTTGGTTAAATCACTGCCTTCAGTTCAGGTCATGATCCCTAAGTTCGCAAATTGAGTCCTGCATCGGGCTGCCAGCTCTGCGGGGAGTCTGCTTCTCCCTCTAACCATCTCCCCCTCTCATGCTCTCTCTCACTCTCTCTCTCTAATTAATTAATTAATTAAAAAAAATACCTTACTGGCTTATCCAAAATAGTGCAGGAATTGAGAACTTAATTAACCCATACTGAAAATTTATGTCTCCATGACTCTACAAAAATTTCCAAACTGGCCAATTTTGTCTGTTCAGTCTGACTTCTAGACCTTCCATTCTTCAGTGTTTTTGCTTGTTTGTTTTGTTGTATGTATGTGTGTGTGTTGTTTTGTTTTGTTTTGTTTTGTTAGAAAGGAAGAGAGAGAGGGGTGGGGAAGGAGAGAAAGGGAGAGAATATTTTTTTTAATTTAATTTTATTTTTTCAGTGTTCTAAGATTTGTTGTTATGCACCACACCCAGTGCTCCATGCAATACATGCATGGTGCAATACCCACCATCAGGCTCACCCAATTCCCCACTTCTCTCCCCTCCAAAACCCTGTTTGTTTCTCAGAGTCCACAGTCTCTCGTGGTTCGTCTCCCCCTCCAATTTCTCCCAACTTTCTTCTCCTCTCCTTCTCCCCATGTCCTCCTTGTTATTCCTTATGCTCCACAAGTAAGTGAAGCCATATGATAATTGACTCTCTGTGCTTCACTTATTTCACTCAGCATAATCTCCTCCAGTTCCGTCCATGTTGATAAAAAAGTTGGGTATTCATCCTTTCTGATGGAGACATAATACTCCATTGTATATATGGACCATATCTTCTTTATCCATTCGTCTATTGAAAGACATCTTGGCTCTTTCCACAGTTTGGCAACTGTGGCTATTGCTGCTATGAACTTTGGGGTACAGATGGCCCTTCTGCTCACTATATCTGTATCTTTGTGGTAAATACCCAGTAGCGCAATTGCAGGATCATAGGGTAGCTCTATTTTTACTTTCTTGAGGAATCTCCACACTGTTTTCCAAAGTGGCTGCACCAACTTGCATTCCCACCAACAGTGTAAGAGGGCTTATCTTTTTTCACAACCTCTCTAACAGTTGTTGTTTACTGTCTTATTAACTTAAGCCATTCTAACTGGTGTAAGGTGGTATCTCAATGTGGTTTTGATTTGGATCTCCCTGATGGCTAATAATGATGAACATTTTTTCATGTGTCTGTTAGCCATTTGTATGTCTTCTTTGGAGAAGTCTGTTCATGTCTTCTACCCATTTTTTGATGGAATTATCTGTTTTTTGAGTGTTGAGTTTGAGGAGTTCCTTATAGATCTTGGCTATCAGCCCTTTGTCTATAGTGTCATTTGCAAATATCTTCTCCCATTCCATGGGTTGCCTTTGTTTTGTTGACTGTTTCCTTTGCTGTTCAGAAGCTTTTGATATTGTTGAAATCCCAGAAGTTCACTTTCGCTTTTTTTTCCTTTGCCTTTGGAGACATATCTTGAAAGAAGTTGCTGTGGCTGATGTGGAAGAGGTTACTGCCTATGTTCTCCTCCAGGATTTTGATAGATTACTGCCTCACATTGAGGTCTTTTATCCATTTCGAGTTTATCTGTGTGTATGGTGTGAGAGAATGGTCAAGTTTCATTCTTCTATAGCTGTCCAATTTTCCCAGCACCATTTATTGAAGAGACTGTCTTTTTTCCACTGTATATTTTTTCCTGCTTTGTCGAAGATTATTTGACCATAGAGTTGTGGGTCCATATTTGGACTCTCTCTTTTCTACTTGTTTATGTGTCTGTTTTTGTGCCAGTACCATGCTGTCTTGGTGATCACAGCTTTGTAGTCGAGCTTGAAATGAGGCAACATGATGCCCTGGTTTTGTTTTTCTTTTTCAACATTTCCTTACCAATTTGGGGTACAGAGAGAGAAAATCTTAAGCAGACTCCATGCCCACATGGACCCTGACACAGGGCTCAATCTCACAACCCTGAGATCGTATCTTGAGCCAAAATCAAGAGTCGGATGCTTAACTGACTGAGCCACCCAGGCGCCCTCAGTTCTCCAGTTTTAAACTTTGGCCATCTCTGTACCTTTCAAGAAGAGTTATGTTCTTCTTTCAGCTTTTGTTTCTCATTTGCATTCAGAGCCATGCTCTTGGGTGAGCCAGGCTTGAGGCTTCTTCTCTGGAAGATCCTCTGGGTTTTAGAGCTTAGAATCTAGGATCCACGTCCCAGACCTACTGCTTGCCATTTTTGTAGTCACAGGTAAGTCGATTACCTTTCTGAGCCTCGGTTTCCTAACTGGTAAAAGTGGGGATAAGGACAATTCCCTTGTGCAGTTATGCTTGAGGGTGGGTTTGATGGGAAGTATTTGTGAAAATACGTAGCATAAGGCACACAGTGAGCATACAGTAAGAGCCAAATAATATGAATTTCCCTTTTTTCCCTCTTCCTGGGGAGGTTAAAGAGGATAAAGACAGACAAGGGGTGATGGGAGAGTGCAAGGACCCCAACAGTGATAGGAGCCCTGAAAACCAAATGTAACCTGGTGACCATGTACCACCACTTTAAAATCCGAGGAAGTACAGGTTGTGGTTACCAAAAGCTATCCTGCCCCTGAGGCCCGCTGCTTCAGGAGATAACTTGATCAGAGCATGAAAAAATATTCACACCCCTCCAGGCTGAAATTGGGGCACAGCAAAGAGTGAGACAGGCACCATTCATTGCAAGGAAAAAATTTTTACCCACAACTAACAAAAAAAATTAGGGAGGTTCATCAAATTCTATCTCCGAGAGCTCAGGGAGTATACAGCGGTATCTGATAGCAAACTCTGGCAACTAACAACTCTGGGACTGGAAAAGGAGAAAGAATAGAAGCTGTTAATAATCAGCTGGGAAAACTCAGAGTAGTCATAGGAATTTCAAACATACTCATCCCTTTTAAGGTCCCTAAAGAAAGCCAAATGAAACCAGCTTCTCTTATTTTCAGGGACTTCAAAAACCAGAAAGGAGGGGGGAGTGCAGGGTCAGAGTCTATGCTTTCTAGCTACTCTAGGAAGAGTTCCCTTAAATCAGCATTAAAACTGTTATAGTTAATTTGTGATGTATTTGGAACAGGCTACTCAGCAGTCAAGGGATTGCATATGGCAGGATAGGGGTAAAGTTCCAAAACAGGATGAGCTTGATAGCCAAATTTTTCTGACTACAAATGTCACTGATTACTGTTGCTGCTTAATATGTTAAGATTGTTATTAGCTGGAAAAACAATGTCTAAATGACTACAGCGCTTCTGCAACCACTGCCGCTCTTCCTCATGAAAGAACACTCTTTAAATAAGTAGATTCCCCAACCTATTTTTAAAGAGAAGTGACTTTGGACTAAATAGCCCTTTCCACTACAGTTGGTGAAAGTCATTTTATCATTTTTTATACCCTCAAATATATCATTGGAGTAAGGCTTCAGTTTCCTTTCTGCATCAAAGATACTCTTTCTGAATATCTTTTAAAATCTTTTGATATAAAAATGATTCGATCTTAAGTTACTGCTCAGAAATAAATTGTATTTAATGGTGTTTTGAAAGAGTTAATTAAAGAATCCCATATATGAAGATTAAATCAAGATGTGAGATTGAGGGAAACCTAATCTTTACCAAATCTTATGAAAAGACAGAAAAGATTGAGAGATGGGAGGGGGGAAGGGAGAGGGAAATAATTGGTAACAGGATGGGGGCAAAAAGTGTCATCAGTGTATCAGAAATTTTTAGGAGATGGTGGTATCAGAACTTGGATGAATAAACTAGAGCAAGTGAACCTCGAATACTCAGAAGCTTAAGACAGCTAAGGAGATGGAAGCAATTTCAGGGAAGGTCCCAGCTCAGAGTGAGCAGATTCAGTGAATAGGGGGTGCTAAGGTAGTGACCAGAAGGATTGAGACCCTGCATGTGGAGCAGTTAGACTGCTGATCGCCTTCCATTTTCTTGCTTATATTGGTCCACATATTAAAGCAGTGAGGCTGTGGGGTCATGGGAGCCAAAGAATAGCATAGGAGAATGGATCTCAGGAGGGAGAGAGAGACTCCTCACTCTGAAAATATTCTGCTCAGCAGTATGTCGTTCCCTTTTCCTATAACCACCAAAGTCAATCCACATTAAGCAGAAATAAAGGGCTAATAGGGATTCTTATTAACAAAGTACAAGAGTAATCTGCATTTGTAGAGGCACAAAACTCAGTGAATTCTGAAATAATACCTGAGGAAAGAGAGCTAATAAATAAAATAAAAAGATAAGTATAAATTTATTTTATAAATGTTATCTTAGAATTTTAAGAAAAATAAAATTATTATAAGTAAAATAGATAGTTACAATTATTACAAATATATGTTATCCTCAGAGAGACTGAGTGTGTTATTACATCAACAAATATGAAACAAACCACAAACCACACTTAGAGTTTAAAAAACAAGATTTTTGAAATAAAAAGCCTTAGCAGTTATGTATCACAGAATCTCCTTGAAAGTAGATTATAGGGGCACCTGGGTGGCTCAGTGGGTTAAAGCCTCTGCCTTCTGCTCAGGTCATGATCCCAGGGTCCTGAGATTGAGCCCCACATCAGGCTCTCTGCTCCATGGGGGGCCTGCTTCCTCCTCCCTCTCCGCCTGCCTCTCTGCCTACTTATGATCTCTGTCAAATAAATAAATAAAATATTTTTTAAAAAAGTAGACTATAGGATGAACTTTAACAAAATAAATAAGGAATCTAAGAAAGATGAATATGTTCAAGAAACAGTGAAGAGAAAAATTATTTAACTTGTAGTTATCTGAATATGGTGTATGTTTAGAAATCAGTAACATAAAATTAAAATCTAGATTAGATGTTCACAAACTTTTCTGTAAAATACAAGAGAGTAAATATTCTCTGCTTGTGGTTCATTAAGTCTCTGTTACAACTACTCAACTCTACTGCTGTAGACTGAAAGCAGCCACAGATAATATGTAATTGAATGGTCATGATTGTGGTCCAATAAAACTTTATTTATAAAACGGGCAGCAAGACTGATTTGGCCTGCAGGCCAAACCCTATTCTAGGTGACAGCAATAGAAAGACATCAGAGACAAGGCATGATGAAGTGAGAAGAGGGAAGTTCTAAAAGCATGACAAAAAATACATTCACACATACAGCCAGATGGCAGGAAAAAAGTCAAGCCATCAGTAATCATTTGACAGTGGATACAATACATTACAAATGGAATCAATTTCTTCAATAAAGACAGAGAATCTTAAGTTTGGTAAAGCAAGAGCACATCTAGCTCTAAGCTATTTAGAAGAACTGCATCTAAAAAGAAGGTTATAAATAAAAGCACATGCAGAGATATATCCTGCAAGCATTAAAAATAGATTAAGTGTGATAACAATGTCAGACAAAAAAAATTAATGCAAAGGGAATTTAACAAGTTAAAGAACATACATGTTGATAAAAGAAACAATTCCATAAGAAGCTTTATTAATAATGAACTTTAACAATCCTATCAACATAAAATCAAAAGTTATGCTTGTAACTTATAAAATAAAACCTGGTAGAAATACAAGTAATATTTATGAACACAAATACAGAAATCCTAAGTATTAGCAAAGTGAACCCAGAAATGTGTTTTTTAAATGAATACATTTATATAGAAATGTAGAAAAATCATAAGTAGGATTTATCCAAGGTAGTCAAAGCTGATTCAAAATTCAGAATATATTAATACAAATCATTATACTCAAAGAAAAAAATGATATAATTATCTTAAGAGAAGCCAAAAGCGTTCAATACAATTTGACATCTATTTTTTTTATTAGGAAAGAAATGATTTTAGCAAACCAGATGTAGGAAAAACTTCTCAATTTTAATGAAAGATATCTGTATACACAAAGCATCATGTCTAATCATAAAAGATCAGAAGTTTTACACTAAAGTTTTTCAATACGGTTTTGAGAGTCCTAGCCAGTACTATGTGATAAGAAAAAGAACAGTTAAAAGTGACAAAGCAGGAGACGATATTTTCAACCTGTTTTTGAATACATTTTATGATATATAATAAGCACCAAAGAATCAATAAAGAAAATATAAATATAAAATATAGAAAATCAATAAAGAAAATATTTTTTATTATCATACATTTATTTTATTTTTTTTTATTATCATACATTTATTTTTAACATAGCACCCCAGTTTCACATCATGTACGTTTCCCAAAGTAGGAGACTTTTAACCTATGTTCTTCACAGACTTTCCAACAAATGTGAAAAAGAGGCAGTAAGGTTAGAGTCTACAAGTTACAATCCAAATACAGGTTACCCTATATTTATTTATGTTGAAGATCAATATACATAATGTTCCTAAGGCCTAGCAAATGAGTAAGACTCTGGCTAAGTAAACTATTAACCTAATAGAAACATGTATGAAAGATATAAATAATCACTTCAGTGGGAAGAAATAGAAATAATGAATAGAAATATAATTTTTAATTGAAATATAGTTGACACACAATGTTACATTAGATTCAGGTGTACAACATAGTGATTGAATATCTCTGTACTTGTGCTATGCTCACTGCAAGTGTAAACACCATCTGTCACAGTACAATGTTATTACCATACCATTGATTATATTCCCTATTGCTGTACCTTTCATCCCCATGCCTTACTCATTTCATAACTGAAGACCTGCATCTCTCCCTCCCCTTCACTCATTTTGTCCATTCCCTTTCCCCCTCCCTTCTGGCAACAGCAGTTTTTTCTCTGTATCTATGGTTCTGTTTTTGCTTTTTTTTGTTTTTTAGGTTTGACATGCAAGTAAGATCATCTGGTTATAGTCTTTGTCTGACTTAAGATGTGTAATTTAAAGTAACAGTGAATTGCTTTTTTTTTTTCTTTTATATCCTTAGAACTGGCAGAATTTTAAAAGATTGATAATAATTTTAAAAAATGATAATATTTATATATACCTAAAACTAATATTATAATGTATGTTAACTAACTAGAATTTAAATAAAAACTTTTAAAAGGTTGATAATACTTAATGTTTAAAAGATGTGGGGAATCAGGTATATTTTTATGTATACTTGGTCAGAATATAATTTGTAAGGCTTTCTGGAAAGCAGTTTGGTAAATTCTACCAATTTTTTTTTATTATACAATTTTATTATACAATTTTCTTTTACTCAGCAATTTTGTTTTTACAGTTTTAGCCAAAGTAAGTCAATTGTTCATAGTGTACCATGAAATACTTACTTGTGTGCACAAAGAAAACTTAAGAATGTTTGATGCAGCATAGCTTTGAAGAGTGAAAAATAGGAATAATCTAAATTTCCACTAATTGGAAAACTACTGAATTTATTATGTTACCTTGATACTACGAACATTGTGTACCTTTAAAAAAAATTTAACCTGATCTGCATTAGACTTAGAAAGAGCTTAAGATGTATTTTTAGGGTAAAATTAAAATTATAGAATTATTGTCACGCATTAATGTATATTTTTTAAATGTTGCCATATATTGGCATGTATTTATGCATATAAATGCATAGAAATTGACTTGGAAGTAAGCTCACTTGACTATTTTCTTTAGGGAAGACAGCAAGAATGGGAGAGCAAGACATGAAGGTAGGATTAATATTTTACTCATGTCTTTCAATGTTGTTTGAATCTTTCAGTGAAAATATATTCATGAAATTTCTATGATTTAAAAAAATTATTTTTGAGTTTTGACATACTGAAATTAAAGTGCACAAATTTTAAGTATATGGCCCAATGAATTTTTATATATGTATTACTCATGTAACCACTATCCCCAGAGTGCTCCATTGTGCCCCTCCATTATGCCGACAACCATAGATTATTTTGTCTGTCTGAAATTCATAGAAATAGAATTTTGTGCCTGGGGTTTTTTGTTTGTTTGTTTAGTATTATCTGTTATACTTATCCACGTTATCAGTTCTTTTTAACTGCTTGTAGTATTCTATTCTGCCACAATTTATTCACTCTACCTTAATAGGCATTTGAGTTATTTCTAGTCTTGGGCTATTAGGAGGAGAAATGTTATGATAGTCTTGTACATGCCTTTCGTGGGACATGTTCATGCATTTTCTCTCATATACCATGCATTTTCTCGGTTGGAACTGCTGGGTGATAAGAGAGGCTTTAGTAGACCCCAGTGATTCATAGTGATTGTAACAATTTATATTCTCATTGGTAATATATGAAAGTTCCAGGCCTAGTTGCTCCATATCCTGGCCACCACTTCATATTGTCAGTCTTTTTAATTGTAGCCATGCTGAGTGTGAACTGATATTTTATTATGGCTTTATTTTTATTTGCATTTCCCTGATGACTGATCATAAAGTACATCTTTTCAGATTCTCATGTCCATGCTTAGTAGTCTCTGCAAAGTATCTTTTTAGGTTTATTACTCACTTTGAGCTATCTTCATTGAGTTATTTATCTTTTTCTTATCTATTTGCAGGTATTTAGATATTGTGGCTATGAGTGATTTGTTGGATACATATGCTGTATATATGATATGGTATATATGCATACGCAGATAGATATGCCTATATATCATGAATATCCTGTTTTAGGCTGTGTATTGCTGTTTGACTCAATGCTGTCTTTTCAGAAATAGAATTTAAGAACTTTATTAACCTTTTGTGGTTCATATTTTTGGGGGGAGTCTTATTTAAGAAATCACTGCCTACCCCAAGGTCATAAAATTCTTCTGTGTTATTTTCTAGAACAGGGGCAGCAAATGATGGCCCATGTGGTCTGCCCACAGGTTTTTGTAAATATATTTTTTATTGGAACACAGCCATTTCCATTCATTTATGTATTGTCTAAGGATTCTTTTGGGCTAGAACAAGAGAGCTGTAGAGTTGCAACAGAGACTCTGTCACCCATAGTCACCAAAAATATTGACTATTTGGCCATTTACAGAAAAAAATTACCAACTCCTGTTCTAAAAAATTACTGATTTCCTTATATATTAGGTCTACAATCCAGTTGAAATTAATTTTTGCAAATGATGTAAAATAGTGTTAAGGTCTGTTTGTTCCATATGAATCATGCAGCTTCACTTATTGAAAAAAAAATCTTACTACCATAAACTTGGAGTTACGCCTTCGTTGTACATCAGCTTACTATTATATATATTGCCCTATTTCTGGACTCTCTTTTGTTCCACTGATCTGTTTTATCTGTCATTGCTGCAATATCAGCAACTTTATGCCAAATCTAGATATCTGATAATGTAAATCCTCCAACAATTTCTTCAAGCTGATTCTTTGGCTATTATAGGCTGTTTGCATTTATGTATAAATTTTAGTATTCTCCTTAAAAATTTCCAAAGAAAAACCTGCTGAAATCTTGATTGATCCTGCACCGAATCAGTAAATTAATTTGAGGAGAATTAACATCTTTACAATATTGAGTCTCCAAATCCTTGAACATGGTATAGCTATCCATTTATTTAAGTCATCTTTAATTTTTCCTGGCAGTTTTACAGTTTTACAGTTTTCAGTTTTGTGATCATGCATCCTTCATTGGATTCATTCTTAGATATTTGAGGTTTTTAAAAACTATTGTTAATGATACTGTTTCTAAAGTTTAATTTACTAATTATCTTTTCTAATACATACAAATATAATAGATATTTATATATTGACAGCTTAATTCATTTATTAACTCTAATAGTATATATGTTCTTTTGAGTTTCGCTATTATTTACAATAATATCACCTGGAATGACAGTTTTACAGGCTCCTTTCCAGTATTTATACCATTTAATTCTTTTTTCTTGTTTTGTTGTACTAACTGGTATCGATTAGTGAAGTAATAAAATGAATAGTAGAATAAAAACAGAAGTACTTGAGCTGTTCCTGAACTCAGGGAGAAAGCACACAACATTTCACCACTAAATATGTTAACAGTAGTCTTTTTATATATAAATGTAATCACGTTAAAGAAGTTTTCTTCTATTCCTAGCTTGCTGAGAGTTTCTATCATGAAATAGTGGTTAATTTAATTAGATGCCTTTTTCCATCTGTTAAGGTAATTATATGACTTTCACTTTTATTACCTTAATGAGGTGAATTATATTGACTAACTTTCAAAATTCAAACCTTTTTTTATTCCTAGAATAAACCAATTTGGTTATGACCTATTATCTTTTTTTTTAAGATTTTATTTATTTATTTGACAGATGGAGATCACAAGTAGGCAGAGAGAGAGGAGGAAGCCGACTCCCCGCTGAGCAGAGAGCCCGATGTGGGGCTCAATCCCAGGACTCTGAGATCATGACCTGAGCCGAAAGCAGAGTTTTTAACCCACTGAGCCACCCAGGTGCCCCATGACTTATTATCTTTTTAATGTATTCTCTGGGTTTCTTTTTCTAATAGTTTGCTCTTATTTGTGTGTCTGTTAATATTATAATTTTGTTGTTATATTTTTATATCAGGTTTATGCTGGACTCATAAAATAAGTTATGAATAAATTTTCTCTCTCTATTCCTTGAAGAGGTTGTGGAAGATTAGTACTATTTCTTTCTTAAATATTCCAAGAATTTACCAGTAAAGACCTTTAAGCTTGACATTTTCTTTGGGGTTAAGTTTTTAATTATAGATTTAATATATTTAACAACTATTCAAATTTTTTTCTGATTTTTCTTGTGTCAATTTGATAAATCGTCATTTTTAAAGAAAATCTTCCAGGGGGGCCTGGGTGACTCAGTTAAGCATCTGACTCTTGATTTCAGCTCAGGTCATGATCTTAGGGTCCTGAGATCAAGCATTGCACAGACCTCTGTGCTCAATGAGGTGTCTGCTTGAGGATTCTTTTCCCCCCACCTACACACAGTCTAAAATAAATAAATAAATCTTTAAAGGAAATCTTCCATTTTACTTAGGTTGTCACATTTATTTGTATAAAACTGTTCATAATTATCTTGCAAAGAGTTCATCAAATTTATTGGCATTCTAAAAGGACAAAATTCTGACTTTGCTGATTTTTCTCCATTTTATGTCAGCTTTCTATTTTATCAATTTTTGTTTTAACTTTAACTCTTTTCCTCCTATTTTCTATTCTTTTTCTATTTCTTAAGATTGTAACTTAGAAATTGATTTTTTCTTTTCTAATATTTGTATTTAAAGTAATTTTTACTGTAAGCACTATGAATCAATAGGTCCAATCAGGAGAGAGAAAACACACAGTAATTTCAAAAAGTTTAACATAATAATTGATTGACTAACATAACATAATAAAAAAAGAAAAGAAAAAATAAAGAGTTATTAATGCTACCAGTGGACTGGAGTAATGATGGATTGGTTAGCAAAACATAAAGAACATTCTACAGCCACTACCTCCGCAGCTAAGATAACACACCCAAGAGAGAGACCCCCTCAAGGCCTGTGATTCAGACCTTGTTGTGGAAGGTTGCTGTAGCTCACTGAATGGCAGAGAAGTTCTTACAGCACCATATTGGTAAAAACTGTGCTGGAAATCCAGCCTCTGAAGTGCCAGGGAAACCTCAGAGCAGACACTTTGCTACAAAGCTGCCCAACAGAGGTTCAGGTGAAGCTCCTGGCCATTGAACTGCAGAAGCCTAGTGCTGGGGAAAGTAATATTTCCTGGAGAAGCTTGCCCAGCAAGCATACCAGAATGAGGAAGCAAAAACAGTTTGCCCCTGCAGTGTGTTTCCAGTGCCCTCTAATGACAAAGTTCTCGCCAGCAAGGAAAAATATTTAAAAGGGCCAAAATCTGTTTACAAAAAGCTAGCAAATAGGTGGAATTTGGAGCAGAGAGGCAAAAAATAATAAATAGCACACACTGCTTTTACTATATCCTATGAATTTTAATGTGCTGAATTTTTATTATCTAATTGTTATTGTGCTTTCTTGACTACTGGGTCAAGAAATATATATTTCTTTATATATTAATATATGTTTAATATTAATGTATTTAATATCCAAATATTCAAATAAATTCAATACATTTAAATAAATTAAATTTAAACATTTAATAATTCAATTTAATCTATATGTTATATTAATATATTGTTAAATTTGATATATATTTCATAATATATATTTATATATAAAGTAAATCAAATTTGTTAATTTTGTTCAGATTTCGATATAATTTATAATTTTTGTTATCTAGTCATTCTGTGGTGTCTAATACACCAGAAGTAGGTATATTAAACTGTAATTAGGGTTCTATTCTTCTATTAATACTTAGGTACACTGTCTCAAGCTATGTTAAAACAGACATAAAAATTTAGGATTATTTTGTCTTCCTGTTGAATTGCCCCTTTTAGCTTTAGGAAATGCCACCCTTTATTTGTGATAGACTTCTTGCCTTAAAGGTAACTTTGATATTAATATAACCACACAAACTTTTTTTTAGGTTACTGTTTGCATGCTCTATCATGTCCATTCTTTTTCTTTCAATCTGTGTACTTATATTTAAAACATAACAACATATACTTGACTTGTTTTTTAAAATCCAGTCTGAAAATCTTTGCCTTTGATTTGGGAGTGTGTAGTCCATTTGTACTTAATGTAATTACTCATATAACTAATTTTTTAAAAGATTTTATTTATTTATTTGACAGGCAGAGATCACAGGTAGGCAGAGAGGCTGACAGAGAGAGAGGAAGGGAAGCAGGCTCCTTGCTGAGCAGAGAGCCCAATTCGGGGCTCGAACCTAGGACCCTGGGATCAGGACCTGATCCGAAGGCAGAGGCTTTAACCCACTGAGCCACCCAGGTGCCCCCCATATAACTAATTTTAAGTTTACCATCTTGCTTGTATATTTTTTCTCTTATCCTTTCTTTCTCTTTTCCTTCTTTTCTGTTTTTTTATGTCATTATTTTATATTACTTAGTTTATTAGCTTTTCTTAAATTCAGGCTTATTGAGATATAATTTCCATACAGTAAAATTCATAATTTTTACTATATAGTGTTATGAGTTTTGACAAATGTAACAAGTTGTGAAACCACTATCACAAGGGACTTTTGAATTCCATCCCCCGCCCCCGCAAATTTACCTGTGCTTCTTTACAACCACTGCTTCCCCTTAGCATACTCTGGCAACCACTGCTTTCTTTTCTATCCCTCTAGTATTGGTTTTTATACATCATATAAGTAGAATCATATAGTATATGTCATTTTGAGTTTGTTTCTTGTTATTTAACATTATGCATTTCAGATTCTTTTTTTGTTGTTGTTATATGTCATTTGTTCTTTTTTATTGCTGTGTAGTATTTCATTGTATGACCATACCAGTTTGTTTATCCATTTACCAGGTGAAAGTTATTTGAATTGTTTCTACTTTTAAGCTGTTATGGATAATGTATTTGACTTGTTACCAATTTCTTCTGACTTTGAATAATGTTATTATGAACATTCGTGTGCAGGTTTTTTGTGTGAACATGTTTTCCTTTTTACTTGGTAAATACCTAGGAATCAGATTACTGTGCCATGTTAAAAGTATACATTTAAAGTAATAAGTAAAGGGGGTACCTGGGTGGCTTAGTTGGTTAAGCGTCTGCCTTCAGCTCAGGTCATGATCGCAGGGTCTTGGGATCGAGCCCCTCATCAGGCTCCCTGCTCAGCAGAGTGTCTCCTTCTTCCTCCCTCTCTCTCTGATCTTCCTCCCCACTTGTCCATTGTCTCTCTCCCTCCCTCCCTAAAAAAAAAGAAAAAAGAAAAGAAACAAAGAAAAAAAAAGTGATGATAAGTAAGAAATTGAACATTCATTTCCAAAGTAGTCATACCATTTTTTTGATTACCACCAATAAAGTATTATTGAATGATTTCACATCTTCATTAGCCTTTTGGTATTGTCAAGTTTTTTGTTTGCTATTCCAATAGATGTGTAGTGGAGTTTCATTGTGATTTTAATTCACATTTTCCTAAGGATTGCTGATGCAGAGTATCTTTTATGTGCTTATTTGTAATCCATGTCTGTTTTGATAAGGTATCTGCTCAAATCTTTTAAGTTTTTTCCTGGATTGTTTGTATTCTTCTTACTGAATTTTAAATATTTAGGACATGAGACCTCACATTGTATTGTAATTGTTTTATAGTTTAGATTTTCCATATATCTATAATTCATTTGATTTAGTTTTTTGGTATGGCCTGTGTCATGGATTGAGGTTTTGTTTTGTCTTGTTTTTCAAATGGATATCAAACTTTTCCACCCTATTTGTGGAAGAGATCATTGATTCTTTATTGAATTGCCTTTGCAATTTTGTTGAAAATCAATTGGTTACATATGTGAGGGTCTAATTTTTATACTTCTTGGCTTCATTGAGTTACATGTTTATCCTTTCACCAAAATTATAGCCTTGATTATTTGGTTATTTACAGTAAATCTTGAAAATGTGTAGGAAGAGTCCTCCAACTTTGTTCTTTACAATTTTGTTTTTGTTGTACTAGCTTCTATGCCTTTCCATGTGAATTTTCTACTTTTTTTAAAAGCTTGGGTCATTGATCTGAAGTCTTTCTTATTTTCTAAAATAAGCATTAATGCTAAAAATTTCCCTCTAAGGAAAGCTTTATCTGCATCCCAATGGTTTTGATATATTGTATTTTCAGTTTAATTCAGTTGAAAATTTTTCTGATTTTCTGGCAAGATCTTCAACCCATTGTTTATTTAGAAGAGTTTTTTATCAAATTTCCAAATAAAATATGTTTTCAAAATCATTTTTTGTACTTTTCTTCTGTTTTGTATTATTTAAAATCTTTCAAGTGTATTTTGTTTGTTTTATGCCCCAGAATATCATTTCTCTTGGCAGATGTTTCATATTTTCTTGAAATGGATGACTAATCTACTATGGTGGGTAGAGTGTTCTATGAATATTAATTAGGTCAAATTGGTTGATAACCTTCAAGTCTTCTAATTTCTTATTGATTTTTGATCTAATGTTTTATAGATTACAGAGAAAAATATTGACATTATCAACCATAATTTTAGAAATAACTATTTTTTCAATTCTATCAGATTTTGCTTACTGTATTCTGAAGATTATTTTGTACATGTAATTTATCAGTTTTGTATATTCTTGGTGAAATGAGCCCTTTATCATTATTTTTTTTCCTTTTCCCAGGAAATACTCCTATTCTGAAGTCCAATTTTATGATATTAAAATTGCCATTCCAACTTTCTTTTTAAAAATATTTTATTTCAAACATTTAAATATAATTAACATATAGTGTTATATTAATTTCAGGTATACAATATCATGGTTCAGCAATTCTATATACTACTTAGGGCTTATCACAAGTGTACTCTGAATTTCCTTCACCTATTTCACCTATTCCCTCACCAGCCTCTCTTCTAGCAATTTCCAGTTTGTCCTCTGTAGTTAAAAGTCTGGTGTTTTTTTTGTCCATCTCTTTTTTTTTCTTTATTTGTTTTGTTTCTTAAATTCCACATAGCAGTGAAATCATAAGTTTATCTTTCTCTGACTGACCTATTTAACTTAACATTATACCCTCTAGATCCATCCATGTTGTTGCAAATGGTAAGATTTCTTTTTTTTATAGCTCAGTAATATCTCAATGTGTGTGTATATGTGTATGTGTCTATGTATATCTTCTTTATCCATTCGCCTGTGGATGTACACTTGAGTTGCTTGCATATCTTAGCTATTGTAAATAATGCTGCACCAAAATAAAAAGCACAGCAAAGGAAACCATCAACAAAACAAAAAGACCATCTACAAACCAGAGAAGATATTTTTTAATGATATATCCAATAAAGGGTTAATATCCAAAATATATAAAGAACATATACAACTCAACACCAAAAAAACCCCCACCACATTTAATTAAAAATGATCAGAAGACATGAATAGACATTTTTCTAAAGACACATAGATGGCCAACAGACACGTGAAAAGATGCTCAGCATCACTCATCATTGGGCAAATGCAAATCAAAACCATGATGATATCACCTCACTGTCAGAATGAGTAAAATCTAATTGTTGCATTTGGAACATTGTCCTGATGCAACCTATTAAATTCTATCCATAAGTTGTGTGTGTGTAAATGTATACATTTAAGGGAGGGAGGAAACTGCACACATGTGTACTAGCGACAGGAATTTTTAAAAATGCTTTAGTTGATCCTTGCATTTGGAAATATGCTTCAGGGGTTTAATAGTTTTCTCATGTTTCATGGTATTTGAAACCACCTGCCTTCGTATTTTTTGAGAAGAGCTAAGGGGAGAATAACATCTAAGGGCATCTAATAACATCTAAGCATTTTCACAAATGCTTAGATTTGTGTAATCTTCACCACTACCAAGACAGAATATTTCCATCACTCCAAAGAGTTACCTTGTGCCCTTTGCAAGGTAATCCATCTCCATATCAAAGCAAACAGTGAATTCTGTCACCATATGTGAATTTGCTTTATTTAGAGTTCATGTAAGCATTATATTTTGTGTTTTCTTTTTTCACACAGCATTGGTTTTTTTCCAATCTCCTGTTGATGGATACCTGAATTTTTTATAGTTTTTGGCTAAAGTGAGTAACATTTTAATGATCATTTTGCACAAAGCTTAATGTGGATATATATTTCCAGCTTGAATAAATGCTGGGTGGTACACTGCTGAGTTATAGGGTAGATAGAGATTTTTCAGAAATTACCTGCCAAACAACGAGATTATTATGAGGGTTCTCATAATATTATGTCATGGGTCAGCAATGTTTTTCTATAAGGGATATCAAGTAAATATCCTAGCTTTGTGGTAATCTGTTGTGATTACTCAGTTCGCTGTCGCAGAGAGGAAGCATGCACAGAAAATACATGAATAAATGGGCATGGCTGTGTTCTAATAGAGCTTTATTTAAAAAGACAACACATGGGTTTAATGCATGGGTCATATTTTTCCACTGTTGCTCTGCATCATCTCCAACACTTGGTTTCACCGGTATTTTTCATTTTAGTTATGTGGATAGATGTGATTTTTAAATTTTGGGTTTCCCTGATGACTAATGATGTTGAGCATGAAATCTTATGCTTACTGAACATTTATACATCTTTCTTTCTGAAATGTCAGTTCCAATTTGTTTCTCATTTTTATCTTCTCATTATTGGGGAGCAGACAAGTCCATTCTTAAATGTATATTTATAAATATTTTCTTTCACCATGGCCTAGGTGTTTATTTTCTTAATGGTAGGTCTTCCTGAACAATGTTTTATTTTTGCAAAAGTTCAAACTATAAGTTATCTTAAAAAATCCTTAGTGTTTTCACTTTTCTCTTTACGAAATCTTAGCTTACTTATGATTGTGAAGATTTCTCCAATGAGTTTTTTTCTAGGCATTTCATAGCTTTGGATTTTACCTGTAGATCTGTAATCCAGCAAAAGAACTGATTAGAGAAGACATCCTTGCCTTGTCTCTGAACTTAGAGGGAAACACTGTCTCTCATTATAATATATGACATTAGCTATTTTTTTAAGATGCTGTTTACTGAGCGTGCTGGTTGGCTTAGTCCATTAAGCGTCTTCCTTTGGCTCAGGTCATGAGTCCAGGGATCGGGCCCCACATTGGGCTCCCTCTTCAGCCAGGAGTCTGCTTTTCCCCTTGCCCTTCACCCTGCTCTTGCTTTCTCTCTCGCTCTCTTTCTCAAATAATAAATAAAATCTTTTAAAAATGCCACTTAGTGGAGGAAATTCCATCCTATTCCTATTGTTGATAGTTGTGGTTTTTTCATATATTTTTACAATCCTATTAACTTTTTTAAAAATTTAAGTTCAATTAAACAACATATAGTATATTATTAGTTTCAGTGATTCATCAGTCTTTTATAAAACCCAGTGCTCGTTACATCATGTGCCCTCCTTAATGTCCATCACACAGTTACTCCATTTCTCCAGTTTCCTCCCCTTCAGCCACCCTCAGTTTGTTTCGTATGATTAAGAGTCTCTTATGGTTTGTCTCCTTCTCTGATTTCATCTTCTTTTATTTTTCCCTCCCTTCCCTTATGATCCTGTTTTGTTTCTCAAATTCTGCTTATGAGTAAAATCATATAATTGTCTTTCTCTGATCAGTTTATTTCGCTCAGCATACTACTCTCTTGTTCCATCCATATTATTGCAAATGGCAAAATTTTGTTTTTTTGATGGCTGAGTAATAGTCCATTGTTTACGTATATATACATATATATGTACCACATCTTCTTTATCCATTCTTCTGTCAGTGGACATCTGGGCTCTTTCTATAGTTTGGCTATTGTGGACATAGCTGCTGCAAACGTTGGGGTACAGGTGCTCCTTCAGATCACTACATTTGCATCTTTGGGATAAATACTCAGTAGTACAATTTCTGTGTTGTAGGGTAGTTCTGTTTTCAACTTTTGAGCAATCTCCATACTGTTTTCCAGAGTGGCTGCAGCAGCTTGCATTCCCACCAACTGTATAAGAGGGTTCCCCTTTCCTTGCATCCTCGTCAACATCTGTCATTTCCTGACTTATTAATTTTAGTCATTCTGATTGGCATGAGGTGGTATATCATTGTGGTTTTGATTTGTATTTCCCTGATGCAGAGTGATGTTGAACATCTTTTTATGAGTCCGTTGTCCATTTGTATGTCTTTTTTGGAGAAATACCTGTTCACGGCTTCTGCCCATTTCTTGATTGGATTATTTGTTCTGTGGGTGTTGAGTTTGGTAAGTTCTTTGTAGATTTTAGTGACTAGCCCTTTATCTGATATGTCATTTGTAAATATCTTTTCCCATTTTGTTGGTTGTCTTTTGGTTTTGTTGACTGTCGCCTTTTCTGTGTAAAAGCTTTTTATCTTGATGAAGTCCCAAGAGTTCATTTTTGCCTTTGTTTCCTTTGTCTTTGGAGACAAGTCTAGCATGGAGTTGCTGCAGCTGAGGTCACAGAGGTTGCTGCCTGTGTTCTCCTCTAGAATTATGATGGATTCCTGTCTCACCTTTAGGTCTTTCAACCATTTTGAGTCTTTTTTTGTGTACAGTATAATTAAAATGGTCCAGTTTCATTCTCTTGCATGTGGCTGTCTTTTTTCTGTTGGATATTCTTTCCTGCTTTGTTGAAAATTAGTTGACCATAAAATTGAGGGTCCATTTCTGGGCTCTCTACTGTTTTCCACTGGTCTATGTGTCTGTTTTTGTGCCAGTACAATACTGTCTTGATGATTACAGCTGTGTAATAGGACTTGAAATCCAGAATTGTGATGCCACCAGCTTTGGTTTTCTTTTTCAACATTCCATGGTCTATTCAGGGTCTTTTCTGGTTCCATACAAATTTTAGGATTATTTGTTCTAGCTCTGTTAAATATGTCATTGGTATTTTGATATAGATTGCTTTGAATGCATAGACTGCTCTAGGTAGCATAGACATTTTCACAATATTTATTTTTCCAATCCATGAGCATGGAATATTTTTCCATTTCTTTGTGTCTTCCTCAATTTCTTTCATGAGTGTTTTATAGTTTTTTTTAGTATAGATCCTTTGCCTCTTTGGTTAAGTTTATATTTAGTATCTTATGGGTTTTGGTGCAACTGTAAATGGGACCAACTTACTAATTTCTCTTTCTTCTGTCTCATTGTCACCGTATAGAAATGCAACTGATTTCTGTTCATTGATTTTATATCCTTCCATGTTGCTGAATTCCTATATGAGATCTAGCAATTTTGGGGTAAATTCTTTTGCATTTTCCACAGAGTATCATGACATCTGTTAAGAGTGAGAGTTTGACTTCTTGTTTGCTGACTCAGATGCCTTTCTTTTTGTTGTCTGATTGCTGAAGCTAGGACTTCTAGTACTATGTTGAACAACAGTAGTGAGACGTGGACTCACTACTGGTGGTCATGTTCTTGACCTTAGGGGAAAAGCTCTCAGTTTTTTCCTGTTGAGATGGTATTTGCTATGGGTTTCTTGTGTATGGCTTTTATGATACTGGGGTATAAACCCTCTATCCCTACACTCTGAAGAGTTTTAATCAAGAAAGGATGCTATACTTTCTCAAATGCTTTCTCTGCATTTATTGAGATGATCATATGGTTCTTGTCCTTTTATTAATGTAGGGTATAACATGATTAATTTGCAGATGTTGAACCACCCTTGCAGCCCAGGAATAAATGGTGAATAATCCTTTTAATGTATTGTTGAATGCTATTGTTTAATATCTTGGTGAGAATTTTTGCATCCATGTTTACCATGGATATTGGTCTATAATTTTCCTTTTTGGTGGAGTCTTTTTCTAGTTTTGGGATCAATATAATGCAGGCCTCACAGAAAGACTTTGAAAGTTTTCCTTACATTTCTATTTTTTTTAAGATTTTATTTATTTATTTGACAGAGAGAGATGACAAGCAGGCAGAGAGACAGGCAGAGAGGCAGGCAGAGAGAGAGGAGGAAGCAGGCTCCCTGCTGAGCAGAGAGCCCCATGCGGGGCTCGATCTCAGGACCCTGAGATCATGACCTGAGCCGAAGGCAGTGGCTTAACCCACTGAGCCACCCAGGCGCCCCACATTTCTATTTTTTAAAAGAGCTTCAGAAAAAAGAGATACTCATTTTTAGACATTTGCTAGAATTCCCCTGGGATGTTAGCCAGCCCTGGACTCTTGTTTGTTGGGAGATTTTTGATTACTGACTTAATTTCCTTGTTGATTATGGGTCTCTTTAGGTTTCTCTTTCCTCCTGGTTCACTTTTGGTAGTTTATATGTCTCTAGGAATGCATCCATCTCTTCCAAATTGCCCAATTTGTTGGCATATAGCTGCTCATAATATGTTCTTATAATTGTTTGTATTTTTTCAGTGTTGGTTGTGATCTCTCCTCTTTCATTCATGATTATATTTATTTAGGTCCTTTCTCTATGCTTTTTGATGAGCCTGACCAGGGATTCATCCATCTATTACTTCATTCAAAGAACCAGCTCCTAGTTTCATTAATCTGTTCTGTTCTTTTGGTTTCTATTTCATTGATTTCTGCTCTAATCTTTATTAATTCTCTCCTGCTGGGTTTAGGCTTTATTTGCTGTTCTTTCTTTCATATCCTTTAGGTTTAAGGTTAGGTTGTGTATTTGAGACCCATCTTATTTCTTGGTTGTTTGTTGTTGTTGTTGTTGTTGTTGTTTTAGCTTGTCTTATTTCTTGAGAAAGGCTTGTGTCGCTGTATACTTCCTTCTTAGGACTGCCTTAGCTGCATCCCAAAGATTTTGAACAGTTGTTTCACTTTCATTTGTTTCCATGAATTTTTAAAGCTCTTCTTTAATTTTCTGGTTGATGCATTCATTCTTTAGTAGGATGCTCTTTAGCCTCCATGTGTTTGATTTTTTTCCCCAAATTTCCTCTTGTGATTGTTCAACTTTCTAAGCATTATGGTCTGAAAATATGCAAGGAATGATCCCAATCTTTTGGTACCAGTTGAGACCTGATTTGTGACCTGGTGTATGATCTATTTTAGAGAAAGTTCCATGTGCCCTTGAGAATAATATGTATCCTGTTGTTTTAGGATGGAATGCTCTGAATATATCTGTGAAGTCCATCTGGTCCACTGTGCATTCAAAACCCTTGTTTCCTTATTGATATTCTGCTTAGATGATCCATCCATTGCAGTGAGTGGGGTCTTAAAATCCCCTACTATTACTTTATTCTTATCAACATGTTTCTTTAATTTTGTTATTAATTGGTTTATATAATTGGCTGCTCCCATGTTAGGGGAGTAAGTATTAATAATTGTTGGATCTTGTTGGATAGACCCCTTAATTATGATATAGTGTCCTTCCTCTTATTACAGTCTTTTGTTTAAAATCTAATGTGTCTAATATAAGGATTGCCACCTCAGCTTTCTTTTGATGTCCATTAGCATGATAAATGGTTTTCCCCCTCACTTTCAATCTTGAGGTGTCTTTGGAACTAAAATGAGTCTCTTGCAGACAACAAATCAATGGGTTTTGTTTTTTTATGCAGTATAATACCTTATGTCCTTTGATTAGGGCACTTAGCTCTTTTACATTCAGAGTGACGATTGAAAGATAGGAATTTAGTGCCATTGTATTTCCTATGAGGTGACTGTTTCTATATATTGTCTCTGTTCTTTTCTGGTCTATGTTACTTTTGGGGTCTCTCTTGGCTTAAAGGATCCACTTTAATATTTCTTGCAGGGCTGGTTTAGTGATCACAAATTCTTTTAGTTTCTGTTTGTCCTGGAAGCTTTTTCTCTCCTTCTATTTTGAATGACAACCTTGCTGAATAAAGTATTCTTGGCTTCATATTTTTCTTCTTTAGCACCCTGAATATATCATGCCGGCCCTTTCTAGCCTGCCAGGTCTCTGTGGATAGGTATGCTGCCAGTCTAATGTTTCTGCCCTTGCAGGTTATGGACCTCTTGTCCCAAGATGCTTTTAAGATTTTTCTCCTCGTCTCTGAGATTTGCAAGCTTTACTATTATATGTCTAAGGTTTTGACCTATGTTTATTGACTTTGAGAGACGTTTTCTGAGCTTCCTGGATTGATGCCGTTTCCTTCCCCAGATTAGGGAGGGTGTCAGCTATGATTTGCTCCAGTATTCCTTCTGCACCACCCCCCTTCCTCTTCTCCTGGGATGACCATTATTCTAATATCATTTCACTTTATGTTATCACTTATCCAGTAGTGTTTACCTCTCTTTTTCTCAGCTTTATTCTCCATCACTTAGTCTTCTATACTGTTAATTCTCTCTTCTGCTTCATTTATCCTAGCAGTTAGAGCCTCCATTTTTTTTATTGCATCTCATTAATAGCCTTTTTTATTTTTGTTTGATTAGATTTTAGTTCTTTTATTACTTCAGAAAGGGATTCTCTAGTGTATTTTGTACTTTTTTTCAAGCCCATCTAGTTTTTTTATAACTGTTATTTTGAACTCTAGTTCTGACATGTTATGTATATCCATACTGATTAGGTCCCTGGCAGTCAGTACTGCCGCTTGTTCTCTTTTTTTGAGGTGAGTTTTTTCATATTGCCATTCTATCCAGAGAAGAACAGATGAATGAGAGAACAAAACACTAAAGTGGCAAGAGTGACCCCAAAGAAATATGCACTAAACAAATCAGGAAAGATCCAAAACAGAAAAAAAAAAATTTGAAAAGGGAGAGAATATAATCAGACAACCGAGCAGAATGGACCAATAGACTGAATCCTGTGTGTATGTTGGTCTGTTTCTGAAAAAACTAGACCCCAAAATTGTAAAGAAAAGAAACTTACATATGTACAAGAATAAAGTTAAATACAATGAAAGAATAAAATGTAACTGTAAAAATGAAAATTACAAGAAAAAAAGAGAAAAAACATGAACAGGTGAAGAGAACAGAGTAATACACTATATCCTGTGTATATTTTGGTCTGTTTTTTGAAAGAAACTGCATCCCAAAATTGTAAGGAAAGAAAAACACAAAAATAAAATTAAATTCAATGAAAGTATAGAATGTAACTGTAAAATGAAAATTTAAAAAGATTTTTTTTAAAGTTGATAAAATAAGAAATTGGGTGAAAAAGAGAAAAAATTAAAATTGAAAGACTAAAGAGTTAGTGAGGGGTGACATGAATTCTATACACTATTTTCCCGTAGTGCTGGAGATTTGCAGTTCTTTATGATTGGTAAATTTGGTCTTAGCTGGATGTTCTCGCTGATCTTCCAGGGTAGGGGCCTGTTGCACTGATTCTCAGGAGTCTTTACACTGGGTGAAATTGCACCAGACTAATTAAGCAGCTCTGGATTGCTCTACATGGCTTTTGTTCCTTGAAGGCTTTATATGCAGCTTTAGAGAATTCGAATGAAAATGGTGGCCTCCTGGCCCCCCAATCTTGAGCCCTGGAGCCAAAAGCTCGGGGGCCCCTCTCCTCGGTATACCCTTAGGGAAGAGCAGTCAATCACTATTTTCTCCCTGGTCTCCATCCACACTGTGCTCACCTAGCCTGTGATGTGACCAAGCATTTCTCTCTCAGGCATGTGACCCAACTTGTGACTCCTGCACATACCAGTTCCGCTCCTCTCAGGGGATAGGAGGGAGTGTCTCGCTATGGTTCTGACACTTGCTAGGACTCTGCTCAGAGACCAGTCACCTGACTGTGCTGGGGTTCCTGGTATATGGCAACCCTGAGCTGAAATTCCACTCCTGGATTTGCTGATTACAGCTAGCTTTCCTGCTCCAATGCCTGGGAAATATGTTGCACCCGTGTTCTTTCTCTGACCCCAAAAATCCTGAGACCACACTGTCCCACCTAGGATTCCGCCCCAGTTTGCCATTTGAATGCCTTTCAGGCAGGGGCATCCCTCACCAGAGCAGACTTCTAAAATTTCCAATTTTGTGCTCCATTGCTATATCAATTTCTAATAGCCAGCTGACAGAACCCCCTCCCCACCCACCACAAATTATCTTCCAATATGTCACCTCAGATTCACTTCTTTGCACCTCCTACCTTGCAGAAAGTGGTAGGTTTTCTGTAGAATTTCTGTAGAATTCCAGCAATTCTTTTCCTAGATCTCTGGTTGAGTACACAGGTGTTCAGAATGATTTGATAGCTATCTAGCTGAATTCCTGGGACCAGACAAAACTAAGGTCTCCTACTCCTCTGCCATCTTGGAAGGTCCAAAAAATATGTATGTTCTTATGCAGGAATAATTTTGACAGAGGAATAGTGCCCCTTCTGTTTTCTGAACATCCTACCCAAAGGCAAAGATTGGAAGGGCCATTATAGTTGTAATTTCTATTGAATAAGAAATAAGTTACATGAACCAAGTAATATAATGCATATATGAATGTAGTTGCTACCAATAAAGGCAAGGTTATGCCTATTCTGGCCATTTTCAAACAGATTAGTAAGAAAACAAAACCACATCCACAAGAAAGGTACAAAATAACATAACTCCATTAGGATACATTTAATTTCAGAGAACTGAAATCCTGAAGATGGTCATCTGAAGAAGAGCATAATAGAACCAGTGTAGCTGGGAATAATTTCTATATCTTTCAATCCCTGGCTAAATCATTTGAATTCTCAACCCAGGTTTTATGCCTAAGAGTGAGCATTAATTCTAAAAAACAGTGTTGATATAAAACCAGATGAATAACTAATGCCTGGTTTAGATCTGCTTAAGTAATTTCAACCTAAGATTTGTATTGGGGTATCATTAAGTGAACCAGAAGCTAAAACAAAGTTGACCTTTATAGCTTCAGAGGGACTTAATGAGTTCAGAAGTAGTGTAGTGGTTTTTTGTTTTGTTTTGTTTTGTTTTCAGTGATTGGTAAGAAAGTTATTGTGTGTAATAGAAACCTTATATTGAAGAGATTAAATGACATTAGAGTTACTGACACATTGCCTTCTGCATTATAAAAGTGCTGTTATTTCTGAATATAAGGGCTACTAAATCTTGATATGCCTTAAAAGACATTTGTCTCACAAAATGGAAATGGGAAAAATAGAACCCTTTTAAGGCAAATGAAAGGAACCCCCCCCCCCAATATTGGTTAATAGGTTGTCATATAGGTTCAAACCCTCAGATAATCAAAATAACTTAAAAGCAGTAAAAGTCTCTGGTATCTATTTTGTGATGTTTTTGCACTTTGAAAATAAGGTCTTGGACCTAGGAACTTGTAGTGAGAATTGGTGTAGTGACTTCTTCCAATCAGTTCTCATACCTATTACTTGATATTTCTGCCCCAATATAGTATCCACTCTGAAGAACTATGGATTGAGGGATTTGATTCACCTAGGGAAAATGAAATGATATGGGTTTTGCTAATCAAATTCACAGGAGGCTGCTTTTATCTATTAATATCAGTTGTTAATTTATGATATAAAACATTTCTGGCATAAGTAGGGACTACCTACCTTCTAAATGTTGAGGTTCATTTATTCTAAGAGATTTTTGTCAAATCATAAAAAGGATATTACTAACTTTATTTACCAAAAAAAAAAAAAATGCTAAGCAAAATGTGAGAAAGAGAAGGCGATAATATGTATTGTAATGTACCAGAACCAAAGGGATTTTATCCCAGAAAAACAATCCAGATTCAACATGAGGAAACTTTTTCTGTGGTATATTATATAAATAAATCATATAAAAAAATCAGAATCATCTCAACAGATACCAAAAGAGCATTTAAAAAAAATCAAAATCTTTCATATTCCCTAAAATAATAGGGCTAGATAGTCACCTCCTTAACATTTTAGACAATACATATTTCAAAGCACCTGTAGGCATAATATTTAAAACAAAAGAGGTAAGGCATATTTATTCAAAGTAGACACAGTATCAGGGTGTCCTCTATCACTATTGTTACTTAATATTGCACTGGAAATTCTGATTAATGCAATAAAGAGGAAGCAGAAATAGAAAAACTCTTGTTACTTATAATTATATTAGTAGACATCAAGAAATTTCATTAGAATTTCCAAAAATTGTAGAATTAATATGGCTTTATTAAGGAACTAGATATAAGAAAAAATGCAAATAATAAAGTTTTCAGGAGAAAATATCACAAGTTAATACCCCAGATGTTGTTAAGAGTTACCAAGATGGAGAGGCAGGCATAAAAGGCCTGAAGTACATGAAAGTATTCTTTCTATCTAAGGTAAATTCCAAGGAACAAGAGGAAGCACTTGATGGCTGAGGAAGTAAAAAAAAAAAAAAAAAAAAAAAAAAAAATTCAAAATGCCTGTTAGTGTGTGTAGGATTTGATGCAATTCCAGACAAAACTTCAACGGGATATCATGGAACTTCAAAAGTTATTTTAAAGTTCTTTCCAGATAAGGAGTATACTACTATTATGAGAAGTAAAGTGAAAAAACAAGTGTGAGAACTGAATGTGTAGTATGAACCAATTTATGTAAAAATCGGTGGTAAGGAAATAGATACTATGTATGTTCTTATATAGATGGACAATTTCTGAAGGAATATAATCAAAAGGAGTTAACAGTGGCCCTTGTTGAAGGGGACATAGTGCATGGTGAGGGGAAGGACTTTGTTTGTATTATACCCTTCAATATCATTTGCATTATTTTTATGACCATGTTGTGCTGTTGTAATTTCTAAAACTTCTTTATATCCGTGTTTTAAACACAATCAGGGAATAATTCTTACTGAAAATATTTGTAGAAGTAAAACAACAAATATATGTTTGAAAGCCATCTGGTTAAGTATTGGTCCTAGAGTATTAAAGCATATTATAACATAAAATTATAAACACCTTTAAATGCTGGGAAAAGAAGACACTGTTGGTGACACAAAATATCCCAGAAATAAATTTGAATATAATATAAAATCAATACAAAGAATATGTCACTAATAAATGGAAAAATAAGTTATTCATTCTGGAGCAATAGTTTAGCAGTTTGAGGGGAAAAAATCATGTAGGTTCTCACTTCATATCAAACATCAAAATAAATCCCAAATGGTTTGAGTTAAATATATAAAAACAAATCAAAACAGAAAAAATAGAAGTGAATATTTATCAAACTTTTGAAAGGAGACAACTGAAAAGCAATGGAAAAAATAGTAAATGTCTAGTTATGTGAACATTTGAAATTTCAGTCCTTGCCCAAAGAAAAGCCATGACCAAAATGAAAAGACAAACGTAAACCTGGAGTGGGGAAAATCACAATTAATTTGATAGCACTGTTACAAATTTGGTAAAATACCAAGACTTAAATTGATGTTGATATTAAATTGAACCATGTATATGCTGTTTTTTCCCTACACATATATACCAATGATAAGGTTAAATGTACAAATTAGGCACAGAGATTAATAACTAATAATAAAATAGAAAATTATAACAATGTATTATAATAAAAGTTATAGGAATGTTGTCTCTTTTTCTTTCTCTCACTATATCTTATTGTGCGATACTTAACCCTTCTTGTGATGAGATGATAAAATACCTACATGGTGAGATGAAGTGAGATGACTGAACGTAGGCATTATGATATAACAGTAGGCTACTATAGACCTTCTGATGTTACATCAGGAGGCAGATCATCTGCTTCCAGACACAGTTGACTGAGGGAACCTGAACCCAAGGAAAGTGAGACTGTGGATAAGGGGGGTACTGCTGTACAAGGATCATGAGAGACTACTGCAAACAAGGAAAAGCCAACAAATTAGACAACCAAGAAAAAAAAGGATAAAATCCTGGGGACATACAAGACTGAGTCTTGAAGAAATAGAAAATGTGAACAGACCAATAATGAGTAAGAAGACTGAATCAGTGATCAAAAGCCTCTCAACAAAGAAAAATCCAGAACTAGATTGCTTCACTGATGAGTTTTGCCAAACACTTAAAGAAGTGAATATAAGTGTGAACTTATTCAGAACAGTGAACTGTCTGAAAAAGAAATAAAGACAACAATCTCATTTATAATCACATCAAAAATAATAAAATACTCAGTCAAGATGGCAGAGAAGTAGCAGTCTGAGACTACTTCAGCAAGCAGGAGATCAGCTAGATAGCTTATCTAAACATTGCAAACACCTCCAAATCCATCGGCAGATTGAAGAGAAGAAGAACAGCAATTCTGGAAACAGAAAAACAACCACTTTCTGAAAGGTAGGACTGGCAGAGAAGTGAATCCAAAAAGACGGGAAGATAATCCCGGGGGGAGGGGCCGGGACCCGGCAAGCGGCGGAGCAACGGAGCACAAAATCAGGACTTTTAAAAGTCTGTTCCCCTGAGGGACATCGCCCCAGAGGCTACACCGGGGCGAAGCCCACGCGGGGTCAGCGGGGCCTCAGGTCCCGCAGGGTCACAGAAGAATCAGGGTGTATGAGTGTCGCAGAGCTTGCGGGTATTGGAACGGGAAAACCAGCTACAGAGACAGAGCCGACAGTAAGATCACAGCTCAGGGTTACCTTGAACCAAACACAGGCTCGGTGAGCTCAGAGCGCGGCCGGAGGTCAGGCAGACAGGAGTAACGGAGCACTGTTCTCTGAGGGCGCACTGAGGAATGGGGCCCCCGGCTCTCGGCTCCTCCGCGAGGGGAGACCAGGAGGCCGCCATTTGTATTCCCGTCCTCTGGAACTATACAGAAAGTGCTCAGGGAACAAAAGCTCCTGAAAGCAAACCCGAGCAGATTTCTCAGCCCGGCCCCTGGTAAGGGCGGTGCAATTCTGCCTGAGGCAAAGACACTTGAGAATCACTACACCAGGCCCCTCCCCCAGAAGATCAACAAGAAATCCAGCCAAGACAAGTTCACCTACCAAGAAGTGGTTTCAATACTAAGGAGAGGAGCAGAATTCCAGAGGAGGAGAAAGCAAAGCACGGAACTCATGACATTCTCCCTGTGATTTTTTTTAGTCTTGCAGTTAATTTAATTTTTTTCTTTTTCTTTTTTTTTTCTCTTCTTCTAACATTTTTTTAAACTTTTACCCTTTTCTTTTTTAACGTCTTTTACCTAGTTTATCTAATATATATATTTTTTCTTTTTTATATTTTTCTTTATTCGTTTTCTTTTTTTTTTTTTTTCTTTCTTTCTTTTTGAAACTCTTTTTATCCCCTTTCTCCACCCTTACAATTTGGGATCTCTTCTGATTTGGTTAAAGCATATTTTCCTGAGGTTATTGCCACCCTTTTAGTATTTTACTAGCTCCTTCATATACTCGTATCTGGACAAAATGACAAGGCAGAAAAATTCACCACAAAAAAAAGAACAAGAGGCAGTACCGAAAGCTAAGGACCTAGTCAGTACAGACATTGGTAATATGTCATACCTAGAGTTCAGAATGACAATTCTCAAGGTTCTAGCCGGGTTCGAAAAAGGCATGGAAGATATTAGAGAAACCCTCTCAGGAGATATAAAAGCCCTTTCTGGAGAAATAAAAGAACTAAAATCTAACCAAGTTGAAATTAAAAAAAGCTATTAATGAGGTGCAATAAAAAATGGAGGCTCTCACTGCTAGGATAAATGAGGCAGAAGAAAGAATTAGTGATATAGAAGACCAAATGACAGAGAATAAAGAAGCTGAGCAACAGAGGGACAAACAGCTACTGGACCACGAGGGGAAAATTCGAGAGATAAGTGACACCATAAGACGAAACAACATTAGAATAATTGGGATTCCAGAAGAAGAACAAAGAGAGAGGGGAGCAGAAGGTATACTGGAGAGAATTATTGGGGAGAATTTCCCCAATATGGCAAAGGGAACGAGCATCAAAATTCAGGAGGTGCAGAGAATGCCCCTCAAAATCAATAAGAATAGGCCCACACCCCGTCACCTAATAGTAAAATTTACAAGTCTCAGTGACAAAGAGAAAATCCTGAAAGCAGACCGGGAAAAGAAGTCTGTAACATACAATGGTAAAAATATTAGATTGGCAGCTGACTTATTCACAGAGACCTGGCAGGCCAGAAAGAGCTGGCATGATATTTTCAGAGCACTAAATGAGAAAAACATGCCGCCAAGAATACTATATCCAGCTAGGCTATCATTGAAAAGAGAAGGAGAGATTAAAAGCTTCCAGGACAAACAAAAACAGAAAGAATTTGCAAACACCAAACCAGCTCAACAGGAAATATTGAAAGGGGTCCTCTAAACAAAGAGAGAGCCTACAAGTGGTAGATCAGTAAGGAACAGAGACAATATACAGTAACAGTCACCTTACAGGCAATTCAACGGCACTAAATTCATATCAATAATTATCCTGAATGTTAATGGGCTAAATGCCCCAATCAAAAGACACAGGATGGATAAAAAAACAATACCCATCTATATGTTGCCTACAAGAAACTCATTTTAAGCCCGGAGACACCTCCAGATTTAACGTGAGGGGATGGAAAAGAATTTACCATGCTAATGGACATCAGAAAAAAAGCAGGAGTGGCAATCCTTATATCAGATCAATTAGATTTTAAGCCAAAGACTATAATAAGAGATGAGGAAGGACACTATATCATACTCAAAGGGACTGTCCCACAAGAAGATCTAACAATTTTAAATATCTATGCCCCCAACGTGGGAGCAGCCAACTATATAAACCAATTAATAACAAAATCAAAGAAACACATCAACAATAATACAATAATAGTAGGGGACTTTAACACTCCCCTCACTGAAATGGACAGATCATCCAAGCAAAAGATCAGCAAGGAAATAAAGGCCTTAAACGACACACTGGACCAGATGGACATCACAGATATATTCAGAACATTTCATCCCAAAGCAACAGAATACACATTCTTCTCTAGTGCACGTGGAACATTCTCCAGAATAGATCACATCCTCGGTCCTAAATCAGGACTCAACCGGTATCAAAAGATTGGGATCATTCCCTGCATATTTTCAGACCACAATGCTCTGAAGCTAGAACTCAACCACAAGAGGAAGTTTGGAAAGAACCCAAATACATGGAGACTAAACAGCATCCTTCTAAAGAATGAATGGAACAAACAGGAAATTAAAGAAGAATTGAAAAAAATCATGGAAACAAATGATAATGAAAATACAACGGTTCAAAATCTGTGGGACACAACAAGGCAGTCCTGAGAGGAAAATATATAGTGGTACAAGCCTTTCTCAAGAAACAAGAAAGGTCTCAGGTACACAACCTAACCCTACACCTAAAGGAGCTGGAGAAAGAACAAGAAAGAAGCCCTAAGCCCAGCAGGAGAAGAGAAATCATAAAGATCAGAGCAGAAATCAATGAAATAGAAACCAAAAAAAAAAAAAAAAAAAAAAAAAAAGAACAACTGAACGAAACTAGGAGCTGGTTCTTTGAAAGAATTAATAAGATTGATAAACCCCTGGCTAGTATTATCAAAAAGAAAAGAGAAAGGACCCAAATAAATAAAATCATGAATGAAAGAGGAGAGATCACAACTAACACCAAAGAAATACAAACTATTATAAGAACATACTATGAGCAACTCTATGCCAACAAATTTGACAATCTGGAATAAATGGATGCATTCCTAGAAACATATCAACTACCACAACTGAACCAGGAAGAAATAGAAAGCCTGAACAGACCCATAACCCAGTAAGGAGATTGAAACAGTCATTAAAAATCTCCAAACAAACAAAAGCCCAGGGCCAGACGGCTTCCCGGGGGAATTCTACCAAACATTTAAAGAAGAACTAATTCCTATTCTCCTGAAACTGTTCCAAAAACTAGAAAGGGAAGAAAAACTTCCAAACTCATTTTATGAGGCCAGCATCACCTTGATCCCAAAACCAGACAAGGATCCCATCAAAAAAGAGAGCTATAGACCAATATCCTTGATGAACACAGATGCGAAAATTCTCACCAAAATACTAGACAATAGGATCAACAGTACATTAAAAGGATTATTCACCATGACCAAGTGGGATTTATTCCAGGGCTGCAAGGTTGGTTCAACATCCGCAAATCAGTCAATGTGATACAACACATCAATAAAAGAAAGAACAAGAACCGTATGATACTCTCAATAGATGCTGAAAAAGCATTTGACAAAGTAGAGCATCCCTTCCTGATCAAAGCTCTTCCAAGTGTAGGGATAGAGGGCACATACCTCAATATCATCAAAGCCATCTATGAAAAACCCACCGCAAATATCATTCTCAATGGAGAAAAACTGAAAGCTTTTCCGCTAAGGTCAGGAACACGGCAGGGATGTCCATTATCACCACTGCTATTCAACATAGTACTAGAGGTCCTAGCCTCAGCAATCAGACAACAAAAGGAAATTAAAGGCATCCAAATCGGCAAAGAAGAAGTCAAATTATCACTCTTCGCAGATGATATGATACTCTATGTGGAAAACCCAAAAGACTCCACTCCAAAACTGCTAGAACTTGTACAGGAATTCAGTAAAGTGTCAGGATATAAAATCAATGCACAGAAATCAGTTGCATTTCTCTACACCAACAACAAGACAGAAGAAAGAGAAATTAAGGAGCCCATCCCATTTACAATTGCACCCCAAACCATAAGATACCTAGGAATAAACCTAACCAAAGAGGCACAGAATCTATACTCAGAAAACTATAAAGTACTCATGAAAGAAATTGAGGAAGACACAAAGAAATGGAAAAATGTTCCATGCTCCTGGATTGGAAGAATAAATATTGTGAAAATGTCTATGCTACCTAAAGCAATCTACACATTTAATGCAATTCCTATCAAAGTACCATCCATCTTTTTCATCTAATTCTAAAATTTATATGGAACCAGAAAAGACCTCGAATAGCCAAAGGGATATTGAAAAAGAAAGCCAAAGTTGGTGGCATCACAATTCCAGACTTCAAGCTCTATTACAAAGCTGTCATCATCAAGACAGCATGGTACTGGCACAAAAACAGACACATAGATCAATGGAACAGAATAGAGAGCCCAGAAATAGACCCTCAACTCTATGGTCAACTACTCTTCGACAAAGCAGGAAAGAATGTCCAATGGAAAAAAGACAGCCTCTTCAATAAATGGTGTTGGGAAAATTGGACAGCCACATGCAGAAAAATGAAACTGGACCATTTCCTTACACCACACACAAAAATAGACTCAAAATGGATGAAGGACCTCAATGTGAGAAAGGAATCCATCAAAATCCTTGAGGAGAACACAGGCAGCAACCTCTTCGACCTCGGCCGCAGCAACATCTTCCTAGGAACATCGCCAAAGGCAAGGGAAGCAAGGGCAAAAATGAACTATTGGGATTTCATCAAGATCAAAAGCTTTTGCACAGCAAAGGAAACAGTTAACAAAATCAAAAGACAACTGACAGAATGGGAGAAGATATTTGCAAACGACTAATCAGATAAAGGACTAGTGTCCAAAATCTATAAAGAACTTAGCAAACTCAACACCCAAAGAACAAATAATCCAATCAAGAAATGGGCAGAGGACATGAACAGACATTTCTGCAAAGAAGACATCCAAATGGCCAACAGACACATGAAAAAGTGCTCCATATCACTCGGCATCAGGGAAATACAAATCAAAACCACAATGAGATATCACCTCATACCAGTCAGAATGGCTAAAATCAACAAGTCAGGAAATGACAGATGCTGGCGAGGATGCGGAGAAAGGGGAACCCTCCTACACTGTTGGTGGGAATGCAAGCTGGTGCAACCACTCTGGAAAACAGCATGGAGGTTCCTCAAAATGTTGAAAATAGAACTGCCCTATGACCCAGCAATTGCACTACTGGGTATTTACCCTAAAGATACAAACGTAGTGATCCAAAGGGGCACGTGCACCCGAATGTTTATAGCAGCCATGTCCACAATAGCCAAACTATGGAAAGAACCTAGATGTCCATCAACAGATGAATGGATCAAGAAGAAGTGGTATATATACACAATGGAATACTATGCAGCCACCAAAAGAAATGAAATCTTGCCATTTGCGACAACATGGATGGAACTAGAGCGTATCATGCTTAGCGAAATAAGTCAAGCGGAGAAAGATAACTATCATATGATCTCCCTGATATGAGGAAGTGGTGATGCAACATGGGGGCTTAAGTGGGTAGGAGAAGAATCAATGCAACAAGATGGGATTGGGAGGGAGACAAACCATAAGTGACTCTTAATCTCACAAAACAAACTGAGGGTTTCTGGGGGGAGGGGGGTTGGAAGAAGGGGGGTGGGGTTATGGACATTGGGGAGCGTATGTTCTTTGGTGAGTGCTGTGAAGTGTGTAAACCTGGCAATTCACAGACCTGTACCCCGGGGGATAAAAATATATGTTTATAAAAAATTAAAAATTAAAAAAACACAATGAGAAAAAAATAATAATAAAATACTTAGTTATACATTTAACAAAGAAGGATTAAATAAATTTAACCAAGAATCTGTACATGGAAAGTTATGAGACCTAGATAAAAAATTGAGAGAGATATACTTAAAATGGAAAGATGTTCAGTATTCATGAATCAGAAGAATTCTGTTAAAATGTGCATACTACCCATAGCAATCTATAGATTCAATGCAATTCCTATCAAAAACCTCTATCAAAATTCCGATGATACTTTTTCAAAGAAATAGAAAAAAATTCTAAAATAACATATGGGATCACGAAAGATTCTTATAGCCAAAGCAATCTTGAGAAAGAAGAACAAAGTTGGAGGCATCAACTTCCTGATTTCAACCTATATTACACATAGACCAATGGAAATGAATGAAGAGCTCAGAAATAAACCATGCATATATAATCAACTATTTGAAAAAAGAGTCAAGAATGTTCGATGGAGAATGGATAATCTTTTCAATAGAGTTGGAAAACTGGACATTCACATGCAAGTGAATAAAATTTGACCCCAATTGCACACTACTCACAAAAATTAACTCAAAATGTATTAAAGACTTAAATATAAGATCTGAAACTATAAAACTCTTAGAAGAACATACAAGGTGAGGCAAACCTAGGATTCTCCTATTATTGTCCATCCCTAGGCTTGCCTCATCCCTCAAGCACAGCTAGTTAAATGTTAAGTCATTCTGAATACCCAAGAAATTGATCTGAGGACTTAGAACAAGCTATATAACTAGAGGGAGAGAGGAGACTACACACAGAGATGTGGAGATGTGGTATGAGGGAGAAATGTATCACAGGTGCTTACAGGGAAGAGAGCCCAGGTAGCAGAGAGAAGTGAGAGAGGAGCCCACAGGGAATTGCACAAGGAAAACACTTCCCCAAACGCACTGACTGGGAAAATAAAAGGGGCTAATTTTCATGACTCTTTCAGTCAGCAGGGCATAAAGACTGGAGTTTTAGAGGTTTTTGGTGTGGCTGGTAAAGAGCCATGAAGACACTGCAGTGCTCCTGAAGAGAAGGCAGGCATGTAACCTGGGGATACAGACAGGGCGATCTGAGGATCTCCTGAGATGCACTGGAGAAGATAGCCCCCTCTTCTTGGAGCACATCTGAGAGAGGTGGCATTGCCTCTCCAGGAACAAAGAAACCCATGGGTGACATTTCTCTTCCCCACTCCTCATCATAGGCACAGAGATGCCTGCGAGGGTTGCTAATGCAGTTACTGGCTGCTTAGTGTGTTTTGCTCCAAATTCCATGTTCCTGAGCTCTAGTGCAACTGCCCCGCTGGATCAAACCAGCATCAGTCCCAGTGCAGCAAGACCTTCCCTCAGAAGACCACCACAGGTCCCTGCCACACCAGGTCCCTAAAGTTTGGAGCTTTAAAACTCAGCTAGCCCGGCTTTGATAGAGCCCAAGGTACACTACACTGGGGGCAAGCAACCCAGACACAGTGTGTATGTAGCAATCTGAGGAACACCTGGGACACATGAGAGGAATCTGTTATCTCTTTTGGCATCACTTCCCTGATAGCAGCAAGCATGAACTCCCCTCTCCCTCTCCAGACAAAGAAGCTCCCCATTTCCATTTCCCTCCCTTGCCCCTCACCATAAACTAACTTCAGTAACTAAGAGTGTGTCAACGCTGGCTGCCTAAATTGCTTACACCAAACCCCACTCCCCCTCCACCCCACTGTTCACCTGAGGCTTTTCTTGGGCAAGTGTGCCTGAGAATCCGGGTAATGGACCCCTTTCCCAGAAGACCAGCACAAACTCACTGCATGCACCATATCTACTGACCATCAAGTCCTGCAAAGCTTCAACTCTAGTTAAAATAGCATTAGGTCTCTTTTAACAAGCAGACCAGAGCACACCTAGTTAAAACTCGCCACACTCTGGCCAAGGTCCAAATACTCCTGATTGCAGGCAAGGAGAAACTCTGAAGAAGGCTGATCTGAGGGACAAGCAACCAAAATACATGCAGCACACACCAGAGGTAATTCCTGAAGCACTGGGTCCTGGGTATTGTATGACTTCTTCATAGAGCCATTCCTCTCAGGAGCAGGAAACGGGCTTTTCTAACACAGAGATGAAGAAAGAGACCTAAGCAAAATGCCAAGACAGAGGACTTTTTCCCAAAAGAAAGAAGAATAAAAGGTCATGGCCAGGGATCTAATCACAACAGATAAGGAATATGCCTGATCCAGAATTTAAACCAACAATCATAAGGCTTGAGAATAACATAGAAGACACTGGGAGTCCCTTACCACAGAGATAAACGAACTTAAAATCAATCTGGCTGAAATGAAAAGTGCAATAACTGAGATTCAAAACTAATTGGATGTAATGGCCACAAGGATGGAAGAATCAAAAGAATGAATAAGTTATATAGAAGATAGAATTATAGAAGATAGAAATAGATCAAAAAAGAAAGGAAAATCTTGCATCATGAAAGTAGACTTAGGGAACTCAGTGACTCCATGAAACATAATAACATCCATATCACAGGAGTCTCAAAAGAAGAGAGAAAAAAAGGGTACAGAAGGCTTATGAAACTTGAAATTAACGACAAGAAAAAATTTGGAAAGATTAAAAATACATGGAGATTAAAGAACATCCTATTAGGGGTTTGGGTGGCTCAATGGCTTAAGCCTCTGCCTTCCACTCAGGTAATGATCTCAGGATCCTGGGATCAAGCCCCACATCAGGCTCTCTGCTCAGCAGAAAGCCTGCTTCCCCTGCTCTCTTTGCCTGCCTCTTTGCCTACTTGTGATCTCTCTCTCTGTCAAATAAATAAATACAATCTTTTAAAAAAATCTCATTAAAGAATGAATGGATCAACCAAAAAATTTAAGAAGAAATTTTTAAAAATTTTTTTTATTTTTTATAAACATATATTTTTATCCCCAGGGGTACAGGTCTGTGAATCACCAGGTTTACACACTTCACAGCACTCACCAAAGCACATACCCTCCCCAATGTCCATAATCCCACCCCCTTCTCCCAAACCCCCTCCCCCCAGCAACCCTCAGTTTGTTTTGTGAGATTAAGAGTCACTTATGGTTTGTCTCCCTCCCAATCCCATCTTTTAAAAATTGGAAACAAATGAAAATGAAAGCATGACAGTCTAAAACCTCTGGGATGCAGCAAAAGCAGTCCTAAGTTAGAAGTATATAGCAATACAGGTCTACCTCAAGAAGCAAGAAAAATCTCAAATACACAACTTAACCTTATACCTAAAGGAGATAAGTAAAGAGCAAAAAATGAAACCTAAAGCCAGCAGAAGGGAAATGGGAAATAATACAGATTAGAGCAGAAATAAATGGTACAAAAACAAAAAAATAGAACAGATCAATGAAACCAAGAGCTGGTTTCATTGAAATTATTAATTATTATTAATTGAAAAAAATTAATAAAATTGATAAACCCATAGCCAGACTTTTCAAAAAGAAAAGGACCCAACCGAATAAAATCACAAGTTAGAGGAGAGATCACAACTAATCCACCAAAATGCAAACAATTAAAAGAGAATATATGAAAAATTATATGCCAACAAATTGGTTAATCTGGTAGAAATGGATAAATTCTTAGAACATAAATTACCAAAACTGAAACAGGAAAAAATAGAAAACTTCAATAGACTGATAACCAGCAAAGAAATTGAATCAGTAATCAAAATACTCCCAACAGAGAGCCTGGATGGCTCAACCGGTTAAGCATCTGACTCTTGGTGTTAGCTCAGATCATGATCTCCTGGTCAGGAGATCAAGCCCTGTGTTGGCCTCCACACTCAGCAAGGATTCTTCTTATCCTCTCCTTCTGCCCCTCCCCACTCCTGCTTGCATGCTCACTCTTTCAAATAAATAAAACTTAAAAAAAAAAAATCTCGCAACAAACAAAAGTCCAAGGCCTGATGGCTTCATGTGGGAATTCTATCAAACATTTAAAGAAGAGTTAATACCTATTCTTCCCAGACTTTTCCAAAAAAATAGAAATAGAAAGACAACTTCCAAGCTCATTCTGTGGGGCCAGCATTACCTTGATTCCAAAACCAGACAAAGACCACTCTAAAAAGAACTACAACCCAATATCTCTGATGAATAAGGTAAGAAGCTTCTGCACAGGGAAGGAAACAAACAACAAAGCTAAAAGGCAAATTTCAGAATGGGAAAAGATATTTGAAAATGATATATCTGATAAAGGGTTAGTGTCCAAAATACATTTTAAAAAACCACACCCAAAAACCAAATAATCCATTTCAAAAATTGGCAGAAGACAGGAATAGAAATTTTTCCGAGGAAGATATACCAATGGCCAACAGATACGTGAAAAGATGCTCAACATCACTCATCATCAGGGAAATAGAAATCAAAACTACAATGAATTATCAACTCAAGCATGTCAGAATAGCTAAAATAAACAGTACAGGAAACAAGAGATGTTGGCAAGTATATGGAGAAAGGGGAACCTTCTTACACTGTTAGTGGGAATTCGAACTGCTATAGTCACTCTGGGAAACAGTATGGAGGTTTCTCAGAGAGTTAAAAATATAACTACCCTAGGATCCAGTAATTGCAATACTAGGTGTTTACCCAAATGATTCAAAAATACTGACTAAAAGGCACACATGCATCCTGATATTTATAGCAGCATTATCAACAATAGCCAAATTATGGTAACAGCCAAATGTCCATCAACTGATGAGTGTGTAAAGAAAATGTGGTATATATGCCCAATGGAATACTCAGCCATAAAAAAGAATGAAATCTTGCCATTTGCAACAACATGGATGAACTAGAGAGTATTATGCGAAGCAAAATAAGTCAATCAGAGAAAGACAATTATCATATGGTCTCATATGTGAAATTTAAGGAACAGAATCATAGGGGAATGGAAGGAAAAATAAAATAAGATGGAATCAGAGGGAGACAAATCATAAGAGACTCAATCAGAGGAAACAAACTACAAGTTGCTGGAGGGGAGGGGGTTTGGGAGTTGGAAATGTGAGTGATGGACATTAAGGAGGGCACATGATGTCGTGAACACTGGATATCATTTAAGACTGATTAATTAATGAGCTCTACCTCTGAAACTAATAATACTATATGTTAATTAATCAAATTTGAAGTTAAAATCACTATGATGAATACTGAATATCTTACAGTTTTATATGTCACTTATACATCAGTAAAGCTGAGATTTAAAAAAAATAAAAAATGGAATCTTGCCATTTGCAATGACATAAGTGGAGGTAGAGGGTATTGTGCTAAGAGAAATTAGTCTGTTAGAGAAAGAAATATCATATGAGTTCACTCATATATGGCATTTAGGAAATGATCATCTGTTCATCATAATAGATGAACATAGGGAGGAAAAAAAAGAGAGGCAGCACTTATAACAGACTCTTAACTATAGAAAACACAGTGAGGGTTGCTGGAGGGGAGGTGGTCAGGCACTGGGTTAAATGAGTGATAGGTATTAAAGAGCACACAGGTTGTAATGAACACCGGGCATTGTAAGTGATGAATCACTAAATCCTACACCTGAAACTAATATTACACGGTATGTTGACTAACTGGACTTTAAATAAAAACATGGAAGAAAATAACTAAGTAAAAATTTAAAAGAAAAATTTTCTAAAGATTTTATTTATTTATTTACAGACAGAGATCACAAGTAGGCAGAGAGGCAGGCAGAGAGAGGGGGGAAGCAGGCTCCCTGCTGAGCAGAGAGCCCGATGTGGGGTTCGATCCTAGGACCTTGAGATCATGACCTGAGCCGAAGGCAGAGGCTTTAACCCACTGAGCCACCCAGGCGCCCCAAAAGAAATTTCTTAATTAAAAAATTTTTAGGAAAAATATATAGGGAAAAAAATCCTTGACATTGATCTTGGCAATGACTTTTTTGGATATGACACCAAAAGCATAGGCAACAAAATAAAAAACAAGCTGGATTACATCAAACTAAAAATTGTCCACACAGCAAAAGAAGCAGTCAGTGAAATGGAAAGGCAACCTACAGAATGGGAGAAAATATTTGCAAGTGTGGTGTGTGTGTGTGTGTGTGTGTGTAGAACACATATAACTCAATAGTAAAAATCCAATTAATAGAATTTTAAAATGGCCAAAGGACCTGAATAGACACACAAATGAACAATAGGTACATTAAAAGGTTCTCAGTATCAGTAGTCAATAGGGAAATGCAAATCACAACTACAGTAAGATATGCCTTCACACTTGTTAGTATTGCTTCCATGAAAAAGGCGATAAGAAGTGTGGACAAGGATGTGAAGAAAAGGGAACCTTTGTGCATTGTTCGTGGGAATGTAAATCAGCACAGCCACTATGGAAAATGATATGGAGATTCCTCAAAATATTAAAAATAGAAGTCCCATAAAATTTAGTAATCTAACGTTTGGGTATATAGCCAAAGGAAATCACTGTCTCACAGATATCTTCACTCCCATGTTCACTGGAGTATTATTCACAATGGCCAAAATATGGAAACAACCTAAATGAGTATCAATGGATAAATGGCTAAAGAATAGGTGATAAATATCAGATAGGTTTAGATGAGTATGTGCTTATATTATTATTATTATTCAGCCATAAAAAATCCTACCATTTGCAACAACAGGGATGAAATCCTGCTGTTTGCAACAATATGGGCATTATGTTAAGTGGAATAAGTCAGAATGACACTTGCTGTATGCTGTCACTTAGATATGGAATCTAAAAATTGGAACTCATAGAAACAGAATAGATTGATGGTTACCAGGGGCTGAGGGATGGGAAGAAAGGAGAAATGTTAGTCAAAACAGACTTTAAGTTGTAAGATGAATAAGTTTTAGGGATCTAATATACAGCATGGTGACTACAGTTCAAAATACTGTGTTGTTATAAACACACACACGCACACACACACACACACAATTCTGTGTTGCATTTTTAGAAGTTGCTAAGAGGATAGATCTTAAATGTTCTCATCACCCACATACATACACATGCACACCAAAAGACAACTATGTGAAGTGAAGGATGTGTTAACTAAAAAAAAAAATTTTTTTTTAATGTTAATAATAGGAGAAACCAAGTGGGGAGAGAGAAGATTGAGGGAGTATAGGGGAAGTCTCTGTACTTTCTACCTCAGTTTTCTGTAAACCTAAAACTGCAATAAAATAAAATCTACTAACTAAAAAAATTCTCTATGTAATTTCAATCATGTTAGAGTCATTGAGACTTGCTTTATAGCCCAATTTTTTTTAACAGCCCAAAATTTTATAATGTTTCATGTGTGCTTCATACAAAGTGTGTATTTTTTGAAGGTTTTATTTATTTATTTGAGAAAGAGAGTGAGCGAGAGAGAGAGAACACAAGCCATGGGGGAATTGGAGAGGGAGAAGCAGGCTTCCCTGCTGAGCAGAGAGCTCATCCCATGACCCTGAGAATACGACTTGAGCCAAAGGCAGCCGCTTAGCTGACTGAGCCACCTGGACTCCCCCAAAAGTGTATATTTTATAGTAACTCTTAGATCAATTTTCATTAATTATATCCCAATAATAAATATATATATATTTATTTTTTGTCTGCCTATTACATAAATTATTGAGAGAAGTGCATTATAAATATCTTAGTATGTGAATCTGGAAAAAATTTTGGCTTAAACATTTTGAACTATATTATTAGGATTATACTAATTTAAAATACTTATATCTTCTGTCCAACTATACCTTTTGATTATGAAATTATCTTTGAATCTAGTAATGCTTTCTGTATTTGCATTTATTTGTTTGATACTAATATAGCAACAGCTACACTGGCTTTTTAGGAGAAGTTCAGTATTTGCAATAGTATCTCCTTTCCAATGATTTTATTTAAATCTGAATGTTTTAGATGTGTTTCTTGTAGACATCATATGGTTATACTGTGTTATTTTACCCAGCTTGAATCTATGTCAGTTCCTCATATATTTTATCTTAAATCTATCTTCTCATCCTGTGATTTCTACTTGTCTCACCTTTTCTGTTTCTTGGTCTTGACTTCTTTTGAACTGCTTAATCCTTTCATCTATTGCCTTTTCTAGAGTGGAAATTTCACATTAGGCTTCTCTTCTTTTAATAGTGACACAAAAGAAACTTAAAAATTTATACCTAACTTATCAAAGTGTAATCAATACTTCTACTCTCCTCCATCATGATATGAGTTTCTTGGAACACATTAACTTCATTTTCCCATCTCCCATTGTGTGCTTTAAATATATAATTCTGTGTTATAATTTTCTTTTCTCTCGCCTGACACTCTCTGTTAAGTCATTGTTCATTTAGATTTACCCATGTACGTTCATTATTCCTTCTTTGTCTCAGAACTTCCATTTGAGATTACTTTCCTCTTGCCTAAAGTATGACTGAAGTATGTCAGTCTCTAAAATGTTTTCTGTTGATATATGGAATTCTAGGTTGGCAATTATTCTCTATTAATTATTTAATTAAGAACGGTTCAAGATATTCTACTCTCTTCCGGCTTCCATTGAACTATTGAAAAAATATGTCATAAGTACAAAAGTTGCTCTTTTTTTGAATTTTGAATTTTTAATTTTTTAAATATTTTATTTTTTATAAACATATATTTTTATCCCCCGGGGTACAGGTCTGTGAATTGCCAGGTTTACACACTTCACAGCACTCACCAAAGAACATACGCTCCCCAATGTCCATAACCCCACCCCCCTTCTTCCAACCCCCCTCCCCCCAGAAACCCTCAGTTTGTTTTGTGAGATTAAGAGTCACTTATGGTTTGTCTCCCTCCCAATCCCATCTTGTTGCATTGATTCTTCTCCTACCCACTTAAGCCCCCATGTTGCATCACCACTTCCTCATATCAGGGAGATCATATGATAGTTATCTTTCTCCGCTTGACTTATTTCGCTAAGCATGATACGCTCTAGTTCCATCCATGTTGTCGCAAATGGCAAGATTTCATTTCTTTTGGTGGCTGCATAGTATTCCATTGTGTATATATACCACTTCTTCTTGATCCATTCATCTGTTGATGGACATCTAGGTTCTTTCCATAGTTTGGCTATTGTGGACATGGCTGCTATAAACATTCGGGTGCACGTGCCCCTTTGGATCACTACGTTTGTATCTTTAGGGTAAATACCCAGTAGTGCAATTGCTGGGTCATAGGGCAGTTCTATTTTCAACATTTTGAGGAACCTCCATGCTGTTTTCCAGAGTGGTTGCACCAGCTTGCATTCCCACCAACAGTGTAGGAGGGTTCCCCTTTCTCCGCATCCTCGCCAGCATCTGTCATTTCCTGACTTGTTGATTTTAGCCATTCTGACTGGTATGAGGTGATATCTCATTGTGGTTTTGATTTGTATTTCCCTGATGCCGAGTGATATGGAGCACTTTTTCATGTGTCTGTTGGCCATTTGGATGTCTTCTTTGCAGAAATGTCTGTTCATGTCCTCTGCCCATTTCTTGATTGGATTATTTGTTCTTTGGGTGTTGAGTTTGCTAAGTTCTTTATAGATTTTGGACACTAGTCCTTTATCTGATTAGTCGTTTGCAAATATCTTCTCCCATTCTGTCAGTTGTCTTTTGATTTTGTTAACTGTTTCCTTTGCTGTGCAAAAGCTTTTGATCTTGATGAAATCCCAATAGTTCATTTTTGCCCTTGCTTCCCTTGCCTTTGGCGATGTTCCTAGGAAGATGTTGCTGCGGCCGAGGTCGAAGAGGTTGCTGCCTGTGTTCTCCTCAAGGATTTTGATGGATTCCTTTCTCACATTGAGGTCCTTCATCCATTTTGAGTCTATTTTTGTGTGTGGTGTAAGGAAATGGTCCAGTTTCATTTTTCTGCATGTGGCTGTCCAATTTTCCCAACACCATTTATTGAAGAGGCTGTCTTTTTTCCATTGGACATTCTTTCCTGCTTTGTCGAAGAGTAGTTGACCATAGAGTTGAGGGTCTATTTCTGGGCTCTCTATTCTGTTCCATTGATCTATGTGTCTGTTTTTGTGCCAGTACCATGCTGTCTTGATGATGACAGCTTTGTAATAGAGCTTGAAGTCTGGAATTGTGATGCCACCAACTTTGGCTTTCTTTTTCAATATCCCTTTGGCTATTCGAGGTCTTTTCTGGTTCCATATAAATTTTAGAATTAGATGAAAAAGATGGATGGTACTTTGATAGGAATTGCATTAAATGTGTAGATTGCTTTAGGTAGCATAGACATTTTCACAATATTTATTCTTCCAATCCAGGAGCATGGAACATTTTTCCATTTCTTTGTGTCTTCCTCAATTTCTTTCATGAGTACTTTATAGTTTTCTGAGTATAGATTCTGTGCCTCTTTGGTTAGGTTTATTCCTAGGTATCTTATGGTTTGGGGTGCAATTGTAAATGGGATGGGCTCCTTAATTTCTCTTTCTTCTGTCTTGTTGTTGGTGTAGAGAAATGCAACTGATTTCTGTGCATTGATTTTATATCCTGACACTTTACTGAATTCCTGTACAAGTTCTAGCAGTTTTGGAGTGGAGTCTTTTGGGTTTTCCACATAGAGTATCATATCATCTGCGAAGAGTGATAATTTGACTTCTTCTTTGCCGATTTGGATGCCTTTAATTTCCTTTTGTTGTCTGATTGCTGAGGCTAGGACCTCTAGTACTATGTTGAATAGCAGTGGTGATAATGGACATCCCTGCCGTGTTCCTGACCTTAGCGGAAAAGCTTTCAGTTTTTCTCCATTGAGAATGATATTTGCGGTGGGTTTTTCATAGATGGCTTTGATGATATTGAGGTATGTGCCCTCTATCCCTACACTTGGAAGAGCTTTGATCAGGAAGGGATGCTCTACTTTGTCAAATGCTTTTTCAGCATCTATTGAGAGTATCATACGGTTCTTGTTCTTTCTTTTATTGATGTGTTGTATCACATTGACTGATTTGCGGATGTTGAACCAACCTTGCAGCCCTGGAATAAATCCCACTTGGTCATGGTGAATAATCCTTTTAATGTACTGTTGATCCTATTGTCTAGTATTTTGGTGAGAATTTTCGCATCTGTGTTCATCAAGGATATTGGTCTATAGCTCTCTTTTTTGATGGGATCCTTGTCTGGTTTTGGGATCAAGGTGATGCTGGCCTCATAAAATGAGTTTGGAAGTTTTTCTTCCCTTTCTAGTTTTTGGAACAGTTTCAGGAGAATAGGAATTAGTTCTTCTTTAAATGTTTGGTAGAATTCCCCCGGGAAGCCGTCTGGCCCTGGGCTTTTGTTTGTTTGGAGATTTTTAATGACTGTTTCAATCTCCTTACTGGGTTATGGGTCTGTTCAGGCTTTCTATTTCTTCCTGGTTCAGTTGTGGTAGTTGATATGTTTCTAGGAATGCATCCATTTATTCCAGATTGTCAAATTTGTTGGCATAGAGTTGCTCATAGTATGTTCTTATAATAGTTTGTATTTCTTTGGTGTTAGTTGTGATCTCTCCTCTTTCATTCATGATTTTATTTATTTGGGTCCTTTCTCTTTTCTTTTTGATAATACTAGCCAGGGGTTTATCAATCTTATTAATTCTTTCAAAGAACCAGCTCCTAGTTTCGTTCAGTTGTTCTTTTTTTTTTTTTTTTTTTTTTTTTTGGTTTCTATTTCATTGATTTCTGCTCTGATCTTTATGATTTCTCTTCTCCTGCTGGGCTTAGGGCTTCTTTCTTGTTCTTTCTCCAGCTCCTTTAGGTGTAGGGTTAGGTTGTGTACCTGAGACCTTTCTTGTTTCTTGAGAAAGGCTTGTACCACTATATATTTTCCTCTCAGGACTGCCTTGTTGTGTCCCACAGATTTTGAACCGTTGTATTTTCATTATCATTTGTTTCCATGATTTTTTTCAATTCTTCTTTAATTTCCTGTTTGTTCCATTCATTCTTTAGAAGGATGCTGTTTAGTCTCCATGTATTTGGGTTCTTTCCAAACTTCCTCTTGTGGTTGAGTTCTAGCTTCAGAGCATTGTGGTCTGAAAATATGCAGGGAATGATCCCAATCTTTTGATACCGGTTGAGTCCTGATTTAGGACCGAGGATGTGATCTATTCTGGAGAATGTTCCACGTGCACTAGAGAAGAATGTGTATTCTGTTGCTTTGGGATGAAATGTTCTGAATATATCTGTGATGTCCATCTGGTCCAGTGTGTCGTTTAAGGCCTTTATTTCCTTGCTGATCTTTTGCTTGGATGATCTGTCCATTTCAGTGAGGGGAGTGTTAAAGTCCCCTACTATTATTGTATTATTGTTGATGTGTTTCTTTGATTTTGTTATTAATTGGTTTATATAGTTGGCTGCTCCCACGTTGGGGGCATAGATATTTAAAATTGTTAGATCTTCTTGTGGGACAGTCCCTTTGAGTATGATATAGTGTCCTTCCTCATCTCTTATTATAGTCTTTGGCTTAAAATCTAATTGATCTGATATAAGGATTGCCACTCCTGCTTTTTTCTGATGTCCATTAGCATGGTAAATTCTTTTCCATCCCCTCACGTTAAATCTGGAGGTGTCTCCGGGCTTAAAATGAGTTTCTTGTAGGCAACATATAGATGGGTTTTGTTTTTTTTATCCATTCTGATACCCTGTGTCTTTTGATTGGGGCATTTAGCCCATTCACATTCAGGGTAACTATTGAGAGATATGAATTTAGTGCCATTGTATTGCCTGTAAGGTGACTGTTACTGTATATTGTCTCTGTTCCTTACTGATCTACCACCTGTAGGCTCTCTCTTTGCTTAGAGGACCCCTTTCAATATTTCCTGTAGCGCTGGTTTGGTGTTTGCAAATTCGTTCAGTTTTTGTTTGCCCTGGAAGCTTTTAATCTCTCCTTCTCTTTTCAATGTTAGCCTAGCTAGATATAGTATTCTTGGCGGCATGTTTTTCTCATTTAGTGCTCTGAAAATATCATGCCAGCTCTTTCTGGCCTGCCAGGTCTCTGTGAATAAGTCAGCTGCCAATCTAATATTTTTACCATTGTATGTTACAGACTTCTTTTCCCGGTCTGCTTTCAGGATTTTCTCTTTGTCACTGAGACTTGTAAATTTTACTATTAGGTGACGGGGTGTGGGCCTATTCTTATTGATTTTGAGGGGCATTCTCTGCACCTCCTGAATTTTGATGCTCGTTCCCTTTGCCATATTGGGGAAATTCTCCCCAATAATTCTCTCCAGTATACCTTCTGCTCCCCTCTCTCTTTGTTCTTCTTCTGGAATCCCAATTATTCTAATGTTGTTTCGTCTTATGGTGTCACTTATCTCTCGAATTTTCCCCTCGTGGTCCAGTAGCTGTTTGTCCCTCTGTTGCTCAGCTTCTTTATTCTCTGTCATTTGGTCTTCTATATCACTAATTCTTTCTTCTGCCTCATTTATCCTAGCAGTGAGAGCCTCCATTTTTTATTGCACCTCATTAATAGCTTTTTTAATTTCAACTTGGTTAGATTTTAGTTCTTTTATTTCTCCAGAAAGGGCTTTTATATCTCCTGAGAGGGTTTCTCTAATATCTTCCATGCCTTTTTCGAGCCTGGCTAGAACTTTGAGAATTGTCATTCTGAACTCTAGATCTGACATATTACCAATGTCTGTATTGATTAGGTCCCTAGCCTTCAGTACTGCCTCTAAAAGTTATTCTTTTGAAGGTGCTCTTTTGCATCTGGATTCCTTAAAGAGTGTCTGGTGTTCTGCATTTCACCATGAAATACCTATTGGTGATTTCTTTTTATTTCTCTTTCTCTGTTTGAATCCATGGATTGTCTTTCATCAGTTCTGGAAAATGAAAATTCTTAGCCATGATCTTTTAAAATATTACCTGTGTTCATTCTCTTTTTCCTTTCCTTCTGAAATTCTGGTAAATGAGTTTTAAATCTTGTCAATGTATCCTAATGTTTTTTAATTGTGCTTTCATAGTTTTAACTCTTTTTGTGTTACATACTGTACTTCTTCTAACTTATTTTGTTGGTTCACTTATTCTTTCTCCAGCTGGCTATAATCTGTTGATAAACATATCCATTATATTTTTAATTATGGTTGTTATGGCATTTTACTTTTTCTCTCTAGAAGTTTCTAATTGGTCATTTTTGGTCTGTTTTACATCTATTCTTTACAGAAAAATTCAAATCATCTCACCTTTCTTCAACCATAATATATAGACAAGGTTTTTAAAATTTGTCTGATAATTTTTTTTTCTTAAGATTTCATTTATTTACTTGAGAGAGAGACAGTGAGAGAGAGCATGAGCGAGGAGAAGGTCAGAGAGCGAAGCAGACTCCCCATGAGCTGGGAACCTGATGTGGGACTCGATCCCGGGACTCCGGGATCATGACCTGAGCCGAAGGCAGTCGTCCAACCAACTGAGCCACTTTCTGCATCTATTTATTCTGTCATTTCTGCTAGTTTTTATTCATTATACCTTGCATTTTTCTGTGCTAGGTATTTTGATATGTATACCTCATTTTGTTCTTGAGAATTATTGGTGGGGTTTCTTTAATACTTAGAGTGAAGGTATTTATATAAATTTCTTGTTGCTGCTATAACAAATAACAGCAAACTTAGTGGCGTAAGACAACACATTCTCTTACAATTCTGAAATCTGAAATCACGGTGTCAGCAGGGCTGCATTCCTTCTAGACACTCTAGGGAAGACTGTTTCCTTGCCTTTTTTTAGCTGCTACAGGCTGCCTGCATTCTTTAGCCAGAGCCCTTTGTGTTACCTCAACCTCTGCTTATGCTATTACATCTCTTAGGTCTGATTCTGGCCCATCTGTCTCCTTCTTTTAAGAATCCTTGTGTTTGGGGTGCCTGGGTGGCCCAGTGGTTTAAGCCTCTGCCTTCAGCTCAGGTCATGATCTCAGCGTCCTGGGATTGAGCCCCACATCGGGCTCTCTGCTCAGCGGGGAGCCTGCTTCCCCCCCTCTCTCTCTGCCTGCCTCTCTGCCTACTTGTGATCTCTCTCTGTCTATCAAATAAATAAAAATCTTTAAAAAAAAAAAAAGAATCCTTGTGTTTACATTGGGCTCACCTGCGTAATCCAGACTAATCTCCTGTTTCAAGATTCTTAGTTTAATCACATCTGCAATATCCCTTTTGTGAAGTAAGTTAACGTATCCACAGGTGCTAGGAATTAGAACATGAACACCTTTTGTTTTGAGAGGAGGGGACATTATTCAGTCCACCACAGTACCTTCTTGAGGGAATATTTGTGTTTCTTCTGCCAGGCTCTAAACCAGGACCATCCCAAAACAAGTTCATGGCTTGAGCTTGTCTGGACCACTAGGTGATACAGATCCAGGCTATACATCTGTGAGAGGATATATTGGGTAGTCACAAATTCTCATGGAAGGTTTAATCCCTTCTTTTTTTTTCTCTTCAGCACCAAAAGCTGTGTTCTTTGCCATCCACTGGAAGTGGGAATTAGTGCAGATTTATGTGGGTTTTTTCTTTTTTTTTTTAAGTTTTTATTTAAATTCTAGTTAGTTAGCTATGTGTAATATTAGTTTCAAGTGTACAATTTAGTACTCTTTACTAAAGTGTATTTATTTAGTACAATAAATATTGAATTACTACAAGTGTACTCTTTAATCCCCAATCACATATTTCACCCTTTCCCTCCCCCCACCTCCCTTCTGGTAACCATCAGTTTGTTCTCTATAGTTAAGAGTCTGTTTCCTGATTTGCCTCTCTCTTTTATCCCCCTCTGATAATTTGCTTTGTAAATTCCACCTATGAGTGAATCCATCTAGTATTTGTTTTTCTCTAACTGACTTATTTCACTTAGTATAATACTCTCTAGCGCCATTCATCAGTTGATGGACATTGGACATTTTGGGCTATTTCCATAATTTGGCTATTGTAGATAATACTACTGTAAACATCAGGGTGCATGTGTCCCCTTCAAATTAGTATTTTTGTATTCATCGGGTAAATACTTAGTAATGTGATTGCTGTATTGTAGAGTAGTTCTATTTTTAACTTTTGGGGGAAACTCCATACTGTTTCCAGAATGGCTACACCTGTTTGCATTCCCACTAACAGTGCAAGAGGGTTTCCCTTTTTCCATATCCTCACCAGCACCTGTTGTTTCTTGTGTTATTGATTTTAGCCATTCTGGTGGGTGTCCCCACCAGCCACTTGGGGTTTGAGATCTGTCCCCATCATATTACAAGTTTACCAAAACCCAATTTAACTTTCTCAGGAATGACAAAAACTCTCAGGCTAAAAGTGGCTTTGGTGTTGTGACTTCTTCTTGTTCTAGCTTTCCTTTGGATTTTTGCCTGGCAGTTCCTTTTGATATTGTCAGTTCTTCAGTGCTCTTAACTTTAAAATATGCATTTTATTCAGTATTTTTGTTGTTTTTAGTAAGTTGTTATTCAGCATTTTGGTGTTGTATCCTTTACTTACTTTAGTAAGTAATACTTACCTGCCATGCCACAAAATCTAAGTCCCCAAACAATTATTTATAGTGAACATACTTCAGTTTTGCAATCAAAAAAAGGATATGGGCAGAAACCTCAAGTATTTGAAGAGCAAGATAAGTCAGAAGATAGTACATGATTATTACTCCCTAAAATTAAAAGAGTGATAATTATTTTCTGTGACTTCAGAAGAAAATGAATTCATCATAGTCTGAAACAGTTTCATAAGTTTAATGGCAGAAATATGATTTAAATTGCAAGATAATATTCTGTTGTATGCACACACCACATCTTCTTTACCCATTCATTTGTTGATGGACACTTAGGTTTCTTCCATATCTTGGCTATTGTAAATATGGCTGCAATCAACATAGGGATACATATATCTCTTTGAATTAGTGTTTTTGTTTTCTTTGGGTAAATACCCCAATAATGGCATTATTGGATCATATGATGTTTCATTTTTAAATTTTTGAGGAACCTCTGTACAGTTTTCCACAAAGGCTATACTAATTTACTTAGCCATTAAAAAAGAAAGAGATCGTGCCCTTTACAATAATATGGATGTACCTAGAGGGGATTATGCTAAGTGAAATAAGTCAGATAAAAACAAATACCATATGATTTCACTTATATGTGGGATCTAAAAAACAAAGCAAGTTGAATAAACAAAAAGCAGAATCAGACCTATAAATACAGAAAACAAACTGACGGTAGCCGGAGAGGAGGGAGGTTGGACAATGGACAAAATGGGTAAAGGGAAGTGAGAGATAACAGGCATTCCAGTTATGGAACGAATCAAAGGAATAAAGGGAATAAAAGCATAGAGAATATAATCGACGGTATTTAAAGGCTTTGTGTGGTGACAGATGACAGCTGTACTTGTGGTGAGCATAGCGTAATACATGAAGTTGTTGAATCATTATGTTATATACCTGAAACTCGTGTAACATCACAAGTCAACTATATTCAAATAAAAAAAGAAACCATGGTATTTTATTGGCTACTCAAAAATTAAAAGAAAAATTACAATTGAATATTCATATAGTATTTTTTCCACTCTACGTAATCTGCTGAAAAAATCCAGCATTAAACATCTGTCACTCTTGAATGAACTGAATAGATTCCTAAGAGGGGGGAGGAATGTGTGTGTGTGTGTGTGTGTGTGTGTGTGTGTATGCAAGATAGACTAATAGATTTTGATGTCATAGAATAAAAAATAGCTCATTAATTTTTACAGCTTCACCTTTATTCAGCTCATGATCAAATCTGTGTGGCTCATTTGCGACAACGTGGATGGAACTAGAGGGTATTATGCTTAGCAAAATAAGTCAATCGGAGAAAGACACTATCATATGATCTCCTTGATATAAGGAAGTGGAGATGCAACATCGGGGGTTTGGGGGGCAGGAAAAGAATAAATGAAACAAGATGGGATCAGGTGGGAGACAGACCATAAGAGACTCTTAATGTCACAAAACAAACTGAGGGGGGCCGAGGGGAGGGGGGTAGTGAGAGGGTGGTAGGGTTATGGACATTGGGGAGGGTATGTGCTATGGTGAGTGCTGTGAAGTGTGCAAACCTGGTGATTCACAGACCTGTACCCCTGGGGCTAATAATACATTATATGTTTATTAAAAATTTTTTAAAAAATTTTTAAAAAGACAAAAGAAAAATCTGTGTGGCTCTAAGTTATTTTGGGATGTGAATCTATGGAGTTTTTCATCTCTGTATTTCCGCTCTTCTTACCTCCCATTCAAGCATGAAGCACGTTGATTATTGTCTCCAAGGAAGTAGGCCGCAAAATGGAAAGCAGAAATAACCCACAAGTCTCCTTGGCTTTTGCATTCCAAAAGTGTAAGACCTAGAAAAACTAAAAGGGGAAGTTAGAAGAAGGGAGAATAAAATTTCCAAGTATAAGTGGTATGTCTCAGAAGAAACGTGAAAGAATAAAGATCTAACTTGGACTAAAATGACATTCTGTTGGACTGAGGATAGGAGATGAAATTAATAGCTGTGGAGTCCAGAGTTTAGACACTGGGATGCTGCTTTCAGCTAGTGCTACCAGGTGGATAGTAGAGAGAAAGAAAGTAGCTAGAGAGAAATGGCTCTGCGGCCACCCAGGGAGATGGAACATAGGCAGTCTAAAAATGATTCCCAGGCACAAAAATCAGCAGAGAGCTTCTAAAATTGGAGGGACCATGCACATAGGACAGTGGACCCCTAGTAGTAACTATGTAAGTTCTCCCTGCCCTGGCACTGTATTAGACCCTAAAATCACAGTACAATTCAAGGAAAAGGGCATACCCCTGAATGGCTATGGACAATTTTCCTGTCTATCCAGTGGAACAGAGTCAGAGGGTAAGTAAGTATCAGAAAGTAAGTTGAAATGCAGAAAAAGAATTAACTGGTATATCTTAGCCAAGCTTGTGACTGACATTCAAATTACTTCACCTTTATCTAGTCCTGCCATTGTCCTCAAGCTCCATGCAAGTGCTTCCTGAAAATTTTGTGCTGGGTGTTTTGCTATCACCTCAAATTTGGCATATTTGTGATTGTGCCACTAAGCCAGCTAAGACAATTACCTCCATACTATCCCTCTTGTAATCAGGGAAGAAACCAAAGGATAGGAAAAGGAAATTCAAGCAATGTGAGTGTCCTTTATTATTACTTCATGTCAGAATGCTTTGTATTTAGCGAGTACTTCTTTGAATGAGGCTCTGGATATCACAATTTCATGTCCACAACCCTCCACTCTGCATTGCTCAAATCTACTTCTTGAAATATGTTCAGAGAGAAGTTCCTCTAGGATTCTGGTTGGCTTGCTCTACTGGGGACAACTTAGAAGAGGAATGGTAATGAGATGAACTACAGCTTCCATAATTGCAGCTGCTCTAGGTGTCTCTCCTCAGCTGACACTTCTGCTGTTTTTGGACATAACTCCCATGTGAGAAAGAGGCACTATTCTTCAGGATACTGTATTCATCATAAAGCGATATCCAACAGCCACCCCCCCCAAAATGTTTCCGTAGCTCCCTTTCCCCAGTATGTATATATCTGCATAAATAGCCATAGATCCCCCTGGGGAATGATTTTACCAGTAGGAGGACACACAAGAAGCTAGCTCTTACTTCTGAGAAACTGGCATCCTCTGGGTCAAAAAAAAAAAAAATTCAATTCTGAAAATTAGGCAAAAGATCATGAAGTTTTACTGGAAAAATTGCCTCAGCCTCCTATTTAGCCATCCTTGATTTCTTCTAAGGGTACAAGTTGAGTAATACCATGAATTTTGTCCATCTGTTTTGGTCCTTGGGATACAGTCTTCTACTAATCATCTCCATAACTCTTTGTGGATCAGTCCCCTTGGCTGCCAGTCTGAACTTGATACTCATTACAATAATTGCATCTACCAAGCATCTAATTAAGTGCTGCCATGTGGTCTCTATCTTTTTGGAGATATCACTTATCGTCACTGTTATACTAAGTCTGGTAGTTATCATCACTTATCATCACTGTTATCCTAAGTAAGCCTGGTACTGTAACCATCTCTTTTGTTGTCATACCTGGCATGCAAAAGAGAACTAACACTGAATTTTTTACTGATTGTCTTCCTTTGACCAGGATATCCCTATGGTCTTGCCAAATTATGTATCCTTTAGGTCTTCTCATGGAAGGGAATCATTTAGGGAGATATTTTTGTGATATAGTATATGTACTCCAGCATGCTCATTTTCTTATGCCTTTCAATTTCCTTTTCCATCTGTCACAGGGATTCTGGCATTTTGACCTCCCTTATTGTGGGCCATCATTTTTCCACACTCTTAGGTGTTACCCAGTTGGTGAGTTCAAAGAGATCGCAGAGAGTACACAGAGACACCTCCCCCCCACCCCCACTTGGGATCTGTGTTATAGGTGTTAAATCCTGTATCACGGGGCTTCATAAAAAACACTTTTTTCAATCTTTTGTTCTAATGCCCTTAATCAAGTACTCAAGAATATAGCTTCAGGCATACTTCCAGCTCTTTCCACCACATGCCATCTGGGTCCTGCATCTCCTTTCTGTCCTCTTTCATGTCCCAACATGTCCCCAACTGGATTACCCTATGACGCCTATCAAAATCTTTCCCCAGCTACCTACCTCACAGATTCTGAGATGGGCACTTATTGTCTTGCAGGGAGTAGAAATCTGCATTTTAAAGCAAGAGGAAGTGATAGCTCTGAATAGGGAGGTCTGGGCTACTTAGGCAGGATCATTACTCAGGGAAATCTAAGAGTTTAAGATTTTTAGGGATATCAACCCAAATGTCCCCGCTCCAAGTGTTAAGGTCCAATTCTTTCTCAGACAGAGCCTAGAACTTAGTATAGCAGACCTGTCTTGTTTGAAAGTTGAACTTTTTTTGGAAAGTACCTATTCTGACAAGTTCTGGGCCTAATCCCAAATTTTCTTTGCCTTCTTGCTACAGAAAGCCACTTTTTGTGTTGCTAAGGAGCACTTGACATTCAATTGCCTGTTAATTGTTCTCAGCCTTTTACCTTTTTCTAGAGCATCAATCCAGTTTGGCATTGGCTATGGAATTCCATTGTCCTCGTAGTTACTACTGTATCCCTGTTTTTCAAATGTCTGATACATCAAACCAGCCAGAGTATTTATTTCTATTATTATGCCATTGCAGCTCACTACCAGTGGAAATTTGAACAACTGCACAGCTCTCTGCAACAGAGGCTGTTGTTGCTTCATTTACCTTCAGGGATGGCATCCTCTTTACCAAGCAAGTAGTGAGTGAACTAGCTCCAAATCCCTGTCTTACCTGTTTTATTAGATCACTCCTGGCACGAATTCTTGCAGTTTGGATTTTCCAGGAAGTACAGTGGATTGGAGTCTAGGGTTCAGGGTGTTTATTAGGAAATGCCATTGGGATCAATACCTGTGGAAGAAAGGAGAAGGAGGCAGGGTACAGGAGATGGAGAAGTTGAGCTGTGATGCAGTCCCAAATGACACCTTTGATGGAACCCATGGAGAAGCTTGGCCCATCAGAGTTTTCCCTGCATCAGACCCAAATGGCAGGGACTTTATACCCGCCTGCTAATGAGTCCTTCTAACCTAAAGTTAGAAACAATAATTGTTGGTAAGGATGTAGATAAAAAGGAACCCCCATGCACTGTTAGTGAGAATATAAACTAATACAGCCACTGTGAAAACAATATGGATGTTTCTCAAAAATTAAAAATAGAAATACCATACGATCCAATAATTCTACTATTGGGTATTTACCCTGAAAAAATGAAAACACTAATTTGAAAAGATATATGCACCTCTATGTTTACTGTAGCATTATTTATAATAACCAAGACACGGAAGTAACCTAAGTGTCTATCAATAGACAAATGGATAAGGAAACTATGATACATATACAATGGAATATTATACATCCCTAGAAGGATGAGATGGTGCCATTTGAGACAACATGAATGACCTAGAGGGTATTATGCTAAGGGAAATAAGAGAAAGACAAATACCTTATGATTCCATTCATAATGGAATCTTTAAAAGTGAATAAACAAACAAAAAGCAGAATCAGAACTATAAATACAGAAAACGAACTGACAGTTGACAGAGGGGAGGGAGTGAGGGATGGAAAAAATGGGTGAAGGGGAGAGGGAGATCCAGGGCTCCAGTTAGGAATGAGTAAGTCACAGGAATAAAAAGCAGAGCATAAGGAATATAGTCAATGATACTGTAATTGCAATGTAATGGTACAAATGGTAGCTATACTTGTGGTGAACATAGAATAATGTATAAACTTCTCAAATCACTGAGTTGTACACCTGAAACTAATGTAATATTGTGTGTCAATGATACCTTAAAAAAGGAAGAAAACCTGATGTTGACCTCATAGCCTCCCTGCCATATAAGGAAGTGACTGCCACATAGTTTCTTCTTAAATAACCTCCCTAATTAATTTTCTTATGTCAATTAATGGTGGCATCAGTATCCTAATCAACCATACTTTAAATGATAATATCATGGCTTACCCTTCTCTCTAACCTTTCCAATCAATTAGCAAGCCCTGTGGTTTTTGTTTTGTTTTGTTTTGTGTGTGGTAAAATACATGTAACATAAAATTTACCATTTTAACTATTTAAAAATATATAATTCAGTGACATTCCCAATGGTATGCCATCATCACTATCTAGTTTCAGAACATTTGCATCATCATGAAAAGAAAACGTGTACTCATTAAATAGTCAGTCCCCATCATCTCCTTTCCCCAGTCCTTGGCAACCATTAATTTGCTTTTTTATCTCTATGGATTTGCCTATTCTGGATATTTCAAATAAACGGAGCCATACAATATTAGTACTTTTATGTATGAATTATTTTATAATGCCTATAAGGCTTATCCATTCCTTTTATTTGCCAAATAATATTCTGTCATATTAATATACCACATTTCATTTATTCTTTCATTATTTGTAGAGTTGGTTACATTTTTTTGGTTATTAGGAATAGTGCTACTATAAATATGCATGTACAAGTTTTTGTTTGAATACCTGTTTTCAATTTTGAGAATATACCTATAGGTGGAATTTCTGGGTCTTATAATAATTCTATATTTAACTGTTTTAGGAACAACAAAATAAGCCCCATGTTTTGAAATGGGTTTCTCATGTATCCATTATTTCCATTTTTGCTATCACCCATATGAGGGTTTATTCTTATTTATGCTTGAGTTCCTTCAAAATTAATTTACTGGTATTAGTTCTCCTGAAAGTTCTGATTAATGCCATCACACATCTTCCTAAAATAAAATTTTGGTAACATCAATTCACTTCCTTAACCTCAGCTAGAACTTCTGCTTAGAATAATATCCTAATTCTTAGGATAATAATTCTTAGATCGGCATGTAAATCCTCCACATTTACATTTCAGATTTAAGTCTCATATCTCGTTTTGCAAACCCTACAGATAAACTGGTTCACTTGTCCTCTGAATACATCTTGAGTTTTTCCAGTTCTTCTTGTTTTCTTGAAATCCATTTCCTCATTCCATCTCATGCATGGGTAGGTTGCAACCTAGCCATGATTTAATTCCCAGTTTGTCCCACCTCTGAACTTCCAAAGCTTGAAGATCAGGTTGGAATTTTATTTTGTCTCTTTGTTGGAAAGTATTGCTAACTCTTGGAACAAAGAATCGATTTTTCAGAAAATACTATGCAATTTTAAAGAGGACAAGATTTCGGGGGGGGGGGGGATGATGTTATGTAAAAAGTGTAAAGAAAACAACAAAATCAAGTTAATGGTAGTAGTTAAAGTAACTTGAATTTGGACTCTTTTGTTGAATCGAGTGAAGAGAAAGATTTCTAAAGATACATGCCAGCCCTGAGGAAAAATTCTCCTCAGATAAGGTAGATAATGCCGTAATGAGAAATACAACTATGAATTTAAGTCTCACTGACAAAGAGCTGAAGATAATCTGGGATTGGAATCTCTGAAGAGGAGACTTTGTCCTTTCCGGTTCCTCTGGGTTTGGACCTGAAAAAGGGGATTGTCAAAGTTAGAAATTTATTTTACTTTAAATACAGGAAAATGAATTATGGTATTAGGACTAGAGTATCTGTAGAGGAGTATGGTTTTAAAATATGAAATTCTTATAAATATGAAATTATCACTAATCAATCATTAATTATTTCATTGGGAAAATGAGGTAATTGGCCTGTAAGGAAATAAAAATAGGTATATAAGGAATTTTGTGATTAACTCGGATTTGAAATGATCTTTGAAAAATAGAATGGCACATAATTAAAAGACAAACAGCATAATGTGGATGAATCTTCAAAACTGGAAGGCTGGAATTCCAATGGGTAAGAAATGCAAAAAATAGGGAAAGTGCCCCCTCTACTTCTTTTTCTAATTGAAGTATAGTTGACACACAATGTTACATTATTTTCAAGTGTATTCTACTTTCTTTTAAGATGTTTATATTTTGGGGATGCCTGGGTGGCTCAGTTGGTTAGGCAGCTGCCTTCGGCTCAGGTCATGATCCCAGGGTCCTGGGATTGAGTCCCACATCGGGCTTCCTGCTTGGCAGGGAGCCTGCTTCTCCCTCTGCTTCTGCCTGCCTCTCTGTCTGCCTGTGCTCCCTTGCTCTCTCTCCTTCTGTCTCTGACAAATAAATAAAATCTTTAAAAAAAAAAAAAAAGATGTTTATATTTTGGATTAAAAGAATTGAAAAGACACACTTAGCTGTTTTAGGCAAGATGAGCAGTGTTTAGTAAGGAAGGCAGGACTGGAATGCCTATTTTCCTTTTATTAAGCAACTAGCAATCAAAGGTAAAAGGAACTTTAAAATAGAAAAAGAATAGAAGCCTCTGATAAGAGAGGAACAGGTCTTAATGCACCTAAATGCTTTAGATAAATTTAGAATTCTTCATTTATATAGATTGTGATGTAGATTAGCACACTTTCCTTAAATACCTATGTGAAAGATCTTCTGGGTCAGAGATGTTGCCATCTGAGCAGGAGAAGAGGGATACTGTTGACCTTGGCCATGACCACAGAATATGGTATGGAACTAAAAAGCCAAAATGCTTGTTTTGCTTGGGATAGTTGAAGGGGCATACATACTCCATTGAGCATCCTTTTGGTTTCCTTACATAGATAATGTCCACCTTTGAAAGAGTGAAGATTCATTTTTACCATGGTGGTTCTGGTATGTTTTTCTTCTTTACGGAGTCTGCTCTAACTCTACTCTATGAGGGGTCACAGACTATTTGATTTACTGATATGAAATCCCACATAATATCTCCTTAGAACTGTTGGGTCCCCCAATAATGGGTCCATGGTCAAAGGAACGAGACTAATACAAAGCAAAGGTCAAGCAAAGCTTTATTTCGCACCAAGCGTCGAGAATCAAACCGATTGTCAAAACACACCCTGTCAAACAGACTGGTCGGGGCCGCCCCTTACAGAGAGGGCGACCCCTCCCTGCCTCACAGACGAACTTATATAGAGCAAAGACTGTGTGGTTGAGACTGGCCATATGAGACTGCAACACACAGAGAAAGCTGCACAGTCATGCTAGGTCACACACGGGTGGCCAATTGAACTACAATTTACCCTATAGTAGACATTTGAACTAGCCTATCACCTTGGTCAGAAGTGGCACCCAAAAGGCTGGGCCCACACTCCTTGGTAGCTAGGGAGGCAGTATGCAAGCTTTACTGATTGGATGTCTCCACCTGACCCGACGCAACCCTGCATTCCGGCTGTTATCTCCACCTGACCTGACCCACCCTTGTATTTGGGCTTTGTTACCTGGGCCTGGTTCCCTGGACTTGCTTTTAAGTAAATTCCCTTTGGGGGTTGGCGGGGGCAGGGTCAGTTTAAGTTGTACTGCATAAACAACAAAATGGCTGTTCAACCAAGGTGGGGCCACTCTGGCTAAATAGCCCTTACAAGAACAAAGGAGATGGTGTTTTTTGTTTTTTGTTTTTTTAATATTTTATTTATTTATTTGACAGAGAGAGATCATAGGTAGGTAGAGAGGCAGGCAGAGAGAGAGAGAGAGAGAGAGAGAGAGAAGCAGGCTCCCTGCCGAGCAGAGAGCCCGATGTGGGACTCGATCCCAGGATCCCGAGATCATGACCTGAGCTGAAGGCAGCGGCTTAACCCACTGAGCCACCCAGGCGCCCCAGAGATGGTGGTTTTGTTTGTGTGTTTTTGAGTATAGTTAACACACAATGTTGCATTAGGTTTAGGTTAGAACATAGTAATTTGACAAGTTTATACATTATGCTATGTTCACAAGTGTAGCTATCATCTGTTACCACACAATGCTATTACAATACCATTAACTATATTCCCGTACCTTTTATCCCTGTGATTTATTCATTCCATAACTGGAAGGCTGTATCTCCCACACCCCTTCACCTATTTTGTCCATCACCTCATCTCCCTCCCTTCTGGACACCATCAGTTTGTTCTCTGTATTTATAGGTCCAACTCTGCTTTCTGTTTATTAATTCTTTTTAAATTTTTATTTATTTATTTATTTAAAATCAAGGCCAAAGCCCTGTTTTTCTTTTTTCTTTTTTTTATTTTTTAAGACTTTATTTATTTGATAGACAGAAATCACAAATGGGCAGAGAGGCAGGCAGAGACAGAAAGGGGGAAGCAGGCTCCCCACTGAGCAGAGAGCCCGATACCGGGCTCAATCCCAAGACCCTGAGATCATGACCTGAGCTGAAGGCAGAGGCTTAACCCACTGAAACACCCAGGTGCCCCTTGTTTTTATTTTTTTTAAGGTTTTATTTATTTATTTGTCAGAGCGAGAGAGAGTGCAAGTACAAGCAGAGGGAGCAGCAAAGGGAGAAGTGGGTTCCCCAATGAGCAGGGAACCTAATGTGGGACTCGATCCCAGGACCCTAGGATCATGACCTGAACCAAAGGCAGATGCGCAACTGATTGAGCCACCCAGGCATCTTTTTTTAGATTTCACATGTGAGTGAAATAATACGGTATTTACCTTTCTCAGTCTGACTTGTTTCACTTAGCATAATGCCCTCTAGGTTCATCCACATTATTTCAAATGGCATTATCTCATCCGTTTTATGGCCATGTAATATTCCATGTGAGAGATAGATGATAGATAGATAGATAGATAGACAGACAGACAGACATCTCATATTTTCCTTATCCATTCATCTATCAGTGGACACACATAGGTTGCTTCCATATCTTGGCTATTGTAAATAATGTTGCAGTCAACATAGGGGTGCATATATCTTTTCGAATTAGTGTTTTCATTTTCTTTGGCAATTCCCAACAGTGGAATTACTGGATTATATAGTATTTGTATTTTTAATTTTGGGAGAACCTTCATACTGTTTTCTTTAGTGGCTGTTTCAGTTTATATTCCCACTCACATTGTATGAGTGTTCCTTTTTCTTCACATCCTTACCAACATTTTTAAAATTCTTGTGTTTTTTATTTTAGCCATTCTGACAGGTATAAAGTAATAGCTCAATGGGGTTTTGATTGCATTTCCTTGGTGATTAGTAATGTTGGGAATTTTTTGGTGTGTCTTTTGGCTATCTGGGTGTCCTCTTTGGGAAATGTCCATTTGGGTCCTCTGCTCATTTTTTAGTTAGGTTATTTGGTGCTGAGTTTTATAAGTTCTTTATATATTTTGGATATTAACCCTTTATTGGACATATCCTTTGCAAATATCTTCTTCCATTCAGTAGATTGTCTTTTTGTTTTATTGGTGGGTTTCTTTGCTGTGCAGAAGCTTTATATTTTGATGGAGTTCTAGTAGTTTATTTCTGCTTTTGTTTCCCTTGCCTTAGGGGGCATATCGAGAAAGATATCACTACAGCCATGTCAGAGAAATTAACATCTGTGTTCTCTTTGAGGATTTTTATGGTTTCAGGTCTCACATTAAAGCAGGTCTTAATCCATTTTATTTTTATGTATGGTGTTAGGAAGTGGTCCAGTTTCATTCTTTTGCAGGTAATTTTCCAGTTTTCCCAGCACCATTGATTGAAGAGATTTTCTTTTCCCCACCATATATTCTTGTCTCTTTTGTCATAAATTGATTATATAATTGTTGAGTTTATTTCTGGGCTCTCTATTCTGTTCCATTGGTTTATGTGTCTGTTTTTGTGCTGGTATGATACTGTTTTGATTACTACAGCTTTGTAGCATATCTTAAAATCTGGAATTGTGGTACCTCGAGCTTTGTTGTTCTTGCTCAAGATTTCTTTGGCTATTTGGGGTCTTTTGTGGTTCTATACAAATTTTAGGTTTATGTGAAGAATTCTATTGGTGTTTTGATAGGGATTTCATTCAGTCTGTAGATTGCTTTGGATAATATGGACATTTTAATAATATTAATTCTTCCAATCTATGAGCATGGAATATCTTTCCATTTGTTTCTGTCATTATATTGTAATGGCTTTTCAAAGCTTCTGCTGAGTTGCTAGCTTAGAGATGACTCTCGTGTGAAAAAGGGGCATTATTCTTCAGAATGGTATATGCATCATAAAGTGATGAATATTATATGGTCTATGTCCCTGGTAGTTAGAATACATAGGTTCAGGAACTAAGGTGTATAGTAAATAGTACTATCCCCCTCAATATCCCTCCCACTGACCCACTTGGAGAATTTGTCTTCTTTTCCTTTCAACTTTAGAATCTGTGGGTTGAGAGTTCTAAATTTCCACGACAATGGGATCTTCGCACATAGAGTAACATAAAGTACCTCTAAACTTAAAGCTATAGCTGCATTCTGGTCACTTTGTACTTCTTGTCCCTTTCTAGCAGCTGGTAAGCAAAGAAAGAAATTACTACACTGGCAGGAGTAACTGACCTTAATCATTTGAAGAGGTAGAACTATTGATACATAAAGAAACAGGAAGAAATTCAGGTGTTGCACTGTGGCATCTCTTGGTATTCCCAGACTGATTCTAACTATAAATAGATAACAATAGCAACCACAGCTTGAGAAGGGTCTTACTGCTATTACCACAGGTGTCTGGGTTATTCTACCTTATAAACCTATACCAGTGAAAATGCTTGTCAATGGGGAGAATAATTAAGAATGGAGCAGTAGGGGAGGGACATTGTAAGTATCTGGCCTTGTGATCACGCATAGCAGCTGGGGGTGGAAATCTGTCCCATTGATCCTCCTTGTGTAACTTACCCCAGAAATTGTGATCAACCAGAATCCTAGAGAAGCTGTGACTGGGAATAGTGAACCCACTGTGAATGGCAAGCTGATCTGAGCAGTGGAAGGTATGGAATCCAATAAATGCTACCAATGGCCCACCCATCCTACCCCCTTTTCCAGGTCAATGCATCAATCTTCAAGCTGCTGCCAGTGTGGCTGATTGATACAGGCTCACAGCTGTACTCAATTTTGGAAAACTTTCTTGGGCCACTAGTTGCTGCATTATCCAGAAATGCCTGGGAAACAATGCCCCACCACTTTTTGTGGCCTGCAGCCAAGGGCTGGCTGATATGAGGATATAAAGCACCTCTTACGGTATGTCAATTTTGAGGTACAATCAATCATGCTCAAGAGCTTCTGGTAGAATCTGGCTATGACTAGACTTCAGCTGAAACTATTTCTTCTGCTTAGTATGTTCCCCTGTACTATTGTGCTTCACTCAAATCCTGATCACTTTCTCCTAAGAATGCTCCTTTAGCAAATCACTTACCTAAAAATCTTAATCTCTGTTTCTGGGAATCCTAAAACAGTTCCTTCTCTTCTATCTCCAGAAAGAAAACTCCTGGGAAAGAATTCTGATTTGCCTGGTATGTAGTAAAGAATTAGTCTTACCCAAAGAGAGGTCTGCCTTTGTCCCCAGAAAGCAGGAGGTGATTCTCTAGCCCTGGAACGTCCTGCTGAAAGAAGTATCTTTGCTTGGGGGCTTTGACCCCAGTATCAGTCTAAAAATGTGATTTATATTATGAAGGTTTGGGGCCATTTAGTATCAGGTTTACCTCCAGAAGGGCTTAGAGATTAAAGATGCCAGCCTATCCTCCAAGTAGGGCTGGGGACTAAAGGTCAGCCACACAGGTGGTATGTGATGGGGTCCCAATTGAAACTTGAAACACCAAAGACTAGGGCAAGCTTCCTTTGCTGGCCATACAGATCTTCACATGTTGTGACTAGAAGAAGTTAACACTCCCCATGACTTGGTGTTGAGAGGACAAGAAGCTCCTCAGACCCTCCCAGACTCTGCTCTATGCATCTTTTCTCCTGGCTGGTTTTAACCCTTGTAATACCCCATTCACTGTGGATATAGCAGTTTGTAGGGCATTCTGAGTTCTTCTAGCAAATTGTCAAAACTGAGGGTGTTTGGGGGAGCCTGCCAAATTTGTAGTTGGTGTCATAAGTGAGGGCAGTCTTGTGTGGACAGTGCTCCTCCTAACTGTATGCTTGGCTAAACTCTCACACCTGGCTTGGGCTCATCTCCACCTCTGGAGCCATCCTTAAGGTCAGGTATGTGGAGCAGATTCCACTAGTACATTGATTGGAGATGGGAGAGATGGGTTCTGGTAAGGTAGACTGACAAAAAGATGTTTAATTGTCACCAGAATTTTCTAGGACTTTGAGTCTGTCCTGCCTTGATGAAAGTCTACTTCTCCGTTCCAATTATTGTGAATGCTGCTGCTTTGCTTTTCTTCCCCTCCCTGCATCTGGGAGAGACTTTCCCATCCTATCCCTAAACTTGATCTTCATTCTCCCCTTAGATACTCAATGTGTGCTTTTTATTTGAAATGTCTGATATTATGTAGCTTGGAAATCAGTGAACTCTTAGTACTGCAGCCTTCTTTATGTGATGCACATTTTTACATATCCCAACTATACTATTTTTATCCCTGGAAATTGATTTTCTAATTAACACTAGATGTTAATTATAAATGTTCCTTTATAATGACACTTCTTTGTGAATAGATGTAGCATGGCATCCATAGCATCCTCTTTATAATGTTAAGAGTTTGTAGTAATTTTCTTTTAAATTTGTATTATCCTTGCCAACAATATTACCTCATTCCTTAGCTTTTTCCTTTCATCAGGTTTTAGTTGATATCAGTTGCTTGAGAGTAGCCAGGAGGAGGCTCCATAGTAATGTTTGGGTGTGACCCACAGTCCTGAAGGAAACGTAAGTTAGAATTTAAATACCAGCAGATTTTAAACACAAATTCCATTTCACTTAGGATTTTTCACAGAAACTGAAGTAATGTATCTGTAGACCAACTGGGGGGTAAAAAGGCAGGCACTAGGAAAACCAAGACAGAGATTGAGAAGAACAGATCCTATAAACATTTCCCTAATATCTGAATGAGAAAGGACCAGTTAGCATTAGAATATCACAGTAGTAAAGCTTGTATTTTATTTTCATTTTGCTATGTGTACAGGTATACTAAAGTAAGCTTAACTATATATCCTTTTTTTTTTTAAACTTAAGTTAACTGGCAATAAATTGTATATATTTTATTCCATAATATAAACCTATTTCTTTTCAACTGCTTTACTGGAACCAGACCCAGTTCAGCATGTTAAAGTGAGTGGCTGGGGATCCTTTACTGTACTTCTCTGACTCTTCATCTCCCTGTCTGTAAAATGGTGATAATAGTCTAACTACCTTGTTGGTTGTTGTTGTTGTTTAAGATGTTATTTATTTATTTGACAGACGGAGATCACAAGTAGGCAGAGAGGCAGGCAGAGAGAGAGGCGGAAGCAGGCTGCCTGCTGCTGCCATGGGGAGCTTGATCCCAGGTCACTGAGATCTCCACCTGAGCCGAAGGCAGAGGCTTAACCCACTGAGCCACCCAGGTGCCTTGTAGGTTGTTGAGAACATTGTAGAATGCTTGGCCCAACAGAGGTGCTCTGTAAATGTATCTATTACTATTAGCTTTCATAACATTTTGGGTTCCAAAAAAATTAGCTCACCCAGTACCGTGAAGCAGGCAACTCTCTTGTGTCCTAACTGGATATACCAGTTAAGCAGCACCTTCTCTCTGAATGTATCCAAGTACAAACCATTCCTTGTTGAGTATTCTATTCTTTCTATGTCCTGAATACTTTCTTAAGAACTGGGTTCTTACTGGTTTTTACCTTCACTTGTCCTGTTCTTTTAAGGCACTGGTATCCTCGGTCTGACATACAGCTTCATCACCTTCCTGACTACCTTGCAACCATTGATTGCTTTTATCTTAGTACCTAAGAGGCACTATTTTATCAGATTCAAACCAGAGCCATGGGAGTATGGGATTAGTCTCAACTGCTTTGAGCCTGGGTTTTGTGTGCCTGGGGAGAGCCCTGGCTTCTCATATGCCGCCAAACCACAGCCTCTCCTCCTCCCTCTGTGTTATTCCTGTGATTTGACTGGATTTCTGCCTCAGTTAATTCTTCAGAATTCAAGATCCCTTTGGAATAGGAACACTGAACCAAATCCATGTGAATGGGATCCTAACAGAATTCAAAATCCTAACAGAATTCAAGATCTCCCTTGGAATAGGGAAACCAAATCCCCGTGAATGGGCTCCTAACAGCCTGTTCTTGAGGGGCTGAATCCTGTGCTCCATAAACCCAAGGCTTTGTTAGACTTCTGCTCCTGAAATCCAAAACCACCACCTTCCCTGACTTCATTATTTTCTACTCTCTATACACTTACCCACTGGAATGGACCAAATATCAGTACCAGTTGGGTCAGTGGTGAATCCGTCATTTGGATACTAGCTTGCTGTCCCACAACCCAACATTATGACTGGCTCTGCTTTTCCTCCTGTCCCAGCCTGGATTCAGGCCCCAGTTATACCTCAGGGTCAAGCTTGTCCAAGGGTCAGCACTGCTAAATGCACTCCAGTATTATCTTTTTAAGAGTCACATAAATTGCATTCCATTTTATACCTTGTAGACCTACCTATTTTCTACTGTATTACATGTGTGCTTCTTTTAAAATCTTTTAATTATCTAATTTTCTGACAGTCATTCTAGTCTGTTACTGAGTTTCAAATTCCATTTTGTTTTAGAGCCCTAAGAAAATTGCACACATTGCTTTAATTAGTATCAATTTGGTTGTCAAATTTTCAAGATGAGGCCATTGTGTTTCAGCATTATTTAAAGCTAGGGCATTAAAATTAGCTGGGGATTTTTCAAGAATCACTCATTATGACCCAATTTTAAAGTTATTTTAAATGTAGCATTTAAGAGGGTTATTAACAAATCTGTATTCTAAGTCTTTGGGATACAATATCACAAAGTTATATAAAAAGCTAATTGCTAGCCAAAGGTATCACTTTTCACTGTGTAAAATATAGTGGCAACTCAGTTGTCTGCATCAGAAGAAGCAGAGGTTCAGTAATCCAAGAGTAATTCATTTGTCTTTTGGATGCTTTTGCCCTTAAATTTGAATATGAATGAATCCAAAGTCTAGGGAACTCATGTCAAAATAATGAAGTTATATTAAAAAGATCTCAAATCAGGAAACTGATGAGTTCAATTATTCTGCCTTCCCCCCACTTCTCTCCCCCACCCCCACTCCAGGTTGAAAGAAGCAAATAAAGCTGAGCTCCAGTCTTCCTTGGTAGATTAGAATATTGAACACAGATGTTAAATCACGGGTCTGGGAAGAATTCAGTAGCAGATTAGAAGTTGCTGAAGTAAGGATTTTTAGATCTCTATTGGGTTATGTGATTAGAGTTTAAAAAAAAAAAAAGAAACAGAGGAAACAAAAAAGGAAGATAGATAATATTATAGAAAAAAAAACATTTAGAGGAAACACTGCAGAGATTCTATAAAGAGAACAGAGAATGACATCTGGCCAAGTGTTATGCTGGCCTGAAAAATACCTATCATGTTCTTCATATTGCGTACCATGGGGATTGAAGTAAATCAAAGGAAATGTGATAATAAGGTAGTGAAGTAAAAACTAGTGTCTTTGAGAATTAGGGCATTCTGGTGTGCCTGAGTGGTGCTTTCAATTAAGTGTCCAAATCTTGGTTTCAGCTTGGGTTGTGATCTAGGGGTCTTGTCTTGGGGTTGTGAGATTCAGCCCTGCGTTGGACTCAGTTCTGAGTGCAGAATCTGCTTGGGATTTTCTCTCCTTGCCCCCTCTTCAAATAAATAAATCAGAAAAAGGAAGAGAAAGGAAAGGAAAGGAAAGGAAAAGTAGAAAGAAAGAAAGAAGGAAGAGAGGGAGGAAGAAAGAAAATTAGGGTCTTTCTTGTGCCCTGGTATGTAAGAAATGCATATGAACATGATATAGAAAATCATCATTTGAATCCTTTTTTACCATATGGATCTTTTATCTACTACCCAACAGCCACAAACTTGAAAATTGACATCTTGAATTTGAAAATATATAGAATTTGACAGTAACAGAAAATGTTTCTTCTAATAATAAGTACCTCTCTACCTAGCTAGCTTAGTTTTCCTCAAAATTTCTAAATTGAAAGACAGCTTGCTTTATCTTCTCCAACTAGACTGTACATGCCTTAAGGCCAATTACTGTGTCATAGTTGTTTATATCCATCACAGGCTAAAGAAAATACTTCATATGAAATAGGTGCACATTTTTTGAATGAAGGCATGAATACAGAGTGTGCGAATATCTCTAGTTAGGTCTGGATGCCCCAAATAACAAAACTTGGCAATCTGATCACTTCAGCCCCAAATTGCCTCTGTCATGTTGGTTGTGTGATCTGCAAGGCACAATTAGAGCTTTGTAACTTATTTCATTTATATTCCACCTTTTTTATAGAAGAATACTTAGATGGCACCCAAATTGCTCTGTTGACTGTACCACCCTGGGTTGTTTATTTTTCTTAACTTCTTTTTAATCCTAACCATTTTCTTTTCTTCTTTTTTTCTTTTTAAAGATTTTAAAATTTATTCATTTGAGAGAGAAAGAGAGAGAGCGCATGAGCAGGGGAGAAGGTCAGAGGGAAAAGCAGACTCCCTGCTGCTCAGGGAGACCGATGCGGGACTTGATCCTGGGGACTCCAGGATCATGACCTGAGCCAAAGGCAGTCGCTCAACCAACTGAGCCACCTAGATGCCCCTAGCAATATTTAATAAAAGTAATTGGTTTCCTGGCATGTAGATAGCCAGGTCTTTAAAAAATGACTCTGGTGTTTTGTTTTGTTTTGTTTTTTCCGTTTCTTAACAATCACCTTTCAGAGTTGACCTTTCAGAGAAGCTAATACATTCATTCATGGTTAATATCTTCCTGGCACTGTGCTTGGCTCTTTAACTGCCTATTTATTTTTATTTAAAAATTTAACTATATGCATATATAATTTTCTATAAATTTATGGGTATGCTGATCCCCAACATGGTGGGAAGAGTGTGAGGGTAGTGGAGCTTTCCCTTCAGTTGAAGACAAGACAGAGGAACTTGGGAAGCCACTTAAAGAGCTTATTACGTGTCTCCCGTAGTTTGGGGGACACCCAAGGCTGGTGTCAGAATTATCCCTGAAAAATCTAAAGGATGAGAGCTCAGAGGAAGTGGTCAGTGGTTGTCGTTTGGGAAGTAGCTGCCCTTTTAGAGTCTGTCACAGCACTAAGAGTTGTGATGTTTCCCAAGGTCCAGATCTTGGTGGATAACGGGGGGAAAAGTCAACCTGGCATGGTCTTAGTTACTGTCCAAGTGGAAGCCTCAGGAGCAGAAGGCAAAAAAAAGTAGATACCTCAGGGTATGGAAGAAATTACAAATGACTAGCTGGACTAGAGATGGCTTAGCGATATAGTAGTAGTGGCAGTGCTGGAGGCAGGGTTTGCAAAATTTCCCCAATACCTTCTAGGGAGGGAAAAGCAGGTTTACACATCTGTCATGTCTAAGGAGCCGTTAGCTACTACCATCAGTTAAGTGAGAATTTTTTCGCCCACTTTCCTTTCCTTCCTCTCTGTGCTCCAGTTTTGGCGAGCTATAAAACAATGGGAGGGGCCGAAGAATGGGTAATGGAAGGAAAGAGACGTTTATCATATTCTCTTCCCTGACTTCTGACTTCTGGCTTCTCTGACTGCAGGCTGCACTAGATGGGGCAGATCTGAGCCAGATATAAGGTAAAGAAGCCTAAAATATAAATGAAGTCCATAATACTTTAAAAAAACATTTTATTTATTTATTGGGGGAGGGCCAGAGGGAAAGGGAGAGAGACTCCCGCAGAACATGGATTCCCATCCCCCCTCCCCCACTCCATCTCTCAATTCTGAGATCAGAACCTGAGCCTACCACCTGAGCCAAAACCAAGAGTCAGGGTTAACCACCTGCACCACCCAGGCACCCCTGAAATCCATAATTTTGATTATTACACGGGAATAGAATTTTTTTGTGTCTGCTCCTATACATTTTTTTTATTTTGTTATTTTTAAAATTGAGACATAATTGACATAACATTATGCTAGTTTCAGGTATACAAAATAATGATTCAATATCTGTATACATTACAGAATGATCACCACAGTAAGTCTAGTTAACATCTGTCACCACACATAGTTACAAACTTTGGTGAGATCTACTCTATCAACAAAAGTTTATTGCTGTCAACAAGGAAAATAATTTCTAAGCAGTACAAGTGGCTTCTGTCACTTCCATACTTTTCCTTCAAACTCAACATCTGTCATAAAAGGACAAGTCCCTTTTTGTCCTTTCCTTCTTTCTTTAATAGAAATGTACTTTGATAAGTTAAAAATCGAAATTGTATACTAGCTTTTAAATAATTTAGTTTCTTATTTTCTTTGATCTGAATCTAGGCAGAAAATGTAGATTTGTAGTTTGTTTATTTTTATTTAAAGATCATACACCAGGGATGCCTGGGTGGCTCAGTGGGTTAAGCCTCTGCCTTCGGCTCAGGTCATGATCTCAGGGTCCTGGGATCGAGCCCCACATCGGGCTCTCTGCTCAGCAGGGAGCCTGCTTCCTCCTGTCTCTCCACCTGCCTCTCTGCCTACTTGTGATCTCTGTCTGTCAAATAAATAAATAAAATCTTTAAAAAAAAATCATACACCATTTTTTTTGTTGTTGTGCTTTTCTGTTCTTCCAGACTATCTACATTAGGCCCAGATTAAATAATCAGAAAAATAAATTTCTATAATTTTTTACCCTGCATATTCCTCAAGCTATCTCATCTAGTCATCCTTTTGAGATGAGAGTAATGGCACACACACCCATTACTTTCCCTTTTTCACAGTGCACTCTCTATAACCCTTCCAATTGTAGTTCACCTCTCTAATGAAACCGCTTTTCAAAGGCCACTGTCGTCTTAGTCTAAAGCTTCAAAGCCTCTTCCTTAGGTTTTATCTTTCTGGATCACATTTGTGACAGTACTTAATATATGGTGCCCAGTAAACAATCAGTTCTGAATATATTTTAGTTCTGTTCCCGCAAGGATTTGCTCAATGGTATGGATTAAGTCAATAAATAGACAGTATTCTTTATCTGCATAAAATATTGCATCAAATGAAAATTTAAGCAGTCTAGTTGTATCTGGTGTACCTATTGCTAATCCAGCACAATGAATTACCACAGTCTTTTTCACTCATACCCAGGGAAGGGAACCAAATATTTTAGAAACTCAGCTCTCCTTTGTTGTTCACCGCCATGCTTTGTAATATAATTATTTATCTAAAATAAAGAATAAGTAAGTTCTGGGGGTCTAATGTACATTTTGGTGCTTATTTAACAGTATGATATTGTACTTTTGAAAGTTGCCAAGAGAGCAGACTTTAAAAGTTCTCATTGTAAGAGAAAAGGTTGTAACAATGGGAAGTGATAGATGTTAACTAAACTTACTGTGGTGATCATTTCACAATATATACATATATCAAATGAGCATGTTGTACACCTTAAAGGAATAGTTATATGTCAGTTACACATCAATGGAACCAGAAAAGATATAGTTTTTCTGGCAGGAAAATGACTAGATCAACTTGAGTATAAGCAGTGGGGTGCATCTCCTTGCTCTATGAGAAATCAAGCTTAGTAGCCAAATGAAACATAGAGGGGAGAATGTAAGTAGCTGTTCATTGAATTAAGTTGTCTCCAGATCACAAGCCACTGTTCTCTAGTCTCAATTTCTCTTCTCTATTCTTCCCCCTATTTTATTGTCTGGAATGACCTCTGGAGAGAGAACCTGCATTTCTTCCCTAATTTTGGACGCCTCATTCTTTACCAGCTCTTTCCCCCCATCCAACAACCTGGACAGCTGTTTCCAATTTCCTTCACTGGCAGCCCTCAGGCACTCCTACCTGATCCTGCAAGAGGAGAAAAAAGTTGTTAAATCCTGGGCAGGAAATAGCCTCAGCTCTGTATTCTGAATTTAGGCTTATGGGAATGAGACCAAACAATATTTATTAGATGTCTACTTTGTGCCAGACATTTGAAAAATAGCAGCTTTATTGAGATATGTCACATGCCATAAAATTCACACTTTTTTTTAAATTTAAAAATTTTTAAAAATTAAATTTTATTTTATTTGGGTTCTGGCTATTTATTTATGACAAATATTCCACATCTGTTTGAATTATTTTTATATATTGTGTGAGGGAGGGGTCTAACTTTATTCTCTTGAACATAGATAGCCTTTAGTCCCAGCACCATTTGTTGAGATGATGAGCCTTTTCCCATTGAATTATATTGGACCCTTGTTGAAACATCAATTGACCATAAATAGAGGATTTTTATTTTCTGGACTCTTAATTCTATCTGATTCATCTGTGTGCCTGTCTTTATACCACTAATACATTAGTTTCATTGGTGTAGCTTTGTAATAAGTTTTGAAAATGGAAAGTATGAATCCTTCAACTTGGTGCTTTTTCAAGATTGTTTTGGCTACTCAAGATTACTTGTATTTCCATATGAATTTTAAGATCAGCTTGTCAATTTCTTAAAAAAAAAAAAAACTAGCTGGGGTTTTGATAGTGACTGTGTTGAATCTGTAGATCACCCTGGGGTGGAGTATTGCCATCCTGACAATATTAAGTCTTCTAATTCATTAATGTGAGCTGTCTCTCCATTTATTTATATCTTATATCTTTTAATAATGCTTTATAATTTCCATTGCATAAGTCTTGCTCTTTTGTTAAATTTATTCCTAAGTATTATACCCCTTTTAATGCTATTGTAAATGGAATTCTTTTCTTAATTTCTATTTTAAAGTGTTCATTGCTAGTATATAGAAAAGAAATTGATTTTTCTATATTGGTCTTGTGGTCTGCAACTTTGCTGAATTCTTTTCTTAGTTCTAGTAGCGCATTGTGTGAATTCCTTAGCATTTTCTATATACAAGATTGTGTACAAATAAAATAAAATAGAGATAGTTTTATATTTTCCAAATTTATTTCTGCTATTGATTTCTAATTTTTTTTTAAGAAACATCTCCATTCCAATCCTTTTAAATTTGAGGTTTGTTTTGTGGTCTAACACACGATCTTTCCTTGAGAATGTTTCCTGTTCACTTCAGAAAAAAGTTTCCTTTTTCCCCCTCATTGTTAACATCAGTCTGTGTGTGTGTGTGTGTGTGTGTGTGTGTGTGTGTATTTTAGAGGCAGATACAAAGCTCTTGGTTCTTAGCAATAAGAATTCAGATTGCAAGAAACATATGCAGGTTTTTTATATAATCACTAATTTGTGTAAGAACAGAAAACTGCTACACTCCAGCTGAAGTCAGAAGAAAGAATTCTGTACTAACTCATGAAGACAAAAATTATAGCTGTGAAGGAGGAACAGTGGTCTTATTTGGATCTGGATGTTGTATGGCAGGGCACATATCAAAAATTGCTTTTCTGGAGTGAAATACACGAGATTTACTTCTAGAGTGCGTTATACTGGATTTTGAACCTCCAGAGACATCATCTAAGATATTAGAGGTATGAGTAAAGGTGGTAATATTCTTCAGATACAGCACAACTGTCAAAATGAAAACAACTTGCATATGATTAAATAATAATGCTTATAAGTGGCCATTGCTTGGCTAGAACTGAGGTGATATGAAAGCCTCATAATTTTGTCTGATTGGGGTACCCATTTTTAATACTGACTGCAACCGGAAGGGATACTTTCAGCCTTGGGGAATGTTGTCTACAACATGTTGTCTACAACTAGGGTAGGGTTGCCTGACATAATGCTATAACCCTCTAACCTCACATGCTCTTCTTCCTACCACATGCCATGTTCTGGTACTCTCAGTAGGGGATGTGACCTACTTATGAATACCAGAACCTTCTCATATTTCAGAAAGCAGGCCAGAAGGATAGGAGTTCTGCAAGAAGAACTTCCGTGCCCAGAAGAGGGAAGAGAGCAAGAAAGCCAGGACTTCTGCCACTGAGAACTAGAAATTGGGTTAGTTTTTCATTTGTTTGTACATGGTAGGAAAGATGATACAGAAGAGATCACAAAGACAAACCTTGAAGGTATAAATAGGTAAGAGAATTCATGCTGCATGTGTGTGACCTTTATGCATGATATAATGGTTCTGAACACTATGGTAGGTGGTCCAAAATGACTCCTATAATTTGGCCAAGCAATCTTTTCATGGAGCCAGGAGACTAGTGAAGCATGGCTTTCTTGAGAGGACTTCTCTCCAGCTGCTCATTCAGTGTTTTATCTTTTATATACTTTTTGCCTTAGATATTGTCTTGAATGAACATAAAGTGCCTCTCCTCCCCAGGAGTTTGTTGTATAAACTTGAGAATGGTAAACATAAATGCCTTCCTAGAAGAACAAAGGCCATATAGTCACACAGTTGGAAGAAACCTCTGATGACTTCTAATGTAAGCCAGTGCTCTCATCATGTCTGGAGATAAGGAGCCTCAGGCTCAGAGAAGTTACATTATTTCCACAAGGGCATCCAGATACTGGTAGATAATGGTAGAGGGTCCTACCATTTAGTATTTTATTACAAGTAAGAAATATATCAACCAGTTACACCCTAGCTCAGCTGGCTCATAAATACAGTAGCGAGAAGGAATAAACTAAACTAAAAGTCAAGGAACAAAAGTGTCCTCAGTGTCTGACTCTTGATTTTGGTTCAGCTAATTGTCTCAGGGTTGTGGGGTCAAGCCCCATGTTGAGCTCTGCACTGGACATGGATCCTGCTTGGGATTCTCTCTCTCCCTCTGCCCTGCCCTCCTATTAAAAAAAAAAAAAAAGAAGAAGAAGAAGAAGAAGAAGAAGAAGAAGAAGAAGAAGAAGAAGAAAAAGAAAGAAAGAAAGAAAGAAAGAAAGAAAGAAAGAAAGAAAGAAAGAAAGAAGCTATTTTAAGAGAGCTTTTTGTTAACAGTGCTGTTTACCCATTTCTTTTTTCCACTGTGGATATTGGAATCATTATTGTAAAACCCAGGTTGGGCCCACCTAGCCCAGTGAAGCCTAGTTAACTCGGGATTTTATGAAACTACTGGTAGATGTCTTGAAAATGACCAAATAGTATAACACTGGAATGAGAACCAGCTACCTTTTAATATATTTTAAAATATGTACCAAAACTGAGAACATCATAAAGCAGTGGTTACGTTTTTGGACCTTTCTGAGAACCTGATGAAAATTATTGACAGATCTTCCAGAAAATTTTATATATACAAGAAGTTTTAATTATGTTTCACGGAAGTGACATAGATCCCAAAGTCTATCGATAAACTCAAGATAAGGACCTCTGCTATATAATTAATTCTGCTATAATCTTTCAGGGCCTCCTTCAACCATGTTAGTTAAGGCATTGGTCTCTGTTCTGGACCAATCTAAAGAGCTTCCTGAATGACCACATTCTTTTTTTGTGATGTCATTCTCTAGTTTCAGGGGTTTTCAGATTTCTCATTACTCTATATTTATAAAAACTCAAACTCCCTCTTAAATACCATTATGGGTGTGTTGCTTCCGCTCTGAGAAGTGTTATAAAATTCTGTCTGCCAATTTTACTTGTCAATACTAGGCATGGTTTTGGTTCTTTCTTTGACCCTGTACCCTTCTCTCTGTCTGTCTAATTTCCAATGGTTCCATATTGCCTCCTGATTAGTGGTGGAGTTATATGTTCTGCATGTATGCTGTATATAATTGAGGTAGTCATGTAAGTAATAATAAAAACTCAAAGTGCTACCAATAACTATACCTGGACACCCAGTACTGTCCTAGCAAACCAGGCCATCTGGTGCCACTAGTGTGAAATTGAAGTGCTGCTTGGTTTTCTACTGCTCCTGTGTAGGCGTATATCTCCCTCAAGGATCTTGTGAGGAATGGCTGGAACTAGGAAGTAAAGAGCCTCCAAGGTGAAATTAGAGCTAGAACCCAGTGTAGTCCTTCTAATATGTGCAGGACAAAAATTCGTGACTGTTTGACTCATCAATGGTTATTGAAGCCACTTTGCCATTACCCTGCCTGATATGTTAACCCCTGGTGTTGATGCTATAGGAACTAACCTGTGGCACAGGAACTAACCTGTGGATTTTTGTTGTTGTTCCTATTTCTTATTTCCTATTCCTGGGAAATTCAATCCTACTGTGTGATTCATGGGCCAGACGTCTCAGTGGGTGTGAATGATTAGCAGGTATGAAATGGTCAAATAAAAAGAATACACCAGGGCTGCAGTAACCAGGCTCTACATTGGACATTAGCACTTAAACCTTCAGTTCCAGGACACATCCCAAATGTTGTTAGAAAACTAACAACAGAGCACCAAGCATTCAAGAAGCAACCACTGCTTGAGCCAGGGAGCATAGTCTCAGGGCAGGACTCTGACAGAAAGAGACAGGGAGCTGAAGAAAATGTTTGTAGACATCATCAGAGAGTTACCTTCTGCAATTCAGTGACAGTGATTCTATGCTTAAAAGAAACTTTGGGCAGTTATAAATTCAAGGAGAAAAATACTGTAACCAGTGTTAAGAACATGACGTAAAGAAGTAACTGTATGAGGGGCCAAACTGATATGATGAAGGCAATTGGCAGAATCCTGGCAAAATAGGAGGGGAGGAATCTGGGCTAAGGCAGACCAGGATAGGAATTATTCTTCTGACCATCCCAGCTAAGGTATCTCCAGGAAAGCTTGGGTGTAATTTATTAAATACATCCAGTTAACACTCTCTCAGTCATGGTCAACAGTAATTCTGCAATCAAGGATAGGTTTGACTGTCTGCAGATCATCAGGACTAGCTCGACCTTGAATAACACTCAGAAGTCTCAGAGCCTAAAAACTATAGGGATAGGAAACAGCTAAGTGATTGTGGGGGCTGGGGGAGGATGAGAAAAGACGTTGATTTCAAAGCAGTCATGCCTAAGGGAATTTGAGGAGTGATAGAACTGAATTATATCTTGATTGTTGGGGTGGATCTATAACTCTAGGCATAGCAATATTCATAGAAGAGTTCTTTACAAAGAGTGAATTATGCTGTATGTAGATTTTAAAATCAATAAAAGATTTAAAAATAAAACCATCCAGGACTTTGTAGGTAAAACCAGATAAACAGCCTCCCCTCCGGTACCCTCCTTGCCATTCTAAACCATCGCTTTAACAAGTTTCTATCTTTCTGATGGATGCAAAGATATATTTGTCTTTCCATATGCTGACCTGTTGTAGGCCCAATGACACAGTAGGAACAGAACATGAAATAGTTCTATGGAACGTGTAATTTGAAGCATCAAAAATTCCCTTACAGAACCTCTTAGCACTGATATTTCTCAGTGTTTGGACTAAGGGTATAAGAGGACAGGAATAGAAGTAGAGGAAGGTGACAAATGAACAGAGTCCTGAAAGAACTGAAACCAGGTCAGACTCTAAGGAGGGGTGCTCCAGTCCGAGAGATCAGCAAGAGGGCACATGCTTTAGGTTTGACAACTGGCAGGTACACCAGTGTGAATAGAGAGGAGTGGGGAGCCGCCAGATCGTGCGGGTCTGATAGGCCTTAATAAGAAGTGGTTTTAGTTTAAGTATGCCTAGAAGCCATTGAGACTAAGTAGGGGAATTATGTGGTCCGATCTGCATTTTTAAAAGATCGCTGCAGTTTGCTATATGGAGAATAGACACTTGGGGGTAAGTATGGAAGCAAAAAAGCCATTGCAACCACATAGAAATGGTGGTAGCTTAGGAATGCTTTAGTATGGAAGGAGAAGACGAGAGGGGAAGCTTTGCTCTTTTGCCCGGCCAGAACCCCATCACTGGCTCATCATTGCGGTGATACACTTTATATTATCTCAGGATTCCTTATTCTCCTGGGCCTTAAATAGACATTGTAGTACATACAGAAATGCCTTTAGACAACTTGAAAGCTAGCTGAAGTTGCAGTCTAGGGTTCTTTGTGGCTTCGAAACACATAATTATATGATTTTCTCTAGCAAGGTTCAGAAGCTCAGGTGTATGAATGAAGAAGGGAGATTATTGAACTAATCAAGAGTCAAGGTTTTGCCAGATATGTGTAAGACATAAACAAAGGGACCAAAATAATACTACCATGATTTACACTAAACTCTTAATATCTTAGTCCACTATGTAATCCCATCACAAAAGAATGTTATATGATAAAGAGAGGAGGATAGAAAAAATGATGAGAGGACAGTAATAAGAATGGTAAAGAAAAATGGGATGAGGGATGGTAAAGAGGGGATGGAGAGGAGGGGTACATGAAGAATGTCACAGAACACTATCTAACAAAAATAATGAATGGTGCAAATTCAGGTCTTTTAGAACAGTCCTTCCTAGTAGTCCTTAGTCTTCATATTATATCATTACACATCTATAATTTATCTTAGAATAGTTCATTATGAGCAGTATGATTTTTCATTTTAATTTACACCCCAGGCAAGCTAATTAACACTGAGTTGGGTATATGCACGTCAGTAGTGTAGACAAAAATCAAATACCAAACAAACAGACTCACATTTCACAGGCAGCATTCCTAATATCTTTCTTTTTTAAGACTTTATTTATTTATTTGACAGACAGAGGCAGTGAGAGAGGGAACACAAACAGGGAAAATGCGAGAGGAAGAAGCAGGCTCCCCACCGAGCAGGGAGCCCCACATCGGGATCCCTGGATGCTGGGGTCGTGACCTGAGCTGAATGCAGATGCTTAATGACTGAACCACCCAGGCACCCCGTGGCATTCCTAATATCTTTAATCAGTACAGAGGGTTTGTTAACATATGCATGTTAGAGATTATTTTTCATTGGTAAAATAAGTAGAATTCAAGACATGTGGATTGGCTAAGAATAGTATACTAACCCTTCCACAGTTATAGGGACAGGATAAAAAATCTGGTGAACCCATTACTCTCCACCCTTTGGAATGGTACTCTGTGCTTAGAATTCCAATTGATTCTGTATACAAGCCACTTAGGGATTTTGTGGTTTGGCTTTGACTAGATTAGCTCAAGCGCATTGCATTTGCGACTAGCAAATGCATCATGCAAGTTACTTGCTCGAGTGCTCAAAAGGACAGAAAGCTGGGGCTTTAGAAAGCTTACACTGCAGGTTGTGTGAATATTTTTACTCCTGCTTACTAATAAAAACGTCTAAGTGTGGCAGAATTTGACCTACAACTTGATTGCAATATAAAAACCACATGATAAATTGTGGAGGAGGAGACTGAGAACCCCCACCAACCTCTATCTATCGGAAGCTTGCAACAGTGCCCAAGATCAGGAATAATCACACTGGCTTAAGTCATTTTGGAAATATATCAGGTAGAACAGTTTATTTTATAGGCCTTTGGTTGTTTGGTAAAGGAGTATGTGATCTCTCCTTCTGTGTTTTGAATATCTCCTTGTGGAAATACAAAATGTTAATCCTGAGTGGAAACTTAAAATCGTGTGGTCTGCTTCTTCATGTTACACATGGAGAAATTAAGGCTCAGAAAGATTGTTACATTCTCAAGGTTAATTCTTCAAGCTAGTTAGTGGTGAAGGCAGAACCATGTTTTGGGTGTTATGACCCATATATTCCAAACCAGACTCATATATTCCAAACCAAAACACATGAGGTATATAATCTAGAAAGTTTGATATGACTTATGGGAATGATGGGACAGAAGACTTGGGATTCCAAAGGTTTTAGCGAAACACCTTCATTGCTTTTAGCTATCCTACCTCTCCCTCCTTACGTATTTTCCCACTTCTATGATTCTGTATTTTCTCATCTCCTTTAACCATATTAGAAAGTTACTCCCTAGTAAAACTGGAGGATCCAACGGTATTACACATTGGCTTTCTTCCCATGTCTGCATTCTTCATACAGAAGAACTGTATTTCCTTTTGTTTCAAGGATGCATAATGTATTTTTCTATCTACCCAAACTGACCACTTATTGATGATCTCTGGCTTACATGTAAGATATTTCAAATGTTGGAAAAATACGTAAAACAAGACCATTTCATGGTCTGACTACAGCCAGTGTTAATAATGGCAGTTTTTAAACTAACACTTTTTGGACCCAAATTTAGTGATTGATCTAGAGTCTTAAACTTTCCCCACCTCTGTGTTTTGTGAATGTGAACTGCCCACTGGTATGAGGTACCATCATGATCCCTTCACTCATGTCTGAAGGTCTAGGAATGAGCATAGAGTCCCAGATAATCCAACACACCTGGTGTCATTACTGAGAAACTATGAATGGTTCCCTGACAGCCACATAATTTGATGAATTAGATTAAAAATTAGAGACTGTCCACATTAAAGGGGGTGTTAAAGATCCTTGAAGCCAAATGTCCCTGACAAGGGGTCATCCAGCCTACGTTTATGCAATGCCATTTGTCACTGATAAAATGCTCTTTTCCCAGAGAACATTTATTCCAATTGTGGGTAACTTTAACGGCCAGAAAGTTCTTATTTGAAAGAAATCCTTCTCCTCGTGACTTCCACCCACTAGCCTCTTTTTCTATGGCTTCTTTGGTGTTGCGATGAATACATGAATTTTTTCTTTTACTTATTAGCCTTTTTGGTATTTCAAAATAGTTTCCATGCTCCCTAATCACAGCATTAAAACAAAAACTTAAAGACAAATATCTTTATTATTAAAGAACACAGAATGAATTCTTACCTTTCTTTTGACTATGTTACTAGACATCTGATTTATAAAACATCTGATGTGGGGGTGCCCTAGTGGCTCAGTTGGCTAAGTGTCCTACTCTTAAGGTCATGATCTTAGGGTCATGAGATGGAGCCCCGAGCCCTGGATTGGCTTCATGTTCAGCATGGAGTCTGTTTGGGATTCTCTCCCTCTCCCCCCAGCTCTTCCATGCTCCCCACTTGTTCTCTCTGTCTCTAAATAAATAAATGAAGCATTTAAAAAACAAAACAAAAAACCCCCCAAAATCCGATATTAAAATGCTTTTTAACCTTTTATTAACTTTTTATATATATAATCAGTTTTAAATAGAACTATTTGAAAATTACAGACAAATATTGCAGTTTGAGTGAGCCCAGAAACACAAGATATTTTGAGTGCAAGCAGATTATTTGGGAAATGCAGAATATTTTAGGGTAATGGGAAAGTAATACAAGAAAGAGAATCCAGCCAAGAAAGGGTGTGTTTTAAGCCAGCTATCAATGTAGGAAACTAGAGAGAAATTTCATGGAAAACTCCTGGAAAATGCTGCAAAATAAGTGCCTCAGAATTATGCTACCTCAAGGGTGAGGTACCACCTCAGCATTTTTAGCCTGCTTACAAGCAAACTGTTTCTGCAGGTCTGGGATAAAAAGAGTTCAGGCACAAAGGAAACCATTAGAAGTCAAATAATCTTTGACAAAGCAGGAAAAATAATACAGTGGAGTACTGCATGAGACACTGACAGCATCTGGGATAATAAGCAAAATAATGATAATTATAATTATTAATGATTAACATTTTTATGTACTTCTATTTGTAATTTTTCCTGTATGTATATGTACCTAAATATAAATTATCATAAAAATGTCACTCTCTGATAGTAATTTACAACTGCTTTGACACTTAGTAATACCATATATCATACCTCTCTATGTCAATAAGCATAAATCTACTCATGTCATCACTAATGATGATATACTATACCATAATTTATTTAATTAAGTCCCTGGTTGGACATTTAGATTGGTTCTAGGGTTTTGCTACTCTTAAGGGAAATGCTTTATTTCAGTTTAATGAGTTTATTTTTGGTCCAGTTGCCACTTGACTATATGTTTATTATGATAATGCTTACGAGATATAAACAGTGTGGGAAAGAGTAATGTGTATTCAAGTGCCAGTGATTCATGTTTGCTTTACAGTTCAGAAATATTACTTAATAGAGGTAAGTTTGAATTCAAAATACTGTAATGCATCTTATTATACACAAGGTATGTGATTATATCACAAGATACATCCACATAGGTTACAGAGATTCAGTTTATGTATGTCATTTAACACCACTACCACAACTTAGGACCCATTGTTTTACACTTACGAATCTTGGTTTGGATTTTAGCTGAGTGCTTCCGGCCCAAAGCCATCATGGCTTCCCACGTGGAGTTATATAGTTGGAGCACTTTCTTTTTTCCTTAGAGTACTTGTTACTTGTTAGTTTGTAGTGGTACCAAATTACACATCATAGCCCCATGATCTCAACTTGTTCAGTGGGTGTGATACTGTCTTAGGTTAAGATTCCTGGGAAACAGACAGAAATCGAGATTTGTATGCAGGAGGTTTAATAGGGAGTTGTCTTAGAAACATTCTAAGAAACATAACCTCACCTCATCTGGATTCTGTTTACTCGTTTTTTTCCTGGAGAAATTTATAAGAAGTTTAGCAGGAAAAATTCCAAATCCCGACATTGCATTTGAACGGGACATTCATAATTGTTCTCCTCTTGCACACATTCTGTATCTCCTTAACATTCAGCTAGCCCTTCTGTTGGCCTAGGTGGCTCGTGTGGTGGGGCTACCCAGCTTCCTGTCTTTGAGGGATCTGAGCCTCTGGTTGCCATGTCTGTCTTAGGCTATGGATATTGCATTTGTCCTTTTGCCATCAAAATTGGTTAGGCAAGTTATCAAGAGACATTCCATGGATCAGCTAACTAGTCTTCCTCTCCTATATTGCCTAACAGTAAGTTCTACCTCATCCAAGCCAATTACCCAGCCAGTGTTGGGGACTCTATTTCTTGTCTGCTAGCGTCTTGGCAAAAGGAATCTGAAATGACCAGGTGGTAGCTTAAAGTTTAATGAGATTCTTATTACTCTGCCCCTTTCTGGAAGCATTTCCTTTATGCAAACTGGAAACTCTAGGCCTGCAGAGCATGTAGTTGCAGTGACAGGAAGCACTTGGACTGCTCCTGAGAAAAGCTACTCCTCCTTCCACAACCTTGGATTCCTCTGTTTGAAAAATACTACCATTAGGAGGTCATTGATTTAAGGTGTCAAGCCCATCCTGAAGGATAATCCCCATCCTCACATGATGATGTCCTTCAAAATCTGTTCCACCTATAAGGCCTGCAGATTTGGGGTGGTGCATTATGTGATTAATAAAACAAAACAAAAAACAGGGAATCCCACGGTCATGGGTCTGCTGCCACATCTCATTTGTACAATAGCTCTCTTATATAATGGTAGTGGCTGAGGCACTTTGGGCAGAGAGATTAAACCCATACCTGCAATAGATATCAATATTTAATTTGGATGGATGTCTCAGCAAGCCCCAGACCACTGGATCCCTAAAAACTTTACTGATGTGAATAGGCTTGAATTTTCATAGGATTTGTCTCCTATACTCTGATGTGCATGTGTCTTACTGAGGTGCATATAGTGCTCACCCATGTCTTAGTCATTAAGTCTAGTTAACGTGGTATCACTAATGTCATAGAACAGGATAATCTGTGGGATGTCCAGATAGTCCAGATATTTTCTACTATGTAATAACAGAGTGTAGGAGAGTTAACTTAGCTCTGGTGCAAGACTATTAATGTACTGTTGTCTTTCCAATGGGGAAGGCAAACTGCTTGTGCTCTTCCTGCTTGCTACCTATTGAAAACAACACACTTGCCGTATTAATAGCTTCATACTACTTATCAGGGGCTGTGTTAATCTGCTAACAAAGATGCCACAATCGTCACAGTAACTACAATTGAAGGTTACTACTAGTTAAGTTTGAGATATTATCCACCTTGTGTTATCTGCCTTGTGTTTTAAAGGCCAGACTGGACTTTAAAACACAGGGTTGTGATAGATACCACCAGGCTTGTATGATTCGTCTTTGAGAATGTTAATAATTGTTGCCATCCTCCCCCCCCCCCCCTTGAAGCAGTGTTGTTTTTATTTTACAGTGTTTCAAGGGTAGGAAAGACAATTTCCAAGGTTTCCATTTGGGCTCTTCTATTATAATACATCTTCTTTCATAGCTCGGGAAACTAATGTGAGAGTTCTGCCAGTTGCTGAGTATGTCCATTCCAGGTACGTGTTTAGGTACCAGGGAAATGACCATTAGATCATTGTATATTTATTTTTATTTTTGGAACTAATGGACTCTGTGAGATGGACCCTGGGCCAAGACTTCACTTATTACCTGACCTCTTTCCTTATTTTAACAGAAGTGTCAGGACAACGCTTTGGATCATTGGGTATTCAACTCTGTGCTCATTCAGACCTTGTATCCAACATGCCTCAAAAACTCATATGTCATCCTTTTCCTCAGTTTATAATTACCTGAGGAAAGTCTTTTTGGGGAAGGACTGGGGAAATCACTATAGTATACATATGCTATCATACTACAGTATTCTTCATCAAGGGACCTGGCCTCTCTTTTAACTGATGGGTACTAAGTCTGACAATTGCCTCAGGTCTGGAAATTGGACAAAGGATTATATCTTCCCACTGGGGCAAGTGACGTCAATCTTTGGCTCATTCAGTGATATATAGCATTGATTATTGTATATATTAAAAAACACCTCTGTTGCATCCCTGTCTGTCTTGTTCCCATATACACGTTCTGTTAATCATCACATCATCTTTAACCATAGATCACCATGGGTCAGACTCCTCTGGCTGCCTTTCTGTCCTCACTGCACAACAGAATTACACCTACCTTGCTTCTGACAATTAGGTGCTTCCACCTGGCCTCTACTACTCCAAGATCTTACCATTGCTATTAAAGAGCCTGTTCTGTTACAGATTCTCTGTCAGCCCCTTCTAATAGAGCTTCTCCCTACTGCCCCTGGCCACTCTCACCAATCACTTCTTATTATCTTGGTAAATGGAATGTCCTCAGGCCCATACCAAGGAACATAATTAGCTGTTGAATTTTCCACTTCATTTAACATAGGCCACTGCTTTTTCCAAGCTTTTAAGAGCCATGCCAGCAACTTATTGGAACTGGATGTCAAGATCTTTGCCAGAGTGTTAAACCAAATGTCATGGAAGAGAGTTTCTATATCAGCAAACTATGTCTTATTCTGCTTTATATTTTGCTCCCCTTGATTCAGCATCTTCAGGACCACCTTCCTTGCAAACAATCCAGGTTCTTGCTGCTGCATATTATTGAGGTGTTCAACGTAGTTCACCTCTCTGTTGCCTTAGCAAACCTGACAATCCCCAGTTATGCTGAGATTTGACTTTACTTATTGGTCTGGTAGGCAGGTGGGCAGAGCCTGAGAAGGGTAAGCATTGTCTTGTAAGCCATCTGCATTTTTGAAACATCTGCATATTATTCAAGCAGAGCAGAAATCATCTTCTACCAATGAATGGGACATTTCTGCAGGTTCAGAGAATTCAGACATACCAGGGATTCAATGTTCTGATCTGGATCCACTCAAAATTCTTAACCTAGGTCTCAGGGTCTCATTCCTTCCATCTCAGGGCCCTGACTTTGGCATAGGAAATTTTCTAGACTTGAAAATGCAATATTTTTTAAAATTCTGCACAAGATTAAGTCCTAAGCTAATGAGGACTTCTTTAAGTGCCTAATATGGTCTTTAGTATTGACACTTCGCTTTAAATTGATGAGTGATCATTTTTAGTCTATCATTTTTTTCCACTTTAAAGCTTTGATGTTGTTCAGCAACAGCTATGCAATTCCACAATCTTTATAAGTACTACTTCTCCCATACCTTTCAACTGCCAGAGATTGTACAAGTCAATGCATCCCCTTCTTTTTTTTTTTTAAATAGTACTTTATTTTATTAATAATTTTTTTTAATAAACATATAATATATTTTTATCCCCCGGGGTACAGGTCTGTGAATTGCCAGGTTTACACACTTCACAGCACTCACCATAGCACATACCCTCCCCAATGTCCATAACCCCACCCCCCCTCTCTTAGCCCCCCTCCCCCCAGAAACCCTCAGTTTGTTTTGTGAGATTAAGAGTCACTTATGGTTTGTCTCCCTCCCAATCCCATCTTGTTGCATTGATTCTTCTCTTACCCCCTTAACCCCCCATGTTGCATCACCACTTCCTCATAACAGGGAGATCATATGGTAGTTGTCTTTCTCCACTTGACTTATTTCGCTAAGCATGATATGCTCTAGTTCCATCCACGTTGTTGCAAATGGCAAGATTTCATTTCTTTTGATGGCTGCATAGTATTCCATTGTGTATATATACCACTTCTTCTTGATCCATTCATCTGTTGATGGACATCTAGGTTCTTTCCATAGTTTGGCTATTGTGGACATGGCTGCTATAAACATTAGGGTGCATGTGCCCCTTCGGATCACTACATTTGTATCTTTAGGGTAAATACCCAGTAGTGCAATTGCTGGGTCATAGGGCAGTTCTATTTTCAACATTTTGAGGAACCTCCATGCTGTTTTCCAGAGTGGCTGCACCAGCTTGCATTCCCACCAACAGTGTAGGAGCGTTCCCCTTTCTCCGCATCCTCACCAGCATCTGTCATTTCCTGACTTGTTAATATATCCCCTTCTAAATCCTATCCCAGTTAGCCACATTGGAAAACCTTGGTGATTTTTTTTTTTTTTTTTTTTTTTTTTGCTTCAGCATAATAGGAAGCACTCTGCTTACTAGCTGCAGTGAGGTCCTCACTGGCTACAGGTGATCCAACTGCTGAATACCATTCTTAATAGACTGCTTCCTAGCCCATTTCTAATATCAAGGTGTCACGGGGATTTTTTTTTTAGAAGCAGAATCTGATGCAGGAATGTCTACTATAGCCAAACTATGGAAAGAGCCTGGGTATCCATCAACAGATGAATAGATAAAGAAGATGTGGTATGTATATACATGGAATATTACACAGCCATCAAAAACCAAAATCTTGCCATTTGCAATGATGTGGATGGAACTAGATGGTATTATGCTAGGCAAAATAAGTCAGTCAGAGAAAGGCAATTATCATATGATCTCACTGATATGACGAATTTGAGAAACACGACAGAGGATTATAGGGGAAGGGAGGGAAAAATGGAACAAGATGAAACCAGAGAGGGAGACAAACCATAATAGATACTTAATCTTAAGAAACAAACTGACGGGAGGGGGATGGGAGGTATGGGGTGGCTTGGTGATGGACATTGGGCAGGGTGATTGCTGTGAATTGTGTAAGAGTGATGAATCATAGATCTGTATCCCTGAAACAAATAATACATTGTATGTTAACTAAAAAAAAAAAAAAAAAAAAAAGATGTTAACAGGAAACTCACTTCAAATAAAATGATATAGGCATGTTGGCAAAAGAGTCATCTACCAGGAAGATATACCAGTCCCAAATGTGTATGCACAAAGCAACAGAGCTGCAAACATGTGAAGCAAAAACTGATAGAAAGGAGAAATAGACAAATCCACAATTATAGATAGATTTATTAAATAATAACCACCCCTTTATCAACAATTGTTAAAATTACAGAAAATCAGGGGTGCCTGGGTGGCTCAGTTGGTTAAGCAACTACATTCAGCTCGGATCATGATTCTAGAGTCCCAGGATCGAGTCCCATATCAGGCTCCCTGCTGAGCAGGGACTCTGCTTCTCCCACTGAACTCTCCCTTCTCATGCTCTTTTTCTCTTAAATAAATGAATAAAAATCTTTAAAAAATTACATAAAATCAGCAAGGATATGGAAGAACTCAAAAATAATATCAACAAATAGCATCTAACAGACATGTTTAGAACACTCCATCCAACAACAATGGAATACACATTGTTTTCAAGTGTGCATGGATTGTTCACCAAGATTGATCATACCTTGAACCATAAAATGAAACTTGAAAAACTGAAGTCATGCAGAGTGTGTGTTTCACCAGTGAAATTGAACAGAAATCAATAATAGAAAAAGATTACAGGAAAATATCCATACACTTGGAAATTAAACCAATCCATGGGTAAGAGAGGGAAATTTTTAAAATGCACTAAACTGAATAAAAATGAATATATTGGGGATCCTGGGGGGCTCAGATGGTTAATCATCCTTCTTTGGTTCAGGTCATGATCCCAGGGTCCTGGGCTCCAGCCCTGTGTTGGGTTTGCCAATCAGCAGTTTCTGTTTATCCCTCTCCATCTACATCCTACTCCCCCTGCTTGTGCTTTCTCTCTGTCAAGTAATAAACATCATCTTGAAAAAAATGAATATATAGCCTGTCAAAGTATATAGGATGCAAATAAAGCAGGGCTGAGAGAGAACTTTATAGCAACTGAGTGCATATATTATAAAAAGAGGAAAATTCTCAAATAGTTATCTAATCTCCTACTTCCAGAATCTAGACATAAAAAAAAACCAAATCAAGCAGAGGGAGGAAATATTAAAGATAATAGCATAAATCAGTGAAATTGAACACAGAGAAACAATAGAAAAAATCAATAAAACAAAAACTAATTCTTTGAAAATATCAATAAAGTTGAGAAACTTCTAGGAAGACTGAAAAGAAAAAAGGAGGAAAAAACACAAATTACCATTATCAGAAGTGAAAGAAAGGAGATTGCTACAAATTCTGCCGATATCAAGATAATAACGGAACAATATGAAAAACTGTATACAGGTACATTTGACTACTTTCATGAAATGGACTGCTTCCCCCCCCAAAACAAGCTAAATTAATGTTTTGAACTCTCTTATAACTACTAAAAATTGAATTTTTAATTTTAAAACATCCAAAAAAGTTTCCTGGGCAAGGTGGTTTTTTTTTTTTTTAGAGGAATCTAACAAATGTTTAAAGAAGAATTAATACCAATTCTACCAGATGTCTTCCAGAAAATAGAAGAGGAGGCAATGCTTTCCAGTTCATTTTTTGAAACCAGTATTAACCTGACACCAAAAGCAGACAAAGACAGTACAAAAAAAGAAAATTACAGACCAAAGTCCCTCATGAATATAGATGCAAAAATCTTAAAATATTAGCAAATAGAATTCAGCAATATATTAAAAGAATGATAGAATGTGAAAAAATGGATGAATCCATCTCTGGATGGATTCCTGAGATGCAAAGCTAGTTTGATATTTGAAAACCAATGTAATCACCCATATTAACAGGCTCAACAAGAAATAAATCACATGGTCATAACCATTGATTCAGAAAAAGCATTTGACAGAATTTAACACACATTCATGATGAAACTCTCAGAAAAATAAGAAGAGTAGAACTTCCTCAGCTTGATCAGTAGTATCTACAAATACTCTGTGGCTTAATGGTAGAAAACTGAATGTTTCACCTCTGAGATCAGGAGCAAGTTGAGAATGTCCGGAGTTAGTCCAGTCTTACGGATCTTATTCAGCATAGTACCAGAAGTTCTAGAAGGCAAGAAAAAGAAATACAAAGCATGGAAATCTTAAAAGAAGAAATAGAACTGTCCCATTTTGCAGGTAAGGTATTTTTCTATATAAAAAGTCCTAAGGATTACACACACACACACACACACACACACACACACACACACACACACACACATCTTCTAGAACTAGTAAGTGAGGTTATCAAGGTCTTATGATATAAAATAAAAAGACAAAGGAAATTGTATTTCTATGTACTAGCAAAGTACAGGTGAGCTCCAAAATAAAAATACGGTACCATTTATAATCTATAAAAAATATACTTAGATGTAAAGTTAACCATATATGTATAGAATTTGTATGCCACAAACTACACAAAATTGAGGAAAGACATCAAAGAGGACCAAAATAAGTATAAAGACAAATATATATTTACGGTTTGGGAGAGTCAGCATAGTAAAAATAATCAATTTTTCCCAAATTGCATACAGGTTAAACAATTCCTATCACAATCCTGGCAATAGTTTTTGTAGACATAGGTTATATTATTCTAAAAATTTTTATGGAAAAGCAAAAGAACTAAATAGCTGAAACAATTTTTTAAAACAGTTTTTAGAACAGAATGGAAGGAATCATTCTACTTGATTTCAAGACATTATATAGCTATTACAATCAACTGTGTGATCTAGTGGGATAGACATATAAATCACTGAAACACAACAGAGGACCCAGAGAAAAAACCTGCAAAACTATGTCCAACTGATTTTTTATAAAAGTGTAAAAGCAATTTAATGGGGGGAAGATTTTTTTTTAAGATTTTATTTATTTACTTGACAGAGATCACAAGTAGGCAGAGAGTCAGGCAGAGAGAGATGGGGGGAAGCAGGCTCCCCGCTGAGCAGAGAGCCTAACACGGGGCTCGATCCCAGGACCCCAAGACCATGGCCTGAGCCAAAGGTAGAGGCTCAACCCATTGAGCCACCCAGGCATGCCAAGATAACTTTTTTTTAACAATGGTGCTGGGACATTTGGACATCCATAGGTTTAAGAAAATGAACCTTGACCTAAGTAAGCTTCACATCATATACAAAAATTAGTTAAAAATGGATAATGAACTTTGGGGCCCTGGGTGGCCCTGTCAGTTAAGTAAGTGTCTGACTTTGGCTCAGGTAATGATCTCAGGGTCCTGGGATCGAGCCCCATGTTAGGCTCCCTGCTCAACTCCTCCTCCTCCCACTCATGCTCTCTTTCTCTCTATATCTCTCAAAAAAAATGAATAAAATCTTTTAAAAAAATGGATCATGAATTTAAATGTAAAAGTATAAAACTTTTACAAGAAAACATATAAAAGTCTTCAGGATCTAGGACTTTTAGATTTAACAGCAGACACATGATTTAAAAGGAAAAATTAACTAGATTTCATCAAAATTAAAAACCTTTGCTCCAGGAAACACCTGTGAACACAAGCTACAGGGAGATAGAAAATATTTGCAAACCACATATTTGATATATCTAATGTCTGGACTGTGTAATGAATTCCTAAAACTCAACAGGAAAAAAAATCAAACAGCCAATTAGAAAATAGGGAAAAGACTTGAAGAGACATTTCACCAGATATCATATACAGATGGCAAATAAGCACATGAAAAGATGTTCAACATCATTAACCATTAGGGAAATGTAAATTAATACTATAATGAGATATCACTGTGAAGCTATTAGAATGACTAAAATTCAACTAGTGACAACATCAAATGTTGATGACAGTGTTGGAGAATCTGGATCAGTGATACATTACTGGTGGCAATGTAAGTAATACAGTCAGTGAAAAACAATCTGACACTTTCTTAATAACCAAACATGTAACTGTCACTCAATACAACATTTATCCCAGAGGAATGAAGTTTATGTTCACATGAAAACCTAATATGAATGTTTATAGCAGCTTTTCTGGTAACAGTCCCCAGCTGAACACAACCTTGATATCCTTCTATCAGTGAATGGTTAAAAAAACTGTGATGCAAAAATCCATACCAGGAACACTACTCAGTAATAAATATGAACAAAATGTTGATACCTACAACAACCTGCATGAATCTCCAGAGAATTTTGAGTGAAAAAAGTGCAATCTCCAAAGTTTACATATCCCATGTTTCCATTTATATAACATTCATAGAATAACAAAATTATAGAAATGGAGAAGAGTTTAGTTGTTGCCAGGAGTTTAGAAGGGACTGGGGGTGCTAGGAAAGTAGGTGTGTCTGTACAAGGGTAACATGAAGGATTGTTGTGGTGATGGAAATATTCTATATCTTGACTGTATCAATGTCAATATCCTGGTCGTAATTTTGTATTGTAGTTTTGCAAGATAGTGCCGTTGGAGAAATTGGGTAAATTGTACATGGGATCATTCCATATGATTTCTTATAACTGCATATGATCTAATTGTCTCAAAATAAAAGAGTTTAATTTTAAAAAGGATGGAGGGATTAAGATAGTTTGGGCTGGCACCTGTTGTGTCATGGAGAGTTTGTGGGGTACTCCCACTCTTCCAAATGGTCTTTAGGGACAAAAATTACTGGACAGTAGGAGCTAGGGGAAATAGGATTCCAGTTAGGGACCTAGGGAGAAAAACAGCTGATTTTATTACCATTGAGGATTGTTCTTTTGCTGTTCATTGAGAGTAGAGGGAGGGGGAGGAGGAGAGAGAGGATCTCAAGCAGGCTCCATGCCTAGCTTGGTGCTCTACATGGGGCTTGATCCCATAACACTGATAACACGACCTGAGCCGAAATCAAGAGCCAGAGGCCTAACTGACTGAGCTACCTAGGCTTTCCAAAGATTATTCTTTTTGATTGCTCTTTTCCAGCCTGCAGCTTGGAAACACCTGGTACTCAAAGTTTGTAAAGCCATGTAAATAGAATTTAGTAGAACTTATTTTTTTAACTTAATTTTTTTTTCATCTGCATATTGTTGACATAGAGTGTTACATTAGTTTCAGGTGAACAATGTACTGATTCAGTATCTCTATGTGTTATGCTATGCTCACCACAAGTGTAGCTACCATCTGTCACCATACAATGCTATTATAATATCAGTGACTATATTCCCTCTGCTGTACCTTTATATCCCATGACTTACTCATTTCATAACTGCAAGCTTGTATTTCCCACTCCCCTTCACCCATTTTGCCCACCCCCTTCCCACCTGGCAGTCATCAGTTTGTTCTGTATTTATAGGTCTAAATCTGCTTTTTATTTATTTATTCATTTGTTTTGTTCTTTAGATTCTCCTTATGGGTGAAATTATTTGGTATTTGTCTTTCTTAGTGTGACTTATTTCCACTTAGCATAATACCCTTTAGGTCCATCCATGTTTTTGTAAATGGCATGATCTCATCCTTGTTTATGGCTGAATTCCTATGTATATGTGTGTATATATGGTGTACATACACACACAAACACACACACACATATACCATTTATATACAATATATATGGTACATATGTATGTATAATATGGTCTGTGTGTGTATATATATATATATATATATATATATATATGATACATATATATCATTTATATATACCATCTACATTTTGATTACTGTAAATAATGCTGTAGTTGGGGCACCTGGGTAGCTCATTCGGTTAAATGGCTACCTTTAGCTCAGGTCATGATCCCAGGGTCCTGGGATCGAGCCCTACGTTGGGCTCCCTGCTAAGTGGGGAGTCTGCTTCTCCCTCCCCTCCCCCTGCTTATGCTTTCTCTTTCTCACTTGCTCTCTCAAAAATATAAATAAAATATTTAAAATAAAAAAAAATAATGCTGCAGTAAACATAGGGGTGAATATATCTTTTTGAATTAGTATTTTCATTTTCTTGGGTAAATATCCATTAGTGGAGTTATTGGATCAAATGGTATTTCTATTTTAATTTTTTTTAAGGAACCTCCATACTGTTTTCTATAGGGGCTGTACCAGTTTGCATTTCCACCAACAGTGCACAAGGGTACCTGTTTCTTCACATCCTTGCTGAAACTTATTTCTTTTGTTTTTAATTTTAGCCATTCTGACAGGTGTGAAGTGATATCTCATAGTGGCTTTGATTTGCATTTCCCTGATGATTAGTGATGTTGAACATCTTTTAATGTGTCTGTTGGCCTATGTCTCCTTTGGAAAAATGTACATTCAGATCCTCTGCCCATGTTTTAATTGGATTGTTTGTTTTTTGATGCTGAATTGTCTAGGTTCTTTGTATATTTTGGATATTAACCCCCTATCAGATGTACCATTTACAAATATCTTCTTCCATTTAGTAAGATGATTTTTAAAAAAAATTTTGTTGATGGTTTCCTTAGCTATTCAATCTCCTTTTATTTTGGGGTAATCCCAATAGTTTATTCTTGCCTTCCCCCCCCCCCTGCTTTAGGGGATATATCTAGAAAAATGTTGCAACAGTTGATATCAAATAAATTACTGCCTATGTTCTCTTCTAGGATTTTTATAGTATCAGGTCTTACATTTAAGCCTTTAAACCATTTTGAGTTTATTTATGGGTATTGTGTAAGAAAGTGCTCCAGTTTCATTCTTTTGCATGGAACTGTCTAGTTCTCCCAGCACCATTTATTGAACAGACTGTCTTTCCCCCGTGGTATATTCTTGCTTTTTTTGTCTTAGATTAATTGACCATATAATCATAGTTTAGTTTGGGTCTGTCCATTCTTTTCCATCAACCTAAGTGTCTATGTTTGTGCTGGTACCACACTATTTTGATTACTACAGCTTTGGTTTGCATTTCCATGATGATTAGTGATGTTGAGCATCTTTTAATGATGCTTTGGATATTTGAGGTCTTTTATGTTTCTGTAAAAAAATTAGGATTATTTGTTCTATTCTGTGAAAACCACTCTTGGTATTTTGATAGGGATTTCATTCAATCTCTAGATTGCTTTGGGCAGCATGGATACTTAATAATATTGATTCTTCCAAACCATGAGCACGCAATACCTTTGCATTTGTTTGTATTGTCTTTAATTTCTTTCATCGATGTTTTATAGTTTTCAGAGTATAGGTCTTTCATCCCCTTGGTAAAGTTTATTCCTAGGGAGTTTTTTAGGTATGATTATAAATGATATTTTAAAAATGTATCTCTTTTTAAAAATTTTTTAATTTAAATTCAATTTATATAACATGTACTGTATTATTAGTTACAGGGGTAGAATTCAGTGATTCATCAGTTGCATATAAGACTCAGTACTCATTACACCAAGTGTCCTCCTTAATTGCACATTACCCAATTACCCCATCTTCCAATCCACCTCCCCTCCAGCAATCCTCAGTTTGTTTTTTACGGGTAAGAGTCTCTTATGGTGGGGGAGACAAGATGGCGGAGAACTGGGAAGAGGCGCCATTTCAACCTATACCCTAAAGTGAGCTGATTACCTACCAAAGAACTCCGATCACCCATGAAATCAGCCTGAGATCAGAATTATACACGTCTGGATCTCTACAGGGGCAGAAGACGCCAGTAGGCAGGTAAAGCAGAGTGGGAACATCGGACTGATACCGGAAGATAAACAAAAGGGGGAGGGAGCCACCAGAGGCGACCAATTGGAACATAATACCCCAATACGAGAGTGTCCTGCGCCTGGGGACCAGCATTAACTCGGAATCTGGTTGAAAGCACTCAAAAAGAGCAAAGGATATCGTGGGGGGGGGGGGAAATTATGGGAATCGAGGTGGTTAGGGACAGGGGCTTGTCTCCGGACCCAGGATAGCCACCCTTGGCGCTGAGTCAGAGAGAGTGCGGCAGAGAAACCAGATCTTGGTCCCTGAGCTGTGAGCGCACCTGAGAGTGCATGGGCTCCCATGAGGGGCTTGGAGCCTCGCCAGCCAGCAGAAACACAGCCTTTTTGCAGTCCCCACGGGCACACTGCACCTCGCTACCAGAGTCTGAGTCGTGCCCCACCCCCTCCCCTGAGAGAGGTGCATATAGGCGCCAGCCCAGCACTCTCCCTCCCGGAAAGGCTGAGCACTCCCAGCCCAGGCCGGCGGGAAAATCTCAGTGTGCAATTGCTGCTTGGAACCTCTCTGGCGGTCTGGAGCTGCCCAGACAGCCACCACGGTCATGGTTTTGGGTACAAACAGGAGTTCCTGCGTCCCCAGGGACCACGACTGGGAACAGGCTCTGCCAGCAGCCAAGGGGGAATTTATGTGCTCTGGAACACCCAGAGGGGAACAGACTGAGGCTTCTCTCTGGGAGGGAGGTCTGGGTGCAGTTTTCTTTCCTCTAAACCTCTAAAAACCATCAAAAGCTGTGAAGGTGAGAGAAAACAAACACCAAACAAACAAACCAAACCTCCAGAGAACAAAAGCCTGAAAAAGCGGTTTCCTCAGAGCCTACCCCCTTGAGGAGGGTGGGAGGACTTAATTCAGGAAACACTGACTGAAAACTCACTGGGCAGTCCCCTCCCCCAGAAAGCCAACCAGAAAAAAAAAAAAGAAAGAAAAAAAGGACAAGAACCAAGAACCACCACTACTTCATAGATACAACTTTTATTTTTAATTCATTCCCACCATTCTGGTTCATTTTTCATAGATAATTTTTTAACCTGTTTACCATCTCAGTGAGATGTCCAGTACATCAAACTCCATAATAACCTTTTAACCTGAACTTTCTGATACATATACCCACATTTTTCTTTTGCTTTGCTATTTTTAAATTTCATTTTAGTTAAGTTTAGTTTATTCTTTTTTTATTTTTATTTTTTAATATTCATATAGAGTTAAACTTCAAGGCAGTCCCCCTTTCCCCAATCAATGCTACCCCTATAGGTAAACCAATTTTTAATCCCCCTTAATCTTAGGAAAGTTGAGTCCCTTAACAAAGGTATCAAGATACATCCAAGAAGAATCAAAATAATCTTCCTTCCCCATACTGAGAATTTGTAACCACACTCCCATCTTCTTCTTCTGCCAGTCGTTCTGTGTATTTGTGTTTGTCCTGGTAGTATATAATCTTATACTTGGGGTTCATTTTGACGAGGTTCCTTTTTTTGTCTTGTTTATATATATATATATATATATATATATATTTTTTTTTCTCTTGTCATCTACTTTTGTCAGTTTATTTGTCTGTTTTTGTTTGTTTACCTCATAAATATTATCTTGGGACCCATTTGGGCTGGGCCTCCTCTTTTATCTTTCTTTTTTTCCTGTTTCTTTCCCCCTCTCTCTTTTTTTTTTCTTTTTTCTCTCCTTCTTTTTTCTTTCATTTGGGTGGGGACTCTTGATTGCCCAGAAGCATTCCAGGGTGCACCTCGACTGCACCACAGTCGATATATCCAGCTACATCCATTCAGCCATCTCTCACAAAAATGACCAGGAGGTCACAAAAATGACCAACAGAAGAAAAATTCAGAGGCTTGGCCATCTGCATCAGAGCTAATGGCTATCGACATAGACAATATATTGGAAAGGGAATTCAGGCTAACAATTATCCAGGCAATAGCTAGGTTGGAGAAAGCCATGGATGACCAAACAGAATTGATTAGGGCAGAACTGAAAGCGACCAGGGATGATGTTCACAATGTTAGGGCAGAACTGAAAGCCACCAGGGATGAGATTCACAATGCTCTCAATGAGTTCCAATCTAATCTAAATTCTCTAAAGGCTAGGGTAATTGAGACAGAAGATAGAATTAGTGATCTGGAGGACAAACAGATAGAGAGAAAGGACCAGGAGGAAGCCTGGAACAAACAGCTTAGAAACCACAAAAACAGAATAAGGGAAATAAATGATGCCATGAAATGTTCCATCATCAGAATTATTGGAATTCCTGAAGGGGAAGAGAAAGAAAGAAGTCTAGAAGATATACTGGAACAAATTCTCCATGAAAATTTTCCCAATCTCGCGAATGGAACCAGCGTTCATATACTAGAGGCAGAAGATTATAGATTCTAAAAAAATATCAAGGCACCTAATAGTAAAATTGAGAAATCATAATTATAGATACAATCTCTTGAAAGCCCCTACGACAAAGAGGCTCCTTACGTACAGAGGAAAGCCCATCAGAATAACATCAGACCTGTCCACAGAAACCTGGCAAGCCAGAAAGGGCTGGCAAGATATATTCAGGGCACTAAATGAGAAGAACATGCAGCCAAGACTACTTTATCCAGCAATCCTGACATTCAAAATGTTTGGAGAGATTAAGAGTTTCCAAGACCGGCAGGGCTTAAAAGGGTATGCAGCCACCAAGCCGACACTGCAGGAAATATTAAGGGGGGGGGTTATATAAAAGAGGAAAAATCCTAAGAATATCAGAGAACAGAAATACGGAGACAATCTACAGAAAGAAAGACTTCAAAGGTAACACGATGTCCATAAAAACGTATTTCTCAATAATCACTCTCAATGTGAATGGCCTAAATGCACCCATAAAAAGACACAGGGTTGCAGATTGGATAAAATGACAGAAGCCATCCATATGTTGTCTACAAGATCCATTTTGAACCTAAAGATGCACCCAGACTGAAAGTGAGGGGATGGAGAAGCATCTTTCATGCCAATGGGCCTGAAAAGAAGGCCGGGGTAGCAATTCTCATATCAGATAAATTAGATTTTAAACTAAAGACTGTACTCAGAGATACAGAAGGATACTACATCATTCTTAAAGGGACTATCCACCAAGATGATCTAACAATTGTAAATTGTATTGGATGGGAGCATCCAATTACATAAGAAAACTATTAATCAAGACAAAGAGTCGTATTGATATGAATACATTAATAGTAGGAGACCTTAACACGCCTCTCTCAGTAATAGACAGATCATCCAAGCAGAAAATCAATAAAGAAACAAGAGCATTGAATGACACATTGAGCCAGATGGACCTCAAGATATATACAAAACATTCCACCATAAAACAACAGAATACTCATTCTTCTCAAGTGCACATGGAACCTTCTCCAGAATAGACAACATACTGGGTCACAAATCAGGGCTCAACCGATACCAAAAGACTGAGATAATTCCCTGCATATTCTCAGATCACAATGCTTTGAAACTGGAGCTCAATCACAAGGAAAAGTTTGGAAGGAACTCAAACACCTGGAAACTAAAGACCACCTTGCTTAAGAATGCTTGGATCAACCAGGAGATCAAAGAAGAACTTAAACAATTCATGGAAACCAATGAGAATGAAGACAGTTCAGTCCAAAACCTATGGGATATAGCAAAGGCCGTCCTAAGGGGGAAATACATAGCCATCCAAGCCTCCCTCAAAAAAATTGAAAAATCCAGAATACACCAGCTAACTCTGCACCTTAAAGAACTGGAGAATCAACAACAAATTAAACCAACTCCACACACAAGAAGGGAAATAATCAAGATTAGAGCAGAGATCAATGAGATAGAAACTAGAGATACAGTAGAACGTGTCAATGAAACTAGAAGCTGGTTTTTTGAAAGAATCAATAAGATCGATAAACCATTGGCCACACTAATCCAAAAGAAAAGAGACAAAGCTCAAATTAATAAAATTATGAATGAAAAGGGAGAATAACAACTAACACCAAGGAAATAGAAACAGTCATCAGAAGTTATTATCAACAGTTATATGCCAATAAGTTAAGCAACCTAGATGAAATGGATGCATTCCTGGAAAACTATAAACTCCCAAAATTGAACCAGGAAGAAATTGACAACCTGAATAGACCGATATCTAGTAACAAGATTGAAGCAGTGATCAAAAACCTCCCAAAAAATAAGAGCCCAGGACCTGATGGATTCCCTGGGGAATTCTACCAGACTTTCAATGAAGAAATAACACCTTTTCTCCTGTTTCAAAAAAATTGAAGCAGAAAGAAAACTTCCAGACTCGTTTTATGAAGCCAGCATTACCCTGATCCCCAAACCCGGCAAATACCCCACCAAAAAGGAGAATTTCAGACCAATATCACTGATGAATACAGATGCTAAGATTCTCAACAGGATCCTAGCAAATAGGATCCAACAACACATTAAAAAGATTATCCATCATGACCAGTTGGGATTCATCCCTGGGTTGCAAGGATGGTTCAACATTCACAAATCAATATAGAACAAATCAATAAGAGAAGAGGGAAGAACCACATGGTCCTCTCAATTGATGCAGAAAAAGCATTTGACAAAATCCAGCATCCGTTCCTGATTAAAATGCTTCAAAGTATAGGGATAGAGGGAACATTCCTGAACTTCATAAAATTTATCTATGAAAAACCCACAGCAAATATAATCCTCAATGGGAAAAAGCTCACAGCCTTTCCATTGAGATCAGGAACACAACAAGGATGCCCACTCTCACCACTCTTGTTCAACATAGTATTAAAAGTCCTAGCAACAGCAATCAGACAACAAAGAGAAATAAAAGCTATCCAAATTGGCAATGAAGAAGTCAAACTCTCTCTCTTTGCAGATGACATGATACTTTATATGGAAAACCCAAAAGACTCCACCCCCAAACTCCTAGAACTCATACAGCAATTCAGTAATGTGACAGGATACAAAACTCAATGCATAGAAATCAGTTGCTTTCTTATACAATAACAATGAAAATATAGAAAGGGTAATTAGAGAATCAATTCCATTTACTATAGAACCAAGAACCATAAGAATAAGAATTCCAAGAACCTTGGAATAAACCTAACCAAAGAGGTAAAGGATCTGTACTCAAGGAACTACAGGACACTCATGAAAGAAATTGAAGAAGACACAAAAAGATGGAAGACCATTCCATGCTCTTCGATTGGAAGAATAAACATTGTTAAAATGTCTATACTGCTTAGAGCAATCTATACTTTCAGTGCTATCCCGATCAAAATTCCACCAGTATTTTTCAAAGAGCTGGAACAAACAATCCTAAAATTTGTATGGAATCAGAAGACACCCTGAATTGCTAAGGAAATGTTTAAAAAGAAAAACAAAACTGGGGGCATCACGTTGCCTGATTTCAAGTTTTACTACAAAGTTGTGATCACCAAGACAGCATGGTACTGGCATAAAAACAGACACATAGACCAGTGGAACAGAGTAGAGAGCCCAGATATGGATCCTCAACTCTATGGTCAAATAATTTTCGACAAAGCAGGGCAAAAACATCCAGTGTAAAAAAGACAGTCTCTTCAATAAATGGTGCTGGGAAAACTGGACAGCTATATGTAGAAGAATAAAACTCGACCATTCTCTTGCACCATACACAAAGATAAACTCGAATGGATAAAAGACCTCAACATGAGACAGGAATCCATCAGAATCCTAGAGGAGAACATAGATAGTAACCTCTTAAATATCAACCACAGCAACTTCTTTCAAGATATGTCTCCAAAGGCAAAGGAAACAAAGGTGAAAAGGAACCTTTGGGACTTCCATCAAGGTCAAAAGCTTGTTCACAGCAAAGGAAACAGTCAACAAAACAAAGAGGCAACCCACAGAATAGGAGAAGATATTCACAAATGACAGTACAGACAAAAGGTTGATATCCAGGATCTACAAAGAACTTCTTAAACTCAACACGCACAAAACAGATAATCATGTCAAAAAATGGGCAGAAGACATGAACTGACACTTCTCCAAAGAAGACATACAAATGGCTATCAGACACTTGAAAAAATGTTCATCATCACTAGCCATCAGGGAGATTCAAATTAAATCCACATTGAGATACCACTTTACACCAGTTAGAATGACCAAAATTAGCAAGACAGGAAACAACATGTGTTGGAGAGGATGTGGAGAAAGGGGAACCCTCTTACACTGTTGGTGGGAATGCAAGTTGGTGTAGCCACTTTGGAAAACAGTGTGGAGATTCCTTAAGAAATTAAAAATAGAGCAATCCTATGACCCTGCCATTGCACTCCTGGGTAGTTACCCCAAAGATAGAGATGTAGTGAAAAGAAGGGCCATCTGTACCCCAATGTTTATAGCAGCAATGGCCACAGTCGCCAAACTGTGGAAAGGACCAAGATGTCCTTAAACAGACAAATGGATAAGGAAGATGTGGTCCATATACACTATGGAGTATTATGCCTCCATCAGAAAGGATGGATACCCAACTTTTGTATCAACATGGATGGTACTGGAAGAGATTATGCTGAGTGAAATAAGTCAAGCAGAGAGAGTCAATTATCTTATGGTTTCACTTACTTGTGGAGCATGACAAATAACATGGAGGACATGGGGAGATGGAGAGGAGAAGGGAGTTGAGGTAAATTGGAAGGGGAGATGAACCATGAGAGACTATGGACTATGAAAAACAATCTGAGGGTTTTGAAGGGGCGAGGGGTGGGAGGTTGGGGGAGCCAGGTGGTGGGTATTATAGAGAGCATGTATTGCATGGAGTACTGGGTGTGGTGTATAAACAATGAATTCTGTTACACTGAAAAGAAATAATTTTAAAAAGAGTTTCTTATGGTTTTCTTCCCTCTCTGTTTTCCATTTTATTTTATTTTTCCTTCCCTTCCCTTCCCCTATATTCATCTGTTTTGTTTCATAAACTCCATGTATGAGTGAAATTATATAGTATTTGTCTTTCTCTAGCTGACTTATTTTGCTTAGCATAATACCCTATAGTTCCACCCAAATTATTGGAAATGGCAAAATTTCATTCTTTTTTATGGCTGAGTAATACACACACACACACACACACACACACACACACATCTTCTTTATCCTTTCGTCTGTCGATGGACATCTGGACTCGTTCCATAGTTTGACTATTGTGGACATTGGTGCTATAAACTTTGGGGTGCATGTACCCCTTTAGATCACTATGTTTATATCCTTTGGATATATACCTAGGAATACAATTGCTAGGTCATAAAGTAGTTGTATTTTTAACTTTTTGAGGAACCTCCATATTGTTTTCCAGAGTGGCTGCTCCAGTTAACATGCCCACCAACAGTGTAAAAGGGTTCCCCTTTCTCCACATCCTTGCCAACATCTGTTGTTTCCTGAGTTATTAATTTTAGTCATTATGACTCTTGTGAGGTGGCATCTCATTGTGATTTTGATTTGTGTTTCCCTGATGCTGAGTGATGTTGAGCATTTTGTTGTGTGTTTGTTAGCTACTTGTATGTGTTCTTTGGAAAATTGTCTATTCATGTTTTCTGCCCATTTTTTGGCTGGATTTTGTATTTTTTTGGATGTTGAGTTTGATAAGTTCCTTATAAATTTTGGGAGAAATGGATACATTCCTAGAAACATATAAACTACCAAAACTGAAACAGGAAGAAATAGAAAACCAGAAAAAAACCATCACCAGCAAAGAAATTGAATCAGTAATCAAAAATCTCCCAGAAAACAAAAGTGTGGTGCCTGATGGCTGGAGAAGTCTACTAAACATTTAAAGAACTAGTCCCTATTCTTCTGAAACTGTTCCACAAAATAGTAATGGAAGGAAAACTTCCAAACTCATTCTATGAGGCCAGCATACATTGATCTCCACACCAGACAAAGACCCCACTAAAAAAGAGAATAATAGACCAATATCCCTGATGAACATGGAGGTGAAAACTTTCACCAAGATACTAGCTAATAAGACCCAACAATACATTAAAGGGATTATTCACCATGATCAAGTGGGATTTATTCCTGAGCTCTAGGGTGGTTCAGCATCTGCAAATCAATCAATATGACACACCACATTAATAAAAGAAAGGACAAGAGCCCTATGATCTCTCAATAGATGCATAAAAAAATTTGAGACGATACAGCATCTTTTCTTGATAAAAACTCTGCGATGTAGGGATAGAGGAAACATAACTCAATATTATGAAAACCATGTACAAAAAACCCACAGCGAATATCACCGTCAGCAGGGAGTAACTGAAAGCTTTTCCCCTCAGGTCAAGATGATGACAAGATGTCCACTCTCACCACTATTGTTCAACGTAGTACTGGAAATTGTAACATCAGCAGTCAGACAACAAAAAGGAATAAAGTCATACAATTTGTTAAAGAAGAAGTCAAACTTTCACTCTTCACAGATGACATGATGCTCTATGTAGGAAACCTGAAAGGCTCCAAAAAAATTGCTAGAACTGATGCAGGAATTCAGCAACATCACAGGATATAAAATCAATGCACAGAAGTCAATTGCATTTCTATACAGTAAAAATGAAGCAGCAGAAAGAGAAATCATGGAATCAATCCCATTTATAATTGCATCAAAAACTGTAAGATAGCTAGGAATGAACCTAACAAACAGGTAAGGGATCTGTACTCTGAGAACTATAAGATACTTATGAAAGAAATTGAGGAAGACACAAAGAAATGGAAAAACATTCCATGCTCATGGATTAGATGAAAAATATTTTAAAATATCTATGCTACCCAAAATAATCTACATATTCAATGCAATGTCTATCAAAATAACACCAGCATTTTTCACAGAGCTGGATCAAACTATCCTAAAATTTGGATAGAACCAGAAAAGAATAGCCAATGTTGAAAAAGAAAAGCAAAGCTGACTTCTGGACTTCAAGACACAAATTTCTCTTTCTGTGACTTTGCTGTTGGTATATAGAAAACTACTGATTTGTGGGTATTAATTTTATGTCCTGCAACTTTACTGAATTCATTTATTACTTCTAGTAGTTTTCTTGGTAGAGTCTTTAGGATTTTCCATGTATAATGTCATGTTATCTGCAAATACTGACAGTTCAGTTTCTTCCTTACCAGTAGGGATGCCTATTTCTTTTTCTTGTTGAATTGCTGTGAATAGGAGTCTAGAAGTGATGAGAGTAGACATCTTGTCATGTTCTTGAAAGCTTTCAAAACTGAAAACATCATTGGGTTTGATGTTAGCTGTGGGTTTTTCATATACAGCCTTTTTTCTTTCTTTCTTTCTTTTTTTTTTTTAAGGAGATTCCACACCCATCATGGAGCCTAGTGTGGGGCTTGAATTCATGAGCCTGAGATCAAGAGTTGGATGCTTAACTGACTGAGCCACCCAGACAACCCATCATATATGCCTTTTAGTCTGTTGAGATATGTTCCCTCTAATTCCATTTTACTGAGATTTTTTATTATGAATGTTGAATTTTTGTCAAGTGCTTCTGCATTTATGGACATGAGCATATGATTTTAGTCATTTGTTTTGCTGATGTGTTCTATCAACTTGATTGATTTGTGAATATTGAACCATCCTTGCATCCCTAGAGTAAATCTCACTTGATTGTGGTGAATGATCCTTTTATTGTACTGCTGGATTCAGTTTGCTATATTTTGTTGGGGATTTTTATGTCTATGTTCATCAGGGGTATTGATCCATAGTTTTATTTTTCTAGTGTCTTTCTCTGGTTTTGGTTCAGAGTAATGCTGGCCTCATCAAATGTATTTGGAAGCTTTCCTTTCTCTTCTACTTTTTTGAAATAGTTTAAGGTGATTAGGTGTTAATGCTTCCTTAAATGTGTGGTAGAATTTACCTGTGAATCCATCTAGGCCTGGATTTTTATTTTCTGGTACTTTTTGGTAACAAATTCAATTGTTTTTTACTAGTAATTAGTCTGTTCATATATATATTTTTTCTTATTCAGTTTTGGAAGATTTTATGTTTCTAGAAATGTTTAATCCATCCAAAATCAAGAAAATATACATTATTTTCAAGTGTACATGAAACATTCTCCAGAATAGATCATGTGATAGACCACAAAACAATTCTCAGTAATTTAAGAGGATTAAAATTGTGCCATGCATCTTTCATAATATATAACATGCTACTGAATAACATGCTACTAAATAATCAATGAGCCAATGAAGAAATCAAAGAAGAAATTTAAAAATACATGCAGACAAATAAAAATGAAAATACAATGGTCCAAGATCTTTGGGACACCGTGAAAGCAGTTCTAAGAGGAAATATATAATGATATAGGCCTACTTCAAGGAATAAGAAAAAGCTCTAATATGCAATCTAATCTTAACACCTAAAGAAACTAGAAAAAGAACTAACAAAACCCAGTGTGAGTAGGAAGAAAAAAATAATAAAGATCAGAGCAGAAATATATGACATGAAGAATTTTTAGAAAAATAGAAAATATCAACTAAACCATAATCTGGTTCTTTGAAAAGATAAACAAAATTGATAAACTGTTAGACTCATCAAGAAAAGAGAAAGGACTCAAATAAAATAAAAAAACAAAAGAGAACTAACAACTGATACCAAGGAAACACAGATAATTATAAATTAATGCTGTGAAAATGCTATGTTAACAGATTAGAAAATTTAGAATGTAATAGAATTTTTTTTTAAAAGGGGGAGAGAATCCTTTTTTTTTTTTTTTTAAAGATTTTATTTATTTATTTATTTGACAGAGATCATAAGTAGGCAGAGAGGCAGGCAGAGAGAGGGGGAAGCAGGCTCCCTGCTGAGCAGAGAGCCCGACATGGGGCTTGATCCCAGGATCCTGGGATCATGACCTGAGCCAAAGGCAGAGGTTTAGTCAAGTGAGCCACCCAACCATCCCTGTAATACAATTTCTTTAGATGAGTATTTGGTGTGTAGCTATATTTACTTCCATTCGCATGCTCTTAAGCAAATGCTAATTATGTAATTTGTTTAGGGTATGTTCAACACTGCTAGATGTGTGGCGGGGGAGATCATGCTTGTTGAAGAGGAATATGAATTCAGATGCTATACCTTAGATAAAATTGAAAGGAAGGAAGAAAATTTTAGAAGGACTGACCTTATGTCTTAGCTAGATAATTCAGAGACAATTAGCTATAATTATTTCATTAGTTATTTAAGGAACTGACAAATTTTTTCTATGTTCTTCCTTCCTTTAATATTTGTTTTCAGTGATGAGCTAATCACCTCTGTTCCTTTCTTCATCTAATTTACTCCTCCATGTAGAATGTGTAGCATTAAGCAATTTCAAGAAGCAGAAATGAGAAAACATCTCCCTTGTTTTAAAAATTTTTTAAAAGAAAACCTTTTTAAAAAAAATTTTTTTTAATTCTTTCATTCAACCTTAATGGTGCAAAAAGGAGAATACTTTTCTGTTGTCGTTTGTGGTCTGTGCTAGAGGTCTCTACTATAGGCTCAGTCCCTTTGCTGTGTTATTCTGAAATGAGTGTGGCAAAATTTCAGATCTGGAGTTCAGGAATGCTTTCTACAATGATGATCAGGTACTGTCATCATTCCTCACTCCACCTGGGCTGTGATCCAAACAGAACACCTGGTCTAAGAAAGGTATGAAGCAGCCCAGAGAGCTACCCAAGGAAGACTTTGAGGACTTGGTATCTATAGAGAACACAGATGTTTTTCAGCAGGAGAACAGTGATTCTAGAAAGGTGTAGCATAAAAAATTTGAGTAATCAAACCTGCATGAGTCCTTAAGGGATGAGAATATTAGTATATATAGAAGTGTTTGATTTCTATTGTTCAAAAATGTACCCATCACTGGTAAAGGTACATCCTGAGGATTTCTGACTAGAGACTAGAGATGCTGAAAAAAAAAAAATTGCAGTAGGGGCACCTGGGTGGCTCAGTGGGTTAAAGCCTCTGCCTTCGGCGCAGGTCATGATCCCAGGGTCCTGGGATCAAGTCCCGAGTGGGGCTCTCTGCTCAGCAGGGAGCCTGCTTCCTCCTCTCTCTCTGCCTACTTGTGATCTCTGTCTGTCAAATAAATAAATAAATAATCTTAAAAAAAATAATCTAAGAAAATGCAATAAACTGGTAGTCATTTCTGCTCAACTTTTTAATCTGAAAAGAATAGATGATCAAAGGACTTTGTGAAATGTGACAAAATGGAGATGAGCCTAACAAAGGAAAAGGAATGGGACAATGAGGCACAAGAAAATGGCACAGAAAATGGCACTGGAAAAATCAGTCACATTCATTTTTTAATTTGTTTGTTCATTTATGTATTCTTTCAGCCAACAAAAACAACAAAAGTATTTTTTGAATCCCTATTATGTAATAGGCAGGAAACGAAGGTATAGCTAACATATCAGCTTATTCTTTTTGTCTCTTTCTGGATCTAGTGTCACTTTCTCTTGGGGTGTGTGTATTTCTGTCTGCTTCTTTCCATATTTATTTTTCAGTTTTTGGACTTGACTTTTTCTCTTTGACATGACGTTTCAGCCTGGCTTCCACTGTATCTATAAATACATTTCTTTGGGATTTCTTTGGTCTCTCTCTGAGGAAGAAAATCTGACTGACACACTTCATCATTTGGTGCTGGCTACATTATCGGATTTTTGATAGGTTTATGCATTGACTGTTCAATCCGTCTTTCTACCAGGTAGCCTCATCAAAATAGCCATTGCCAAGGGGATGAAGGATGTTATTCACCTGGCATTAAGTAGGAGGTTTGATATCTCATTGTGGTTTTGATTTGCATTACCAGAGTGAATGTAAATGGTGGGCTGGGTAAAATAGGTGAAGAAGATTAAGAGTACACTTATCTTGATGAGCACTGAGTAATATATGGAACTGCTGAATCACTGTATTGTACACCTGAAATTAATATAACGCTGTATGTTAACTATACTGGAATTAAAATAAAATGTACAAATAATAAATAAGAGGTTTGAGCCTTAAGTGCTATGAATGAGACTGGCAACATGGATTAGTACCCAATGCAATGTTATCAAAAAATTAGGTAATAAATTTGTCTTTTTTTTTTCTTAAAGATTTTATCAATTTGCCAGAGAGAGAGAGAGAGAGATAGTACACACAAGCAGGCAGAGAGGCAGACAGAAGCAGAGAGAGAAGAGGGCTCCTTGCCAAACAAGGAGCCCGATGTGGGACTCGATTCCAGGACCCTGAGATTATGACCCGAGCTGAAGGCAGTGGTCTGACCCACTGAGCCACCCAGGCATCCCTAAATTTGTCTATATTGAGGGAAAAGTCCCTCAATCTTTTTTAATGCTCCAAGTGATATTTTTCTACTTTATTCACAATCTCCCATTCATACGGAATTTTACTTCTAAAATATTTTCAACTATGTTTCTCAAACCACTGTACCATTACTTCTCTAGATCATGTTCTCTAAAGTGCTCTTTCTTCAGTAGCTCTCATGGGTCACAGAAGGGGCTTGAGTTTGATGTCTCCAGTTTTGTCCCTTCAAATTTATTCTCCCCCCTGTAGCCTCAGTGAGCTACCTAAAATACAGATCCTATTATGTCATTTCTGGCTTGAAAACCCTCCCATAACCATTAAGAACAGGATCCTTAGGATGACAGGTGTGCCCTTCTGCCTTCCTGTCACACATTATAAGTAATAAACTGTTTGTAATTCATTAACACACCATGTTGTTCCCCATTTTCATGCCTTTATTTATGCTGTTTCCTTTGCCTGCAATACACCTTACCTTCTTTTAAAAAGCCATTAGAGAGAGAAAAATAATATTTTATATTTGCTCTATATTTATCACTTCTGATTCCTTTATTCCTTCTTGAAGATTCATCTGGTGTCATTTCACTTCTGTTTGAAGAACTTCTATATTATTTTTTATAGTTCAGGCCTCCTGATGATAAAATTGCCCCCCAAAAAATCAGCCTAGGAGTTCTACATCAATACACATAGTAATTAAAATGGCAAAAAGTAGGAATAAAGAGAAAATTTGAAGAACGCAAGAGAAGAGAAAACAGATACAAGGGAAACCCCAAAAGTCGATCAGCTGATTTTTCAGCAGAATCTAAGGAGTGGTATGATACATTCAAAGTGGGGAAGGGGAAAAGTCTGCAATCAACACTCTATCCAGCAAGGCTATCATTCAGAATAGAAGGAGAAATAGAATTTCCCAGACAAACAAAGTTAAAGGAATTATGACCACTAAACTAAGCCGAAAAGAAATGTTGTCAGCTTGGTTTATACTTATACTTTTATACTTGTACTTATACTTAAAGGGGACTCTGAGTTGCAAGATAAGATCATAAGTAGGAGTAAGAAAAGTAGGAAGCACAAAAGCAGAAAAAGTAACTATATTTATAAAACTCAATTAAGGGATTCACAAAATAAAAGGATGTAAAGTATGACACCGTATACCTAAAACATGGAAAGGGGAAGAGTAAAGAATGAGTTCAATTTTAAACAATCAACAACTAAATACATACTGCTATATGCAGAAGATATTATATACAAACATAATGGTAACCACAAATAAAAAACTGGTGATATATATCTCAAAAATGAAGAGAAAGGAATACAGGTATACCGTTAAAGAAAGCTAGCAAACTATGAGAGAAAAGAAGAAAGGAATAGGGAATAACTATAAAAAAAAAAAAAAACACAACAAAACAAGAAACAAAAAGGCAATAGGTACATACCAATAAATAATTACTTTGAATGTAAATGGACTAAATGTTCCTCTCCAAAGACAGAGGGTTATGGAATAGATAAGAATGAAGATTCCATCTATATGCTGCCTAGAGACTCACTTTGGAACTAAAGACACCTGCAGATTGAAAATGAAGGGATGGGAAAGCATTTATCATGCAAACAGAAGTGAAAAGAAAGCCAGGGTAGCGATATTTATATCAAACTAAACAGACTTTAAAACAAAGACTGTAACAGGAGACAAAGAAGGTACTATATAATCATAAAGGGGATAACCTAACAAGAAGATATGGCAATTGTAAATACTTTTGCACCCAACAGGGGAGCACCATTATACATAAAGCAGCTTTTAATGAGCACAAAGAAGTAATTGGTAGTACCACAGTGAAAGTAGAGGACTTTAACACCCCACTTCAATGGATAGATAATCCAAACCTAAAATCAATAAGGAAAAGGTGGCTTTGCATGACACATTGGACCAGATTGGATCTAACAGGTATATTCAGAACATTCCATTCTAAATCACTAGAATACACATTCTTTTCAAGATCACATGGAACATTCTCCAGAATAGATTACATAGGGCCGCCTGGGTGGCTCAGTGGGTTAGGCCTCTGCCTTCAGCTCGGGTCATGATCTCAGGGTCCTGGGATAGAGCCCGCGATGGGTTCTCTGCTCAGCGGGGAGCCTGCTGCCCCTTCCCCTCTGCCTGCCTCTCTGCCTACTTGTGATTTCTCTCTCTCTGTCAAATAAATACAATTTTAAAAAAATAAAAAGAATAGATTACATATTAGGCTACAAAACAAATCACAACAAATTAAAAAAGATCGAAGTCATCTTTTCCAACCACAATGCTATGAACTAGAAGTCAACTACAAGAAAAAAATCTGAAAAGAACACAAATACATGGAGGTTAAACAACATGCTACTAAATAAGGAATGGGTCAAACAAGAAATGATAGGGGAAGAAATTACACAGAGACAAATGAAAGTGAAAACACAATGATCCAAAATCTTTGGAATGCAGCATGCTTCTCAAGAAGCAAGAAAAAATCTCAAATATATAAGCTAATCTTATACTTAAAGGAGCTAGAAAACAAACAAACAAAATCCAAAATTAGTAGAAGAAAGGAAATAATAAGAATTAGAGCAAAAATAACAGAATAGAAAAATAAAAAACCAATGGCTCAGTTCAGTAAAACTAGGAGATTGGTATTTGAAAAGATCAACAAAATCCATAAACCTTTAGTCAAACTCATCAAAAAAAAAAAAAAAGGGGGAGAGAGGGTTCAAATAAAATCAGAAAAGAAAGAGCTGAAATAACAACAGACACCACTGAAATACAGAGGATTATAAACATCATTATGAAAAAGAGCAATATAGCAACAGCATTTTTCACAGAATTCGATCATACAACCCTAAAATTTGTATGGAATCACAAAAGACCATGAATAGCCAAAGCAATCTTGAAAAAGAACAGAACTGGAGGTATCACAATCCCAGATTTCAACACATTCTACAAAGCTGTAGTAAATCAAAACAGTATGGTACTGGCACAAACATAGACATACAAATCAATGGAACAGAAAAGAGAGCCCAGAAATAAACACACAATTATATGGTCAATTAATCTTCAACAAAGGAGGGACGAATATGCAATGGGAAAAAGACAGTGTCTTCAACAAATGGTGCTGGGAAAACTGGACAGCTAAATGCAAAATGAAACTGGACCACTTTCTCACACCACACACAAAAATAAACTCGGAGTGGATTAAGGATGTAAATGTGAGACCTGAAACCATAGAAATCCTAGAAGAGAGCACAGGCAATAATTTCTCGAACATCGGCCATAGCAACATCTTTCTAAATATGTCTCCTGAGGTAAGGGAAACAATAACAAAAATAAACCATTGGGACTTCATCAAAAGTCCATAATCCATTTTGAGTTCATTTTTGTGAGTGATTTAAGATATGGGTCCAGTTTCTTTCTTTTATATGTGAATATCTAATTACTCTAGTACCATTTATTGAAAAAACTATCTTTTCTACACTGAGTATTCTTGGCTCCCTTGTCAACTATTAGTTGACTATATATGCTTGATTTATCACTGGTCTCTTGATTCTGTTCCATTTGTCTATGTTTATGCCTATATCATACTGTTTCAATAACAACAGTTCTATAGGTGCGCCTGGGTGGCTCAGGTCATGATCCCAGAGTCCTGAGATCGAGCTCCACTTCGGTATCTCTGCTCAGCAGGGAGCCTGCTTCCTCCTCTCTCTCTGCTTGACTCTCTGCCTACTTGTGTTTTCTGTCAAATAAATAAATAAAATCTTAAAAAAAAAAAAGAGCAAAGTAAGAGGAATCATATTTCCTGATTTCAAATTTTATAGCTCTAAAGCTATATTTTAAATATTTTATTTATTTATTAGACAGATCACAAGTAGGCAGAGAGGCAGGCAAAGAGAGAGGAGGAAGCAGGCTCCCTGCTGAGCAGAGAGCCCGATGTGGGGCTTGATCCGAGGACCCTGAGATCATGGCCTGAGCCGAAGGCAGAGGCTCAACCCACTGAGCCACCCAGGTGCCCCTACTTTGCTCTTCTTTCTCAAGATTTATTTGGTTATTCAGGGTCTTTTAATGGTTTCATACAGATTTTATAAGTGTTTTTCTCATGTCTGTAAAAAATGCCATTGGAATCTTGGCAGGGATTACATTCCGTTTATAGAGAGATTTTGGTAGTAGTTACATTTTAACATTACTTCTAATAATTGAACACATAATATTTTTTTCATTTATTTGTGTCTTTTTTTGTTTCTTTCATCCATGCCTTATAGTTTCCTGCATAGAAATCTTTAATCTCCTCAATTAAATTTATTCCTGAATATTTTATTGTTTTTGGTGATATCATAGTAAATGGAATCGATTATTTCTTTTTCAGAAAACTCATTGTTAGTGTACAGAATCATTACTGATTTTTGAATATTAATTTTGTATCCTATGGACTTCACTTTACTTACTCATTGGTTAGATCTAACAGGTTCTTGGTGGCGTCGTCAGGATTTTCTAAATATAAAATCATATCATATGCAAATAGAGATATTTTGGCCTTTCCAATTCTGATGCTTTTATTTCTTTTCTTGCCGCATGGCTCTGGTTAGGACTGATATCACTGTGTTGAATAGGAGTGGTGAGAGTGGGCACTCTCTCAGAGTGGATTCCTATTTGTAGAGTAAAATCTTTCATCCTCTCGCTAGTGAGTATGTTAGCTGTGGGCCAACTGGTCATATATGGCCTTTATTATGTTGAGATATGTTTCTCTGTGCCTGATTTCTTGAGTTTTATCACAAACAAATGTTGAATTTTGTCAAATGCTTTTTCTGTGACCAAGATGATCAGATGATCCTTTGTTCTCTTTATGTGATGTATCACATTGATTAATTTGCATATGTTGAACCATCCTTATATCACAGGGATAAATTCCTCTAGATTGTGAGCTGCTAAATTCAGTTTGCTAGTATTTTATTGAGAAGTTTTACATCTATATTCTTCAGATGTGTTGGCTTGTAGTTTTCTTTTCTAGTAGTGTCTTTTTCTGGTTTTGGTATCAGGCCAATGCTGGCATCCTAAAATGAATTTGGAAGTGTTCTTTTTTTATATTTTGAAAGAGTTTGAGAAGGATTGGTGTTCTTTTTTAAGTGTTTGGTAAATTCACCAGTGAAGCCATCTGGTCCCTGACTTTTCTTTGTTGGGATATTTTGATTACTGATTTAATGTTTTTACTATTAATTGGTCTTTTCATTAAAAAAAATTTCTTCTTGATTCAATCTTGGTAAGTTGTATGTTCCTAAGAATTTTTCCAATTTTTCTAGGTTATCTGGTTTGTTGGTATGTAGTTCTTTTTTTTTTTTTTTTTTTTTTTTAAGAATTTATTTATTTATGAAGGAGGAGTCAAGATGGCGGAGAAGTAGCAAGCTGAGACTGCTTCAGCTAGCCGGAGATCAGCTAGATAGCTTATCTAAAGATTGCAAACACCTGAAAATCCATCGGCAGATCGAAGAGAAGAAGAACAGCAATTCTGGAAACAGAAAAACAACCACTTTCTGAAAGGTAGGACCGGCGGAGAAGTGAATCCAAAGCGACGGGAAGATAGACCCCGGGGGGAGGGGCCGGCTCCCGGCAAGCAGCGGAGCAACCGTGCACAAAATCAGGACTTTTAAAAGTCTGTTCCGCTGAGGGACATCACTCCAGAGGCTAAACCGGGGCGAAGCCCACGCGGGGTCAGCGTGGCCTCAGGTCCCGCAGGGTCACAGAAGGATCGGGGGTGTCTGAGTGTCGCAGAGCTTGCGGGTATTGGAACGGGAAAGCCGGCTACAGAGACAGAGCCGACAGTAAGCTCGCAGCTCCGTGTTACCTTGAACCGGTCACAGGCTCGGTGAGCTCGGAGTGCGGCCGGAGGTCAGGCAGACGGGAGTAACTGGGCGCTGTTCTCTGAGCGCGCACTGAGGAGTGGGGCCCTGGGCTCTCGGCTCCTCCGGGCCGGAGACCAGGAGGCCGCCATTTGTATTCCCATCCTCCGGAACTCTACGGAAAGCGCTCAGGTAACAAAAGCTCCTGAAAGCAAACCCGAGCGGATTACTCACCCCGGCCCAGGGTAAGGGCGGTGTAATTCCTCCTGGGGCAAAGACACTTGAGAATCACTACACCAGGCCCCTCCCCCAGAAGATCAACAAGAAATCCAGCCGAGACCAAGTTCACCTACCAAGGAGTGCGGTTTCAATACCAAAGAGAGCAGCAGAATTCCAGAGGAGGAGAAAGCCAAACACGGAACTCATGGCTTTTTTCCTGTGATTTTTTTTTAGTCTTGCAGTTAATTTAATTTTTTCTTTTTCATTTTTTTTTTTCTCGCCTTCGGGTAAAATTTTTTTTTTAACTGTTACCTTTTTCTTTTTTAACGATTTTTTACTAGTTTATCTAATATATATATTTTTTCTTTTTTACATTTTTCTTAGGTGTTTTCTTTTTTAAAAAATTCTTTTCTTTTCTTTTCTTTTTTTTTTCTTTTCTTTTTGTTTTTTTTTTCTTTCTTCCTTTTTGAACCTCTTTTTATCCCCTTTCTACCCACTCACGATTTTGGATCTCTTCTAATTTGGTTAAAGCATATTTTCCTGGGGTTGTTGCCACCCTTTTAGTATTTTACTTGCCCCTTCATTTACTCTTATCTGGACAAAATGACAAGACGTAAAAATTCAACACAAAAAAAAGAACAAGAGGCAGTACCGAAGGCTAGGGACCTAATCAATACAGACATCAGTAATATGTCAGATCTAGAGTTCAGAATGACAATTCTCAAGGTTCTAGCCGGGCTCGAAAAAGGCATGGAAGATATTAGAGAAACCCTCTCGAGAGATATAAAAGCCCTTTCTGGAGAAATAAAAGAACTAAAATCTAACCAAGGTGAAATAAAAAAAGCTATTAATGAGGTGCAATCAAAAATGGAGGCTCTCACTGCTAGGATAAATGAGGCAGAAGAAAGAATTAGTGATATAGAAGACCAAATGACAGAGAATAAAGAAGCTGAGCAAAAGAGGGACAAACAGCTACTGGACCACGAGGGGAGAATTTGAGAGATAAGTGACACCATAAGACGAAACAACATTAGAATAATTGGGATTCCAGAAGAAGAAGAAAGTGAGAGGGGAGCAGAAGGTATACTGGAGAGAATTATTGGGGAGAATTTCCCCAATATGGCAAAGGGAACGAGCATCAAAATTCAGGAGGTTCAGAGAACGCCCCTCAAAATCAATAAGAATAGGCCCACACCCCGTCACCTAATAGTAAAATTTACAAGTCTCAATGACAAAGAGAAAATCCTGAAAGCAGCCCGGGAAAAGAAGTCTGTAACATACAATGGTAAAAATATTAGATTGGCAGCTGACTTATCCACAGAGACCTGGCAGGCCAGAAAGAGCTGGCATGATATTTTCAGAGCACTAAACGAGAAAAACATGCAGCCAAGAATACTATATCCAGCTAGGCTATCATTGAAAAGAGAAGGAGAGATTAAAAGCTTCCAGGACAAACAACAACTGAAAGAATTTGCAAATACCAAACCAGCTCTACAGGAAATATTGAAAGGGGTCCTCTAAGCAAAGAGAGAGCCTACAAGTGGTAGATCAGAAAGGAACAGAGACCATATACAGTAACAGTCACCTTACAGGCAATACAATGGCACTAAATTCATATCTCTCAATACTTACCCTGAATGTGAATGGGCTAAATGCCCCAATCAAAAGACACAGGGTATCAGAATGGATAAAAAAACAAAACCCATCTATATGTTGCCTCCAAGAAACACATTTTAAGCCCGAAGACACCTCCAGATTTAAAGTGAGGGGGTGGAAAAGAATTTACCATGCTAATGGACATCAGAAGAAAGCAGGAGTGGCAATCCTTATATCAGATCAATTAGATTTTAAGCCAAAGACTATAATAAGAGATGAGGAAGGACACTATATCATACTCAAAGGGTCTGTCCAACAAGAAGATTTAACAATTTTAAATATCTATGCCCCCAATGTGGGAGCAGCCAACTATATAAACCAATTAATAACAAAATCAAAGAAACACATCAATAATAATACAATAATAGTAGGGGACTTTAACACTCCCCTCACTGAAATGGACAGGTCATCCAAGCAAAAGATCAGCAAGGAAATAAAGGCCTTAAACGACACACTGGACCAGATGGACATCACAGATATATTCAGAACATTTCATCCCAAAGCAACAGAATACACATTCTTCTCTAGTGCACATGGAACATTCTCCAGAATAGATCACATCCTCGGTCCTAAATCAGGACTCAACCGGTATCAAAAGATTGGGATCATTCCCTGCATATTTTCAGACCACAATGCTCTAAAGCTAGAACTCAACCACAAAAGGAAGTTTGGAAAGAACCCAAATACATGGAGACTAAACAGTATCCTTCTAAAGAATGAATGGGTCAACCGGGAAATTAAAGAAGAATTGAAAAAAATCATGGAAACAAATGATAATGAAAATACAACGGTTCAAAATCTGTGGGACACAACAAAGGCAGTCCTGAGAGGAAAATATATAGCGGTACAAGCCTTTCTCAAGAAACAAGAAAGGTCTCAGGTACACAACCTAACCCTACACCTAAAGGAGCTGGAGAAAGAACAAGAAAGAAACCCTAAGCCCAGAAGGAGAAGAGAAATCATAAAGATCAGAGCAGAAATCAATGAAATAGAAACCAAAAAAACAATAGAACAAATCAACGAAACTAGGAGCTGGTTCTTTGAAAGAATTAATAAAATTGATAAACCCCTGGCCCGACTTATCAAAAAGAAAAGAGAAAGGACTCAAATAAATAAAATCATGAATGAAAGAGGAGAGATCACAACTAACACCAAAGAAATACAAACTATTATAAGAACATACTATGAGCAACTCTACAGCAATAAATTTGACAATCTGGAAGAAATGGATGCATTCCTAGAAACATATCAACTACCACAACTGAACCAGGAAGAAATAGAAAGCCTGAACAGACCCATAACCCAGTAAGGAGATTGAAACAGTCATTAAAAATCTCCAAACAAACAAAAGCCCAGGGCCAGACGGCTTCCCGGGGGAATTCTACCAAACATTTAAAGAAGAACTAATTCCTATTCTCCTGAAACTGTTCCAAAAATAGAAATGGAAGGAAAACTTCCAAACTCATTTTATGAAGCCAGCATCACCTTGATCCCAAAACCAGACAAGGATCCCACCAAAAAAGAGAGCTATAGACCGATATCCTTGATGATCACAGATGCGAAAATACTCAACAAAATACTAGCCAATAGGATTCAACAGTACATTAAAAAGATTATTCACCACGACCAAGTGGGATTTATTCCAGGGCTGCAAGGTTGGTTCAACATCCGCAAATCAGTCAATGTGATACAACACATCAATAAAAGAAAGAACAAGAACCATATGATACTCTCAATAGATGCTGAAAAAGCATTTGACAAAGTACAACATCCCTTCCTGATCAAAACTCTTCAAAGTGTAGGGATAGAGGGCACATACCTCAATATCATCAAAGCCATCTATGAAAAACCCACCGCAAATATCATTCTCAATGGAGAAAAACTGAAAGCTTTTCCGCTAAGGTCAGGAACACGGCAGGGATGTCCATTATCACCACTGCTATTCAACATCGTACTAGAGGTCCTAGCCTCAGCAATCAGACAACAAAAGGAAATTAAAGGCATCCAAATCGGCAAAGAAGAAGTCAAATTATCACTCTTCGCAGATGATATGATACTATATGTGGAAAACCCAAAAGACTCCACTCCAAAACTGCTAGAACTTATACAGGAATTCAGTAAAGTGTCAGGATATAAAATCAATGCACAGAAATCAGTTGCATTTCTCTACACCAACAGCAAGACAGAAGAAAGAGATATTAAGGAGTCAATCCCATTTACAATTGCATCCAAAACCATAAGATACCTAGGAATAAACCTAACCAAAGAGACACAGAATCTATACTCAGAAAACTATAAAGTACTCATGGAAGAAATTGAGGAAGACACAAAGAAATGGAAAAATGTTCCATGCTCCTGGATTGGAAGAATAAATATTGTGAAAATGTCTATGCTACCTAAGGCAATCTACACATTTAATGCAATTCCTATCAAAGTACCATCCATCTTTTTCAAAGAAATGGAACAAATAATGCTAAAATTTATATGGAACCAGAAAAGACCTCGAATAGCCAAAGGGATATTGAAAAAGAAAGCCAACGTTGGTGGCATCACAATTCCGGACTTCAAGCTCTATTACAAAGCTGTCATCATCAAGACAGCATGGTACTGGCACAAAAACAGACACATAGATCAATGGAACAGAATAGAGAGCCCAGAAATAGACCCTCAAATCTATGGTCAACTAATCTTCAACAAAGCAGGAAAGAATGTCCAATGGAAAAAAGACAGCCTTTTCAATAAATGGTGCTGGGAAAATTGGACAGCCACATGCAGAAAAATGAAATTGGACCATTTCCTTACACCACACACAAAAATAGACTCCAAATGGATGAAGGACCTCAATGTACGAAAGGAATCCATCAAAATCCTTGAGGAGAACACGGGCAGCAACCTCTTCGACCTCTGCCGCAGCAACATCTTCCTAGGAACAACGCAAATGGCAAGGGAAGCAAGGGAAAAAATGAACTACTGGGATTTCATCAAGGTCAAAAGCTTTTGCACAGCAAAGGAAACAGTTAACAAAATCAAAAGACAACTGACAGAATGGGAGAAGATATTTGCAAACGACATATCAGATAAAGGACTAGTGTCCAGAATCTATAAAGAACTTAGCAAACTCAACACCCAAAGAACAAATAATCCAATCAAGAAATGGGCAGAGGACATGAACAGACATTTCTGCAAAGAAGACATCCAGATGGCGAACAGACACATGAAAAAGTGCTCCATATCACTCGGCATCAGGGAAATACAAATCAAAACCACAATGAGATATCACCTCACACCAGTCAGAATGGCTAAAATCAACAAGTCAGGAAATGACAGATGCTGGCGAGGATGCGGAGAAAGGGGAACCCTCCTACACTGTTGGTGGGAATGCAAGCTGGTGCAGCCACTCTGGAAAACAGCATGGAGGTTCCTCAAAATGTTGAAAATAGAACTGCCCTATGACCCAGCAATTGCACTATTGGGTATTTACCCTAAAGATACAAATGTAGTGATCCAAAGGGGCACATGCACCCGAATGTTTATAGCAGCAATGTCCACAATAGCCAAACTATGGAAAGAACCTAGATGTCCATCAACAGATGAATGGATCAAGAAGATGTGGCATATATACACAATGGAATACTATGCAGCCATCAAAAGAAATGAAATCTTGCCATTTGCAACAACATGGATGGAACTAGAGTGTATCATGCTTAGCGAAATAAGTCAAGCAGAGAAAGACAACTATCATATGATCTCCCTGATATGAGGAAGTGGTGATGCAACATGGAGGCTTAAGTGGGTAGAAGAAGAATAAATGAAACAAGATGGGATTGGGAGGGAGACAAACCATAAGTGACTCTTAATCTCACAAAACAAACTGAGGGTTGCCGGGGGGAGGGGGTTTGGGAGAAGGGGTTGGGATTATGGACATTGGGGAGGGCATGTGATTTGGTGAGTGCTGTGAAGTGTGTAAACCTGGTGATTCACAGACCTGTACCCCTGGGGATAAAAATATATGTTTATAAAAAATTAAAAAATTTAAAAAAAAAAGAATTTATTTATTTATTTATTTATTTGACAGACAGAGATCATAAGTAGGCAGAGAGGCAGGGGTGTGGAGGGGGGTGAAGCAGGCTCTCTGCTGAGCAGAGAGACCAATGCAGAGCTCGATCCCAGGACTCCGGGATCATGACCTAAGCCGAAGGCAGCAGCTTTAACCCACTCAGCCACCCAGGTGCGCACTGAGCCACCCAGGCACCCTGGTATGTAGTTCTTTATAGAAACCTCTTATGATCCCTTGTATTACTATGGTATCATTTGTAAAGTCTCCTTTTTCATTTACAATTTTATTAATTTGTTTCCTTCTCTTTTTTCCTTGGTTAGTTTAGTTTACCTAAGGGTTTGTCAATTTTATTTATCTTTTTATTTTATTTTTTATTTTTTTAAGGTTTTATTTATTTATGTAACAGAGATCACAAGTAGGCAGAGAGGCAGGCAGAAGGAGGAAGGGAACCAGGCTCCCCGAAGTGGGGCTTGAACCCAGGACCCTGGGATCATGACCTGAGCGGAAGGCAAAGGCTTTAATCCACTGAGCCACCCAGGTGCCCCTTATTTGTCTTTTTAAAGAACCAATTCTTAGTTTGGTTTAATGTTTCTTGTTGTTTTTCCTGTTCTCTATTTCATTTATTTCTGGCTTAATCTTTATTATATTGTTTCCTGTACTAACTTTGGGCTCAGTTTGTTCTTTTTCTGCTTCCTTAAGTCATAGGATTAGGTTGTTTGGGATTTTCTTTCTTTCTTAATGTAGATATTTATTGCTATGAAATTCTCCCATAGACCTGCTTTTGCTGTATCCCACAAGTTCTGATTTGTTGTGTTTCAATTGTCCTTTGTCTCAAGAAACTTTTGTTTTGCTCTTGGTTTCTTCTTTCATGTATTGGTTGTTCAGGAGAGTGTTGTTTAAGGGGTGCATGGGTGACTCAGTCAGTTAAACATCTGCCTTTGGCTCATGTCATGATCCCAGGGTCCTCAGATGGAGCCCTATGTCAGAATCCCTGCTTAGCAGGGTGTCTGCTTCTCTTTCTGTCCCACCCCCACCACATGCTTGTGTTCTCTCTGTGTATCTCAAATAAATAGATAAAATCTTTTTTTAAAAAGAGAGTGTCGGGGTGCCTGGGTGGCTCAGTTGTTAAGCATCTGGTCATGATCCCAGAACCCTGGGATTGAGCCCCATATCAGGCTCCTTGCTCAGCAGGAAGCCTGCTTCTCTGTCTCCCACTCCCCTTGATTGTGTTCCCTCTCTCACTGTGTCTGTCTCTGTCAAATAATAAATAAAATCTTTAAAAAGAGAGTGTTGTTTAATTTCCATGTTTTTGTGAATTGTCTGGTTTTCCTCTTATTATTGATTTCTAGTTTTATACCACAATGGTCAGAGAGATAACTTAGATGGTTTCAATCATCTTCAATTTGCTAAAGCTTGTTTTGTGACCTAACAGATGGTCTATCCTAGAAAACAGTCCATCTATGCCTGAGATTAATGTGTATTCTGCTGAACAAACTGTATGTCTCTTAAGTTCATTTGGTCTATAGTATTTCCTTCTTGTTTCTCTGTCTGGATGATCTATCTGTTGTTGAGAGTGGTGTGTTTAAGACCCCAACTATTACTGTATTTCTGTTTATTTCTCTTTTTGTTCTGTTAGTTTCTCCTTTCTAAATATTTAGATGTTCAAATGTTTGGCACATGTATATTTACAATAGTTATGCCTTCTTGATGTATTGACCCTTTAATCATTGTATAATGACCTTCTTTGTATCTTACCATTTTAGTTTTAAGTCTGTTCTGTCTGGTATGAGTATAGCTACCTCTGCCCTTTTTTTCTTCTTCTCTTCTTCCTCCTCCTTTATTCTCCTCCCCAGCCCCACCTTTTCCTCCTCTTCCTCCTCCTTTTTCCCTCCCTCTTCTCCTTCTCCTCCTCCTTCTTTTTTTGGCTACCATTTGTTGTCTTTTTCCATCCCTTCACTCTTAGTCTATATGTGTCTCTAAGGCTCACTGTAGCATGTTTTAGATATATATATATATTTAATCCATTCAGCTGTTCTGTGTCTTTCAATTGGAGAATTCAATCCATTTATGTTTAAAGTAATTGTGGACAGGGAACTATTTACTAATGGCATTTTGTTAATTATCTTCTAGTTATTCTATAGATTCATTGTTTCTTATCCTGCTGTCTTTTCATGTGTTTTGATGTCATTCAGTATAGGTATGCTTTGACTTCTTTCTCCTGTTTTTTTATATAATTACTATGATTTTCATTGTGGTTACTGTGAGGTTTCCATAAAATGTCTTAAACTTTTAACACCCTATTTTCAACTAATATAAATTTAACCTCAATAGTATTTGTAAACTGTACATTTTTACTTTCACCCCTCCCATTTTAAGTTATTGCTGTTACAATTTACATATTTTTAAAAAGATTTACTTATTTATTTGAGAAAGCGAGTGTGCAAGAGGGGGAAGGGGCAGAGGGAGAGAATCATCAGGCAGATTCCCCACTGAGCATGGAGCCTGATGTGGGGTGTGATCCCACAATCCATGAGATCATGACCTGAGCCAAACCCAAGAGTTGGATACTTAACTGATCTGAGCTAGGTGCCCCACAGTTGTGTAAATCCCAACAGATTATTTATTTATTGTGGGTATTTTTACTACATTAATTTAGAAAAATTTTAAACTAGAGTTATAAATAAATTATCCACCACTATTACCATATTGCAGAATCTAATTATGACAGCATATTTATCATTACCAGTTAGAGTTTTGCTATCTTTTTGTGTTTTTATAATGCTAACTAGCATTGTTTTTCTTCCACTCAAAGAACTCCCTTTAGTATTTCTTATATGGCAGTTTTGGTGATAATGTATACCTTCAGCTTTTGTTTGTTTGGGAAGGTCTAACCCTTCCTTTGTTTCTGAAAAAAAATTTCTCTGGGTATAAAATTCTTGGTTGATAAGTTATTTTCTTTCAATATTTTGAAAATGTCATCTGATTCTCTCCTGGTCAGAAAAGTTTCTATTGAGAAATGTGCCAGGGGGCACCTGGGTGGCTCAGTGGATTAAAGCCTCTGCCTTCGGCTCAGGTCATGGTCCCAGGGTTCCCGGATCAAGCCCTGCATTGGGCCCTCTGCTCAACGGGGAGCCTCTTCCTCCTCTCTCTCTGCCTGCTTCTCTGTAATCTCTGTCTGTCAAATAAATAAATAAAATCTTAAAAAAAAAAAAAGAAAGAAAGAAATGTTCCAGTAATCTTATGGGGGTTACCTTACATGTGACTTCTCTTTCTTCTCTTCCTGCTCTTAAAAGTTTTTGCCTTTTAATTTTGATATTCCAATTTTAAAATGTCTTGTGTAGTCCTTTGGGGGTTCTACCTATTTGAAATTTTGTGGGCTTCCTGGATCTGGATGTCTCTTTCCCTAGATTTGGTAAATTTTTAACTATTATTGCTGTAAATATACTTTCTGTCCCTTTCTCTTTCTCTTTTCTTTCTGGAATTCTGATAATGTGAATAATGTTTCTTTCATTGTATCTCATAATTCCTATAAGCTTTCATTATTTTTCTTTTCCTTTCTTTCCCTTTCCTTTCTTTTCTTTCTTCCTTTCTTTCCTTTTCTTCTCTGGATAGTTTCCAATGTCCCATCCTCTATGTTGGTGATTCTTTTTTTTTGCATAGTCCAGTCTACTTTTGAAACTCTAGTGAATTCCTAAATTTGTTTATTATATTTTTCAAGTTGAGAATTTCTGCTTGCTGTTGTTGTTATGTTTAATATTTGCTATTTCTTTGTCAAACCACCTATTTTGTTTAGGCATTGTTTTTCTAAGTTTGTTTAGTTGTTTGTTTTCCTGTATTTCACTAAACATCCTCTAGAGGATTATTCTGAATTATTTGCCTGACAGTTAATATGTTTCTATTTCTTTTGGTATGTTATTGGAGCTTTAATCATTTTTTTGTTGTTTTCATATGTACTTGATTTTTTAATGATCCTTGATTTCTTATTTTGGCATCTGTGCATTCAAAAAATGGGGCTCCTCTTCCAGACTTCACAGGTTTGCTTTGGAAGAAACAGTTCTTTACCAGTCAGCTCAGTTTGGGCTTCTGGATATGTCTGCTGGTAATGTGTTTTGGTAGGTTGTCTAATATTATGTCATAATTTTTATGGTCTAATTTTCAGTGAAGCAACTATTTGAGCTCTGAGGACAGGTATGGGGGGGGGGCTGTGCCACTGGTGAGAACTTTTAGATAAAACTGCTGTCTTTGTTTCCTGCCCAAGTGTGTTTGCAGTATGGGTTCCACGGCTATCTAAATAATCTGGTCAGGCTAAGTAGATGATTGGGGCTGCATGTCATATTAAGTAATAGGTGGGGATATGAATTAGCTTCCCTACCTTGGCATAACAGCAGGTCAGAGCCTAGGGCCCAGGACCTGTATAGCTCATTGTTTGGGGCCTCAATCAGGCCAGAGTATGCACCACTTCCTGGTCAGCTACCCTGAGCCTTGGTTATGAATTAATGACTGTTCTGTGCATAGCATTTGAACCCTCCATGCCTGGTTTGTCCTAGGAGTAATCAGCTTTTCCTATCCAATTTTTGGCTTATGTGTTATTGTGATAGACAGTTTCCATTAGTTGTCATTAGCCCCACTCCTTAGATGGGGCTATAAAATACTCTGCACAGTGGGTGAGGCTGTGACACAGCATCTTGCTTGGTTGTCAGCAAATTGGGCTCTAAAGCCAGCAAAATACCTCATCTGAGGATTCAAATAAAGAATATCTGCACTCCACTGAGTTCCCTGGTCAGAGTACACCCCCGAGTTGGTTTGGAAAACAAAGGAATTACTACTTGTTATTACTAATTGGCTACTACAGGTATGAACTCAGTCTAGCAGGATCAGTATGCTGGCGGTTGCAAGCCCCTCCTTTCTTTTCTGTAACAATCAGATTCCATTTTTCCATTCCAAATTTTCCTGCAGTCCACAAGGAGTGGGATCAGAGTAGGGACTCCTGCAATGTTGGGGGCACAGTTTGTCTCTCCTGGGTTTTCTTCCCACTGAAGGAACCAGAGGCTCAGGGGAGACCTCTCTTCATGGTGCTGTACTGGCCTGGGGGAGAGGCATGTTGTCTGTGTATAGGTACTTCTCTTACTCTTCTAATGCAGTCATGGTTTCTGATGTACAGATGGGCTTTTCAGACCATCTAATGAATTTTTCAAAATTTCACTGATAATAGTTAGGATAGCAACTTTAAATTCCTTGTTTGCTATTTCCTAATTTGGGTCATCTCAAGGTCAGTTACCATTGATGGCTTTTATTTTGAGAATGGGTCACATTTTCCTGTTTCTGCATATGTCAAGTTATTCTGGTTTGTGCCTTGAACAATCTTAATACTAACATTGTAGAGATTCTGGATCTTATTATATTCCCCCAAACAGTTGCTTTAGAATGAAATTTGGTTGGTCAGCCTCAAGCCGTGAAAACTTTGTCTCTTGGGAAACACCTCAGATCTCACAGCCATTATTAGCTGAGCTGCTTAAAATCTTCCCATGCATGTGCAATTTACTGGTCAGCTAGAGATTTGGGTATAATTTATACATAGATTTTTGTGCTCTTCTCTGATGCTCTTTCAAGTTGTTCCAACCTGTTGTCTGGTTCTTTAGACCAGAAAGACTGTGGGTTTTCTATCAGAGTTTTAGCCATTTTGTGCTGTGTCAACTTCAGCTTGCTTTTATGTTAAAAGCTATAATAACAGGAAGCTCACTCTATGCCATTCCCTATACTCAAGTATACTTTTTCTCCCATAAATTGTCTGGTTTGGTCACTATCCAGTTCCTATAGGTGATTTTATTTATTGTATTCAGAGTTTATTGTTATCTGCAGAAGTTTGGGTCCTATAGATTACTCAGCCATATGAGAATTTGAACTCTTTTCTTCTCTTTTTTACCAAAAGAACATCCTTTCATCAGTTAAGAATAGTTAAGACATTAACTCCTCACAGAAAGCCACTATTGCTTTCATCTCCTTCAGACTGAAAGTTGGTTAGCTACATGAGAGTTGATTAGTTGTCTCTCCTCTGGGCTTTCAGAGGAACTTGTGTCAAATTTGCTTATAGTACTTATATTTTAATGAAGTTACTGATGTATGTATTTATTTTTCAACTGACTATAAGAATTTGAGCTCAAGGACCCTAACTTATTTATCTTTATATTCCCGTGTGTTTTTACAAGATCTGGTGCATAAGATAGCTATTTTTCAAAAATTCTGCATTAATAAGATATATTATGCATCTTATAGCACTGTGTCATACTACATAGTTAAATAGATAGAAGATAGATAGATAGATAGAGGTAGAGATATATACACACATACAATTGACTCTTAACAGGGGGACTAGGGGTGTCAACTCCCCACATAGTCTAAAATCTGCATGTAACTTTTGACACCCCCCCACATATTTAAATACTAATAGCCTACTATTGACTGGATACCTTACTAACATGAATAGTCATTAAAACATATGTTGTATGTTATAGGTATTACATATTGTATTTTATAATAAAGTAAGCTAGAGAAAAAATGTTATTAAGAAAATCATAAGAGGGCACGTGGGTGGCTCAGTGGGTTAAAGCCTCTGCCTTTGGCTCAGGTCATGATCCCAGGGTCCTGGGATTGAGCCCCACATCAGGCTCTCTGCTCAGCAGGGAGCCTGATTCCTCCTCTCTCTCTGCCTACTTAATATCTCTGTCTGTCAAATAAATAAATAAAATCTTCAAAAAAAGAAAAAATCATAAGGAAGTGAAAATACATTTACAATACTCTACTGTGTGTGTGTGTGTGTGTGTGTGTGTGTGTGTGTGTAGATACACAGATCTACCTATCTATACATATAATGGCTTATCAGTACAGAATGTTCCGTTTTACTTATCAGCACACACACACACACCACACACACACACAGAGTTGGTCCTTGAACAACACTCTGCCACCACTGTTTTAAATCTGGAGAATTTAATGGGTGTACTTCTACGTGGATTATTTTCAACCAGTATACTGGAAATTGGTTAGAGATTTGTGACAAGTTGAAAAAACTTGCAGACAGACCACATAGTTTTGAAATGTTGAAAAAATTAAGTAAAAGGCATGTTATGAGTGCATCAAACATATGTAGATGGTAGTCCATTTTATCAGTTACTACCATAAAATATACTGTCATTTACTACCATAAAATATCTATTATTTACCACCATATACACAAATCTATTATAAGAAGTTAAAGGTTATCAGAATCTATGTATACATTTACAGAGTGTACATGGCACCATTCACTGTTAACAAACTTAAGAAGCAATATTAAATCATAACTTCATAAAATTGACTGTAGTACATAGTGTACTACTGTAATAATCTCATAGCCACCTCCTGTTGTTGGTACAGTGAACTCAGATGTTGGTAGTATTTGCTTAAAATGCCATGTGATGCTAATCATCTCTGTGTGAGCAGTTTGTCTCTCCAGTAAGCTGCATATTACAGCAAAAAATGACCTGTGGTTCTCACATATTTTTCATTGCATTTAGTGCAATACATAGACCTTAAGTAATACCATGGGACCCAGACAAAGTGTCACTAGTGGTACTGAAAGTCCTTCTAAGAAACAGAGGGAAGTGATGACAATACGAGAAAAAGTTGAGCTCCTTGATATGTACCATAGATTGAGGTCTGCAGCTGTGGTTGCTCACCATTTCAAAATAAATTAATCCAGCATTGAGGATCATTGTAAGAAAAGAAAAGTAAATGCATGAAACCATCACTGAAGCTATACCAGCAGGTGCAAAAACCTTGCAATTTTTGCAAAATACTTTTTAATCTCATATTGAAGGTGCAGCATTGGTATAAGAAAAGCATACCTATAGTGGCGCCTGGGTGCTCAGTGGGTTAAAGCTTCTGCCTTCTGCTCAGGTCATGATCTCAGGGTCCTGGGATCAAGCCCCGCATCAGGCTGTCTTCTCAACAGGGAGCATGCTTCCTCCTCTCTCTCTGTGCCTACTTGTGATCTCTCTCTGTGTGTGAAATAAATAAATAAAATCTTTAAAAAAAAAGCATACCTATAGACTCTGATGTAATTCAGGAAAAAACAATCATTATGTGACAACTTGAAGCAAAAGGAAGGTGAATGTTTTAAATCTGGAGAATTTAATGCCAGCAAAAGATGGTTTTATAATTCTAGAAAGAGGTTTAATTTTTTAAAATTAAAATTAAAGGAGGAGCAACTTCTGCCAAACAAGAGGCACAAGAGAAGTTCACATATACTATTAAGTATACTATTAAGAAAATCATTGAGAAGAAAGGATATCTGCCTGAACAGATTTTTAATGCAGATGAAAGTGCCCTGCCCTAGAAAAAAAATGCCATGAAGGACATTTATTGGTAATGAGGAGAAGTGAACACTGAGATTTATAGCAGGAAGGGATAGGCTAACTCTACTATTTTGTGCAATGCAATCAGATTTACGATGGGGACTATTCTCATCTGCAGAGCTGCTAATCCCAAACCTTGAAGGGAAAAAGTAAACACCAGCTACCAGTCTTTTGCTTGTATAACAAGAGGGTCTAGACAATGAGAACACTATTTCTTTTTTTTTTTTTTAAGATTTTATTTATTCATTTGACAAACAGATCACAAGTAGGCAGAGAGGCAGGCAGAGAGAGAGAGGAGGAAGCAGGCTTCCCACTGAATAGAGAGCCCTTTGCAGGGCTCGATCCCAGGACCCTGGGACCATGACCTGAGCCAAAGGCAGCGGTCCAATCCACTGAACCACCCAAGCACCCCAAGAACACTATTTCTTGATTGATACATCAGTGCTTTGTCCCTGAAGTCAGGAGGTACCTTGCCAGTAAGGGACACTCTTTCAAAGTTTTTTTTGATAGTGGACAAGGCTCCTGGTCCTCCCAGAACCCCAAAAATTCAACACTGAAGGTGTCAAATTGTTTACTTGCCCCCAAATACAATATCTCTAATTCGGTCTGTAGATCAGAGGGTCATAAGGACATTTAAGGGTATTACACATGGTCCTGTATAGAAAGGAATGTCAAAGTCTTTGAAGAGACTGATAGAATATTATGAAAGCCTCAAGGATCACACCATTGAAAATACCATCATTTATAGAAAAGCTGTGAAAAATCATCAAGCCTTAAATAATAAATCCCTGTTGTAGAAGCTTTCCAGATGCAGTACATGACTTCACAAGGATTACAACAGAACCAATCAAGGAAATTATGGAGATTGTGGATATGGGGTGGGGGGAAAGGTGTGGGGGTGATGGGTTTCAAGATATGGACCTTAGAGAAATTCAAAAGCTAATAGACACTTCACCAGAGGAATTAAAGAAAACAACTTGATGGAGACAAGTATTTCCAAGCCAGTGCCGGATGATGAGGGAGATGTAGGAGAAGTGGTGTCAGAGAATAAACTGATATTAGAGAATGTGGGAGAAGTGTTCTGATAATTCAAGAGCACTTTGGCTTCTTCTACAACATGGGCCTTTCTATGATACAGACACTGAAACTAAAGCAAACGGTGGAAGAATCCGTACCATATAGAAACATTTGAGAGAAATGAAAAAAAAAAGGTCAGACAGAAATTACACTGTATTTCCATAAAATCACAGCAAGTGTGTCCCCTCCCACCTCCTGCACTTCTTTCCCCTCTGCCACCACTGAGACAACAACCAACCCTTCATCTTCCTCCTTAGTCCACTCAGTGTGAAGATGATGATGATGAAGACCTTTATGATGATCCACGTCCACTTAAAGAATAGTAATAATCATTATGCTGTAAATTCAATAAACTTTTCTGTTGTGTATGTGTCCTCATATGAAAACCTAATAATTATATGACAAGAACTGTGTGAGACGTTTTTGTGTTACCATTACCACTGTTGCCCAAGATTTCATCATGTAGAACATTCCATGTGAGACTGGTATGGAAGTGGATGGCCTATACACACATAAGTGTAAGATAAGTGATAGTTAACATAAAATTAATCATGTGTTTGTTCTCTTACTGTTTTATAACTTTACTTTCAAAGATTTACATTACCATACACTATGCCTCTCTCTCTCTCATAGTTGGAGAAGCTGCATATCAGCCAATCATCGCAGGTAATTGTTTTTTGTTGTTGCTGTTGTTGTTTTAATGTAGCAACATGGGGACACCTGGGTGGCTCAGTTGGTTAGGCCACTGCCTTCGGGTCAGGTCATGATCCCAGGGTCCTGGGATCAAGCCCTGCATTGGGCTTCTTGCTCAGTGGGGAGCCTGCTTCTCTCTTTGCTTCTGCCTGCCACTCTGCCTGGTTGTGGGCGCACACTCTCTCTCTCTCTCTCTCTCTGACAAATACATAAAATCTTTAAAAAATAAAATAAAATGTAGCAACTTTTCTAATACACTGTTGTGAATGTGACTGTAATACATGTATGTCATAAAAATTTTATAGCAATTTATTCATTAATGTATAGTTTAGGCTGCCATGAAGCAGTCACATTGCTGCTTCTTCATAATCAAAGCATGAATCATTATCCCTGTAAATAAATACAAATTCTTTTTTTAATATTATCTTTTTCAATAGTCATGTCTAGTGCTAGCAACATATGTAACATCTACAGTGTTTAATAACAAATAAGACAATATCAGTGTAGGTACTGACAGAAATGAAAAAGAAGTCATTTTATTAATAGATATTATAAATGTATGGTATTGATAACTACAGCACAGTACTGTAAATGTTTTTTCCTTTTGATTTTCTTAATAACATTTTCTTTTCTCTAGCTTACTTTATTGTAAGAATACATTATATAGTACATATAGCATACAAAATGTGTGTTAATTGACTGTTTATGTTACTGGTAACACTTTCAGTCTATAGTAGTGCATTAGTAGTTAAGTTTTGGGGGAGTCAAAAGTTATACACAGATTTTCAACTTTGTGAGAGATTGTTGCCTCTAACCTCCACATTGTTCAATGGTCAACTGTGTGTTTGTTATATAATTTATACATAAATTTTTATACATATATAATTTATATATACATTATTTTTGTGATTCTCCTCATGTTGGTAAGTGTGTAGTGTCCAGATATTCAAACCAGAGTCCAAGAGGACATGTCCAATATAACTCTTAAGCTTAGTAATCTTAGGAAGGTTATGGAGAAAAAATGTTCCAAAACCAGCAGTGGGAATGACAAAACTAGAACTGTTACAGAATCTATCCTGTCCAGCAGTCATTAGTGGCAGGGGTCAGAGAAGTAGGCAGCCACATTATGGATCTATAGGTGCCTGGAGTTTTCTCATTCCATTCACACCAGCCAATTCAAAATTCTATTCACTTAGTCTGGAATAACCTTAAAACTAAATGAGTCTGACCTTTAATCTAGTGATCTTCAATGATTAAAGTTTACTCTGCTAGGGGACACATCAATCCTGGTCCCACAAATGTCATAAATTTTATTCATTTCATTAGGCCTTGAACCTGTATTGGTCCTTAAAAGTTCCCTAAATAGAGTGAAAATACCCGTGGGAAGGGTAATAGTTTAGAAGTTAAAAGAAGTTAATAGTTAAAGATAGTTAATTAACTGATATCTAGCTGATGCCAAGATCAGGCAAAAATGGACATAGGACTTCTTGGTTCTTTCCACAGTTTGGCGATCATGGCCATTGCTGCTATAAATATTGGGGTACAGATGGCCCTTCTTTTCACTACATCTGTATCTCTGGGGTAAATACCCAGGAGTGCAATGGCAGGGTCATAGGGAAGTTCTATTTTTAATTTCTTGAGGAATCTCCACATTGTTCTCCAAAGAGGCTACACCAACTTGCATTCCACCAACAGTGTAAGAGGGCTCCCCTTTCTCCACATCCCCTCCAACACATTTTGTTTCCTGTCTTGCTAATTTTGGCCATTCTAACTGGTGTAAGGTGGTATCTCAATGTGGTTTTAACTTGAATCTCCCTGAGGGCTAATGATGATGAACATTTTTTCATGTGTCTGATAGCCATTTGTATGTCTTCTTTGGAGAAGTGTCTATTCATATCTTCTGCCCATTTTTTGATATGGTTGTCTATTTTATATGTGTTGAGTTTGAGGAGTTCTTTATAGATCCTGGGTATCAACCTTTTGTCTGTACTATCATTTGCAAATATCTTCTCCCATTCTGTGGGTTGCCTCTTTGTTTTCTTGACTGTTTCCTTTGCTGTGCAGAAGCCTTTGATTTTGATGAAGTCCCAAAAGTTTATTTTCGCTTTTGTTTCCTTTGCCTTTGGAGACATATCTTGAAAGAAGTTGCTGTGGCTGATATCGAAGAGATTACTGCCTATGTTCTCCTCTAGGATTCTGATGGATTCCTGTCTCACGTTGAGGTCTTTTATGCATTTTGAGTTTATCTTTGTGTATGGTGTAAGAGAATGGTCGAGTTTTATTCTACATACAGCTGCCCAGTTTTCCCAGCACCATTTATTGAAGAGACTGTCTTTTTTCCACTGTATATTTTTTACTGTTTTGTTGAGATTATTTGGATAAGGAATATGTGGTCCATATACACTATGGAGTATTATGCCTCCATCAGAAAGGATGAATACGCAACTTTCATAGCAACATGGACAGGACTGGAAGAGATTATGCTGAGTGAAATAAGTCAAGCAGAGAGAGTCAATTATCATATGGTTTCACTTATTTGTGGAGCATAACAAATAGCATGGAGGACATGGGGAGATAGAGAGGAGAAAGGAGTTGGGGGAAATTGGAAGGGGAGGTGAACCATGAGAGACTATGGACTCTGAAAAACAATCTGAGTAGTTTGAAGTGGAGGGGGGGTGAGAGGTTGGGGTACCAGGTGGTGGGTATTATAGAGGGCACAGATTGCATGGAGCACTGGGTGTGGTGCAAAAATAATGAATACTGTTATGCTGAAAATAAATAAAAATAATTTTTTAAAAATGGACATAGGAGAAATGTACAGAATTGTTGAATCATTATATTATATACCCAAAACTAATATAATGTTGTATGTTAATTATTCTTAGATAAAACAATTTTAAGTATAGCATGTATGGCAACAGAGTGGGTATGATGGAAGAACAGAAACTATAAAACATTTCCATAGCTTTATGGAGGGTCACTATTTGAGAAGATCATTAGTCAATTTTCCCTTCATAGGATTCCAAATCCAAGACACTTAGGGTACAATGAATTTTTTTCCTCTCTTTGATAAAAAGATGAAAATCATTTGTGGTTGTAGATCATGATTCGTGAGTAAGTCTTATTGATGAACAGGACATCATCGGTGCAAAGTAACTGAAATTTATGCCAGGTTGCAGTTTATTATCTCCCGTAAAGGACAAATAAAGACCTGCTGAATAATTTGTCTCAAATGAGATAATGGAGTTAGGATAGCACACATCACTGTTGAACATTTCATCCCAAAAAGTAATTATAAGAGGATTTAATTTTGAAGAAATATAATTTCTGATGTGACAACAAATATGTTTACTGCTTTCCAGTAACCTGATATAAAGTATGATATGGTAAGAATACTAAAAACAGAAATAATAAACAAGGATAGAAGGGCCATCAACCTCTGCATTGTCAAAGGAAGAATAAATTATTTTTAAAAGTTTATACTAATGGAAAACACATGGCAAATCTTGAAACAGAAATGCAGCAATCAACATCTGGGTATGCCTTTTACACCCAGTCATTCAACATTTTCCAGTTCACTCCTGTCAGATTCTTTTTAAACCTATACATGCTAACTTCTTGGAAATCAAGTTCATTCCCCGAAGTATTGAAGTTGCTTCCTTTTCAATCTTGTCCACATTAGAATAGCTTTAAGCTCTACTACAGGGATACATTCAGACCAAGAGCTTCGTTACATACTTACCATACATCCTCTCCTACTCATCTCAAGTACTAAGGAGGATAACAATAGTGTCTAAAGTGACTTGTCAGCAAAGTTACATACTAGGACTTAGGGAAATCTAAAGGAAGTATTTTAAAATACCTCCCCTTGGTACTTTAGCTGAAGAAAAAAAAATTCTGAATTAAAGAAATACATGATGCCAAATAACATAACAGTTCTTTCACATGTAGGATATTATTAATCTAAACTTTGTGACTACATTCAAAATGATTTTATGAAACTGGAAAAAAATTTTTAAAAATCTTATTTATTCATTTGAGAGAAAGTGAAAGAGAGCACCCCACTAGCAGGGCTGGGGTGGCAGATGGAGGGAGAGGGAGAACCAGTTCTCTGCTGAGCAGGGAGCCCAAGGCAGGACTCCATCCCAGGACTCTTTTAAGCACACTAATTCCATTCATGAGGGCTCCACTCTCATGACTTTGTGTAATCCTAGTTACTCCCAAAGATTTCACCTCCCAAATACCATCACATTGAGGGGGACAATTTCAATATATGAATTCTGGGAGGACACAAACAGTCCATAGTAAATATATTGATGAATGCCACAATCTCTTCTGTAATATTCCTAATGTGTGTTTTCATTTGACCTCTGTGTGAATGCTTATAAAGTGATGAAGAATTAACTAGCCTACAAGACAGTCCATTTTAACAAATGATTATGAGGCCTCAGAGAGGAAGGACCTAAATGTACAAAACTATGAACTGTAGAGTGTTTAAAAATAATCATACCTATAGACCACATACTGGGTCACAAATCAAGGCTCAACTGATACCAAAAGATTGAGATTATTCCCTGTATTCTCAGACCACAATGCTTTGAAACTGGAACTCAACCACAAGAAAAAGTTTGGAAGGAATTCAAACACTTGGAAGCTAAAGACCATCCTGCTCTAGAATGTTTGGGTCAACCAGGAAATCAAGGAAGAACTTAAACAATTTATGGAAACCAAAGAGAATGAGGACACTTCATTTCAAAACCACAGCAAAGGTGGTCCTAAGGGGGAAATACATAACCATGCAAGTCTCACTCAACAAAATTGAAAAATCCCAAATACACCAAACCTCTTTACACCTTAAAGAACTGGAAAAATCAACAACAAATTAAGCCAACCCCATGCACATGAAGGGAAATAATCAAGATCAGAGCAGAGAACAATGAGTTACAAACTAGAGATACAGTAGAACACATCAACGAAAGTAGAAGCTGATTTTTTGAAAGAATAAGATCAATAAACCATGGGCCAAACTAATCCAAAAGAAAAAAGAGAGGAACCAAATTAATAAAATTATGAATGAAAGGAGAGAGGTCAGGACTAACACCAAGGAAATAGAAACAATCATAAGAAATTATCATCAACAGTTATATGCCAATAATCAATAATATCTAGTAATAGCTAGTAACAAGATTGAAGCAGTAACCAAAAACCTCTCAAAAATGAAGAGCCCAGGACTTGATAGATTCCCCGGCGAAATCTACCAAGCATTCAAAGAAGAAATAATACCTATTCTCCTCAAGCTTTTCAAAACATAGAAACAGAAGAAAAACTTACAGACTCTTTCTATGAAGCCAACATTGCCCTGTTCCCCAAACCGGGCAAAGACACCATCAAAAAGGAGAATCTCAGACCCATATCCCTGAAGAATATGGATGCCAAGATTCTCAACAAGATCCTAGCTAATAGGATCCAACAGCACATTAAAAGGATTGTCCACCATGACCAGGTGGGATTTATCCCTGGGATGTAGGTGCAGTTCAACATTCACAAATCAATCCATGTGATAGAACAAATCAATAAGAAAAAAGAGAAGAACCACATGGTCCTCTCAATTGATGCAGAAAAAGTATTTCACAAGATACAGAATCCATTCGTGATTAAAAAGATGGAAAGTATAGAGATAGAGAGAACATTCCTTAACTTCATAAAATCTAGCTATGAAAAACCCACAGCAAATATCATCCTCAGTGGGGAAAAGCTGACGGCCTTCCCTTTCAGATCAGGAACACGGCAAGGATGTTCACTGTCGCCACTGTTGTTCAACATAGTACTGGAAGTCCTAACAACAGCAATCAGACAACAAAAAGAAATAAAAGGTATTCAAATTGACAAAGAAGTCAAACTCTCTCTCTTTGCAGATGGCATGATACTTTTTTTTTTTTTTTAAAGATTTTATTTATTTATTTGTAAGAGAGAGAGAGTGAGAGTGAGCACAGGCAGACAGAGTGGAAGGCAGAGTCAGAGGGAGAAGCAGGCTCCCTGCGGAGCAAGGAGCCCGATGCGGGACTCGATCCCAGGACACTGGGATCATGACCTGAGCCGAAGGCAGCTGCTTAACCAACTGAGCCACCCAGGCGTCCCTTTTTTTTTTTTTTTTAAAGATTTTATTTATTTATTTGTAAGAGAGAGAGAGTGAGAGTGAGCACAGGCAGACAGAGTGGAAGGCAGAGTCAGAGGGAGAAGCAGGCTCCCTGCGGAGCAAGGAGCCCGATGGGCATGATACTTTTTATGGAAAACCCAAAAGACTCCACCCCCAAACTCCTAGAACTCATACAGCAATTCAGTAATGTGACAGGATACAAAACTCAATGCATAGAAATCAGTTGCTTTCTTATACAATAACAATGAAAATATAGAAAGGGTAATTAGAGAATCAATTCCATTTACTATAGCACCAAGAACCATAAGATACCTTGGAATAAACCTAACCAAATAGGTAAAGTATCTGTACTCAAGGAACTACAGAACACTCATGAAAGAAATTGAAGAAGACACAAAAAGATGGAAGACCATTCCATGCTCTTGGATCAGAAGAATAAACATTGTTAAAATGTCTATACTGCCTAGAACAATCAATACTTGCAGTGCTATCCCGATCAAAATTCCACCAGTATTTTTCAAAGAGCTAGAAAAAATGATCCTAAAATTTTTATGGAACCAGAAATGGTTCCTGAATTGCTAAGGAAATGTTTAAAAAGAAAAACAAAACTGGGGGCATCACGTTGCCTGATTTCAAGTTTTACTACAAAGTTGTGATCACCAAGACAGCATGGTACTGGCATAAAAACAGAAACATAGACCAGTGGAATAGAGTAGAGAGTCCAGATATGAACCCACAACTCTATAGTCAAATAACCTTTGACAAAGCAAGACAAAATATACAGTGGAAAAAAGACAGTCTCTTCAATAAATGGTGCTGGGAAAACTGGACAGCTATATGTAGAAGAATGAAACTTGACCATTTTCTTACACCGTACACAAAGATAAACTTGAAATGGACAAAGGACCTCAACGTGAGGCAGGAATCTATCAAAATCCTAAAGGAGAACATAGGCAGTAAATCGGCCACAGCAACTTCTTTCAAGATATGTCTCCAAAGGCAAAGGAAACAAAAGTGAAAAGGAACTTTTGGGACTTCCATCAAGGTCAAAAGCTTCTGCACAGCAAAGGAAACAGTCAATAAAACAGAGAGGCAACCCACAGAATGGGAGAAGATACTCACAAATGACACTACCAACAAAGGGCTGATAGCCAAGATCTATAAAGAACTCCTTAAACTCAACACTCAAAAAATGGATAATCACGTCAAAAAATGGGCAGAAGACATGAACAGACACTTCTCCAAAGGAGACGTACAAATGGCTAAGAGACACATTAATTAATATTCTCCATCATTAGCCATCAGGGAGATTCAAATCAAAACCACATTGAGATACCACCTTACACCAGTTAGAATGGTCAAAATTAACAAGACAGTAAACAAGTGTTGGAGAGGAGTGGAGAAAGGGGAACCCTCTTACACTGTTGGTTGGAATGCAGGTTGGTGCAGCCACTTTGGAAAACAGTGTGGAGATTCCTCAAAAACTTAAAAATAGAGCTACTCTATGACCCTGCAATTGCACTACTGGGTATTTACCCCAAAGATACAGACATAGTGAAAAGAAGGGCCATCTGTACCCCAATGTTCATAGCAGCAATGGCTGTAGTCACCAAACTGTGGAAAGAGCCAAGATGCCCTTCAACAGACAAATGGATAAAGAAGATATGGTCCATATATACAATGGAATATTATGCCTCCATCAGAAAGGATGAATACCCAACTTTTGTATCAACATGGACCAGCCCAGAGGAGATTATGCTGAGTGAAATAAGTCAAGCAGAGAAAGTCAATTATCATATGGTTTCACTTACTTGTGGAGCATAAGGAATAACATGGAGGACATTAGGAGAAGGAAAGGAAAACTGAATTGGGGAAATCAGAGGGGCAGATGAACCATGAAAGACTGTGGATGCTGAGAAACAAACTGAGGGTTTTGGAAGGGAGTGGGGTGAGTGGATGGGTGAGCCTGGTGGTGGGTATTAAGGAGGGCATCTACTGCATGGAGCACTGGGTATGGTGCATAAACAATGAATCTTAGAACACTGGAAAAATAAAATTAAATTAAAAAATAAAAAATGAAAATAATCATACCTACCACCTACTGATTGTCATAACACTATGATCTAGGTTTTTCTGTTTTACAAATAAAGAAATTAAGGCTCAGGGTAGGTACGTTATTTCCAAAGATTGCACAGCTATTAGGTGGCAGATCCAGGAAAACTCAGATCTCTCTGAGTCTAAAGAGGATGTTCTTTGCACAATACCATATTGTCTTTTAAAATATACTTTTGTTTCTTTCAAATACTTTAAAGGTCTGGATTACCAAAATAGTTTCTTAGCTAAGACCCTTGCATACACTTTCTCTCCTCCTATTCATTTTATTCACTGCTATTGGGTGAATTATTCCTTCAGAAAATTTTTTTAAATTATCATACCATTCCCAGTTCCAGAACCTTCAGTGTTTTCTGATTAATATTTGCACCTTATTGCTCACTGTGCCCCACCATAGACCTCCGTTCTGGGCATACCAGACTTCTCTTCCTTTCACTCTACATCCACATGATTCTTTTGTTTCTCAGCACTTGCCAAATGTTATAGGTCCCTTATGGACCAGACCAAGTGTTTTCTTACCCAGGAAGTTTGTCTTGTTTCTCAGGAATTCTAGGAGTGTTCCCTTCTGGAACTCCTACAGTGTCGATTACATGCTCTAGCCTTTCCTTAATCACATACTCAATCATATTGTTGTCTTAACTTCTACAATTTTTCAGTCTCATTTCCTCCAACATCATTTTAAACATTTTATGAACTGCTAACACACAGCTTTATATGTAACGGATTTTCCTATCCAGCCTGGTTTTAACCCCTGAAATGGCAGGTATTTTATTGGTACACTTTTTTTTTTTTTTTTTTTGGCTATACACATAACATAAGAATAGGGATTTTTTCCCCCTTAAACTTTGTATTTTTATCATTTCTAAGGGTGAAATTTTGATTGTGAAGCATGTTAGAGAAAATACATGATTATCTTGGTTATAAAATTAAAATACTACTCTAATTAAAAATTTTTTGTAGTAAAAACAGAAATGGGGTTGGGTCATAAAACCTAGCTTTAATCCCAAATCTACTGCTTATGAGCCACATAACCTTGAATGAATTTTTAAATCTTTCTAGAGATTGATTTCCTTATTACTGTAGAATGAGGGGCCTATACCAGATTATGTACTGCCCTAAAATAATATGATTCTGTAGTATAATTTCATCTGAATTTTAAAAATACTTTATTTTAAGTAGATTGGCATTCTGTTCTAGCTAATAATAATGATATCTTAGACACAATATCCAAGTTGTTTTTGCTTCATGCATACATTTAACTAAATTCCCATTAGCTTCCTCCTACCCATCCCCATAAGACTTTTATGTATCCCTATGTACTTATTAGCTCCATACTATTGAATCAACTACAAATATTTATTCAGGTCACACTCAAAGTGATTAACTTTATTGTATAAAGATCCTAATTTCACAACACCCTTTAAATTCCTGTTTGTTTTCACAATGTTTCCGTAGCAAAATGCTATATTTTACACATTTTCATTACTGTGAGACATTATTTCAAAGCAGATGTGGTAGCTACATTGACCATCTAAACATTCCTAATTTTTTTCTCAAATAATTGCAGAATTGAATTATAGAGGACTAGTTGTGACTTTTCAAGTTCCATCCAAAGTAGGAAAAATCACAAGCACTGTTTATTTGAAAAATTTATCACAAAGTACATCCCATTTAAAAGTGACACGGGGAGAGACGGTGTGTGCCATCCGTGACTTGACTTGTAGCTGAGTCTAATCACTTAGTAGAAAGCAAGTATTACTGAAAAGCACCAGAAGATTGGTTTTTTCAGGGAAGGACTTGAGGAGATCTCTGTCACCTGAGGGATGATATATCAAAGTATGGTGCAACTTTGCAACGAGATCTAATTATTGCATATAAACATTCACATAAAGAAGATTTTTAATAAATACTGGTAATGCTCTGCTTTTTCTCAGGAAAAGTTATGGATTTAACACACTCTTGTCTGACTTAATCTCACCTGAATTACACAATATTTGAAGGTAGGGGACAGCTGCTGAAAACTATGTAACAAAGAATAAGGGGTGTGGCTATGTCTTGTTGCTTGTTGCCAGTTGTCAGTCTGTTGAGGAAAAACATCCAGAAATTATATCTCCCTCCCAAAATAGATTATATAACATGTTTAGGGACCCTAGTGAGATGGAAAGATTTTTTTTGATTCTTTTAATTTTTTTGATTCTTTTAATTTTTTTTTAAACGTGACTCTCACAAGAAGTTGACTGTTCAGCAGTGATTATTATATAGCATTAGATTAGTCTGTTTCTTAAAGCTTAAATTAAAAAATATTTTTTCTGATAATAATTTTAAGGCAAATCATTTCAACAAACAGCTTAGACATCTATATTTATCATAAAATATTAAAAAGATAATCCCTATTTTAGTAACAGTAGCTTTTTCTATAGGTGAAGAAAAAGTGGAAATTCCCTATATGAATGTATGTTATAAAGTTTTTTGATAACAAGCTGGAAAGCACATTTAAAGCCTTTCTAGTAAACTTATAACCAAGAAGAGATAAATTAAGACTAAACTGGTTGTGTAATCCTCCTCTTGTCTTGACTAGACTGGCCTTGTTTCTTTTTTATCCACTTGTAAGTACTTTATACATTTTAATGTATATTTGATTTATTTTATTGTTTGCAATAAAATTTTATTGTTTGTTGAGAAGGATTCAGAATATATAAGCTTATTTTAATGAAATTAATGTTCATGCTGTTTTTCATTCTGGTTGTTTACCTTAAAGAAAGTCTGTTGAAAAATGAACAGTCACATCCTAAGGATGCCAAAAAGAAATGTTGAGCTCTGGATATTTTTAATGAAAAAAATGAAACCAGCAATTATTGCTCAATATAGCACTCCTGGGGAAAATATAAAATATAAAATCACATCAGCACTCTAAATTAATAAAAGGCGCTTTTGAAAGATACAATCTATGCCTTAGAAATCATGAATAACAGCTTCTTTATAATTCACCTTAATAGAAAGGGGATCAAATAATTATTAAAAGAAGTTTTTGACCATGATTGAAATGGTGACTAAAGTTACTTATTTAAAAGAAAATCTAATAAAAAGTGGAGAAAAATTCTAACAGAGATGATGTGGTACAAATTAAAGCGGCATAGATGAAGAAAGCTGGACAAATCAATTCAGTTGGTCAGGCCTAAGCTTTGGGTTTTCAGATTCAAGAGAAGAATACAACCATCCTTTGGCACCAGGCTCCTCCAGCATGCTGTTGGCAGTAATTGCCTTCCACTCATTCCCTTCTAACGTGGCTTCTAATTCTTCCACTTCACTGTAAATACCCTTCCTGAGGCCAGTCGCTTCTGTCTGGCCAAATCCAGAGGCCTCTTCTCAGTCTGCCTATTGCTCAGTTTTTCCATGGCATTTCAGATGAGTAACCCCATGTTTGTTTCACCGTTAGAATTCTAAATATTGTAAAAGTAATATGTGTTCTTTGTAGTGAGTTAGAAAATACAGACTTTTTTTTAAGATACTCAATTTCCATAAACATTTTAGTGGAATCGTTTTTTTTTTGTTGTTGTTGTTGTGTTTTGTTTTTGTTTTCCTTTTCATTTTAGTGGAATCTTTCCTAGCTTTAAATACCATTTATACACTTGGCATATTTGAATCCTGAGTCAGATGTCTCTGGCTTTTGCTGCACCTGCTTACAGAAGATAGTACCCACTCTGCAATGTCCTTCAAGTATTTCTGGGGGCTCTTAGGGGGTGTCTTTCCTATATTTACAAACAAGTCTTTTCTTAAAGGTGCCGCTACTGTTCTGTGGGGTATCTAACCTCCCTCCCATCCAGCATCCTGGACTCTGCGGAACACCAACTTTGGCTTTCTAGAGCCCGTGAATTGTAAAAGGTGGGCTGAGCTCGAAAAGTAAAAAATAGACCTGGAAAGTGACTAATCAAAAAATAGTCAAGTTAGCTATACTACTAGATAAAATTGACTAGAAAGCATTATTGAAGATAGATTATTACATAATAATAAAAGGTTTGTTTCACCAAGACTTAAACTTTGTTTGCTTCTCCACATTTAAATTCCAAAACGTCCTCCTTTTTTCACTTTTTAATGTATCTGAAGTCAGAAGGCATCTTGTAGGGGCACCTGGGTGGCTCAGTGGATTAAAGCCTCTGCCTACGGCTCAGGTCATGATCCCAGGGTCCTGGGATGGAGCCCCACATCCGGCTCTCTGCTCAGCGGGGAGCCTGCTTCCTCCTCTCTCTCTGCCTGCCTCTCTGCCTACTTGTGATTTCTATCTGTCAAATAAATAAATAAAATCTTAAAAAAAAAAAAGGCATCTTGTAGTTAAAGTCAGATTAGCAGCAGAAACAAAAAAGGTTTGCTTATAATTACCATTCATATTAAAAGATGTAGAATTAGGGGGGTGGAGAAAGGGTGGTTGGGATATGGACATTGGGGAGGGTATGTGCTATGGTGAGTGCTGTCAAGTGTGTATACCTGGCGATTCACAGACCTACCCCGGGGGCTAATAATACGTTATATGTTAATAAAAAATAAAAAATAAATTTTTAAAGTTGCAGAATGGGTGTCAGAGGCATGAAAGAAAATTCTGGACAAAATAGTGGACCACTCTTAATAAATGCTGCATACCCCACACTGTGATGATATTATATGGAGATAATACTATATGGAGAAGCGTGGACATTGATGACTCTTAGATGAAAAGTAATTCCAATAAGTCAAACCAAATTGGAGGAGTTTTTTGGAATATCTTAACCAATCTTTCTCCCCCCACAGTTTTATTGAGAAATAATTTACACACAATAAAATTCACCAATTTGTGTAGCTTAATGCGTTTGGGCATTATCTATAGCTATGTATCCACCACCACAGTTAGGAACATTTCCAACAATTAAAAGTACCTTGTGGCCCTTTCCAGTCAATGCCTTCCTCCCAACTCCAATTTCAGGCAGCATTCATTTGCTTTCAGTCACTATGGTTTGCTTTTTGCAGAATTTAATATTAAAGGAATTATATAGTATTTAGTCTTTTGTGTTTGATATGTTTTTCATTTGTCTTGGTTAATTATCTAGATTGTTGTGTTATATGGTAACTATTGGTTGAAATTTATAAGTCACATTCAAATTGTTTCTTAGAGGGTATGAAGGAGAAATCAAAGTTAACTCTATTATATGGATTTATAATTACTCCAGGAATACTTTTTAAAAAAATATTACTTCTCCATTTAGTGCCCTTGTACTTTTATTAAAATCTGTTGGTCTGCTCTTGGGCTCTCTTTCCTGTTCCATTGGTCTATATGTCTAGTTTTTTCACCCCCAGTACTACATTGACATTAAGGTAGGACATTACCTGACATTAGGACCACAGTCTTAAGACCACAGTGATCTTAATGTCACTGTGGTCTTAATGTCAGGTATTGTGAGTCCTCCAACATTGCTGTTCTTTCTCAAAACTGTTGAGCCTGGTGGTGGGTATTACGGAGGGCACGTATTGCATGGAGCGCTGGGTGTGGTGCATAAACAATGAATTTTGGAACACAAAAAAAATTAAAAAAAAACTTTTGGCTAGTGTAGTTTCTTTGTCATTTCATACAAATTTTATAATCAATTTGTTAATTTCAACAAAAATCTTGCTAGGATGTTGATTGGAAAGAACTGGTGTATTCCTAATATTGAGTCTCCTAATCTATGAATTTAGAATATCTTTACATTAAAAAAAAAGAATATCTTTACCTTTATTTGTTATTCTTTGGTATCTTTCACCAGGGTTTTGCAGTTTTCAGCATATGGATTTTGCATACATAGATTTATACTTAAGCATTTCACGTTCTTTTGGTGCTATTGTAAATAATACTGCATTTCAAAATTCAATTTCCAACTGTTCATTGTTAGTATTTACAACTACAGTTAGTTTTTGTATATCTTACAGCTTTGCTAACATCTCTAAATCGTTCCATGGACTTTTTTGTGTGTAGCTTATTTGGAGTTTTTCAAATAGATAATCGTGTCATCTGTGAATAGAGACAATTTTATTCTCTCCTTTCTGAAACAGATGGATTAATTTACCTTATTGCACAGGTTGGGAGCTTCAGTTCTCCAGTATGATTATGAATGAGTGGTAAGAATGGAAATTCTTGTCTTATTCCTCATATTAGGGGGAAAGCCTTTGCTTTTTTATCATTAAATATGAAGTTAGATATATATTTTTTTGAGATGCTCTTTATCAGTTGAAGAAGTTCCTTTTTATTTCTAGTTTGATGAGAATGCAATGTTTAGTCTTCCTTTAAAAAAAAAACTCCACAAATTAGACATTAGTATTAATGGGAATTTTAGAGACATTATTTATTTTAGACCTACTACATGTCTACCATTTTATATGCTTACTATTCTTCTGGCATCTCAAAGTGTTCTGGTATGATTTTCTTTCTTCCTGAAGCACATCTTTTAGAAGTTCCTTTAGTATGTGTATGTGGGTGGTGAATCTCTCTGGTGTTATTTATCTGAAAATGTCTCCATTTCCCCCTCACTCCTGCAGTGTAGTATTAGTAGTGAGTGCACAGGTCTAGACGGAAGTTCTTTTTTATCACTTTGAAGATACAATTAAATCCTCTCAAAATATGATTGATGAAGATGAAAATTTCTAACTGTGTAAAAAGAAGAGAGGGCTTATTGTGGAAACTTGAGAAATGAGTCACCTGAGTCTGTCTGGTTGGTTGACTAGAAGTTTTAGTGGTCTGGTTTACAATTAAAATCTTTGCTCCTCCTTTTTTCCCCAAGATTTTATTTATTTATCTATGTATGCATTTATTTGACAGAGAGAGAGGGAGTGCGGGAGCACAAGTAGGGAGAGCTGCAGGCAGAGGGAGAGGGAGAAGCAGGCTCCCTGCTGAGCAGGGAGTCCTATGCTGGGCTGGATCCCAGGACCTTGGGAACATGACCTGAGCGGAAGGTGGACACTTAACCTACTGAGCCACCCAGGCGCCCCAGAATCTTTGCTTATCCTGATTGTGGTTCCGCACTACTTGGAGGTGGCTGTCTGATTCAAAATAAACACCAGCTTGGTGGTGGTGGTGCCAGTTCTGGATCCCATCTCACTGGCTAGAACTTGCAGGACAGTGACAGCATTTATAGTCATTTGTAGTAATCTCCGATGTAGCTGTGGCCCTATATTCTCTTCAGTCTAATCAAAGGAGAATGGTCTAGAAGAATACAGGCAATGAAGGACTCACCCTCTCCTTTGTGTCCTGACACAGCATGCTTACTATTTCTCTCCAGCCTTTACATCCTCTTTCTTTCTCCTCCACTCAGAAGATAAAAGTTTATCCCACCCCGTTTGAAAATGGGGGCTAGAGAGAAGGCAGCCAATCATTAATGATTAATTGGTGATTAGTCATCCATCAGTACGCCATCCAATTCTCATTATAATGAGGCTTACTATTCTGGGATTTCACTCATTATTTTACTGTCTTCTGGGTTCCACCATTTCTATTAAAATACCCGCTTTCAGTCTAATTCCTTCTTTGTCGGTTGTCTTTTTTCTCTCTGGATGCTTTAAAGATCCTTTAAAAAAATCTTTTGGATTTTATAACAGGTCTAAGAATAGATTTTTAAAGATTTTATTTATTTATTTGACACACACACACACACACACAGATATCACAAGTAGACATAGGCAGGCAGAAAGAGAAGGGGAAGCAGGCTCCCCACTGAGCAGAGAGCCAGTGCGGGGGGGTTTATCCCAGGACCCTGAGATCATGACCTGAGTCGAAGGCAAAAGCTTAACCCACTGAGCCACCCAGGCGCCCCTGAGAATAGATTTTTAATTTCATCCTCCTTGTGATAGTCTGTGCTTCTTGAATCTATACATTCCTGTCTTTCTTAAATTCTCAAAAGTTCTGAGCAAATAACTTTTGTAATATTGCTTCTCAGCATTTAAAATCTGATTATTTATACGTCAGATCTTCTCAGCCTAACTTCTATAATTGTTTAACATTTCTCTTATCTACTGTGTCATTATTCTCTATTCATTCTGGATAGTTTTCTTAGATATTATACAGTTAACAAATTATCTGCGTAATGTGTGACATTTAACCCATCCACTGAGTGTTTTTATTTCAACAAATACATGTTTACTGTGTGAAACTTCATAGGATTATTTGTCACATCTGCTTGATCATTCCCGATAGTCCTTCATGCTTGCTCATCACTGTAACTTATCCTTTATTTTTTAAAAAAATTTCTAAATAGATATCCTGTATTTCACATATGATAAAAATTTTGATATCTCACTTTCTTGGGGGTTTCTCAGGGGTTATATTTATTATTTCTTTTGATTTCTTACTCATGGTGACCTGCTTCCTTTATGCCTGGTGATTTCTGATGGTGCATTCACATTTTCTTGATCTTAATCCAAGAACCTGGGCTTAATTAGAGATATTTTCTCTGAAGAGGTTTTGTGTTTGATTCTGCTGGGAGCCTAGGTCCATTACCAATGTGGAACTATTTTAGCCTTTATCAGCTAGTTTGGTAGCTTACAGCAAGGGTCTCAGATTCAGCTCCTCCATATTACTGTTGAGCTAAACCCTGTTTTCTGAGCACAGTTCTTTTATGTGCATTTTCTTAGGTAGTCTGTTTTATTCTTAACTGCCTATCTGCAGAGTCAGTTTTGTGTATTTGAGGGGCCAAAGAGCTGGACTGAGATATGTCAGGAGGACACAGAAATTTTCCTTACCTTTGCAGACTGAGCAATGCATATATTTGTTTGTTTGTTTGACAGAATCTGGTGGTTGTACAGGTTGAGGGTGTGCCAGATGATCTAGCTCACAATTCTGCTAAAGAAGTCTCTTTTAGCTTGTTTTTTTTTTTAATATGGTTTATTTTTTAGAAGAGATTTAGGTTTAAGGAAAAATTGAGAATTTAGTATAGGGAGTTTCCATATACCCTGAACCTAGTTTACTGTATTATTAACATCTTACACAAGTATGGTACACTTGTTAGATCTAATCAACCATTTTTGACACATTATTATGAACTAAAGTCCATAGTTTATCCAGATTTCTGTGTTGTTTTTTACCTAATTCATTTTCTGTCCCAGGATTCTATATGGAATACCACTTCACATTTTGTTGTCATGTCTCCAGAGGCTCCTCATGGTTGTGACCGTTTCTTAAGCCTTCTTTGTTATGGAAGACCTGGATAGTTTTGAGACGTACTGATCAGGTATTTTGCAGGATGCCCCTCAACTGGAAATTTTTTATTGTGGTTTAAAAAATTATATATATATATACATATTTATATATGACATAAAATTTACCATTTTAACTATTTTTATGTGTACCATTATATATGAGACATAAAATTATATATATTTTTGTGTACCATTATATATGACATAAAAATATATATTTATAACATATATAAATTATAATATATAAAATTATATATAATAAATATATAAAATTATATATATTATAAATATATATAAATTATATATATTATAGACTATTTTTTACATATATCATCAGGTGACATTAGGTACATTCATAATGTTGTACAATTGTCACTATTATCCACTTTCAGAACTTTTTCATCATCCTAAACAGGAACTCTGTCCCATTAAAAAATAAGAGGGACCCAGTCCCTCTCTTCCCATTCCCCATTAATCTCTAGTCCATATTCTGTCTCTGAATTTGCCTATTCTAGGTATCCCATATAAGTTAGAATCATTTAATATTTCTCCTTCTGTGTCTGCTTTGTTTCACCTCACATGTTTTCAGAGTTCATCCATGTTAAAGTATGGATCCAAATTTCTCTGTGTATATATATATATATCACATTTTGTTTAAAAGTTTTATTAATTGCAGGAAGTTTGTTTGCTGATTCTTTGGAATTTTCCCCATAGATACTTATACCATCTTTGAACAAAGACATTTTATTTATTCCTTCCCAATGTATAACTTTTATGTCCTTTTCTTGTCTTATTACCAGCTAGGACTTTAGCTATGATATATAAGAATGGTGAGAGAGGATGTCCTTATTCCTGATCTTAGGGGAACTATTCAGTTTCTCACCATTGAGTATGATGTTAGCTGTAGGTTTTTTTGTAGATATTCTTTACCAAGTTGAGGGAGGTTGTTTTCCTCCAAGAATTTTTGCTGAGAAATTTCCTACCCTAAAAGTTGTTCGATTTTCTCAAAAGCTTTTGCTGCATCAATATTTATGATCATATGATTTTTTTCTTCTTTATTGTCTTTATGTGCTGAATCTCATCAGTTTTAGAATGTTGAATCATTATTGTATACCTAGAATAAATCCCCTACTTGGTTGTGTTGTTTAATTCTTTTTGTACATTATTGGATTCTATTCGCTAATATTTGTTGAAAATTTTTGCATCTATGTTCATGAGAGATATCAGTGCATTGTTTTCTCTTATAATGTGTTAAACTACTTTCATTATTAAGGTAATGCTGGACTAAGAGAATGAATTTAGAAGTGTTCCCTCTATTTCTATTTTCTAGAAGACATTGTGGAGAATTGGTACCAATTCTTCTTTAAAGATTTGGTAGAATTCACCAATCAAACCATCTGTGCCTGGTGCTCTTTCTCAGTTATTGACTCAGTCCTTGACTATTCAGATTATCCATTTCTCCCTGTGTGAATTCTGGTAGTTGCACCTTTCAAGGAATTGGTCCATTTCATCTAATTTATCAAGTCTCTGGGTACAGAGTGGTTTATAGTATGCTTTCATTATACTTTTCATGTTCCTGGGATAATGGTGACCCCTCTTCCATTTCTGATTCTGGTATTGTATTGCTTATATTTTTAAATTTTCTGTGGATTATGACATTTTGACATCTTAAAAAAATCTTTCTGCCTGGTGAGAGACTGTCTCTTCGGGGGCTAGCCAATTCTCAGAGATACCAAAGGGCTCAGCCAGGAGCATGACTTTGGTATGCAAATTAACCAATCCAGAGTCATATCTCCTTTACCTGTACTGTACACCCCAGGAGGGACTATTCCTCTGCCTTAATTGTCCCGGTACCAGATTCCACAAAATAGGGACAGCCTCTATGACCCAAAGCCTGCTAAAATTATTGAAACTAGCCAATCCTAAACTGCCTTGCCTTTTCTGTAGAAACCCCAATATCTAGCTAGGTTTTCCCCCTTGCCTGTATTTTCTATCTTCTTACCACCTGAGGCTTTCCTATGTAGTTCTATGTGGTATACTATGCCTCCTGTTTCTCTCCTGTGTCTCTGCTTGTGGTCATACCTGACTGACCATCACATAAAATGACACAGAATAGGTAATTTTATGTCTTCTTTCTTTTTCTTTGGTTAGCATGGCTAGAAGTTTATTGATTTTGTTAATTTTTCCAAGAACCAGATTTTTGGTTTCTGAGATTTTCTCTATTGTTTTCCTGTTTTCAGTTCCATTGATTTCTGTTCTAATTTTTATTTCTTTTTTTTTTCTCTTTAAGCTTAAATTGCTCTTCTTTCTTTCACTGCCTGAGGTGGAAACTTTCATTGCCAATTTTAGGTTTTTCTTCTTCTCTAATATATGCACTTAATGCTAAGTATTCTAAGCACTGTTTTTGCTGTATCCAACAAATTTTAATAAGTTATATTTTCCTTTTCATCTAGTTCAAAATATTTTTTAAAATTTCTCTTGAGGCTTCTTTGACTCATGTATTATTTAGAAGTATGCATTTCATCTTCAAATATTTTGAGATTTTTCAGTTACTTTTCTGTTATTGATTTCTAGTTTAATTCTATTGTGGGCTGAGAACATAGTTGGTAAGATCCTGTTACAGATTGAATTGTGTCCCCTCAAAAGATATGCTGAAGTCCTAAACCACACTTCCCATATCTGTACGGGCTTGTGACAAGCGTAGGTAGTGTCCCCAGGCATTCCTAGCCAATAGCATCACTACTGGTAGGCTAACATCACTACTGAGATTGACATGAGACAGTGTCCTTAGCCAGTATGACTACAGTCTTTATGAGAAGAAATGCCACATGAAGATAGAGACACTTGGGGAGAACACTGTGATTACAGAGGCAGAGATTAAAGTGTCACACCTGCAACCCAAAGAATGCCGAGAAGTGACAGCAACCACCAGAAGCTGGGAAGAGTCAAGGAAGGATTCTCCCCTATGGTTTTCAAAAGGAGCACTGGCCCTGCCAACACCTTTTTGGACTTCTGTCCTCTAGAACTGTGAGATAATAAATTTCTCCTGTGTTAAGCCACCCAGTTTGCAATACTTTGTTACAGCAGCCAAAGGAAACTGATATAAATTCTATTGAATTTATTAATATGCATTTTATGGTCCAGAATGTGGTCTATTTTGGTAAATGTTTTCTGTGACTTTGAGGAGAATGTGTATTCTGCTCTTGTTGGAGGGAGTATTCTCTAAATGTCAATCAGATCAAGATGATGGATAGTGCTATTTGGGACAATTATATCCTTACTGATTTTCTCCCTTTTTAAATTCTCTATTATTGAAAAAGGGTACCAAAATCCCCAAATATATTAGTGGGTTTATCTTTAACTCTGCAGTCTTTTTAGGTTTTGCCTCATGCATTTTAACACTAAATTGTTTGGTGCACATATATTAAGGATTGTTATGTCTCCATGCGGTGTTAAACTCTTTATGTAATGTTTTTTTTTGTTGCTGATAATTTTCCTTGTTCTGAAGTCGGCTTTGCTTGAAATTAATACAGCTACTCCAACTTCCCTTTGACTAGCATTGGTATGGTGTACTCTTGTCCATCCCTTTAACTTTTCCTTTTAATAACTTGTTTCTGGGGAGGGCGCCTGGGTGGCTCAGTGGATTGAGACCTCTGCCTTCGGATCAGGTCGTGGTCCCGGGGTCCTGGGATCGAGCCCCGCGTTGGACTCCCTGCTGAGTGGGGATCCTGCTTCCACCTCTCTTTCTCTGTCTGCCTCTCTGCTTGCTTATGATCTCTGCCTGTCAAATAAATAAATGAATAAAATCTTTTAGAAAAAAAATAATTTTTTTAATGTTTTAACAACTTGATGTATTTCACGTACCTACCATTCACCCATATAAAGTGTACTACTCATTGGATTTTAATATAGTCAAAAGGTTGTGCAACCATCATCACAATCAATTTTAGTCCATTTACATTACCCCCACCAAAAAACCTTGCAATATCTTAGCCAATCCCCCATCATCTTTCAAATTAGGCAACCAGTAATCTACTTTTTGTCTGTATGTATTTTTCTATTCTGGACATTTCTTGTAATAGGTGGTTATATTGGAATGGAATAATATAATATTTGGTCTTTTGTGAATTGCTTCTTTCACACTTCATGTTTTCAATGTTCATATTGTAGTATGTATCAGTACTTTATTCCTTTTTGGTGCTGAATAGTATTTCATTCTATGATTATATCACTCTTATTTGCCCATTAATCAGTTTATGATCATTTGGGTTACCATTTGGCTATTCTGAATAATGCTTCTATATAAATATTTGTGCGCAACTTTCTGTGAAGGTGTATGTTTTCATTTTTCTTGGGTATATACTAGAAGTAGGTTGCTAGATCATATGGTAACTCTAAGAGCAACTGCCAGGCCGTTTTCTGCAGTGGTTCCACGATTTTATATTCCCACCAACAGTGTATGAGGGTTTGAATTTCTCCCAACTCTTGTTATTGTTCATCTTTCACTTTATTTATGGTATCCTTTGAAACAAAATGTATTTGATTTGATTATGTTTATTGATTTTTCTTTTGTGGCTTGGTTTTGGTGTTATAGCTAAGAGAGCATTTCTTTTTTTTTTTTTTTAAAGATTTTATTTATTTATTTGACAGAGAGAAATCACAAGTAGACGGAGAGGCAGGCAGAGAGAGAGAGAGGGAAGCAGGCTCCCCGCCAAGCAGAGAGCCCGATGCGGGACTTGATCCCAGGACCCTGAGATCATGACCCGAGCTGAAGGCTGTGGCCCAACCCACTGAGCCACCCAGGCGCCCAAGAGAGCATTTCTTAATTCAAGGAGATGAAGATTTTCACCCATGGTTTCTTTGAAGAGTTTTATAGTATTATCTAAGATTAGGTCTTTGATCCAATTTGTGCCAGTTGTTATACCCATTGTGAGGTAGGGGTCTAATTTCATTCTTTCTCATGTGCATATCCACTCATCCCAGTGCCATTGGTTGACATTATTCTTTCTCCCACTGAATGGTCTTGGCACCCTTGCCAAATGTTAACTTTTGTGAAAATTAATAAAAGGAAACTTTGTTTAGAATGGAGTCAGGAGACCAGTAGGGGGAGCTCTCAAATTCCAACAGGAAGAGGCCTACTTGCACGTGGATATTCTTTACTATCCCAGTAGGAGGAAGAGTGTTCCTCATACTTTGGCAACAGCCCAGCCAATAAGAGGCTGTCACTGCTCAGCCAATGGAAAGCCATTATACTGCAAACTCCCAGTTTATGTCAATGGACTGTTGTTTGTAATAGCTTTCTCAACATCCCCCTTTCCTGTATGAGAGCAGTTCTCGCTTTTGTTCCGTGGACTTGGCCTATAGTTCTGCTTCAGTTTACTTGTTCCAGATTGCAGTTCTCTGCTATTCCCAAATAAACCCATTTTTCCTAAAATAAAACAGTCTTATCTTTTAAGGCTACCACCCTAAATGTGAAGGTTTACTTCTGAGCTCTCAATTTTATCCCAAAAGAGCTGGGAAATTTAACCACTTACTGTGTTTCAGCCACAATCCTAATCATGAATTCACTTCTCCTAGTAACTCTATGAGATGGCCACTATTCTTACCCCCATACTGTAGGTGAAGTAGCCAAGATACAGAGTGATTTTCCCAAGACTAAACAACTAGTAAGTGGCAGAGCCAGGACCTTGTTAGGTCCTACAACCTGAACTTAGGATGACTGATTTGAGAGACCGAGCCCTTAATCATGCTATAAATAAATGTGAGAAATTAAAACTTAGAATTCCAACGAAGAGTTCGTTTAAACAACAACAGCAACAACAGATGGAGGTCGAAGTGGTCAATATATTTGGAAAAGCACAAGAGTAGAGGCTTTACTAGCTAGCTTCTTACAGAGTTTTAGAAACGAATCTGCCTGCCTTGGTTGAAACCTTTCCAACCCCAGCTTTAAGAATTTCCAAGCGGAAGCACCGGGGAGGCTTCTCTGGTTACTGGGGCAGTGCACAGGTGCGGTCGCCCTTTCCGCCCACAGTCCCGCGGTCCGCCCACTCCCCTGCCCCCAGGCCCCACCCCATCCTCAAGCGGCTCTCCGCCGAGAGCCCAGGAGAGTTTGGAGTCTGGGCTCAAGGCGCTGTGCTGTCCGGGATGTGATAAATCTCGCGGGAAGATGCGCTCGTTGCCTCGGTTACAGCGTCCGTGGTCCCGAAAGATGGCGGGGCGAAGTGTTGGTCCTCGGGTCAGTTCAAACAGACTCCGGGGTAGCGACCAGCTTCTTAGCCGGCCAGAGAACGCGGGACCTCATTTAAATTCGGGTCTGAAAGTCTCTTTCTCTTTTACAGAGACGGAGCGTTTCAGGCGCTCCGCTCCCGCCGCGCGTTCAGCAACCTGCAGCGTCTGGACGGGACCTCCTAGCCAGGGAGGAAGAATATAAGTAAGAAATTAGGCCGTTCAGTTTTTCCTTCTTTCTTTTACCCAAATGAGGTTGCTTACAAGTACTTTCGTGGTGACTGACTGGGTATTTGGGATCCCTCACTGTTCGTTCTCCTTTCAACATCCTGTTCGCTCGTCTTCATCTCTTCTTAGCTCACTTCTTAGGTGTTTGAAAGGGGTGAAAATTTAGCCCAAGTAAACGTGTTCATCAGCAAAATGATACTGCTAGAGGTGATTTGGCTAGCAGGAATTGCCAAATAGTTTCCAGTTCAAGAAAACCCATTTAATTGGGAGCTCTTGGAAGTTTAATTTTGTGACTTTCTCCTAGGCTTGGTTTCTAAACTGAAAGCGTACTCCTCCTCCGTGCGGTTGGCATTCCCGTTCTCTCCACATTGGTGGTGGTAGGAGGCTGTCCTTTCCTTCTCGTCTTTCAGTGTAATTACACCTATTCTGACAACACGTGCTTTCGTTCTTGGACTATTTCCCTCTTCATCCCACAGTTTTCGCACAGAAACCAGAGTAATCATTTAATTTGATCAAGTCAGTTTTTTGCCTGAAACTTTGCAGTGGTTCCCTGCTGCACTTTAGTAAGTCGGTTAGATCTGACTCCTGTGTCTTGTTTGATCTGGTGCCCTCTCTTTTTTTGCCTCAGAGGCCTTCTGAGTTTCTCAGGCTTTTCCCTTGAGGGCAGTCATACTCCAGCCTTCCACCTGTAATGCTAAGCGTGGTCTTCCTGAATTATGTTAAGCTTCCTAGTTACTCTTTTTTTACTGACTTCATATTCTTTGCAGTTAGCATAATGGTTACACATTAATTTGTTAGTGTACTTTTTGTCTGTTTCCTCCACTGGTCTGTAAATTCTTCAAGTCAGAGGCCAAGTCTATTGTCATTGCATATACCCTTATAAAATACCCTTATTTTAACAACTCATTTTCTTTATAATTTACCTAATTTAAATTAAAATTTGAGAAACATTGTAGCACTACTTCATATTGTTTAACATAAAGTTACCACATGATCTATACTTAAAGCATATTTATTTTTATTTTCTGACCAATTTACTCTTTTTTATTTTTATTTTTTAAATTATTTTAAAAGATTTTATTTATTTATTTGTTAGACACAGGTAGGCAGGCATAGAGAGAGGAGGAAGCAGGCTCCCTGCGGAGCAGAGAGCCAGATGCGGGGCTCAAGCTGAGGACTCCCGGATCATGACCTGAGCAGAGGCTTTAACCCACTGAACCACTAAACTGGGCACTAAACAGGTGACCAGTTTACTCTTTTTTAAATTCAAGTTAGTTAACATACAGTGTAGTATTGCTTTCAGGAATAGAATTTAGTGATTCATCACTTACACGTAACACCCAATGCTCATCTCAACAAGTGCCCTCCTTAGTGCCCATCCCCCCACCTAGCCCGTCCCCTCCAGCAAACCTGTTTGTTCTCTATATTTAAGAATCTCTTATGCTTTGCTTCCCTCTCTGCTTTTATCTTATTTTATAAAACTAAAGCATATATATTTTTTTTTTATCAGAGAGAGAGAGGGGGAGAGAGCAAGCACAGGCAGACAGAATGGCAGGCAGAGGCAGAGGGAGAAGCAGGCTCCCTGCTGAGCAAGGAGCCCGATGTGGGACTCGATCCCAGGACGCTGGGATCATGACCCGAGCCGAAGGCAGCTGCTTAACCAACTGAGCCACCCAGGCGTCCCGAAACTAAAGCATATTTAAAGTTAAAATGGAACTGTACTGTCTTTTGATAAACTAGGCAATTGTTAATTTGCCATCGCAAATAGGAAGATAATAATTCTCCTCTACTTAATTAAATGAGTCTTTTTAATAAAATGAGCTCAAAAGTGTATCTAAGCAACTGATCTCTTGTCCTTGCTCAGGTCTGAATTAGCTTGCCCAACCACAAATGGTTATTTTCTTTACCATATACCAGATAGCACCAAATGCCTGCACTGGTTAGGTTAAATCAATTTACTTACTTAAGGGTATATTTTGCACCTGGCTCTGGTGTGTTGTTATGGTCCTGCTTAAAATCATCTTAAAGACATCTACAGAATCTATTCTATTTCAGCAGAAATCATTTTGTGGTAAAGGTGGCCAGTTGTTACTTGTTCTTTTATCTTTACTGGGGTGTGCAGATCTGAGGCATATATGAACAGAGGAGCTCCCAGGCTCAGCCTGAAACTGTAGACTACTTCTGTGCCATGCAGAAGAGTAAAATGTCTGGCCATTCTTGTAGGCAGAAATGAGTTAATAAGAGAGTATTAAGCCATATGTTCTTGGTAGTAAGCATATATGGGATGTCTTCATTCAGCAGAACACAGCACTTCTTGGGAATCCCAATCCAAAATCTTCTATAATCAGCTCTTGTCGAATATTTGGAGGAAATAATCACTGAAAGGATAGATTACAGAATATGCTGATGGCTCAAGTCAGTAGGTTTTCCATGTTTCATGCCTATGTTCTAAAACCTGAAAGCTAAACAATAAGACTATGTGACATCTGTTTTAAATGTCCTGATAGCTGATAGGGCAAGCCCCACCCCTCCCTATAGCCCATGCCCATAAATGCCAATTACATTTACAATTACATTTACAATTTACAAGGACATTATTTCCTTTAATTCCTATTTTGAATGAATGTTAAATCTCATCAAAACTTTTTTCCCAAATTAATTTAGGTGATTAAATGCCCTGTCCCTCACACACACACACACACACACACACACACACACATTTAATGTTTTAATATATTGAACTACCAAGCAGATTTTTAATTTTCCTTTAAAGACTGCTGGATTTGATTGCTATAACTTTATATAGGTTTTTCGCATCTTTGAACAAAAGTGAGATTGGCCTTATACTTCTATCTTGTTCTTTTCCTTCTGATTATTCTCCTAGTCGCATGAAATAACCGAATAGTTTTCCTTTTTTATTTTTTCTGTTCTTGGAAGCGTTTTGTAACCAGGGATCATCTACATTTTGGTTAAAATTGTGAAATTGAGTATGATGTATTTTTTGGATAGAATTTTTTTGCCTATCAATTCAGTTTCATTAAAGATTATTCATTTGTTTAAATGTACTAATGCTTCCAGAATAAATTTTGGTTATTTGATAGTTTTCTAGAAAAATGTCCACTTCATGTAGGTTTTAAAAGGTAATAGCATAAATATGCTCTAATATGCTAATTTTTTTCATTTTAATAATAGTTAATGCTTTTTGAAATTCCAGTATAGTTAGCATACAGTGTTATATTCATTTCAGGTTCACAATATAGTGATTCATCAATTCCATATATCACCTGGTGCTCATCACAACAATTGTACTTCTTCATCCCCATCACCTGTTTCACCCATCCTCCCACGCCCTCCCCTCTGGTTAAGAATCTGTTTCTTGGTTTCTCTTTCTCTCTTTTTCTCCTGTTTGCTTATTTGTTTTGTTTCTTAAATTCCACATATGAGAGAAATCATGTGATATTTGTCTTTCTCTAACTGACTTAATTTCACTTAGCACAATACTGTCTAGCTCCATCCAGATCTTGCAAAGGGCAAGATTTCATTCTTTTTTTTATGACTGAATAATATTCCTGTGTGTGTGTGTGTGTATACCTTATAAGTTTTAAGTCTTGTCTGTAACCTTATACACATCTTTTTGAAGCTTTCCAGTATTATTTACTTTTGTCTTTTTATCCATCTTGCTGGAAGGTTTATTTTATTGGTCTTTTCAGAGAACTAGCTTTTGATTTTGTTGCTAATCTATGTAGTTTTTTAAAACTTCATTGGACTTTAGCTCTTCTAATTATGGTGGATTTTTTTTTTACTTTTTAGTTTAGTTCTAATTTATATTTAGTTTACTTTTATTTTGTTTTTTAGTTTTTTCTTATTTTTTAATAAATACATTTAATTTCTGTAAATTTCTCTCCAACTACAGCTTATTTGTATTTCAGGAGCTGTTTTGATATGTATTTCTTTTGTGGTTATTTAGTTTTAAATAATTTATGATTTTCGTTGTGGTTATTTAGGAGTTTTGTTAGTTCCCAAGCATATTGGGTATTTGCTTGTTTTATTTTTGTTATTCTAAATTTATTTTTAATTGCACTATGATCAGAGAATTATTTACTACTGATTTTTAAAAATATATTGAAACTTGTGAGCAGTACATAGTCAACTTTTGTAAATGTTCACGTATTCTTCATAGGAAGGATATTTACTATTTGATGAATCTCTTAGCTCAAGCCAATTAATTTGGCTGTCCATAACATCAGTATCCTCACCTTTTTCCCTGCTAGCTCTGCTGATTCCTATTAGAGGTGAATTAAAATAAACTATAACTGTAGTTTTAAAAATTCCCCTTATAATTGTGTCCATTTTTGCTTGGATGCTATATTGCTTGATTTACTTAAATCTTTTAGATGAATTCTTCTTTTCCTTACTATTCACAGCCATTTTTTTTATTCCTTTATTTACAAGCTTCTTATGTCATTTAGCTTTAACAGCATCCTTTTTATGTCCTGTCTAATCATTTCTGCCTTCTGATAGGTGAGTTTATTTATATTATTGGGTTATTAATTTGAAGTTATTTGAGCAATCTTATTTTTTGTGTTTTCTTTTTACTACCGCTTTTCTTTATTTTTTCTGTTTTCTGTTGGATTGATGGAATTTTTGCTATATTTTTATTTTTCTTTTTCTGGTTTGGAAGGCTCTTAAAATACTTGAACTTGGTTTTCCCATCTGTTAGGTTAGGTAATGATTTACTTCCTGTTTATCCAGGTTATCATTAACATTTTTATATTATGTACTAATTTGGATTTATCATATTTTCAGGTTTTTTTCCTCATCATGATTTTTTTTGCAGGTTCAGCTTCTTCCTTCCCGAAGTATAGACCCTTCATTACTTTTGAGTCTGCTCTTTTCTGAAAATTTTGTTACATGACATTTATTTTTCAATGAGTTTTGCTGCACATAGGATTTTATCCCACTGAGCCACCCAGGTACCCTGCTGCACATAGGATTTTAAATGGTCTGTTTTCTTCCTCCCCAGTCCATTAAAGATAACACTTATTTGTCCATTGGAATCTAGAGATGTTGAAAAACCATCTTAGGTTTTTAGAACATAATGCCAGTAGACTATTTTTCTTGGTTCTTTTATAATAATTCCTTCGGTAACTTGAAGATTATTTTTGTCATTGAAGCTCTGCTATTTCACTATGATGTATACAGGTGTGGGCTTGTTTTCTTTCTTTCTCTCTCTCTTTTTTTAAAGATGTAATTTCTAAGTAATCTCTACGTGCAGTGCGGGGCTCATACCTACAATCCCAAAATCAAGAGTCACATGCTCTACCAACTGGGCCAGCCAGGCGCCCTGTTTTCTTAATTCTACTTGAGATTCATATCTTTCCTCAATTTAAGAAAACTCTCAGTATTCATTATTGACATTCCCTTCTTCTATGGAATTTCCTTCTGCAACTTCTATTAGGTAATTAGACATCTGTCTTTGTCCTATAGTCTCTCTTCAATGCATGTTAACCTCTTTTATTTTTTTATCTTTTTGTTTCTCTATCTCCTTTAGGTGAATTTTCTCCTGTCTTCTCACTCATTTCCTTTCCAGTTCATGGTATTGTTCAGTGTATCCATTGAGTTTGAGTTTTTAAGTGCAATGATTATGTTTTTCATTTATGTAATTCTGTTTGGTTCTTTTCTAAATTCAGTGTTCTTTTGTAATAAATACTTCTTCTTGCCTAATGGTTTCTATTCCTGCTTTTGAGGGAGTGGGCAAATGAAAAATGCTGATTTAAAAATCTTTTAAAAATAGATTTTTAGATTTAGATGATCCTGTTACTGTGGTCTAAATTTTGTTGTGTTTACTAATTCTCTGCCTCCGTGATTGCTTTCTTTATGCAATTTGTTGTCTTTGTGAAGTCATTTTTAGCAGGCTTTGCTTTCTGAGAGAGTTCCATATATTCTAGGTAAGTGTCCTTGTAGGTTGATTTCACATTTACTTTTCCGGGCTTATCAGAGTTTTGGTGTGGTGTGGTTTTGGTGTGGCTTTCTGTACTAAAATTTGGCATAGGGTCTCTATACCATCTGAGTAAATGAATTTGCTGTGTTTGCTCACAAGAGTCTTTTCCACCCAAGGCTCCAGTTTCATTTCCGTTTACCTAAGGTTAGGGGTGTTTTTGTAGTCTGTGTTTCACAGGTGTAGCCTTTCATGACTCCCACACATGCATCAGTTTTTAGCTGTTAGATACTTTTGGCTTCTGTTCCTGTTTACTGCTCTCACTTTGAGTTGCTGCTTTATTTTTAGTGCCAGGGTATTTCCCTTGCCTGAGCTGGAGATTAGCAGTATTTCCTACATTACATTTTATCCAACACGTCCATTGGTTTGAAGCAGAATAGTGTTCTGTGTCACCTCAGAATACTGTATTGACCAGAAGCTTCTATTTAAGTTCTTGTGATTCTTGTTAAGGGAATACGAAAAATAAAGTAATGGCATATTAACTGCAACTTCAAGTCTTTATTAAATATTTTTCTTTTGATTAACTCATCCTAAGATGTAAAATATTTCTTAGAACATTAGGCTGTTTTAAGAAGGGATATAGTGTTACTTTTTTTTCCCCCTGGGAGTGGGGATTGTCAGTGATTTTTGTTATTTCTGACTCACCTATTTAAGTAAAACAAGATGTTTTAAAAATTGCTCTACGTGTTCCTTTCATATAATTTCAAAAGAGCCTAGATGGTCTAGAAATGTGAGCTATGAGTAAAACTCAAAAGTTTTTTGCTGTTGAAGATGTTTACTATCATGTTAACCTTTAAAAGTGAAAAAAGGACTTTGACAGTAGGAACAGTTGAGTACATTATATTAAGTGCAACTCATTACAATATTGTTTAGCTGTTTAATGCATGGATTATAGATTATGCAGAGCTAAACAATTCCTTCTATATTAGTATGGGAAAACATAGTATAGGTGAAAATTAGAAGGGATATGAAAAATAGGAACATTTAGATGATGGTGATAGGATTATGAGCAATTTTATCTTTAAAAACCATTTCCTTTAGTGATACTGCCATTCTTCCATTCAAGTTGGGCCATATAGTACTCCTGTTCTTTGCCAGCTTCCAAATAGATAGAGGGGAGGAAAAGGAGTGGCAGGTGGTGGTTCAAACAAGCACCTTTGTTTCTGAAGCTGATACTGAAGTAACTGAGATGTGGGCCACATTAGCCCTGCTCACTAAACCCCAGATTTACCTCCCCAGTTGCAGCAACACCCCCACACCAAAGTAGGCCTCTCCCCCATCCTGCCTCATTCCTGCCCCCATTTGGAGTTAATCCCATGAAGATGAATAGTGGAACTGAATTCAACCTACCCAATTTATTCTACCCAAATAAATCATTACACTTGAAGTGAGGGCCAGAGACCAAGAGTTAGTGTTTGAATTTCTACCACAAAAGATCATGAGTTGGAGGTAAGTGTTCTAATAGTAATGGTAATTTTAGAGTAAAAAGGTCATGTGAATGTTTTGGCATTTCTCGATCAGTTAAAGTGTAGTTATTGAAATTTAATTACTTTTATTTTTGTTAGAATCTTCAGTATATCTCAAATACTAAATTATTTTTTGCTTTTAGGCGCTTGAATGCAGAATTAGAGGCAAAAACAGCTGATCTGGTTCGACAAGCTGAGGAAGTAATAGTAAGTGAATGCACGATTATTATTTATTTCCTACGAGTGCTAGTTTTTTTTTAACTTTCTAAAGTGCCCAAAGCATACATTTTTAGGTCAATGAATTATCACAGATTGAATATGAATATATGAATAGATGCATATATGCACTTGTGTTTCTGATATGCACACATTTCCTAAAAGCCACTGAAAAAGTGTTTTCCATTTAGATGTCCCAACCATCTAATTAGTAAGAACATTGATATTTAATAATCTTTCCCACTACTTTAAAATTAATATTTGAGAGTAGATGTATAGAATAAATGCTGGTAATTCAGTAAGGTTAGACATAAAATGGGCTCAGGACAAAAGTTGAATAAAGGATAACAATTATCACTAATACTCATGATAATTTGTTTCTTAAATTCTGCAGTTGGATTTAATTCAAATTTTTAGGGCTAGACTAGTCAGATTTATAGTTAGAAAAAAATGTAGTGAAGTTATATCACTAGACAAAGTCAGTATATTTTGCCCCATTCTGGCTGCCAGATTGGTTGTTCCAACTTTAAGCAGCAATTTAAGAATTAGCATTCCCATTATTTATTGATAGGCTATAGTAGTATTCCTTAGACAAAGAAAGTAGCTGTTTTCAAACTTTTTTCAATTTTTACTTTTTTACCCTAAAAAATTATATTTTTTTCTTTTAAATTCTCCACCCATCCTCCTTGGAGGTGGTAGTGAAAAATAGGCAAAAATTTGTTTTAATGCCTTTTACAGATCCATCATTATTTGTTAGTTTTGTAATAAGAATATTTCAGGTAATATAGATAATGGTTACAGATTTGCTAGTTTCATTTATAATCAAATATTTTATTAAAAATAAATTTTTACATTGGGAAGGATATGTGCTATGATGAGTCCTGTGAAATGTGTAAGCCTAATGATTCACAGACCTGTATCCCTGGGGCAAATAATACAATATATGTTAATAAAAATAAAAAATAAAAATAGAATAAATAATAAATTTTTATTATATCTTTTAGTTTTTGCCAGTGTCAAAGAGCAGGAAAATAATTAACAAACCCAGTGTTAGAGGAGAATGAAGGACTCATTATACATTCTGCTCCGAGAATCCTCTAATAAGGATGATTCCCTTTCCACTTCCTAAAAGAGTAGGGTAGAAGCCTGGGAAGTGTGGGGTAAAGGGAGAGGACATTCCTGCCCCACGGAAGCTAATGGATATAACTTTGCTGCATTGAATTTTTGTTCACTCATTTTCACTTTAGTTCACTTCAGTATCATTGCCAAAAGCTTTCACTCTTAGTGCTCTTGGTGCTTTAGTGCTTCATGGTCTTCACATTGATGCTCTCTGGGGCATGGGTGGCTCAGTCAGTTAAGCACCTGACTCTTGATTTCTACTCAGGTCATAATGTCAGGGTTGTGAGATCGAGCCCTGCGTTGGCCTCTGCACTGGGTGTGGAGCGTCCTTAAGATTCTCTCTCTCCCTCTGCTCCTCCCCCTCTGCCCCCACCCAAGTGCATTCTCTCTCTCTTTAAAAAAAAAAAATTGAGCTTTGCCCAATTTAAGACAAGTTTTTCCACCCATTAAATGAACTTATGCTCTAATTTCTTGTGAGTCTAATTTCCTTTGTGTGTTAACACAAATTGGAAGACTGATGTAGTGGGCAAGCAGGAGGTTGATAAGATCAGATAAAGGCATTGATACATTTTTCCCTTAGAATTGACTTTCTGAATCCAGAATGAATGAAAGGTGAAACTACATTGTTACAGACCTTATACTCATACCATACATAGCATTTGAGTTCTACGCCTTGATTTCATGGAAGCTGTGGACAACTCTGAAATGATTAATGATCAGAAAGGGACTTGACAATATCCTGGTTTTGTGGTTTCTCTCTATATTATTTATCTTTATTCATTTAACTAGAGAGATCACCAAGAAGTACAATCAAGGCCGGTTTCAACACAAATTAAATCCTATGAAAAGGAAGAGAATTGCAGTTTAAGGTAAGTAACTTAAATTCTCAAAACACCATTTTTGGATGATGTATGTGGATCTTTTGTCATGTAAAGTCTTTTTTGCATGTATTAGAAATCTATTTAATATATAATATACTAATGAAAAATAATGTAATATATAATATACTAATAGAATCAAGGCTTATATGAACCAGACATGATGTAAACCCTTTACCTACTTTATGTCATTTAGTCCTCGAAGTATTATTTTGATACAAATATTATTGTCTTCATCTTACAAATGAGGTAATTGGAGCTTAGCAAAGCTCAGTAGCTTGCCCAAGGATATATAGATTATATGTGATTTCACCGAGATGCAAACCATAGTTGGTAAAGATTTCTGAACCTGTTCTTAAATAGTATACTACCTTTCTTTTAAAATTTCATATGAAAATTAGATTAAAATGTTAGTAAAAATAAAATAGATCTTTTTTTCCTTGAATTTCATGTGAACTTCAGGTATGTCAAAAAAAAGGAGTCAAGATGCCTGGGTGGCTCAATCAGTTAAGTGTCTGCCTTCGGCCCAGGTCATGATCCTTGGGTCTTGGAATTGAGTCCCACATTGGGCTACTTGCTCGACAGGGAGCCTGCTTCTCCCTCTGCCTGCCACTGCCCCCTCCTTGGGCTGTCTCTCTGATAAATTAATAAAACCTTCCCAAAAAATAGGGTATCAAGATGTATTTAGGAAAACAAAGGATCTGTGTGAATATTACTATAAAATCCTACAGCATAGGCAATGGTGTTTAGTCTACATTCTAAGTCTCTTACTATGAGCTAAAGTCAGATTATTCTCTTCCAAGCCAGCAGATAGGAGTTGTATTTTGAACCTCCAGCTGACTCTTTCTCAGCCATGATCAGTGAAAATGTAGTTGATGAAACCTCCCAGCCTAGTCTCTGGGTGACCATGTGGAACTTATGGGGAAAAAAGGGCTCTCTATCCCTCTTTACTGCCACCAAAATTTGGGGGTTGATTTCCTACTTATCCTAATAATAGAGCAACTGGTATTGAGAATCAGGTGCCATATGACAAAAACTTGGAAAGTGTGGCTTTTGTTTTGTAGTTAGGTTGTAGCCAGCAAGGAAACTGATCCTGGAGGCAGGAAAGGTAGAGAAGCACTATTAATGTCATGACAATGGGTTTAGTAAAACTGCCACCTTTGGTAAAGGCAGGACAGATGTCAAATGAACTTGTGCTCTCAGAGAAAGAGGTTGGAAAACAGAATATGAGTAGGATGTGCTGTTACTATTAGTTGTATTCTTTCCCCACAGAATGCTCTTGCCAGTCTTTCAGAAGTTAGCTGGCCAGAGGCATGTGGTTTTATTTGTGGACTCCCAATTCTATTCCATTAATCTATATATCTGTTCTTATGCCAGTACCACATGGTCTTGATTACCGTTGCTTTGTAGGATTATCTGCTTTTCGACCAAAAAAATTACGAGATAAAATTGAGAAAGTCTTTGAGGAACAAAAGTCTATTAAAGCTCAGCCTTGAAGCAAAGATGAGACTAAAGATGTGGTCTTCATGCTATTAATAAAACTTTATAATGGATTAAGGTTCTTCAGGGCAAGGATCATTTTGAATGGCACCTAGTGAAACTTCCAATTTGATAAAATGGCTCCGGGCAAAGCTCTGCCTAAAGGTATAGTCTCCCCATAGAAGCCTCACAATCTCAAAGTAAGCCATTATTAAAGTGGGTGAGATGTTCAGTATAAAGAAATATAGTCTTGGAAGGAACTGTGGCTAGAGTAATGGCACATGGAACTGACCAGAATCAGATGTGAAATCCACTAATTTTGGGGGGAGTTGTGCCCACTAATAAACTTTGAATGATAGACTGAAACTGTGACTGTTTAAATCTCAAAACAGCTGTAGGTCCTCCCAGTCTTCTAAGATGAAGAAGCAGGCTGTAACAGGATAGAACGTTTAACACCTTACGGGGCTTACAAACAAAAAAGGAATGTGTTACTTAAGCAGCAGTATATTTAGCTCATACTTGAAATATTGGGACATTATTTACTTAAAAGTACTGCATATGATCCAGCAGTTCCCTTTTAGGTATTTACCCAAGGGAAGTGAAGACACATGTCCAAGTGAAAACCTGTATGCGAATGTTTATAGCACTTTTATGCATAATTGCCAAAAACTGGCAATAGCTCAGCTATCAAGTGGTGAACAGATAGGATACGCAGATTATGGTATATCCATGCAATGGAACTACTTGGCAGTAAAAAGCAGTGACCTACTGATGCAGTGACAACATGGAAGCTAAGTGAAAGAACACAGATTAAAACATATGTGTACTGTGTGATTCCATTATTTTCAAGGGTTGTTTTGTTTTTTGAGCTTTTATTTAAGATCCAGTTAGCATACAGTGTAATATTAATTTCAGGTGTAGAATTCAGTGATTCATCACATATACAACATTCAGTGCTCACCACAAGTGCCCTCCTTAATACTCATCACCCATTTAGTCCATCCCCCTGCCTTCCTCCTCTCCAATAACCATTAGTATGTTCTCTAGCGTTAGAAGTCTATTCTCTGGTTGGGTTGCCTCTCTTTTCCCCCCTGTATTCCATTTATTTGACATTTTGGAAAAGGTAAAACTATAGGAACGGAATCTGATTAGTGGCTGTGTGTGATGGAGGGGAGGAAATTACAAAGGGTCACAACGGAACTTTTGGAGATGATGGAAATATTCTCTGTCTTGGTTGCTGTGGTGGCTGCATGACCATAAAATTTGTTAAAATTTACAGAATTGTTTGGGACGCCTGGATGGCTCAGTGGGTTAAGTGCCTGCCTTCGGCTCAGGTCATGATCCCAGGTCCTGGGATCAAGTTCCACATTGGACTCCTTGCTCAACTGGGAAGCCTGCTTCTCCCCCTGCCTGCCACTCCCCTTGCTTGTGTTCCCTCTGTCTTTGTCTCTCTCACTCTCTCTGACAAATAAATAAAACCTTAAAAAAAATCTGTAGAACTGTAGAGGTGCCTGGGTAGTTCAGTCGGTTGCATGTCCTCTTGGTTTCTGCTCAGTCATGATCTCTTGGCTTATGGGATTGAGCCCCTCATCTGGCTCCTTGCTCAGTGGGGAGTCTGCTTGAAAGTTTCTGTTCCCCTGCCCCTCCCCCTACCTACGTCCTCTTTTGCTCTCTAAAAATGAATAAATCGTTAAAAACATTTATAGAACTATAAATCTAAAAAGAGTGTATTTAAAATTTTTTATATCATTATACATATGAAACTACATATCCTTATTACATGTAATGCTTTCTGATATTTTATGACAAATGATGTTTAGCAATTATTAAGATTCCAAAATTTGGATTACAAAGATTAGGCACACATTTTATCAAGTAAAGTGAAAGACTGAAATGATGGTAACAACAGTTAATCCCTAGATTCTATTGAAGCAAGTGAGAGACTGATTTCACAAGTATAAAAATAAATCTGTTGGTTTCCTTTCACTAAATTTTCCTTAAGTGCAGAGTGGTGATGACACCTCTGTTTACCTTGATCAGGTGGCTTTTTAAAGAAATGCTACTATTTGAACAGCTGGATTTTACCACGTGAAACATGCCCCTTGACTATTAGTTGGAAGTTGCTGAAGATGGAGGTAATTCTGTAAAGAGGCAATCCATTTTAGCTTAGAACAATCATTTGTGTAAATGATGGTGGTCAGGCAGTATATATTATAATAAATCTTCAACATTCAAGGTTACTCTGCCAAACAATATGGTCAGGAAACCAGAATCTCGTTTCCTAATAGCATAACATACATATCCTTCAGTCTGCTGGAAGCAAGATTTGCCACACAAATCATTTGCTATGTTACACACAAACCTTTCCTGGAGAAGTGTAACAAAAATAGGTAGAATACAGTGTTTTAGTTCATTATTCATGGAACTACACTGACAAAATAATGTCACTCTCCTAACCCTGAGGGAGACTGATAACCGTTAAATGTCTTTTGGCTGATACATATGTGTATCGGGGATGGGAGGTGGAAGATGCAGAAAAGTAAGGAAGTGGCAAATACTAATTTGATATGAAGGCCATTAAAGAGGACACTTAAAATTTGTAGAAAAGTTGGTAACTTTATTTTTCTATTTTATTTTTAAAAATTTATTTATTTGACAGAGAGAGATCACAAGTAGGCAGAGAGGCCGGCAGAGGGGGTAGCAGGGTCCCTGCTGAGCAGAGATTTGGTAACATTTTAATGTTGTATGTGAGAATGATTAAGTCTGTAATTTTAAGGTATTTTGAAAGCCGCCTTTTTTTCTTTCCAGAGCTATTTCTAGTTCTTTAAAATGTTGTATATGATACTCTCTAAGTATCTGTTTGTGTTTAATATTGAAATAACTTATGTATTACTAGTTGAGTAGGTGGCATATGATGGGAAGTAATTTTGTTTTTGTGTCCTTATTATGGTTATGAATTCTCAGGGGATATGATGGAGTTTTTTTGTTTGTTTGGTTTTGTTTTGGTTTTGGTTTTTTGGTTTTTAACAGCAACAATAGATAGTAACATGGTAGATTTTCAAAAATGCTAATACAGGTAATAGGGATAGTCAAGACAATTGATCAGGTGTAGGCAAACTCTTCCAATAAAGAGCCAGATAATAAATATTTTTGTATTTGTGGGCTTTACAGTCTTTGTCATAACTACTCAACTTTGCTGTTACAGTGAGAAAATGAATGTGAAATGAATGGTTGTGGGTGGATTCAGCCCACGGGCCATAAAGTGCAAGACCCCATAAACACTCTTTGTTTTAAATAAAAACATATTTTGAAAACTGCACAAAAAGGAGTGTATTTTAGAGGTCAAACTTCCAGTAATGAGTTAGTCATGGCAATGTAATGTACAGTCCAGTGAATGTAGTCAGTAATACTATAACAGCTTTATGTGGTAAGAGATGGTAACTAGACTTGTTGTGGGGACCATTTTGTAATATATAAAAATACTGAATCACTATGACTTACACCTGAAACTAATAGGCTATTGTATGTCAATTACACTTCAATAAAAAAGGAATGTGAAATGTTAAAAAAATGAGTTATATTTTAGATACATTTATTCATGCATTTAACAAATACCCAGTGACCGTTTAAGAGCTCATATGCTAGGTACCATGCCAAGTACTAGGCATAGAGCAAACAAGGCAGACATGATTCCTACCCTCATGGAGTTCACAGTGTAATGGGGAAAACAGACAGTGACCACGTACTTAAATACATTTCAAAGGATAACATTGGATGAGCTCACACTAAAAGCCTTGTAGTGAATCATTTTGTAAAATCAATAATCCCTGTGGGTTACCAATAATCACTCCTTATGATTTTTATTTGTTAAAATCTGTGCTCTATTTCCCTACAAAAATACTCATAGTATATCTTCTCAAAAGTGAATTATTTAACCAAAAACTTTTGTTTGTGACACTTATCAAAATTAGTTGACATGTGCTTAACTAGAATCATAGAAATGTCTACTTGCCAATTATCTGTTTTCCCTTTTAGATATAATTATTGTTGAATTTTATTGTGTCTCTGTTTAGTAACATCTATTATTAATGTATAATGTTTATTTTTGGTCTGTAGAGATCTGTTGTCTGAAGAGATAGTTCATCTGCATTCAGAAACTAAGGTATGAAATCAAACTTTTGAGGCACCTGGGTAGCTCAGTTGGTTAAGCCTCTGCCTTCAGCTCAGGTCATGATCCAGCATCCTGGGATCAAGCCCTGTGCTGGGCTCTCTGCTCAGTGGGGAGCCTGCTTCTCCCTCTTTCTCTACCTCCTGCTCCACCTGCTTGTGGGCTCTCAAATAAATAAATAAAATGTTTTTAAAAAATTAAACTTTCTATAAATATAATTACATTCTGTAGAGTTTAGGTTATTTTTTAGACTTTTCTTAGAATAAAACGGAGGAGTATGACTATAGAAATAGAGTATAAGCCTTGATACTTAGATGCCTTCATGTTGCTCATAAAATAAATTTGAATGCTTTTTTTTGCCTCATACTTTCACTGAACAGTTTGGATATATATTGGAAAAAATTCTAATTAAAATGAATCTGTAACCTAAGCATTTTTAGTTTTCTCTCTGAAGCCCAAATTTACCACATACACCACCCAAAAAAGAAAAGTATTTCTATACAAAGGTGGTAATTTGAGAGGTTTATTTATTCATTTAGATATTTACAGTGCATAGATAGAACACTCTTGCAGGTGCTAGGCAAATTGGGATCTACAAGTTCCCCACCTGCTGGGATCTAGGCCAATGGAATGGTATATGTGCGGGTCAATCTGGGAAATGATCAGTGAGGAGAACTAAATTCTGTGAGCCAGAACATCCAGTGTAATGTTCACTAGCTAGCTGAATATCCTTGAATTTTGGAGGCTCATTTTCCTTATCATTGAATCTGTTAGTGCTAGTGATATCTAGGTCTTTTCCAGCTATACATTTCTGGGATTCTTTAAAATATAATTTGATTAATAACGTGAAAATAGCAATTCTTCTGTGTAGTAAACTCACAGTTCTGTATATTACAAAATTGCTTTTCATGACAAATGATTAGAATCTAATTAATCAGTAATTTAATTCTTTTGATGTAGCCAAAGACCAAAAATGTTGATGCAGTAAACAAGGTTCCAAACAAACTGCGCTCTGCAAATAAAGGAAGAAAAACAAATTCAAGGTATAGTACAGTTTTAAAATTATTTTCCTTTTTTAGTTTGATGATTCACAGTACCATCATTTTAATTATTAAGCTCTATTGGTTTCTCCAGATCTTTTTATACCTTACACTGTGTTTATCTTATCTGCATTGAATAATTTAAAACATGTTCTACTCAGAAATGTCTTATAACAGTTACTAAATGTTTCATGTTTTTCTCTTAAGCAAAATCACCACATTTCAAAATTTTAAGTGTTAAATATTTTCTTACAACTTAGACTAGAACATAGGTGTCCTTCTCTGACAAGTGTACTTTTATGAGCTTTTAATAGAACACTGTACATTATTGCATATATTGACATACAGAATGATCTAGTGTGCTCTAAGTAAGACTATCATATCATTGTAATTTACATTCTGTTGTTTTTGGTGAGAAATAATTCAAGACTGTTCTTAGTATTTTAAGTTGTAAAGGGGACCAAGATGCTCTTTAGAATAGGAGACCTAAAAAAGGAAGGTCACACATGCCATGTATTATACCAACCAGCTTCTTTTTATTAAATGTGTAACTTACCCAAAATGATAATTTACATTATACTCCTAGAAAACTCTTTGTTAATGTTTGTGTCTTTTAATTGGCTAAATAACTTTTTTGTTTTTTGAATAAAAGAAGGAAAAAAGAATGAAGCAATTATTAAGAGAAAATAAATCTAAAATAGAAGAAAAGAGAACTAACAGAACTGCTTATCTTATTTTCAGACTTCAAAATTACTTTTTAAATAAAAGATTGTTTTTCTGAACAAAATTCTGAAGGCCTTGCTTATGTTGTAAAAGTAAGTTAGGCTTTAAGTAAAAAGCTAAAAATAAGGTTTTCAGAACTATAAACTTAATGGATTAGGGCTGGCCCATTCCTTAATGCCTTTACTAGTGACTTTTATTTCATATTTCTTTCCTTGTTAAGAAAATCAAATCTAGGGGCACCTGGGTGGCTCAGTGGGTTAAGCCTCTGCCTTTGGCTCTGGCCATGATCTCAGGGTCCTGGGATCGAGCCCCGCTTCAGGTTGTCTGCTCAGCAGGGAGCCTGCTTCCTCCTCTCTCTCTTTCTCTGCTTGCCTTTCTGCCTACTTGTGATCTCTGTCTGTCAAATAAATAAATAAAATCTTTTAAAAAATCTAATCTAATTTTTTTGTTGGCTTTGATTCTGGTTGGGCTATGTTTCTTTAGGTGGAAAAAACGAGTTGATTTTGATTGAGCTAATAGCTGTTCACTCTAATTTTTTTCTTAAGAGGTATTATTCAGTGTTTGCAGAATGATGGCTAGAAGCAATGTCAATTTATGTAGTTATTCTTGAGCAGCGTGTAATATAAAAGCGACAGTATGGATTTGACCTGGGAGGCTAAGTTCAGCACTCTTGAGTTTTAACGTTTACTTGTTTGGAGGCAATGTCTAGACAAACTGGCTTCATAAGCCTTCTCTAACTCTGTTAGCTGTGTGATTCATAAAAATTGAAAGTCAAGTAAGTCTTTTATAATATCATCCTTGAAGGTGTCAATTGTAGATTTTATCATAAGTTTAAAATTAATAATTCTGATCTGCTTTGTTATTTGAATAAAAAAGTCCTATCTCCTTTATATATTGACATTGTATATAATATATGAATGTGTACATATATGTGTGTGTTTATTTATAGTATAAAGTTGAAATACTCTGATGTACAGACTGCCAATGATGTTGCTATTCCAGAGGATTTCTCAGACTTTTCTCTTGCAAAAACAATTAGCAAAATTGAAGGGCAACTCGAGGAAGAAGGTTTGCCTGATTGTATAGATGATGATATTTTTTGTGGTGTTAGTAACGACATTGGAATAGGTAAGCTTTCTTTTCTTTTTATCCTTATATCACAGTTACTTAGAAAAAGGTATTTAGGATCAATTTTTTTTTGCATTTAAAAAATGTATTGTGATAACTTGCATTTGTTTAAAAAATCCTCTAGTGGGACATGATGGTAGGAAGACTGAGTGGAATTATAGGTGAAATAAAATTGGTTTTGAGTCGGTAATTGTTGAATATGGGTGATGGGAAAGTGGTTTTTTCTTTGATATAATCTCTCTACTTTTACATATGTTTGACATTTTCCATTATAAAAAGTAAAAATGAAAAAGACTATATGGAGGGTGCCTGGATGGCTCAGTTGGTTAAGAACCAACTCTTGATTTCAGCTCAGGGCATGATCTCAGGGCGCTGGGATTGAGCCCTGTGTTAGACTCCACACTCATAGGGGAGTCTGCTTGAGACTCTTTCTCTCTCCCTGGCCCTGCCCACCTTAATAAATCTTTAAAAAAAAAACAGAAAAGGCTATATGGTATCAGTTTCATTAATAACATTGCAACTAAGGTTAACATGCCCCATAGCTTATCATTAAAACATTAAAATAATTTGGGGGGGGGCAAAAAGAGAAGGAGAGAGAGAATCTTAAGCAAGCTTCATGCCCAGTGCAGATCCCAACGCAGGGCTCCATCTCACAACTCTGAGATCATGGCCAGAGTCAAGAGATGCTTAACCAACTGAGTCACCCAGGCGCCCCACATTAAAATAATTTTTTAAATCCAGTATTTCTTTGAATTTCTTTCATTTATTGATATTATATTTTACTTACTGCATGTTCAAAGGATAAATGAATGGTTGATGTGGCATCAGTTAAAATAATCACATTAGTTTTCTAGTAAATGTAATTTTCTTTCTTATAAACTCATTCTCTGCATATCACTTTGAAAAATAATACTAAGTTTAGATCATCTAAAAACAGAATTTAGTTACCAGTAATGCCTCTAGAACTGTTGATTTTGTGAGGAGCTACCCATGTGTTTATAAACAGAATAAGACAATTACCTGTATTTGAACATGGTTAGTACTGAACTATATTTGTGACTTCAAGTCACTTAGCCTCTCTATAATAGCAATTTCCTCATTTCAAAATATAGCAGTTTGTATGAGATAGTCATAAGATTATCTTTAAAATTCTGTTGATTCTGTGAAAACCATAACAATTTATATGTGTAATGATTATTTTGCTACATGCTAGTCATAAATGAGCAACTTATTTATGAATTTATTACATTTACTGACTTATCTAAGCTTTCTGGGGGTACTTTTCAGAAGAGAAGTTAAGTGAAGCAGGAAGTTGCCTTTATGTCTCTGTCAAGACGCCTTCAAGGACACAGTGGTCACACCTTGACTGTTCTTCAGGACACAGTCACCCATGGCCCTGTTAGAATTATTCCTGCTTTTAGATACATAGAACCAGTACAAACTACCTTAAATTGCTACTTCCTTTTTATTGCTGAAGCATCTCTTGGCCACTTTGCCTCCCTGCCTTCCCTTTCCAGACTATTTGGCCAAGGTATCGCCCCTTCTGGGGGAGTTTTCTCTTACTCCATATGATTGCCTGAATAGCTATATAGGCAAGAGGAAAAGATCAAAAGTAGCTTAGTAGCACATGCTGCTCTCTAGGACTAAAGTCAGAGGGAGATGGGCATGGGAAGTTAATGCTCTGGGCCTGCAGAGGTGAGAGCGTTCAGCTCCTTTGTGACACTGAGGTTAGTTGAGGGAGAGAAAGAGATGATCAAGTCATGCTCTCCCATTCTTCCTCCTTCCTCCTTTGCAGACCTGCTACTGCAAACTACACATTTTTAAATGTATCATTTCCCTTCTATCCTGTACATGAGAGGCTTGAGGGGAGATTTGAGACTAAAGAGGTCTAGGTAGGTTAGAGCCAGTCACCATTAATTAGCTCCATGGTAACACTGGGAGCATTTAGTAAGAAGAGCTTTGGAGTGGGAAGTGTGTATGGAGATGTTTTGTGCTCTGTTGGGATATATCCTAATGACTCTTCAGAGACAATTCAGAGTGTTTGTTCAGGATAAGATCCATGAAGGCAAAGCTTGTCTTTTCCCTACTATGCCTGGGACATTACAGAGACTTAATAGATATTTTTTAGATAAATGATCAAATGAATTATGGAGTGAGTTTTGAGTTCATTTTTCACTTTATTTACTTATATAGTTCTGGAAATATCAAAGATTTATTGCTGATATCACTGAATAAAAATTTTTAGGTAGCAATGAAATACCAAAGGTAGATCTTAGGGACTGTGGGAGAAAGCTTCAGCAGTAAGGTATTTCTTTGCTTCTTAAGCACATAGACTACATTTTAACTTCTGTGAAATCGGGATATGTGTTGTGGTCACTGGTATTTTGTAATCCCAATGGCTGAGATTGAAGTTGAGTTTTGCTAGAGAGGTTTTATATTTGTTTCTGCCAAACACCTAGGGACATTACCAGCCTGAAACCCCTTTAAATTCTGACTGAGGTATTTTGAATCATGTTGGTAAAGTACACATTGAATCTGCAGACTTAATGTGAGTACTGGATTGTGGTTCAGATTCTCAGGAGAGTTTTTGGTTGTTTTTTTCTTTCTTTACTCAGTTTCAGGCTGAGATGTGAACAGTTCCTCTCTGTTGGGTGGATTTGTTTTTCATTTATCTTTATAGTATGGGTGTTTAGTGTCTTTAGTGTTCGCAGAGAGGGATCTCTGATAAATTCCCCATCTTCCACAGTTTTTCCTCATAAAATAATGGTCTGTCTTGCAATTGATCTTAAATTCAGTGAAAGACAATAAATGTAATTATTTAAATCTGCAGAAGCCCAGAACAGATTTCTAAAGGCCAAACTCCGTGTTATGCAGGAAGAATTGGATAATGTTGTATATGAATGCAATAAAAAGGTAAAAACCTCTCAAAATAAATTCTCTAATATTCAAAGATTTTTAGGAGCAGTTTCAATTATTTTTAAAATGTATTCATTGAGATGTAATTTACAGTTAAATTTTGAATTAATTGTATGTAAATACTGAATTTTATTCTATTTTGAGATGTTGAATTTTTCTCTGAGCTAGAGTTAAATACTTGTTAGCAGTTAGAATTTTCTGTATAAGATTTACAAATGTAAGCTATTAAATAAAAATAAAACATCTGACTTCCGTTTTTGAGGATGAAAATGGAATGCAGTTTGTTTTTCTTTGTGGAGTGTATATAAATATCTCAAATCATATGACGCTCCATTTTGTTTTCTGCTTTATGTTGTGATACCAAACCTTTTGCATTTTTTCATATAATCTATAATTTCCTACATATAGGAAAATGAAATTCAGGATTTAAAGTCTCAAATAAAAAACTTTGAAGAAGATCGTGTGAGACAGCAACGAACAATTAATTTGCAACAGTCTCAAACAGAAAAATATAAAACTCTTTTTGAAGAGCTGAATAAAAAATGTGATGGATTACAGCAACAGCTGTCTTCAGTAGAAAAGGTAATAATTTTGCTTGCTTTCTGGACCTAATGTTAAATATACTATAAAACATTGAAGTTACATGTTTGTGTGGGCACCACTTTTGTTCAGTTATTTTGTTAATATTTACTAAAAAGTCTTTCACCTATAAGAATATTTTTAATAGCTTTATTGAAATACAGTTCACATGCAGTATGAATCACCTTTTTGAAATATACAGTTCGGTGGCTTCTAATATATTCAAGGACTATGTAGCTGTCACCATGATGAGTCTTAGAACATTTTCATCACCCCAAAAAAGACACTCCATACCCTTTAGCCACTGTACCCCCCGGTCTTCTCTCAGTCCCCTCCGGCTCTAGGCAACTTCTAATCTGTTTTCTGTTGGTAGATTTGCCTCTTTTGGACACGTGGACATGCTATGTGTAGAATCATACGATATGAGGTATTTTGTGACTGACATCTTTTAAGAATGTTTTTGAGGTTCACCCATGTCGTAGTACATATCAATACTTCATTCTTTTTTATAAAGTAATATTCCCTTATATGGATATAAAGCATCTGTTTATCAGTTGATGGACATTTCTGTCATTTCCACTTTTTGGCTATTTTGAATAATGCTTCTGTGAACATTAACATACAAGTTTTTGTGTGGACATATGTTTTCATTTGTCTTGAGTATATACCTTAGAGTAGAATCATTGAATCATATAGTAACCCTGTGTTTAACCTTTTGAAAAATTGTTGACTATTTTCCAACTAGCTGTATGATTTGTACATTTCCACCAGTAGTGTGCAAGGATTCCATTTTCTATACATTCTTACTAACACATGTTAGATTATCTTTTTGGTTATAGCCCATGTGAGGTGGTTGAATCATTTTGATTTGCATTTCTCTGATAACTAAAGATATTGAGCATCTTTTCATATGTTTATTGGCCATTTGTATATCTTCTTTGGAGAATGTCTGATCAAATTCTCTGCCCACTGTTTAAATTGGAATTTTTAAATTACTGAGTAGTAAATGTTTTTTAATATATTTTAAATACAAGTCTCTTATCACATATATGATTTCTAAATACCTCTCCTATTATTAGGGTTGTCTCTTCATTTTCTTTACAGTGTCCTTTGAAGCACAAAATTTTTAAATTTTGAAATCTAGTGTATCTAATTTTTCTTCGGTTGTTTGTGCTTTTGGTGTCAAATCTAACTGGATAATATATTTTAAATAAGCTGTCTCATTAAAAAACTTATATTAATGTACCATTGAGATAATAAAAACAAAACATACTGTACAGTATTACTTTGTAAGACTTATGATAAAAATACCATATAAGAGACTTAAGGAGTAAGAAATTTTGCCGTCGTTACTGTATTTTTCTTTAGCATGTTCATGAAAAAGTATGTTTCTGACCATTTTGGTCTTGTATAATTAGCATTATCTCTGATAATAAATTTCTTAACATTGGCTTTATTGAGATAAAATTTGTGTATAGTAAATCACCCATTTTAAGTATACAGTTCTGTGAGTCTCAACAAATAGTTATTTAACTGTCACCATAATTGAGATACAGAACAGTTCCACCATCCCTAAGAATTCCCTTGTGAATTTAGTCAAGTCTTCCTCCTACTTCCAGTCCAAAGCAACCTCTGATCTGGTTTTTGTTCTTACATTTTGGTCTTTTCCAGCATGTAATGTGAATAGAATCACATAGAATCAACAGGCTTTTGAGTCTGTTTTTTTCACTTGTATAAGGCAGTTGAGGTAATCCATGTTGTAGTTTATTCCTTTTCATTACTGAATAGTGTAACATTGATGGATATACCACATTTTGAGTACCTATATATCTGGAAATCAAATAATTATAGTATCTAATAGTGTAAGTCAGTACTGTCCAAGTTGGTAGCACACTGTATGTGACTAGTCCAAATTGTAGCATGCTGTAAGTTTCAAGTAAATATCAGACTTTGAAGTCTTAATGAAGAATAAAAAAAGTATTTTTATATTGATTACATACTAAAATATTTTGGATATATTGGGATAAGTGAAGTATAGTATTAAAATTTTACTTGTTTCTTTTTAAAGTATCTGCTAGAAAATTTAAAATTACATATGTGATTCATATTATGTGGTTCATATGTCGGTCTAAAAAATATAGACAAGTGTTCTAAGGAAAAAATTGTTGTATCTGGGAAACCATTGTTTTTATTTTTTATGATACTTTATCATTTGTCAACATGCTACCAAGTTTCTGGTCATCTCATCATTGCCATTTAACATAATCTTGAAACCTTACCTACATCTTTCTCTTCTTGTTCCTGGCCTTTATATCCAACCTATGCATTCTTCAAATGTTTTGCATTTATTTTTTCTTTTCAATTTCCATTGTCCCTTCTTGATTCAGGCTATTATCTTGTTTCTGAATCCTCCTCACTGGTTATTTTATGTCCTCTCTTTTTTCCTTACCCATTGTATCTTGTACTCTAGCGATAGATTAATGTTCCCAAAAGACTACATTGATTATAACTCTACCTTTGTGTGGGCAGAAAAGAAACTAACTTTTTTTTTTTTTTTAGTACTATGTGTCAGGCAAAACATTTTACAGAAAAGAAACTGAGTCTGAGAGGTGAAACAAAGTGCCCAGGGTCATACAGGTAGTGGCAGAATAAGATTCAAACCATGTTCGTCTGACTCCAAAGTCTCTGTTCTTCCTACAAATCATGTAGACTCTTTCTCCAGGCTCTCAAAATTAAGTGTCTTAAACACACAGGCTGTTTAGAGTTAAATATTTGAAACCTTTGATTCAGTGAGCATTCTAAGCTGTTATGATACATTGACTATCTGAAGATTTTTATGACTTTCATTAGCTCTGAACTTCTCATCTGAATCCTTATCTACCTACCAGGAAGAGAGGTCTAACAACTCTCATGGGTTGTGTGGAACTCAAGAATGAATCTTTTTTTTTTTTTTTTTTTTTTTTGCTAATTCTGCTCACTATATATCTCTAAAAACAAACCTCAATGTACAATTGATAGAAATGCAAAACAGAGCTTGAGTTTGATGGAACTACTTCTATAAACCTATAAAAGCCAACTATCTGAAAAATTACTATACATATTACACTAACAGGTGGAGTTATTTCTAAAACGTAAAAACAGAAAACATTTTATTTCAGCCTTGAATTTTGTTTTTCAGTTAAAACTTTTCTGAGAAATAAATACAATTAAATATACTTGTTTTAATTGTACAGTTCATTGAGCTTTGACAAAATAGTGTATCCTTATAACCACCACTGCAATCAAGATAGAATTTCTATCACTTCCCCAAAATTTCCTTTGTCTCCCTTCCCCTAATTCTGCAACCTCCAACCATGGCGCAACCAGTGATCTGCATTCCTTCATTACAGACTAGTTTTCCCTGTTCTAGAACTTCATTTAGATGGAATCATAAGTATATACTTTTTTATGGCTGGCTTCTTTTGTTCAGCCTAATGATTTTGATATTTGTTAACGTTGCATATTTTGTGGTTCATTCCCTTATATTACTGAGTAGTGTTTGTTTATAGATGTACTTTATTTTTTGGTAGGCATTTGAGCTGTTTTTAACTTTGGACTATTAGAAATAAAGCCACTATGAATTTTCATATACAAATTTTTATATAGATACATGTTTTTGTACAGGGACATCCAACATCACTCCTGATTTCTGGGTATAACGGAAAGTATATGTTTAACTTAATAAGAAACTGCTAAACTCTTCCAAAGTAATTGTACCATTCTTCATTCCCATCAGCAATATATGAGAGTTCCAGTTAGTCTGTGTCTTCATTAGCACTTGGTATTGTCAGTCTTTTCAATTTTTACCATTAAACCATTTTAGCTAGATTAGTATGTCATTATTATTTTAATTTGTATTTCCTTTATAACTATTGGTCTTGAGCATCTTTTCATATGCATATTGGCCATGCATATATCTTCTTTTGTCTGTTCAAACCTTTTGCCCATTTAAAAATGTATTGAGTTGAGGTAGGACTTAATTATATTTCCTTCTATAACTCTTCTGCTAGAATATATATAGTGAATAGTTTCTTCCAATCATACTTGGCTTTTTTTTATTTTCTTGACAGTGTTTTTCAAAAGAGTTTTAAATTTTGATGAACTCCAATATTTTATTTTACTTTATTTCTAGTTTGTGCTTTTTTCATCTTATTCAAGAAATCTTTGCCCACCCCATGAGAGAAAATCTTCATGTATTCTTACAGGAGCTTTATGGTTTTAGCCTTTATGTATGTGTGTGTGTTTGTATACATATATATAGTACATGAATAAATCTGTAATCTATTTTAAGTTAATTTTGTTTATATGGCATGAGAATAAAGATCAAAATTTATTGTATTTTTCATACAATCAGCATTTGTTGACAATACTAGTCTTTCTCAATTTAATTACCATGGCACCTGTGTAGAAAATGAATTGAACATATATGTGAGTCTATTTCTAGACTATTCTGCTACATTGATTTATATGTTCATTGATCTATAGTTTGATACACGTGATCATTCAATAAAACCATGTGGAGTGGAGTTTTCTTTTTGGAAGGATTCTAATGATCAGTTTATTTAGTGGATGAGTCTATTTTGATTTTTTATTACTGTTTGAGTTAGTTTTGGCAATTTGTGTTTCTTAAGAAATTTTTCCATCTCATTTTAGTTATCAAATTTATTGGTATACATTTGTCCTTAATATTCCCTTATTATATTTATAATGCCTGTGTTATCTGTTCTAATGACACCTATCTCACTCTTGATATTAATAATTTCTCTTTTCTATGAGTTAGCATTTAGCTTCATTGACTTTTCTGGGCTCTTTTTGTCAGTTTTCTATTTCATTGATTTCTACCCTTTAGCATTTCCTTAATTCTTATTTGGGATTAATTTAATTTCAGAATTCTTTTTTTTTTTAAGATTTTATTTATTTATTTGACAGACAGAGATCACAAGTAGGCAGAGAGGCAGGCAGAGAGAGAGAGAAGGAAGCAGGCTCCCCGCCGAGCAGAGTGCCTGATGCAGGACTCGATCCTAGGACCCTGAGATCATGACCTGAGCCAAAGGCAGAGGCTCAATCCACTGAGCCACCCAGGTGCCCCTTGTTTCAGGATTCTTAAGACAGAAGTTTAGACAACTGATTTTCTACTTTTCTTCTTACATAAGCATTTTAAAGCTATAAATTTTCCTCTAAGTGCTGCTTTATCTGTATTCCATAAATTTTGATGTTGTCTTTTTTATTTTTATTAAGTTCAGAGTGTTTTCTAATTTTCTTCATGATTTTTCTTGAACTTTTAGATTATTTAGAAGTACATTTTTAAATTTCTAAATAATTGGGGATTTTTCATGTCTTTCTGTTAATTTCTAATTTAATTCTGTGGTATGAGAACCTACATTTTATGATTTCATTCTTTTAAAATTTGTCTTCACCAGTTTTACAGGCCAGCATTTGGCCTCTTTTGGTGAATACTTCATGTAATTTGAAAAGAATATATAGTATGCTGTGTTGGATGGAGTGTTCTATAAATATTAGGGCAAATATGTTGATAGTGTTGTTCAAGTGTTCTGTCAGTTATTTAGAGAGGTAGGTGCTGGTGCTATAATCTCTGACAAGAATTGTGGATTTGTCTATTTCTCTTTCAGATGTATTTTTAGTCTCTGTTTTGAATGCCTGCACATTTGGGATTATAGTGTTTTTGATTAACACGTCTTTATAATTACAAAATACTTTTTAAAAAATCTCTAATAACATTCCTTGTTCCAGAATCTGCTTGCTTTGTCCGATATCAGTGTAGGAATTCCAGCTTTATTGTGCTTCATGTTTGCTTGGTATATCTTTTTCCAACTTTCTACTCTTCATCTGCCTTTATATTGACAATGGGTTTATTTTAGCCAGTGTATAAATTGGGTGTTGGTTTTTCATCTACTTTGATGGTCTCTCTCTCTTATTGGCATGTTTTTAGACCAATCATATTAATGCAATTTTTGATGTTCTTATTTAAATTTATCATCTTGCTGTTTGTTTCTTGTTTTTTTCTAACTGTTCTTTGTTACTTTTTTCCGATTCTGAATTGAATATTTCTTTAGTATTTCATTTTTTTCTCCACTGTTGGCTATGTCTCTTATATTTTTATGATATATTTAACTCAAAAAACATAAAACATATTTACATGCATAAATTATATAAAACACAAAAAGCATACTTACCATATCACAGTCTACCTTCAAATCATGTTATATTCTTTCACATATAAGACCCTCACAACAGTATATTTTGTTTCTGCCTCTTTTCCTTTATGCTTTTACTTTTTTTTTCTCAATTCATTACTTTAATACATTTATGTTGCTTGAGATATGGGATGCTGAGGAAGGCATGCACATAAATCAAGGGTAAAAACATAAAACCAAATCCAAAGATAGATATTATGGCTGTAAATTCAACCTGACTTCAGGGTTAGTATTCTGTTTTTTAAAATTTGTATTTATTTTATTTTTATTTTATTTTTTATTTTTTTATTAACATTATAATGTATTATTTGCTTCAGGGGTACAGGTCTGTGAATCATCAGTCTTTTTTTTTTTTTTTTTTTTTTAAAGATTTTATTTATTTATTTGACAGAGAGAAATCACAAGTAGATGGAGAGGCAGGCTGAAAGAGAGAGAGGAAGAAGCAGGCTCCCTGCCCAGCAGAGAGCCTGATGTGGGACTCGATCCCAGGACCCCGGGATCATGACCTGAGCCGAAGGCAGCGGCTTAACCCACTGAGCCACCCAGGCGCCCAGTGAATCATCAGTCTTAAAACAGTTCACAGCACTCACCATAGCACATACCCTCCCCAGTGTCCATCTCCCAGCCACCTTATCCCTCCCTAACCCTCCCCTCCAGCAACTCTCAGTTTGTTTCCCGAGATTAAGAGTCTCATGGTTTGTCTACCTCCCTAGTTCCACCTTGTTTCATTTTTCCCTCCCTTCTCCCCACACCTGCCCTGCCTCTCAAATTCCTCATATCAGAGAGATCATATGATAATTGTCTTTCTCTGACTGACTAATTTCACTTAGCATAATACTCTCTAGTTACATCCATGTCATTGCAAATGGCAAGATTTCAGTTTTTTGATGGTATTCCATTGTATATATATATACCACATCATTATCCATTCATTTGTTGATGGACATCTAGGCTCTTTCCATAGTTTGGCTATTGTGGACATTGCTGCTATAGATATTGGGGTGCATGCCCCTTCAGATCACTACATTTGTATCTTTGGGGTAAATGCCCAGTAGTGCAATTGCTGGGTCGTAGGGTAGCTCTATTTTCAATTTCTTAAGGAACCTCCATACTGTTTTTCAGAGTGGCTGCACCAGCTTGCATTCCCACTAACAATGTAGGAAGGTTCTCCTTTCTCTGCATCCTCGACAACACCTGTTATTTCCTGGCTTGTTAATTTTAGCCATTCTTACTGGTGTGAGGTGGTATCTCACAGTGGTTTTGATTTGTTTTTCCCTGATGCCTAGTGATATTGAGTACTTTTTCATGTGTCTGTTGGCCATTTGGTTGTCATCTTTGCAGAAATGTCTGTTCATGTCTTCTGTGCATTTCTTTGTGTGTGTGTCTATGTGTTATTTTTGGCACCATAAAATACATCATTATTTTTAATGATGTATCTTAGTTTTTGATGCAGTGTTCCAAGATGCGTTGTTTATGTACAACACCCAGTGCTCCATGCATACGTGCCCTCCTTAATACCCACCACCAGGATCACTCATCCCCCAAACTCCTCCCCTTTAAAACCCTCAGTTTGTTTCTCATGGTTCATCTCCTGCTCCGATTCCCCCAATTCACTTTTCCTTTCCTTCTCCTAATGTCCTCCATGTTATTTCTTATGTTCCACAAGTATGTGCATTTCTTGGTTGGATTATTTCTTCTTGGGTGTTGAGTTTGATAAGTTCTTTATAGATTTTGGAATTTATCTGATATATCATTTGCAAATATCTTTTCCCATTCTGGCAGTTGTGTTTTGATTTTGTTGACTGTTTCCTTTGCTGTGCAAAATCTTTTGATCTTGATGAAGTCCCAGTGGTTCATTTTTGCCCTTGTTCCCTGACCTTTGGCGATGTTTCTAGGAAGAAGTTGCTGTAGCTGAGGTCAAAGAGGTTGCTGCCTGTGTTCTTCTCAAGGGTTTTGGTGGATTCCTGCCTCACATTGAGGTCTTACCCCAATATTTCTTTAAATAGTTATATTTTAAAGAGCTTAACATATGAAATGCCTTTTATATTTGCCATTTCTGGTATTCTTCATTCTTTAGATCTGTTTTTCTATATGCCTGCTTGAAATAACTACCCATTCAATCCTTGTAGTGCCAGTTTGCTAGTCACTGATTCCCTGTTTTTGTTTCTTTGAAAAAAGACTGTTCCTTATTAATTTTTTTTAATTTTGAAAATTACAGATTCACAAAAGCTGCAAAAATAGAGGTCCTGTGGACCCTACACTCAGTTTCCTTCATTGGTAGCATCATCATTCACCAGTTTCAGATGCAATTGTGTGTGTTTGGGTCCCCTTAAATTTTTAAAGGATATTTTCTACTAGATACAGAATTATCAATTCAAAGTTTGTCTTCTTTTAGTATTTTAAAGATATCATCCCATTGTCCTCTGGGTTATGTCATTTCTGACAGAAAGTTCACAGTAATTCTTTTCTTTCTACCCTTCCATTTTTATGTCTTTTATCTTTGTTTTTAAGACATTCTCTTTGTTACTTGTTTCCAGCAATTTCATAATGATGTGTTTTCTCAGTTTTGTGTAGGAAGTGTTTATTCTGCTTGAAGTTTGTTGAACTTTTTGAATCTGTGGGTTTATAAGTGTTCATCAAATTTGGAAAATTTTGACCATTATTTCTTGCAGTATTTTTTCTGTACCCTGTCTTTCCCTCCCCCAATCTGTAACTTAAGCTATACTTTTGTTAGAATACTTGATATTATCCCACTGATAATATATCCGTGACATTAGGTCACTGATGTTCTTAGCTCTTTTTTCTTTATATTTTTTATTTGAATAATTTCTATTGCTGTCCTCAGTAGTCCACTGATCTTTTTTTTTTTTTTTTTTTTAAAGATTTTATTTATTTATTTATTTATTTATTTGACACAGAGATCACAAGCAGGCAGAGAGGCCAGAGAGCCCCACGCGGGTCTCCGTCCCAGGACCCTGGGATCATGACCTGAGCCAAAGGCAGAGGCTTTAAGCCGCTGAGCCACCCAGGCACCCTTACTGATCTTTTCTTTGCAGTGGGTAGTATACTCTTAACCAAGTGAAGTGTTCATTTTGATATAGTATTCATCTGTAGAAGTTCCATTTGATTCTTTTTTATATTCTTAATTTATGTCCTCATTATATTAATATATATAATTAAAATAGCTGTTTTGACTGTCTTGTCTGCTGGATCCATTGTATTTCTCATTTATGGATTTGCTTCTGTTGAATATTTCTTCTGGATATCAATCACATTTTTCTGCTGCTTGGTTTAGTTAGTGATTTTATACAGGATACTAGACATTGTGAATATTGTATTGTTGAGTATCTGTGTTTAATGTGCTCTTTGAAAACAAGTCATTTTTTTTGCCAGTTTAGTCCCATTGAGGCCTGTTTTTAAGTTTGGCTTGGGTGTGTCTAGAGTAGTCACTAGGTGAGACCTAGTTCTCAGTATACTAAGGATATCCTGTGTAGATTCCTAAAGCTCTCTCCTAATGGAGTTCCTCCTCCTTTGAACTCTTCTTAGAATTCCAGCTGCCTCAGTCTTCTCCAGCTTCCATCGCTATTTCCTCAGCTTGGCAGACTTGGCTCTTTTCTCCTCCTCATACCCACAGTGTGGATATTGCCTCCAGGCAGAGCGCTGGGATGATTGTAGGACTACTCCATTTATTTCTCTTCTCTCAGGATTCATAATCCTATTATCTTCCTTTATCTCTAAATAGTTATTTTACATGTTTTGACTATTTTTTTGGTTGTTTACAATGTGGTTTTATGTTAGGTTCTTACTGTTTCATAATGGGTAGAATCCTTAATCTCTGATTTGTTTTGTTTTGTTTTGTTTTTGGTCAAATTAAAGTCAGTAGGTACATTCCACAAGTTTCTCTAACCATGGGTTATGTCACACAATGCTTATCATTAGTAACTCACACACACAAAAAAGTCTGCTCTCTTTTTATCTTTCACTCCAGTTAAAATTGAGGTTTGTATCATTTCCTAAAGATGCTTTTGTTCTTTTTTGTTTCTGTAGCAAAACTCCTCAAAAGCATTTTGTTAATTTCTTCAGGTCTTTATCTTGCAAAGAAAGCTTTTAAATTTTTTATTATATGTATCCTGCAAAGCCATGATATTAGTGGCCCTTATCTTTGATTAATATTATATAGTTTACAAATTGCTATCACATACGTATGATAGTTGTGTGTAGTCATATGTTTTTATTACATAGATCTGCACCTCTCCCCTGTTCTTTATTCCCTTCTCCCCCAGCTTACATTTCATGGTGTACTACTTAATTATCTATTATATATATTCTTTTTTTTTAAGATTTTATTTATTTATTTGACAGAAATCACAAGTAGATGGAGAGGCAGGCAGAGAGAGAGAGAGGGAAGCAGGCTCCCTGCTGAGCAGAGAGCCCGATGCGGGCCTCGATCCCAGGACCCTGAGATCATGACCTGAGCCGAAGGCAGCGGCTTAACCCACTGAGCCACCCAGGCGCCCATTTTATATAAATTCTTAATTTTGTGTGCCCATCGTTCATGTAGAATGGTACCTGGCACATAGTAAATCCTCGATAAATATGAATAAGTAATTAGGTATAGATCTCATTACTACCAATTTCAGATGCAGAAACTGTCTACCACAGCTCATAGGTTCTCTGAGTCCAAGTTTATTGCTTTTTGTACCTTAGCCACTTATTTCTAGAATTTCCGATCACTTATTTGTTCTCATCTGGTTATTCCTCTTCTGAATTACTGTGGCAATTTGTGTTACTCTTAAAGCGTTTGCTATCATTTTGTCAGTGCTGTGGCTACTGATACATAGCTCTGTCTGTTCTTGCCTTCTCACAGTTCCTTATGAATGCTTTGAAAGTTAAGAGAGAATGGCAAGTTATTTCTCATTGCATCTCATAGGATTTAAGTTTTAAAGTGAGATTTTAATTTCTTTAGGCGATCTAGATTTTTCTTTTAAAGCTAATTTAAAATTCAGGGCTTGAAATCTTTCCTAAAAGTTTTCTCTAACAACACGTAGACTGCTTAATTTTTTTTGTTAACAATAGATTTACTTTATTATTTTCAGTTTATAACCTCTCTCATAAAAAATATTGGTATCTTGTTTGCGCTTTGTAAAAAGTACTTGAGTGTGATTGAAAACAGAAATGTTTTCAAGTTTTTTGGTGAGGTTTTCCCTTTCCTTAGTGGGTTTGCTCATATGGGAATACTTTATTTTGTATTTTACTTTTCTAATGCTTATCTTTTTTCTTTTTCACTTCTCCCAAGAAGGGGGCCATGTTGATTAATGGATAGAAGAACATAATGTGGTGTTGGATGGTTTTCATTTTTCTACGAAGTAGGTTACAAAGTCACCAGCAGGAAAGAGAAGGGCAAAGATTTATTTTCCTATTCTTATGGGTGGAGGCTAAAATGAGGCAGCTAGAACTGTGGACTTTGTAGCTAATGAGAATCTCTGCCTTTTCCATGTGAACAGTGAGATAAATCAAGCTTGCTCTTACTGTAGCTACCACCCACAAAGCTGTGAAGAAGGCTGGTGATAGCAGATGGTATTCATACACAGTTTGATTTGTTTAAAAACCCACATAAAGAGCAGCATGTGTTTTGTTGTGTTTTGTTTTGTTTTGCCCTTAATTACTTAGGGCCAGGGAGATCAGTTTTCAAATAAAACACAGTGATACAGCCAGGAGGAAAAAAAAAAATTATAGAAGAAGAAAACAGACAACTGTATTTTTAACTGCATCATTTCAATTCCATGATATTTATTGAATATCTGTTGTATATAAGGCTCTGTACTAGGCACTGTAGGGGATGCAAAGAAGAGTGAGTTAAATATTACAAAAAAAATTCAGGTGAATAAATATGTCATTAGTGCCTCTTCTATGCCACTGAAGTTCCAGGAATACAGAAATTAAGACCGTTTCTGTCCTCAGTGAGCTTATATTAATTGTGGGGGAAATGAAGTAAACTGATAGTTTCAGTTCTGCACAGCAGGTACTGTGACATATGTGTGTTAAGGTGTTGTGGAAGCTCTGAAAAAAGGGTACCTAATCTACCCTGGGAGTAGAATGAGGGAAGGCTTCTTGGAGGAGGTAAAACCTTCCTGTATACCCCTTGTTGAGTCTTAAAGGATGGATGGATGTTGGCTAGGTTAAAATGAGGAGCAGGGAGGAGGGATCAGGGCAGAAGGAAGAGCATGAGATAAGCAAAGGTTCAGAGGCAAGAAACATCATAGCTATTTGGGAGATATATCTGAAGGTAACACCTTGCAGGAGATGAGATAATAGTGCCAGATTATGGTAGAGTTTGGAGTTTATCCTACATATTCATGTTTGTTCTGTACATTCTCTGCAATAGCATCTCTTAGAATATTTACAGAAATGCAAGTCTAAACCTACCCCAAGACATAGAACATGAATCCATAAGGTCTATTGTTTTTGCTCAGAGTTGGGATTTTCCGTTTAAGGCTAATGTAGAATGCTCTGTTTTTAACAAATATTTCTTACATGATATACTTTGTTAGGTTTATACAAGCACAGTATTTAATAGAGTTCGTGCCTTACATAGCTGTTTTGGGGGAGGTTCCCAAAGGAAGAACTATAGTGACAAAGAGTTGCTTATAAAATAAATATAGAGGACCTCTATACTATATAAAAAGAGATAGAAAATTCTAAACAAAAAGTAATTTGAAAACCTAATTCATGACTATGTCTTTAAGGATATATCTTTCTAACACCAATTCAGGGTAAGAATTTCCTGAGACCTCTGTCATTCAGTGCTCAGACCCTAGCCTTTGGTATATGTGTGTATAAAATTTGGGAGAAAGCAAGGAATATGGAAACGGAAAATGTTGTAGAATAATAGAGGGAACTTATGATATATTTATAAATGTTCCATATATCTTTTACCATACAGGAATTAGAGAGTAAAAGAAGACAACAAAAACAGGCTGCCAGTAACCAAAGTGCTACAGAAGTTCGGTTGAACAGAGCTCTAGAAGAGGCAGAAAAGTATAAATTGGAGTTAAGTAAATCAAGGCAAAATAATAAGGTATGGAAATATTGAATAGTTTTGGTAGTGGTCACCTTTGGTACCTTCTTTTATGCAAGAGTAAAAAATACAGTTTTTAAGTTATAATTTTTTTTTTAAGATTTTTTTTATTTATTTGACAGACACAGATCACAAGTAGGCAGAGAGGCAGGCAGAGAGAGAGGGGGAAACAGGCTCCCTGCTTGAGCAGAGAGCCCGATGCGGGGCTCGATCCCAGAACCCTGGGATCATCACCTGAGCCAAAGGCAGAGGCTTAACCCCCTGAGCCACCCAGGCGCCCCTTTAAGTTATAATTTTTGATGTCATGGTGAACATTTCTTTTTTCAGAAGATGTGCATTCATTATTGATATGTGTATTTTCAAAAGTTAAGATTATATTGCTTGGTCTATTAGCATAACTGGGTGATAGCCCAACTCTTTGGAGGATTCAGTCATTTATTCATCCAACAAATTTTTATTTTGTGCCCATATGACATGCCAGACATTTTTCTAACCTCTAGGGATAAATGGTAGGAAAAAGTCTCTTTGGTATCTCAAGTCTTTTTCCTTCTCTGAGCCCTACTTTTCTAATATAGAATGCAAAGGACTACTTTATAGGGAGGTGGTTCTCAAACTTGAGTAAGTATCAGAATTACCTGGAAGGCTTGTTAAAACATAGGTTGCTGGGCCCCAACCCCAGAGTTTCAGATTTAATAGATCCGGGGGTGAGGCCCATTTTAACTAGTTCCCCGGGTGATGCTGAAGCCACTGGTTCTGAGATGACATTTAATATTCACTGTTACATAGTTGTAAGGAACACTATGGTATCCCAATATCTAGTCAGTGATCGGCATAGAATTAGCACTCGGTTCCTGAAATATCTGTTGAATAAATGAAGGCTTAAGGATCATTGTGTATGAAAACATTTTGTATACTCTATAAATTTTGGCTATTAGTTTTTGGTTCTGTGTCAACCTCAAAGTGATGCTCCATTGGAATCTCCCCCTTATTGTATATTATATTGAATAATTTAACAGTGGCTTGGATGTTGAAGTTAGGAGCCACCTTCATTACATACACAAATGATACATTTCGAATTAAACTAATAACACTTAAAAGGACATAGAAATAAACTGAACTTGATAAATCCTCCAACATTTAACAAATGCAAAAATGTTACAGAGACTACAGAGTTTTGTGATCTCTTCTGTGAGATAGTTTATGCTGAGCGATCAGATTGTGTTCATGTTCAAGAGACATCAATGATGGCATGATGGGAGTTTATTAATAGAACTTACTAAATGAACAAGTTCGGAAGTCATCTTTATAACTTGCCAATAACTAGCATGCTATTGGAATAGTACTTCCAGTTTGGTTCACTCTGAAGGGATTTTGAAGAAGATCAAATGGAATAACCACGTATATGTCAGAATTTGCTAATTCTTGGTTGTAGATGTGATCTCTGTTTTAGCACACACTTTAGAGAAGTAGAAGGAAAAATTTGTTTCCATGACAACAATAATCCTAATCAACTGTTTTACAAATTGACATACCAAGTCCTCATTACTTAGTTTAAAATCATCAACACTGTAAAAACAAATATGTTCAAGACAAATTTCTGATCCCAAGTCTGCATTATGGATGATCAGTTTAAACATAGTGGGAGAACATTTTGTGTAACTATTTGCAATCAAGTGGACGTTTTGAGATCAGAGTTCTTAGATGTAACTTATTACAGATTTCTGAAAAAGTATGTCTGCGAGTCTTCAGTTTTTAATTTTTCAATTATTTTGCTTCATTTCTAATTTCTGTCTTTAAAAGATGTTTTGGGGATATGCTATAAGTTTTTCCTTATAGTCTACTCTGTATATAAGTTTTTTGTGAGGAAGTATACTTTTTTCTATTTTCATTCTTTGTGCCTTGCTTCTCATTCTAATCAGACATAATTAGGTAGATAATTAAAATTATTCATGTCTGTATGCTTAAGAAAAAGTAAGTCTTCCTTAAAATAGAGTAAGATTGCCTCACAGTGTTTAGAAAATTAAGGATTTATTTTTTTAAATGATAATATTCTCCACAGAGGTTAGGAATTAAGTAACTTGGCCTTAGAGTAAGAGTAACTCTTGAAACAAAAAGTCAAGTTAACCAGATGCTGCATGAGTGTAGGTACCCTGACTGCCTCATTCACTGCTGTGTCTTAGTGCCTTGAACATAGTAATTGCTTCTGAAGCATGCTGCAGGAAGGAATGTGGAAAGACAACTATGTGATGCTTTAATTGGAATTCTTCTTAAAAACAGGGCATTTGATTATATGGTTTGGTTGAGGTCCATTTAAAATATGTCACCAAGCCCATGTCACTTTCTTTAGGAATAGATAATTTCTAATTCTTCCTTAATTCATTAAGAAATATTTATGAGGGCCTTCTAGGTACCTGCCAGATCTTTACTAGAGGTTGGAGATATAAAGGTGATTAAAAAATAAATTAATTAATGTGGTCTGTGTAATCATGCATTTTGTAGTGGAGAAGCTATGTGTTATTTAGACAATTCAAGCAAAAGTGAGGGGCAACCGTTCATTCAAGGAATGCTTTTTTAAAAATGCAATTTTAAACTAAGATCTGAATAATATTAACAAGTTATATGCTCGGAAGAGATTATGGACAAAAGGAATCTCGTGTAAAATATGCGGCAGGAAGTGTGGCTCTGTGGCAGGAAAAAAAAGACAAGGTCATGAAAGTAGGGGATGGAAGTGAAGGGAGTATTGCCAAGTAGAGGCCAAACCTTTTAGATCCTTTAGACGGTGTTAAGCATTTTGGCTTTTGTCAAAAGAATAGTACAAAGCCACTGCATGGTTATTTCGAACAAAGTTGGGTGAGACCATGCCGTGATCATATGAGCACCTGGAAAGTATTTTTGTATCTTGTAGAGAATTCACTGGAAGGAGGCAAGAATGGATTTTGGTTAAGAATATCAGTGTGAGGGGCACCTGGGTGGCTCAGTGGGTTAAAGCCTCTGCCTTCAGCTTGGGCCATGATCTCAGAGTCCTGGGATTGAGCTCCACAGGGCTCTCTGCTCAGCAGGGAGCCTGCTTTCCTTCCTCTCTCTGCCTGCCTCTCTGCCTACTTGTGATCTCTCTGTTAAATAAATAAATAAATAAATAAATAAATAAATAAATAAAATCTTAGGGGGGAAAAAAAAGAATAGCAGTATGAGAGATGATGAGGTAGCTTGGCCTAAACTGATATTGGTAAAAATGGAAAGAAAATAAGTACCAAAATACATCAAAGAGAAAAAATCACTAGGACATGGTGATGACTGGATATGGAATTGTGGGAAAGGGAAGCTTTCAAGAGGATGTTTTGATTTTTAATTTTCAGAACCAGATAGATATTGCCATTCACTGGAAGAGGTTAGGAAAGAAGATGGAGTTATTTTTTGATATCTTGAGATTGATCCCATTGTTGCATATGACAGTAGTTCACTTTTAATAATTTTACACAAGGTATAAATAGACCAAGCAATACCACCTTATCTATGGACTTAGTGTTGTTTGCCAGTTTTTGCTATTACAAATAAAGCTGCCATGAACATTCACATGTAAGTCTTTGTGTAGCCATCTGTTTTCATTTTTCTTGAGTCAATACCTAGAATTAAATGTCTGGGTTTTATTATAGATGTACATTCATGCCAAACCGTTTTCCCAAAATGTCTCTAACAACTTATATTCCCCACACCAGCATATTAAAGTTTTAGCTGGTCCATATCTTCACCAGCATTTAATATAGTCAGGCTTTGGGGCGCCTGGGTGGCTCAGTGGGTTAAAGCCTCTACCTTCGGCTCGGGTCATGATCCTAGGGTCCTGGGATTGAGCCCCGCATCGGGCTCTCTGCTCGGCAGGTAGCCTGCTTCCTCTTCTCTCTCTGCCTACCTCTCTGCCTACTTGTGATTTCTGTCTGTCAAATAAATAAATAAAATCTTTAAAAAAATATATGTAGTCAGGCTTTGACATTTTACTGTGCCAGTGGGTGACTAATGGTATCTTATGTGGTTACTTTACATAATGACCAGTGAATGATACTGAACATCTTCATGTGCTTATTTGCTATCTTGATATCTTCTTTTCCCCCCAGTTTTATTGAGATGTAATTGGTATACAGCATTGTATAAATTTAAGGTGTGTAGTATAATGATTTGATTTATGTATATTGTGAAATGATTACCACACTAAGATATCCATCATCTCATAGTGATACAAAAAAATAAGAAAAGCTTTTTTCCCTGGTATTGCGGATTCTTAGGATCTACTTACTTAACAACTTTGAAATGTACTATGTAACAGTTAAGTGTAGTTACCATGTTGCACATTATATTTCTAGTTCTTTTTTATGTTTTAACTGGAAGTTTGTAACGTTTGATCACTTTTCTCCAATCCCCTCCTTCTGCCCCCTGCCATCCCCTGCTTCTGTTTTTCTAATGCATTTTTTAGAATACTTTTTCAAAAGATTTTTTTAAATATGAGTAAGACCACACAGTATTTGTCTTTGTCTGACTTAACTTCACTTAGCATAATGCCGTCAAGGTCTATCCATGTTGAGAATGGCAGAATTTCTTTTTTTGTGGCTGAATAATATTGCACCAATACCACAACATCTCTATCCATTCATCCATTGATGGATACTTAGGTTGTTTCCATGTCTTGGCTATTGTAAATAATACTGCCGTGAGCATGGGGTTGCAGATATCTCTTTGATGTGGTATTTTCATTTCCTGTAGATACATTCACGGAGGTGGAATTGCTGGATTATATGATAGTTGTATTTTAAATTTTTTGAGGAACCTCTAAACTGTTTTCCATAGTGGTTTTACCAATGTACAATCCCACTAACAGTGCACAAGTATTCCCTTTTCTCCACATCCTCTCCATCATTTGTTATCTCTTGTTTTTTGATGATAGCCATTCAAACTGGCATGAGGTGATTTCTCATTGTGGTTTCAATGTGCATTTCCCTGAAGATTAGTGATGTTGAGCACCTTTTCATGTAGCTGTTAGCCATTTGTATTTTATCTTCTTTGGAAAATACCTTCAGGTCCTTTGCCCATTTTTTAAATTGGATTATTTGTGGAGTATTTTTACTATTGAGTTGTATGATTTCTGGACATATTTTAAATGTTAACCCCTTATCAGTTATATGGTTTGCAAATACTTTTTCCCATTCTGTTTTCATTTTGTTGATTATTTCTTTTGCTGTGCAGAAGCTTTTTAGTTTGATGCAGTTCCCTTTGTTTTTCATTTTGTTACTGTGTCCTATCCAAAAACTAATAGTCAAGACCCATGTCAAGGAGTTGTTTTCCTATACTTTCTTGTAGGAGTTTCTGGTCTTACATTTAAATCTTTAATGCATTTCCAGTTAATTTTTGTGAGTGGTGTAAGATAGGAACCAAGTTTCGTTCTTTTACATGTGAGTATTCAATTTCCCCAGTACCATTTATTGAGAAGACTATCCTTTTCCCATTGAGTGTTCTTCCTCCCTTGTGAGCTATTAGTTGACTGTACGTGTGTGGGTCAATTTCTGAGCCCTTGATTCTGTTCTCCTGGTCCAAGTGTCTGCTTTTATGCCAATACCATGCTATTTTAATTACTACAGCTTTATAGCTTGTAATCAGGAAGTGAGATGCCTCCCACTGTGTTCTCCCCCCCACCCCGGGAGTGTTTTGACTATTTGGAATCTTCTGTGGTTCTATATAAATTTTAGGATTGTTTTGCTTATTTCTGTAATAAGTGCTATTGGAATCTTGGTAGAGAAGATTGCACTTAATCTATAGATTGTTTGGTAATATGGAAATTTTAAAAATAGTCTTCAAATCCATGAATACAGGATACCTTTCCATGCATTTGTATCTTTGGTTTCCTTCGTATCTTACAGTTTTCATTGTACATGTGTACAGTTTAGTTTATTCCTAACTGTTTTATTGGCTTTGATGATATTATAAATGAGATCATTTCTTTTTCAGATAATTTTTTTTTTTAGTGTATATAAACATTACTAATGATTGAATGTTAATTTTGTATCCCACAACTTTACTGAATTTATTGATTACATCTAACAGTTCCTTGGTGGAGTCTTCAGGATTCTCTTTTTCCCCTTTCTTTTTTATTTTAAATTCTGTGTAATTAACATTCAGTGTTATACTAGTTACTAGGTGATAGTTACAATATAGTGATTCAGTAATTCCATATATCACCCGAAGCTCATCACAAGTGTACTCCCTAATCCCCACTGCCTGTTTTACCCATCCCCCAACCTACTTCCCTTCTGATAACCATTACTTTGTTCTCTGTACTTAAAAGTCTGTTTCTTGGGGCTGCCTGGATGGCTCAGTGGGTTAAACCTCTGCCTTTGGCTCAGGTCATGATCTCAGGGTGTTGGGATCAAGCCCCACATCGGGCTCTCTGTTCAGTGGGCAGTCTGCTTCCTCCTCTCTCTGCCTGCTTGCCTCTCTGCCTACTTGTGATCTAAATCTCTGTCAAATAAATAAATAAAATATTTTTTTAAGTCTGTTTCTTGGTTTATTTCTGTTTTTCTCCTTTGCTCATTTTTTTTTGGTTTTGGTTTTTTTTTTTTTTCTTAAATTCCACATATGAGTGAAATCATAAGATGTTTATCTCTGACCGACTTATTTCACTTAGGGTTACACTCTTTAGCTCTATCCATGTGATTGCAAATGGCAAGATTTTGTTCTTTTTTATGGCTGAATAATACTCTATCATGTGTACATGCATATCTCCTTTATCCATTCATTTATGAATGGACACCAAGGCTTCTTCCATAATTTGGCTATTATAAATAACGCTGCTATATATAAAATCATGTCATATGCAAATAGAGATAACTTTACTTCTTCCTTTCCAATTCTGGTAGCTTTTATTTCTTTTTCCTGCCTGATTGCTCTGGGTAGGGCTTCTAGTACTTTGTTGAATAGGAGTAGTGAGAACGGGCACCCTTGCCTTGTTCTTAGTCTTAAAGGAAACTCTTTTATCCTTTCACCATAACTATGATGTTAGCTATTGCAGCTTATCATATATCTGGCCTATAATATGTTAAGGTACATTCCTTCTAAACCTAATATATTAAGAGTTTTTTTAATCATGAATGAATGTTGAATTTTGTCAAATGCTTTTTCTGTGTTAATTGAGATGATCATGTGCTTTTTTTCTTTCATTCTGTTGTGATGTATCACGTTGATGGATTTGTTTATGTTGAACTATCCTTACATCCCTGGGTTCAAACCCACTTGATCATGATGAATAATCCTTTTATGTGCTACTGAATTTGGTCTGTATTATATTGAGAAATTTTGCATCTGTATTCATTAGAGACATTGTTAGTATGTAGTTTTCTTATAGTGTGCTTTTCTGGTTTTAGTATCAGAATAATGCTGGCCTTATAAAATAAATCCTTTTTTATTTTTATTTATTTACTTATTTATTTTTGTGGAAGAGTTTGAGAAGGTTGGCATGATTCTTTAAACATTTGGTAAAGTTCACCAGTGTGAACTTTGCTCTTGTTGGGAAATTTTTGATTACTGATTCAATCTCCTTACTAGTAATTGATCTGTTTAGATTTTCTATTTCTTCCTGATATAGTCTTGGTAGGTGGTATGTTTCTAAAAAAGTTCTCCATTTCATATAGCTCATCCAGTTGATAAATAGTTATTCACAGTAGTTTCTTATGATCCTTTGTATTTCTGTCATATCAGTTGTCTCCTTTGTCATTTATAATTTTGCTGATTTGGGGACTTCTCTCTTTTTTCCCTGATTAGTTTAGCTAAAGGTTTCTCAGTTTTATCTTTTCAAAGAAACAACTCTTGGTTTTGTTCATCTTTTCTATTTTCCTATTTCTATTTCATTTATTTCTGCTCCAATCTTGTCCTTCCTTCTGTTAGCTTTGGGCTCAGTGTATTCTTCTTTTTCTGGTTCTTTGAATCATAGAGTTAGTTTATTTGAGATCTTGTTGTATCTTAATGTAGGCATTTATTGCTGTGAACTTCGCTGTTAGAACTGCTTTGCTATATCCTGTAAGTTTCTGTATTTTGTGTTTTCATTTTTTTTGTCTGAAGATACTGTTTCCCCTTTGATTTCTTCTTTGATTTATTGGTGGTTCAGCAGAGTCTGGATATCTTATTTGGAGAAGTATTTGTAACAAGTTTTTTATTCATTTAAAACAATTTTTAATGAAGTTTAATTTTTAGATAAACATTGAATTTTGAAACACTGCATCAAAAACTAATAATATGTTTTATGGTGAATAACATAACAGTAAAATCTTTAAAAAAATGTTTTAGATTAATATTTAAATTAGAAAGCTAGTACAGAACATTTCTGTAATCTCCAAACACAGTTTCCTCTGAAACTAACATATACATTAGCAGGTACATTTAGTATGGTTAATGAATGAATTAATAACATTATTAACAAAGGAGTATATTTTATTCACCTTTCCTTAGTTTTTATTAGTTTGGTCCATTTTAAAAAATTGAGTTGACTTATTGTAAGTGAGTTATAAGAGTAAAAATTGAGTTGACTTGTTATTATAAATGAATTATGAAAATTTTATGTATTCTAACTACATGTCTTTTATCAGATATATGCCTTGCAAGTACCTTATCCCTTTCCTTTTATTTTTGTAACATTTGTTTTAAAGAGTAAAGTTTTAAATTTTGATAAAGCCTAATCTATTGTTTTTCTTTTATAATTTGTGCTTCTTTTGTCCTGTTAAAGAATTCCTTGCCAATCAATCTAAGGTCACTAAGATTTGCTCTTATGTATTGTTATAGAAGTTGCATAGCTAGAGCTTTTAGAATTTTTGTTTATAATATAAGGGTCAAGGGTCATTATTGGCATATGTGGGGCACTATTTTTTGATAAGACTATCTTTTACCATTGAATTGCGTTGACACCTTTGTTGAAAATTAATTGCCGAGATACATGTGGCACTATTTCTGGAATCTTTCTTCTGTTCCATTGATGTCTGTGTCTTTCTTTACACTAACAACAGTCTTAATTATTACATCTTTATAATAAAATCTTGAAAGCATGTAGTATGATTCTGTTATTTCCAGAAGTTGCTTTGGCTCTTTTAGGTTCTGTGCATTTTCATATAAATTTTAGAATCACCTTGCCTATTTCTACAAAAAATCCTGTTGAAGTTTTGTTTGGAGTTGCACTGAATCTATGGATCAATTTGGGGGAAAAAAAAATGACACCTTAACAATACTTTGTTTTTCACATCATGAATAGAGCCTATCTACTTTGTAAGCCTTTTTCATTTTTAGTAGGCAGTTTTTTTGTAGTGAAAACTACATAAATACTGAAAAAAATACATACATACTGAAAAGTATACAGGTCATGCATCTTTTTTTTCAAACTTAGTCCTTAGTATTTAATCTTTCTTCATGTTCTTATAAATTTTTAAAATTTCAATTTCCAATTATTTGTTGCTAGAAGATAGAAATAGAGTTTTATTTATTCTTGAAACTTTGCTAAAGTCACTTTTTCTGGAATCCTTAAGATTCTACATAGGCCAAAGGTAGGCATACTTTTTTTTATAAAGTGCTAGCTAATAACTATTTTAAGTTTTGTGGGCTACATATGATCCTGGTGGCATATTTTTCATCAGATTTCTAGTTTATATAGAGACTAACTGTACCTTATTGAGTCTTTCAAGGAATCTGTCCATTTTATCTATGTTGTCAAATTTATTTTTATGGTGTTATGTTGTCAAATTTATTTTTGTGGTGTTGTCAAATTTATTTTTATGGTCTCACTTTTTTCTTATTTGTTATTCTCTTATTGTCCTTTAAATAACTGTAGAATCTATAGTGTTCTTCCCACATTCTCATGGGTTTCCTTTTCTCCCTCATTCTTGATATTGGTCATTTGTATCATATTTTCCTATTCAGTTTTACTGGAGCCTTACTATTAATTCCATAGTGGACATATAATAAATTTGTTTTTTTTTATTTTTTAAAAATTCCAACATAGTAATATACAGGGTTATATTAGTTATAAGTATACAATATAGTGATTGAACAATCCTATACATTACTCTGTGCTCATCATGAAAAGTGTTTTTTAATCCTCATTACTTATTTCACCCATTGCCTTACTCACCTCCCCTCTAGAAAACATCATTTCCCTATAGATAACTCTTGGTTTCTCTCTTTCTCTCAGTCATTCTCTCTTTTTTCCCATGTTCATTTATTTTGTTTCTCACTTTCCACATATGAGTGAAATCATGTGGTATTTGTCTTTCTCTGACTGACTTATTTCACTTAGCATTATACTCTCTTAACTCTATCCATATTGTTGCAAATGGCAAGATTTCATTCTTTTTGTGGATGAATTTCAGTGTGTGTGTGTGTGTGTGTGTGTGTGTATACCACCTTTTCTTTTTTTTAAGATATTTGTCTCTTTATTTACTTATCTGACAGTGAGTACAAGTGGGGGAACTGCAGAAAGAGGGGGAAGCAGGCTCCCCATCAAGCAGGGAGCCTGATGTGGGGCTCAACTGCAGGACCCTGGGATCAGGACCTGAGCTGAAGTTAGATGCTTAACCAGCAGTGCCACCCAGGTGCCCCTATACCACTTATTCTTTATCCTTCATCAGTTGATGGTAGCTGGGCTATTTCTATATTTGGTTATTTTAAATAATGCTATAATAAGGAGATGCATCTATATCTTTTTGGATTACTCTTTTTATATTCTTTAAATACTGAGTAGTGGAATTACTGAATCATATGGTATTTCTGTTTTAGAATGTTTGAGGAACCTTCATACTGTCTTCCACAGTGGCTGCACCGGTTTGCGTTTTCACCAGCAGTGCACAAGGATTCCTTCTTCACCACATCCTCAGCAACACTTGTTTCTTGTGTTTTTTAATTTTAGCAATTCAGGCATGTATGAGGTGATACCTCCTGTGGCTTTGATTTGCATTTCCTGGATGATGATTGATATTGAGCATCTTTTTATGTTCTGTTGGCCACGTATATGTCTTCTTTGGAGAAATGTCTGTTCATGTCTTCTGCTCATTTGGTTTTGGGGTTTTGAATTGTAGAAGTTCTGTATATATTTTGGATACTAACCCTTTATAGGATATGTCATTTGCAAATATCTCCTCCCATTCAGTAGTTTGCATTTTGTTTCCTTCACTATGCAGTAGTTTATTTTTGCTTTTATTTCCTGTGCCTCATGAGTCCTATCTCTAAAAATGTTGCTATAGACAGTGTCAGAATTACTGCCTGTCCTCTCTTTTAGGATTTTTATGGTTTTAGGTCTCAAGTTTAAGCCTTTTATCCATTTTTGTTTTTTGTTTTTTTAAAGATTTCATTTATTTATTTGATAGAGAAAGAGAGAGAGAGATCACAAGTAGGTATAGAAGGGTGGGGGGTGGGGGGAAGCAGGCTCCCCACTGAGCAGAGAGCCCGACATGGGGGCCAATCCCAGAACCCTGAGATCATGACCTGAGCCGAAGGCAGAGGCTTAACCCACTGAGCCACCCAGGTGCCCCAGGCCTTTATCCATTTTGAATTTATTTTTGTGTATGGCATAAGAAATTAGTTCAGGTTTCATTCTTTTGCATGTACCTGTCCAGTTTTCCCAATTTCACTTGTTAAAGAGACTGTGTTTACCTCGTTGCATATTGTTTCCTTCTTTGTTGAAGATTAGTTGACTATATAATTGTGGGTTTATTTCTGGGCTCTCTGTTCTGTTGACCTGTTTGTCTATTTTTGTGCTAGTACCTTGAAGTCTTCAATTGTGATACCTCTAGTTTTGTTTTTTTCTTTTTCAGGAGTACTTTGGCTGTTTGGGGTCTTTTGTGGTTACATATGGATTTTAGGATTGTTTGTTTTAGTTCTGTGGAAAATGCTGGTGGTATTTTTTCTTTTTAATATTTATTTATTTATTTGAGAGAGAGAGCCGGGGGAGGGGCAGAGGGAAAGAATCTCAAGCCGACTCCCTTTGAATGAGTGTAGATTCCCGAAGCTGGGATGGATCTCATGACCCTGAGATCATGACCTGAGTCAAAATTAAGAGTTGGATGCTTAACCAACTGAGTCACCCAGGCGCCCTTGCTGGAGGTATTTTGATAGGGATTGGATCAAATCTGTAGATCGCTTTGGTAGTATTGACATTTTAACAATTTTTTTTGTAGTCCATGAGCAGGGAGTGTCTTTCCATTTCTTTTTGTTGTCTTCAGTTATTTCCAACAGTGTTACATAGTTTTCAGAGTATAGGTATTTCACCTCTTTGCTTAGGTTTACTCCTAGGTATCTTATTGCTTTTGGTGCAGTTGTAAATGAGATTGCTTTCTTAATTTGTCTTTCTGCTGCTTCATTATTAGTGTATAGAAATGCAGCAGATTTCCGTACATTGATTTTTGTATCCTTTGACATTACTTAATTCACTTACCAGCTAGTAGTTGTTTGATGGAGTTTTTAGGGTTTTATATATAGGTATTGTGTCATCTGCACATAGTGCAAGTTTTATTTCTTTCCTAGCAATTTGGATGCCTTTTGTTTCTTTTTGTTACCTGATTGCTCTGGCTAGAACTTCCAGTTCTATAGTGAATAAGAGTGACAAGAGTAGACATCCTTGTCTTGGTTCTGACCTTAGGGGAGAAGCTCTGTTTTTCACCATTGAGTATGATGTCGGATTTCATACAAGGTCTTTATTATGTTTAGGTATGTTCCCTCTAAACCTAAATTTGTTGAGGTGTTGTTTTTTTATCATGAATGGATGCTGTACTTTGTCAAATGCTTTTTCCTGCATCTGTTAAAATGATTATATGGTTTGTATCCTTTCTCTTAGTAATGTGATCTGTCATGTTGGTTGATTCATAAATATTGATCCACCTTTGCATCTCAGGGATAAAGCCCAACTGATTGTGATGAATGATCTTTTTTTTGATGGATTGTTGGATTTGGTTTGCTAATATTTTGTTGAGGATTTTTGCATATGTGTTCATCAGAGATATTGGTCTACAGCTATTTTGTTTGTTTTGTTTTGTTTTCATGGTATCTTTATCTGGTGTTGGTATCAGAGTAATGCTGACCTTACAGAATGAATTTGGAAGTTTTCCTTCCTCTTCTATTTTTGGAGTAGTTTGAGAAGAATAGGTAATAATTCTTTTCTTAAAGGTTTGGTAGAATTTTCCTGTGAAGTTCTCTGGTCCTGGACTTTGGTTTGTTGGGAACTTTTTGATTACTGATTCAATTTCATTGCTGGTAATTAGTCTGTTCAAATTTTCTATTTCTTTCTGTTTCATTTTGGTAGGTTATATGTTTCTAGGAAGTTTTTTTATTTCTTCCAGGTATCCAATTTGTTGGCATATAATTTTTCATAATATTCTCTTAAAATTCCTTGTATTTATGTGGTGTTGGTTGTTATTTCTTTTTCATTTGTGATTTTGTTTGCGTCCTCTCTCTCTCCCTTTCTCTCTCCTTTTTTTTTTTTTTTTTTTTTTTTTGGTGATTCTGGCTTGAGGTTTATCATTTCGTTGATCTTTTCAAAGGACCAGCTCCTGGTGTCATTGATCTGTTCTATTGTTTTTATAGTTTCTGTATCATTTATTTCTGATGTAATCTTTATAATTTCCTTCCTTCTGCTGCTTTTGGTTTTGTTTGTTCTTCCTTTCTAGTTTTTTTTTTTTTTTTGGTGTAAGGTTAGGTTGTTTATTTGATATTTTTCTTATTTCTTGAGGTAGGCCTGTATTGCCATAAACTTCCCTTTTAGAACTGCTTTTGCTGCATCCCAAAGATTTAGGACTATTGTGATTTCATTTTCATTTGTTTACATGTAATTTTTTATTTCTCCTTTGATTTTTTGGTTGACCCATTCATTTTTTAGTAGCATGTTATTTAACTTCCATGTATTTATGCTCCTTCCAGATTTTTTTCTTGTGGTGGTTGATTTCTAGTTTCATAGGACTGTGGTCAGAAAAGATGCATGGAATGACTTTGATCTTTTTTAATTTCTTGAGACTTGTTTTGTGACCTAAATTTGTTCTGTTCTGAGAATGTAGAATGTTCCATACGTGCTTGAAAAGAATGTATTTTTTTTAAGATTTTATTTATTTATTTGAGAAAGAGACAGAGACAGAGTAAGAGCACATGAGAGGGGAGATCAGAGGGAGAAGCAGACTTCCCATGGAGCTGGGAGCCCGATGTGGGACTCGATCCCAGGACTCCAGGATCATGATCTGAGCTGAGCCACCCAGGGACCCAAGAAGAATGTATTCTGCTATTTTAGGATGTTCTGAATGTATCTGTTAAGTCACTTGGTCCAGTGTGTCATTCAAAGCCACTGTTCCCTTGTTGATTTTGTTTAGATGATCTGTCCATTGATATAAGTGGAGTGTTGAAGTTCCCTACTATTATTGTGTCACTATTGATTAGTCCTTTGTGTTTGTTATTAACTGTTTTATTTATTTGGGTGTTCCCATGTTGGATATATAAATATTTACCCAATACAAATAATTGTATCTTCTTGTTGGATTGTCCCCTTTATTATTATATATTGTCCTTTGTCTTGTTAGTGTTTTACAGTCTATTTTTTCCAATTTAAGTACTATTACCCCAGCTTTCTTTTGACACCCATTTGCATGGTCAGTGTTTCTCCATTCATCCATCTCCCCTCACTCTCCATCTGAGGTATCTGGTTCTAAAATAAGTCTCTTATAGGCTGCATATAAATGGATTTTGTTTCTTATCCATTTTGTTACCCTGTGTTTAACTTGGAGCAGTTAAGCCATTTGCATTCAGAGTAATTATTGATAGGTATTTGTTAACATTCTATTACTTGTTTTTTGTGGTTATTTTTGTAGTTCTTGTCTGGTTCTTTCTTGTCTTGCTCTCTTCCACGGTTTTCTGACTTTCTTTAGTGATACACTTGGATTTCTTTCTCTTTATTCTTTGCATACTTATTAATGTTTTTAGGTTTATGGTTACCATTAGGTGTGTATATAACATCTTCAGCATGTAACAGTCTATATGAAGTTGGTGGTCATTTAAATTTGAATCCATTCTTTTCTCCTACCCTGTTTTATATTTTACATCCTTCCATGTTGTGAATCCCTTGACTGAGTTTTATAGATACACTTAATTTTATTGTTTTTGTGTTTTCTACTTTTCATACTCTCACAAATGGTCTTTCCTTTCCACTCAAGGTGTCCCTTTGAATATTTTTTGTAGGGCTGGTTTAGTGCTTATGAACTCTTTTAGTTTTTGTCTGAGAAACTCTTTATCTCTCCTTCTGTTCTGAGTCTTACTGGATTGAATATTCTTGGCTACACATATTTCCCTTTCAGCACTTTGAATATATCATGCCATTCTCTCTGGCCTAAGTTTCTGCTGAAAAATCTACTGATAGCCTTAGGGGTTTTCCCCTTGTATATAACTATCTTCTTTTCTCTTGCTGCTTTTAAGTTTTTTTCTTTATCACAATGTTTTGCCATTTATTTTATTTTTTAAAAGATTTTACATATTTATTTCAGAGAAAAAGAGAGCTGATGAGTTGGGGGATGCAGATGGAGTGGGAGAGGCAGACTTCCCCACTGAGCAGGGAGCCAGATGCAGGGTTCAGTCCCAGGACCCTGGGACCATGACCCAAGCTGGAGGCAGATACTTAACTGAATGAGCCACTCAGATGCCCCTACTTTTCCCATTTTAATTATTGTGTGTCTTGGTATGGACTTCCTTGGGTCAGTTTTGTTGGGCAATATCTGTACCTCCAGGATCTGGATATCTGTTTTCTTCCCCACTTTAGGGAAGTTTTCAGCTATTATTTATTTAATTAAATATTCTGCTTCCTTTTTTCTTTCTTCTTTTGGATCCCTATAATGAGAATGTTATACATGGGGAGTCACTGGGTTCCCTAAGTCTATTCTCATTTTGCATATTTTTTTTTCTCTCCTTTGCTCCACTTGATTACTTCCCATTACTCTGTCTTCCAGGTCATTAATTTGTTCCTCTGCTTCCTCTAGCCTGTTATTTATTCCATCAAGAGTATTTTAAATTTGAATTATTTTTTTCTTCATGTCTAATCAGTTCTTGTTTTATCTCTGTGTTGTGGATCTCACTAATGTCCTTCACTCTTCTCAAATCCAGTGAATATCTTTATGATCATTACTAAATTCTTTGTCAGGCATATTTATCTGCATTTCATTTGGGGTCTTGCTGTGATTTTGTCCTATTGTTTCATTTGGGACATATTCCTCTGTCTCCTCATTTTGCCCAACTCTTTGTTCTTGTGTGTTACAAAGTTCAACTATTTCTGTTGCTCTTGAATGTAGTAGACAGGGTGTGTACTTTTAATGACATGATGTCAGTATTCTTCTACAGGGGATGTGCAGCTACTGGGGAGACTAGGCAGTTGGGTTGCTCTGCAAGTTGGAGAGGGACAGGCAGGTGAGGGGTGCAGTTTTACCAGTATGTGTGTCCTCCATGGGAGGTTGGAAGATGCAATGTTGGCAGTTTGCACTGTTCTCCTGGGAGAGAGGACCTGCAAGGAAGGGAATCCATTTATAGCTGGAGGTGGCAGGGCACAGTGTAAGCAAGTTAGATAGTGAACACTTATGCTGAGCTGATTCCCACAGGTAGCCATGTGATAATGCTTGGGGTCAGGGGAGGGATATGGAGCCTGCCACTCCTTTGTTCCTAGAGAAGTTCCTCAGAGAATTCTGAAATTAGTAACTAACTCTCCCAGTTGTTTTTCTTTTTTTAATTTACAATTTCATTTTATTATTTTATTAGAGTGAGTGAGCAAGAGAGAGGGAGCATGAGTTAGGGGGAAGCACAGAGGCAGAGGGAGAAGCAGACTCACTGCTGAGCAAGGAACCTGATGTGAGACTCTACCCAGGACTCGGGATCATGACCTGAGCCGAAGGTAGACGACATAACTGACTCAGCCACTAAGGTGCCCCCAGATGTTTTTCAAACTGCTGCTTCTAAGCTGTATCTCTGGTGCTGTTTGTTGTGCTGTCTCTTTAAGGGTGGGGACTCAACTTCCTTTTGTTCCCTGGGCTCTCCCATAGCTGAGCCTGCCAATTTTTAAAGTTCCAGGCTTTAAAGACCCACTGGTTGTAAGAACTCATGAAATTTGATCCCTCTGATTTCACAGCCAAATGCCATGGGACTTTGTCTTCCTTATTCAGGCTCCTGTTTCTCATCTCCTTCATGCGTGTGTCTTTCTTCCCCTGGTGGCCAGACCTGTGGGGTTTAGCTTCTAACTGCATCTCTACCTTTCCCACCCTTTTTGATGTGGCCTTTTTCTCTGCTTTCTCTGTGGAGTTTGTTCTGCCAGTCTTTGGGTCATTTTCTGGGTTATCTGTACTGATGTGAGTGTAATCTAGTTGTATCTGCAGGACAGGTTAGTTTAGGGACCTCCTACTCAATCTTCCCTGGACCATTTGTTCTTATTTGAACCACTATAAATTTATAGAGATTCGTTTTGTGGCCTGGAATGTGATTTAAATTGGTAAATGTTCCCAGTGCCCTTGAAAAGAATGTATATTCTGCCTTTGTTGGGAGGAGCATTCAGTAAATATCAATTATGTCAAGTTGCTTGATAGTATCATTCAAATCTTCTGTATCTTTACATATTTTAGTTTACTTGTTCCATCAGTGACTGAGAGGGATATTGATCTCCAAATAAAATTGTGGATTTGTTTATTTTCCCTTTTTCAGTTTGTCAGTTTTTATTACATCATATACTTTGGAGGTCTATATTTAAGATTGTTATGTCCTCATATTGAGTTGAACCCTTTATTATTGTGACACACTTTATATTCCTCATAGTAGACTTTGTTGTGATATATACTTAGATATTAAGTAACTATAGCATTTTTTAGCTTTTTTTTTTTTTTTTTTTTTTTTTTTAATGGTAGGCTCCATGCTCAGCAAGGGGCTTGAATTCACAACCCTTAGTTTCAGAGTCACATGCTCTCCCAACTGAGCCATCCAGGCACGCACTTAAGCTTTATTTTAATTAGTGTTAGCATTAGTTTATCTTTTGCCATCCCTTTACTTGTAACTCCTTTATATCTTTTTTTTTTTTAAAGATTTTATTTATTTATTTGACAGAGAGATCACAGTAGGAGAGAGGAAGGGAAGAGATCACAGAGAGAGAGGAAGGGAAGCAGGCCCCCTGCTGAGCAGAGAGCCCGATGTGGGACTCGATCCCAGGACCCTGAGATCATGACCTGGGCCGAAGGCAGCGGCTTAACCCACTGAGCCACCCAGGCGCCCATAACTCCTTTATATCTTGTAGGCAGCGTATAGTTGAGTACTTATTTTCTCACTTGTTTATTCATTTGTTTAATGCAGTCTCTGACTTTTCAAGTGGGATATTTAGAATATTACATTTAATGTGATTATTAATATGGTTGTGTTTAATTCTGTTAACTTCCTGTTTGTTTATTTGCATATTTTCTTTCTTTCCCTTTCTTCTCTCTCTCCTTCTTTTGGATATTCTTTTAATGATTCCATTTTATCTCCTGTATTCTCAACTCTTTTCTATGCACATTTTAGCATTCCTCATACAGTTCTTTATCATTGTCTACCTTCAAGAAATATTACAGCACTTTATGAATAATTTAAGAACCTTTTAGTGGTATATTCCATTTACTCTTTTCTGCCATTTTGGCTGTTGTCATACATTTTACATATACACAAATTCCACACTATATGGTTAGTTTTTGCTTTAAAGAATTATCTTTTAAAATTTAAAAAAAAAAAAGTTTTGGCATAGTACACATAAAATTTACCCTGTTGTATTTTAAATGTACAGTTCATGGTGTTACGCACATGCACAATGTTATGCAGCCAAACACCAGAACTCTTCTTTCATCTTACAAAAATTGCAACTCTGTGTCTATTAAATAGCAATTCCCCATTCCCTTCTTCCCCACTCCTGACAACCACTGTTCCGCTTTCTATCTTTATTATTTTGACCACTCTAGGTACCTCATAAAAGTGAATTCATACAATGTTTCTCTTTTTGTGATGGGCTTATTTCACTTAGTATACTGTCCTCCACTTTCATCCATGTTGTATCATGTGTCAGAATTTCATTCTTTTTAAGGCCGAATATACTCCACTGTATGTATATACCATATTTTGTTTATCAACTAGTCTGTGGATACTTGGGTTGCTCTTGTCTTTTGGCTATTATGAATAATCCTGCTATGAGCATGAGTATATAATTAATCTTTTTAAGACCCTGCTTTCTGTTATTTGGGGTGTATGTCCAGATGTGGAACTGCTGGATCATACCATGTGGAATTGCTCTAATCATAAGATTAAATTAAATCTTTAATTTTTTAAGAAAAAAAATACTGCTTTTCTGCAGCAACTGCATCATTTTACATCCTCACCAATGGTGCATTAGGGTTCCAGTTTCTCTGTATTTTCACCAGTACTTGTTTTTTGTTTGTGTGTGTGTGCATGTTTTGAGTTTTGTTTTTTTTAATAGTAGTCATCCTTGTGTTTATTAGATCATTCTCTCTGTGATTTTGATTTGCATTTCCCTAATGACTGGTGATTTGATCACCTTTTCATATGCTTGAAGTAAGCCATTTATATATCTTCTTTAGAGAAATACCTAAAAAAATATACAGTGTACTTAAACAGTTGGTGGACTGTTCTCTATTACTGATTTGGAGGAGTTCTTTACATATTCTGGATATTAACCCTTTATCAGATACATGATTTGCAAATATCTGCAAACCATTCTATAGATTGGCTTTCTCTCTGTTCATTTTGTCCTGTGATGTAAGTCCAGTTTATTTTTCCTTTTGTTTCCTGTACTTTTGGTGTCCTATCCAGGAAATCACAACCAAATCCAATATCATGTACCATGTCCTCTGTGTTTTCTTCTAACAGTTCCATAATTTGGGAGTTTACATTTAGGTCTTTGACCGAAGACCAAGGCGTTTGAGTTAATTTTTGTATATGGTATGATATAGGGAGTATAGGTTCATTATTTTGCTTGGAGATAAAGTTTCCTAGCACTGTTTATTCCCAGTGAATGTCTAGATACCCTTGCCAATAATTATTTGTCCTTGTGTACATATGTTTATTTCTGGGCTTTCTTTTCCATTGGTCTATATTTTATGAAGGTATCATATTGTTTTGATTACTGTAGCTTTGTAATAAATTTTGAAATCAGGAAGTGTGAAACCTCCAAATTTGTTATTGGTTTTTGGGATTGTTTGCCTATTTCTGGTCTTTTGAGATTCCATATGAATATTAGGGTGGATCTTTCTATTTCTGTAAAAAACACAATAGGAATTTTGATAGAGATTATGTTTAATATATAACTATCTTTTGGGTAATATTGGTATCAGAACTAATATTAAGTCTTTCCAATCCACAAACACAGAATTTCTGTCCACTTATTTGTGTTTAAATATTTTCTGCAGTGTTTTGAAGTTTTCAGTGTAAAAGTCTTCCACCTCCTAAGTTATGTTTATTCTAAAGTATTTTATTCTTTTTCATGGTCATTACTTTTTAAGAATGTTCATTGTTAGTATATGAAAATATAACTGATTCTTATGAATCAATTGATTCTGTATCTTGCAGCTTTACCAAATGAATTTATTCTTACAGTTTACTTGTGGAATCCTTAGGGTTTTCTACATTTATGTGCTATCTGTGAATAAAAATAAGCTTTCTTCTTTTTTTATGTGGGTGCCTTTTAATTCTTTTTCTTCCCTAGCTGCTCTGACCAAGACTTCTGGACTAAGTTGGATAAACGTGGCAAAAGTAGGTAACTTGGGGTGCCTGGGTGGCTCAGTGGATTAAACCTCTGCCTTCAGCTCAAATCATGATCTCAGGGTCCTGGAATTGAGCCCCGCATCGGGCTCTCTGCTTGGCAGGGAACCTGCATCCCTCTCTCTCCCTGCCTGCCTCTCTGCCCATTTGTGGTTTCTCTCTCTGTGTCAAACAAACAAACCAATCAATCAATCAATCCAAAAGGAGGTAACTTGTGTTCTTCCTGATCATAGAGCTAAAGCTTCCAGTCTTTTACCACTGAGTCTGTTAGCTGTGGGCTTTTCCTATATGGCTTTTATTATGTTGAAGTAGTATCATTCTGTCATGAAAATGTGTTAAATCTTCTCATATGCTATTTCTACATCAATTGAGAAGATTGTGAGTGTGTTTTTTTCCCTTCCTTCTGTTAATGTGGAGTGTTACGTTGATTGATTTTCATATGTTGAACCATCCTTGCTTCCAGGAATATATCCCACTTGGTTGTTCTGTATAAACCTTTGCATGTACTGCAGAACTCAGTTTGCTATTATTTTGTTGGGGATTTTCACATCAGTATTTCTGAGGGATATTGTTCTGTAGGTTTTTTTCTCATGTTTTTCTCTGGCTTTGGTAATGGACTAATGCTGACTTTCACAGAATGAGTTTTGGTCTCTTCAGTTTGGGATAAGAATTTGAACATGATTGGTGTTAATTTTTCTTTATTTTTTAATATAAATTTTATTTCATTTTTTAAATTAACATAATGTATTATTTGTTTCAGGGCTATGGTTCTGTGATTGATCAGTCTCAAACAACACTCAGTGTTCACCACAACACATACCTTCCCCAGTATCCATCACCCAGCCACCCCATCTCTCCATTCCCCTCCCTCCAGCAATCCTCAGTTTGTTTCCTAAGATAAAAGTCAGTTATGACTTATCTCCCTCTCTGGTTTCATCTTGTTTCATTTTTTCCTCTCTTCCCCTGTGATCCTCTGCCTTGTTTCTCAAATTCCACATATCAGTGAGATCATATGATAAGTGTCATTCTCTGATTATTTCACTTAGCATAATACCCTCTATTTCCATCCACATCATTGCAAATGGCCAGATTTCATATTTTGATGGCTGCGTAATATTCCTGTGTGTGTGTGTGTGTGTGTGTGTGTGTGTCTGTCTGTCTGTCTGTCTCATCTTTATCCATTCATCTGTCGATGGATAGCTGGGCTCTTCCCATAGTTTGGCTATTGTGGACATTGCTGGTATAAACACTAGGGTGCAGGTGCCCCTTTGGATCACTACATTTATATCTTTGGGGTAAATAAATACCCAGTAGTGCAATTCCTGAGTTGTAGGGTAGCTCTCTTTTCAACTTTCCAAGGAACCTCCATGCTGTTCTCCAGAGTGGCTGCACCAGCTTGCATTCCCACCAACAGTGTAGGAAGGTTCTCCTTTCTCTGCATCCTCGCCAACATCTGTCATTTCCCGACTTAATTTTAGTCATTCTAACTGGTGTGAGGTGGTATCTCACTGTAGTATTGATTTGTACTTCCCTGATGCCGAGTGATGTTGTATACTTTTTCATGTGTCTGTTGGCCATTTGGATGTCTTTTTTGAAGAAATGTCTGTTCAGGTCTTCTGCCCATTTCTTGATTGGATTATTTGCACTTTGGGTGTTGAGTTTGTTAAGTTCTCTATAGATTTTGGATACTAGCCCTTTATCTGATAAGTCATTTGGAAATACCCTCTCTGATCCTGCCAATTGTCTTGTTTTGTTGATTGTTCCCCTTGCTGTGCAAAAGCTTTTTATCTTAGTAAAGATCCCTGCATGTGGCTGTCCAGTTTTCCCATCACCATTTGTTGAAGAGACTGTCTTTTTTCCATTGGATGTTCTTCCCTGCTTTGTGGAAGATTAGTTGACCATAGAGTTGAGGGTCCATTTCTGGGTTCATTATTCTATTCCATTGATCTATGTCTGTTTTTGTGCCAGCACCATACTGTCTTGATGATTACAGCTTTGTAATAAAGCTTGAAGTCCAGATTTGTGATGCCACCAGCTTTGGTTTTCTTTTTCAACATTCCTTTGGCTATTTGGGGTCTTTTCTGGTTCCATCCAAATTTTAGGATTATTTATTACAGTTCTGTGAAAAAAAAGTTGATGGTTTTTTGATAAGGATTGCATTGTGTAGATTGCTCTAGCTAGCATAGACATTTTAACAATATTTGTTCTTCTATTCCATGAGCATGGAACTTTTTTCCATTTCTTTGTGTCTTCCTCAATTACTTTCATGTGTATTCTATAATTTTCTGGGTACAGATCCTTTGCCTCTTTGGTTAAATTTATTTCTAGGAATCTCATGGCTTTGGGTGCAGCTGTAAATGAGATTGACTCAATTTCTCTTTCTTCTGTCTCATTCTTGGTGTATAGAAATGCAACTGATTTCTGTGCATTGATTTTATATCTTTTTTTTTAAAAAAGATTTTTATTTATTTGACAGAGATCACAAGTAGAGAGGTAGGTGGGAGTGGAGGGAATGCAGGTTCCCTGCTGAGTAGAGAGCCCGACGTGGGGCTCAATCCCAGGACCCTGGGATCATGACCTGAGCCGAAGGCAGAGCCTTTAACCCACTGAGCCACCCAGGTGCCCCTTGATTTTATATCTTGACACTTCATATGAATTCCTTTATGAGTTCTGGCAATTAGGGGGTGGAATCTTTTGGGTTATCCACATAAAGTATCATGTCATCTGCTAAGAGTGTTTGACTACTTCTTTGCTGATTCAGATGCCTTTATTTCTTGTTGTTGTCTGATTGCTGAGGCTAGGACTTCTAGTACTTGTTGAATAGCAGTGGTGATATTGGACATCCCTGCCGTGTTTCTGACCTTACAGGAAAAGCTCTGAGTTTTTCCCCATTGAGAATGATATGTACTGTAGGTTTTTCGTAGACGGTTTTTATGGTATTGAGGTATGTTCCCTCTATCCCTACACAGTGAAAAGTTTCAATCAAGAAAGGATGCTGTACTTTCTCAAATGCTTCTTCTGTGTCTATTGAGAGGATCATATGGTTCTTGTCCTTTCTTTTATTTATGTAGTGTATCACATTGATTTACCGATGTTGAACCCTTATAGCCCTGGAATTAATCCCATTTGGTCGTGATGAATAATCCTTTGACTGTATTGTTGGATCCTTTTGGCTAGTATTTTGTAAGAGTTATTACATCCATGTTCATCAGGGACATTGGTCTGTAATTCTCCTTTCTGATGAGGTCTTTGTCTGGTCTTCGGATCAAGGTAATGCCTCAAAGAAAGAGTTTGGAAGTTTTTCTTCCATTTATATTTTTTGAACAGCTTCAGAAGAATGGGTGTTAATCCTTCTTGAAATGTTTGGTGAAACTCTCCAGGGAAGCCATCTGGTCCTGGGCTCTTGTTTTTTTTGGTGTGTGGGGGGGGAGATTTTTGATTACTGCTTCAATTTCCTTACTGGTTATGGATCTGTTCATCTTTTCTATTTCTTCTTGGTTCAGTTTTGGTAGTTTATAAGTCTCTAGTAATGCATCCATTTCTTTCAGATTGTTTGATTTGCTGGCATATAGTTGCTCATAATGTGTTCTTAGAATTGTTCGTACTTCTTTGTTGTTAGTTTTGATCTTTCTTCTTTTATTCATGATTTTGTTTGGGTCCTTTCTCTTTTCGATAAGTCTGACCAGGGGTTTATCAATCTTATTCTTTCAGAGAACCAGTTCTTAGTTTCATTTATCTGTTCTACTGTTCTTTTGGTTTCTGTTTCATTGATTTCTGCTCTGATCTTTATTATTTCTCTTCTCTTGCTGGGTTTAGGCTTTATTTGCTGTCCTATCTCAGCTCTTCTAGATATAAGTTTAGCTTCTGTATTTGAGACTTGGTTTCTTGAGAAAGACTTGTGGTGCTATATACTTCCCTCTTAGGACTGCCTTTGCTGCATTCCAAAGGTTTTGAACAGTTGTGTTCTCATTTTCATTTGTTTCCATGATTTTTAAAGTTCTTTAATTTCCTGATTGACCCATTGGTTCTTTAGTGGGATGCTTTTTAGCCTCCATGTATTTGAGTTCTTTCCAACTTTCCTCTGGTCATTCAGTTCAGCTTTAGGGGACAAGAATGAAAATGGCGGCCTCCCAATCTCTGGCCCCAGAGAAGCCGAGAACTTGGGATCCCACTCCTCAGTGAGCCCTTTGAGAAAAGCAGTCAGTCACTCCTGTCTCCCTGGTTTCTGGCTGCACCCTATGCTCGAACTCCTAAAAGTTCTGATTTTGTGCTCCGCTGCTCTGTCACTTGCCAGTAGCCAGCTGATGGAAGCTCCCTCCCCGCTATGGTGTGTCTTCCCATATATCACCTCATACTCACTTCTCCGTACCACCTACCTTCCAGAAACTGGTCACTTTTCTGTTCATAGAATGGCTGCTACTCTTTTCTTTGATCTCTGATTGAGTTTGCAGGTGTTCAGAATGATTTGATAGCTATCTAACTGAATTCCTGGGACTGGATGAAATTAAAGTCTCCTACTCCTCTGCTATCTTGGACTCTTCTTGGTGTTAATTTTTCTTAAAATATTTGGTATAATTCTCCAGTAAAGCCATCTGGTTCGGGGATTTCCTTGCTGAGAGGTTTTTGAGTGCTCCTTCAGTCTGCTAACTAGTTACATATTTGTATTTCCTGAACTAATTTCCTATTTCTTCATCATTCAGTTTTAGTAGTTTGGTAGTGTCTAGGAATTTACTTCATCTAGGTTATCCAATTATTGGTGTATCATTGCTCAGAGTATTCTCTTATCCTCTTTATTTCTGTGGTTTTAGTTGTAATGTCTACTGTCCCATTTACAATTTTATTTCTGTAAGTCAGTTTTAATATCCCCTTTCATTTCTGCTGTTATTTGAGTCTATCTTTTTTTGCCTAGATAAAGTAAATTTTGTTAATCTTTTCAAAGAACCAACTCTTAGTTTCATTGATTTTTCTCTACTGTTATTTTATTCTCTATTTATCTCTGATCTAATCTTTAGTATTTCCTACTTTCAGCTAGCTTTGGGTTTAGTTCTATAGTTTAGTTCTTTAGTTGTTATGATTTGAGATCTTTATTCTTTTTTAACATAAACATTTGTAGCTATACATTTTCACATTAGCATTGCTTTCACTATATCCTGTAAGTTTTGGTACATTGTGTTTTAGTTGTCATTTATCTGAAGATAATTTCTAACTTCCCTTATGATTTCTTCTTTGACACATTGGTTAAGAGTATATTGTTTAATCCCCACATATTTATAGATTTTCCAGTTTTCCTTCTGATGTTGATTTTGAGTTTCATTTAGTGTGAACAGAAAGTTTGTATGGCTTCAGTCTTTTAGAATTTACTAAGACTTGTTTTGTGGCCTATGATCTGTTTTGGAGAATGTTCCATGTACACTTAAGAAAAATGTGTATTTGGGGCCACTTGGGTGGTACAGTCAGTTGAGTGTTGACTCTTGGTTTCAGCTTCAGCTCAGGTTATAGTCTAAAGGTGGTGAGATTGAGCCCTGTCGGGCTCCACATTTAGCACAGTCTGCTTGGGTTTCTCTCTCCCTCTCTCTCTGCCCTTCACCCCTGCACATGCTCACATTCTCTCTCAAATAAATAAATCTTTAGGGGTGAAACAAAGGAAAAATGTGTATTTTGCTTTTGTTGGGTGGAATGTACTATATACATCTTTTGGGCCCAGTTGGTCTGCTGGGTTGTTCATGTACTGTTCTTAATGCTCTTCTTTCTTGTTGTTATATCCATAGGTGGGGTATTGAAGTCTACTATAATCACCGAGGTTTTTTTTCCTCCACCAGTTCTGTCAATGTTTGCCTCATATATTTAGGTACTGATGTTTGGTGAATATACAATTGTTGTAATTTCTTGGTGAATGAAGCATTTTATTACATAATGGCCTTTTTGTCTCTCATAACTGTTTTGACTTATAGTCTATTTTGTCTGATACTATTATAGACCCCCCTGTCCTCCTTTGGGTACCATTTGCATGCAGTGTCTTTTTTCATTTTTCCAATGTATGTCCTTATATCTCTTGTAGACAATATACAGTTCAATCTTATTTTTTTAAATACAATCTAGGGGAAGTTTAATTCATTTACATTTCCAGTTATTGCTGATGGGGAAGAACTTCCCATTACCGTTTTGATTTGTTTTCTGTATGTCTTAAAGCTCTTTACCCTGTCATTTAAATGTTTAACTTCCTAGGAGTCTCAGCCCTGCTTCTTCTCTGGGCCTTCAATGTTGCATTTTATTCCTCAGCCCATAATCTCTTGTACCTAGACATTCATGGTTATGCAGACCCTCTGTAGGCCCTATGTGCAGCAGTTCCCACCACTGCTTCCAGCAGCCTCCAGCCTGATACATAAACTGTGTCACCATTCCATCAGTGCTCTGAATCAGGTGAGACAGTCCCTCAGGCAATCCCCAAACAAGTCAGACCATTACAGGCAAATTCTACTCTTCTTTCCACGAATTGAAAAGCTTCCTTCCATTATGCCAGGAGGGTAAGGGGGAAAAGGGTGAGCATAAATGCCATGAAATTGCCTATCATTTTTGAATATGGCTTTTTAGGTGTTTGCTTGGCTGTTACTGCTTAGTTGGCTTCTATACTGCTCACAACACTACAGTGTCTTCAGTGTGTCCATGTGTGTTTGTTGGGGGACAAGGGCCCGGAACTTTGTAGTCTGCCATCTTCGTGACATCACTATCAATTATCTTTTAAAGAGATTTATTTTAATAAGAAGTCTACTAATATTTATGTTATTATTTCTGTTACTTTATATATGTATGTAGATTCAGATTTCCTCCTGGTATCATTGCCATTTTGCATGAAAGGCTTAACATTTATTTAAGTATAAGGTCTTCCTGTACTTTGTTAAATTCTAATGACCAAAGTTCATTGTCCTTCTTTTCCATTGTCCAAACTGATGCTGAGCTCATTTGGATAATTTTTGCTAAGATCACAAACTCTCTCTCCCTTGTCAGGCCTGTGGCTGAATTCTCTGCTCAGCTCTTTAGACCATAGCTGTTGCCTTTCATGTGTTCCTAGGGGTCTCACCCTGCCCACGGGGTATTTGGGGTATTTAAGTGTCTACCAGGGATTTGAGGAAATTTTGAGGGCTCCATTCTTTCTAGGATTTGTCAACTGAAAATTTCTGCCACCCTGGCAACCCTGTTTTCTCATTTCTCAAACCAGTAAGACTGCTACTTTTTCCTCGAGGTCCATCTCCTGTGAACCCATGAAGTAGAAAGTGCTCTCAGAAGCCAGCTGACTATAGAAGAAAAAAAAAAAAAAACCAGTTGACTATGGACTTCAGCCAGTATATTTCCCTTTTTTCAAGGAGCATTATCACCTCCAGTTTCTGCTTACTACTGATTATTCATCTATACCTTCAAATATGTTTTTGTTAACCCCAGAAGAGTTGGTCTACTACAAACTGGCATTACTGGAATTAGAACTGAATTATTTCTAAAATGTTTGAGAGATCATTAAGTTATCAATGTTAGTTATTCAGTAATGCAAAGAAGAAAATTTGCAAAATTTTTATATTTCAGTTAAAGATATTTATTACTAATGTGACAATATTTTTAATAATTTTTTCCAGTAAAGACTGAAGACTATATGGAAGTTTCTTCTCTTTTTGCAGGATATAGCCAATGAAGAACACAAAAAAATTGAAGCACTAAAATCAGAAAACAAGAAGCTAGAAAAACAAAAAGGAGAATTAATGATAGGGTTCAAGAAACAGTTAAAATTAATTGATGTTTTAAAAAGGCAGAAGGTGAGTCTGTCCTTAAAAAACACAGTTAAATCATAGGTATTATTTGGGCCACTCTACTAAAACAGTTATTATTTCTACTTTAGATACGTTTTTTGACACACGTAGGCACAAAATTTTTTAAAGATTTTTTAAAAATTTATTTGACAGAGAGAGAGGAGGGAACAGGCTCCCTGCTGAGCAGAGAGCCCAATGTGGGGCTCAATCCCAGGACCCCAGGATCCCGAGCTGAGCCGAAGGCAGAGGCCCTAACCCACTGAGGGATCGAGAGATCCCTCGATCTCCCGAGGCGCCCCTAGGCACAAAATTTTATCTATTAACATACATAATAAGATTTATATACAATGTGTCATCCAAGCAAATGGATATTTTCATGCAAGTATATTAGTAATGTTGCAAATGCGACTAGAAATACTGTATGGATACTCTTTAATTAAAGAAAGTACGTACAAGAATAACTATTATCTTAGGGGATTAGTTTGCCTCTTGAAACAGGGAAGACTGAAAATTGAATCCCAACTACTGTTTCCTTCTGTCCACAAAGTTACATGGTGGTGAAAAGATACGGAGTCATGGTTCTGCCACACTCCCTTTTTGCCAAGGCTAGGAATTAAAATGTTATTATTCTCTCAACATGTTGGTTCAGTAACCACCATGGACAAAATAAGTTTTTACAAGCTGACCACTGAATGTAATTTCAAATATCATGTTTATTAGAATTTGAGTACACATTCCAACAGACCTTATTAATTTGATAGCATATATATGTACACACTTTTATCAATTTCCTGTTGTTCTGTGGTCTACGCTTAATACTAAAACAATATTGATTTGTTACAAACAGATGCATATTGAAGCTGCCAAGATGTTGTCTTTCACCGAAGAGGAATTTATGAAGGCACTTGAATGGGGAAATTCATAAATTATCTACTTTATATAGACTTTGTATGTCTAACTGTATGACCCATATATATTTTATTTTAAGTTTTAATGCACTATTTTTACTCTAAGTAATGAAGACATTTGGTAATGAAATCAAAGTAATTCCAGTGAATTCCCTGTTCAGATTTAAGGGATACAAAATTGATATGTAAAATAATAGGAATTTAACTTTTGTTTCTTTCTTGTGACCCACTTGCCATTTAATATAAAGTACTTTATATTAAAGTACTGGAGATTCAGCTCTAGTTCATAAATGGTAAGTTTATGTTATAGAAATTCTGTTTTTAAGTTTTCATTGACAATAAAGCACTTTGAAATTCCTCACTCTTATTCTCTTTCCTTATAGTAGAAAGAAAAAGATACTTTGGCTGGCCAAATCCTGGAAGTAAAGTTCCTAAAATACCAGTGGAACTGTAGTCTGAATGGAGATGCAGAAAAAGTTCTGAGCAGCAGGAGTAGTATGAAGAAGTTAGTCTCCTAGGTTTGGCCTGTAACGTACTTATATATACATGGACTGTTGTGATGTGGTACATAACTCAGATCTTCAAATTATCAGTACAAGAACGAGTTTGACTAAGAGCAATTAATTTTGTAGCTAAAAAAATATGAATTAGAGACACTTTAGAAAATCCAAGTAGATTTAAGATTCAGTATTAACTGTAAAACAAAAGTTACAATGACATCTAGTGGTGAAAACAATCTAGTTTTTACCTAATCTTGATGGTGTCATTTCTCTTCACAAATTTCACTCCTTTTCTGATATACTTTCCTGAACTCTTCACCAAGCATATCGATATCATCCTCTTTTTTAAATACTCCCTACAAGAAAAATATTTTGTGGGTTACTTCAAATGCTAGAGTAGTTCACCAAATGCTAACGAATATATAGACTACAAATTTATGAAGTTAAAGCTCTAAGATATTGTAATTTAATGCATTTATGAAAAAAATCACTGTTCTCTAAAATTATGATTTGATATATATACTGAATATTCTTTGATTTCCTGACGTATCTATCAGCTCCAGTGTAGGAATTTGTAATAGGAATCTGGGCTCTTCTCCCTTACTACTGCAGGTCACGACTGCTAGGATTGGCTGAATGAGAGAGGTCAGGGTGAAGAGACTGAGCTTTGCCAGGCTCATGGATGAGACTGGCTTTTGCCTCCATTCTGTGGCTGATCAGCAAACCTTCAGTCTTGCAGGAAAGGCTCCAAGTTTGGAATTAGACCATTTAACCAAGCCCTTTGAAATTCTCCATGCTTTTATTTACTTTTCTTTTCCCTTATACTATACAGTAAAAGCCTCTTAAGTATTTGCTTCTATAATTTAAAGGACCTAAAGAATAATTTAGGTCATTTGGGGATATATCAGGTTTGTTAGGCTCTCCCCATCTCCACATTTACTTTTAAAAAATATCTAAATCCCAGACTCTCCAGAACTTATAAGGTGATGTATTAATTTAAAAAGAAGACTAAATTAATCCTATCAACCAATTAGACTGTAACAACCTCTGGACAAGCAATAATTACTCAATCCCCTTTCTCCCTCCTTAGCACTGCACTAAAAAATAAGCACTTGATTCTTTCAGATGAATAAATCGAATGACATTTCTAAATTTAAAAGATGGAAATTTTATTTACATGCATCCAGATGTTTATATGGCTTATGAAACTCAGTTGTTACTTCATTTATAGTCAGAATGTATCTCACTTATACATGAAAATCTTATCTTTTGGAAGTACTTTCAAAAACAGGTTCCCTAGTACTTATTTAAAACTTCCCATTAGATAGCAGATCTGTCTCAGACTTGGTTCAAGCATGTGTCTGTTAGCAGTGTTACCAATTACAAGACTTTCCTGTATGTCATCAGCTTTAGTGTACAAAGTATCACAATTGATTTCAAGTAGTTTAGTTTTAGACTTCTAGAATTGAAATTCAGAAAATCTAGCACCTGCTTCTAAGAATGTGCCAAGACCAACTCTCTCATTTTAGAGACAGATGTCAATGGCTGCTTAAGATCCTACTGCTGCTTTGTGAACAGCCAGAAGTAAGCAAAACCTAGACTCTCTGAAATCGTAGTTACCATGTAATTTTCCCCACTATTGGAGGTCAGGAAGATTATACCTTGAGTTAAATCTCACTTACTTTAGGGAGATAGCCTAGTAATTTTGTAGCATGTTCTTTGAGAAGTTTTAGTCTTTCTTCTTCTATAATTGCATTAATACATCCTTGTCTTCTTTGCTGCAACTGCCATTCTTCTAGTTCACGTTGCTGGAAATGTAAATAAAATTTTATTGTCACAGCATACATTAATCTTTTAAGAAGTCATTAAACCTATTCTCATAATGAATTAGACAAAATTGATGAACTATTTTTGATACTAACTTCAGAATATACCATATTCTGAAGATAGATATATCTTATATTTATTATATATACAATATATACAACATCTCTCTATCTTTTAAAGTTACGAAAACAGTAGTCATGACTGGGTTTTTAGGGAGGCAAGTATATATTTCTAGGACAATATACCTTCATTACCAAGGAAAACATTTTCAAAGAAGGGATCTCCTAATTTATTCAGATATTTATATAATGTTAACCATATGCCCAGTGCTGAAGGCAGTTTACTGTATAAAACAAAATAGGCACCTGGTTGGCTCAGTAGGTTAAACCTTTGCCTTCAGCTCAGGTCATGATTTCGGGGTCCTGGAATCGAGTCCTATATCAGGCTTTCTGCTCAGGAGGGAGCCTGCTTCCCTCACTCTTTCTGCCTGCCTCTCTGCCTACTTGTGATCTCTGTCAAATAAATTTAAAAAAAAAACAAAAAGTTTTAGGGCTTAAAAGAACTCTTATGGAGCCATACCCAAATAATCCTGTTGGAAAGGGTAGGGTGCTAAAGGCAGACCACTGAAGTGGTGAATTCCCACCTAAAGTAATGTTAATGTTAAGCGTGTCTTTGTAGTAACTATCGTTTCCTAGGCTCATTATTTTTTAGACCAGTCCTTATCAAAGTCATGTAAACTAGAAAAGAATATGTCTGTTTTCCTACAATGGGAGACCAGCTTCTACATAACCTAATAACTCTTCATAGTTACCAATGAAGAAAAACGGGAATGCTAGGACACAGCCATTTCCAGTGCCACTTAAACATGTAATGGCTTCTCATGAAAGTATTTCATCTACTATAATACTATCTGCATTACAGAATCAGACATAGCATTGATAACAGCTAATTGAGAAAAGACATTCTCATCCATCTTGTTTTTGAATCAAAGAGTTGAGTGGCCCTTATTTATGTTACCTCTAAGATCAAATAGGGTAACAGAATCTGCCATGGAATTTTTACACCTGAGTTGTTTTTTGTTTGTTTTGAAGACTACATTTCTAAGGCTCCCTTACAATCAGGTGTGGTCAAAATAGGACTTGGTTTCTGCCAACGGAATATAAGCAGATAGGTCATACAGACTTTTATGAGAAAGAATAAACTATCTACTAAGACACCATAAATTTGGTCTCTGTACCTGTAGCCAAACCTAATTCTAACTGATGTGTTCCTTATAAAAAGGAGATACAAGAAAGTTCTATAATGTTGTGAGAAAAACTCACTTGTTAAATTTTTGTCCAATGATGTATAGTCTCTAATTTGGGTATAATACAAGATTTCTCTTCTTAGGATGTGGTAAACACATTAAATATCCTAATAAATATTTTTATACTAAACTAGGATAAAGAGTTTAGAAAACTCTGAAACCAGGTTGTCCATTTAGGACAAATTCTGAATAGCTGGTAGTAGGAAACTGCTTCCTGGGGAGTTTCAGATTTTTGTCTGCCTAAACATATGATTTCTTAAAAAGCTAGACAGTATTATAGATACCTATTTAGGAATATCTTCAAAATCTAGAAATCAGTTAGAGCCTCATAGGATTATAATGGAAAGGATTATCATGTTCCATGATAATGAAAATCCACCCTTGCCTTGGGATGTGACCCAATTTTAGACACTTGAAGCACACAGCTTCATACTAGGAATATTTACATTAAAGAAAATTAAGACAAATTGTTTCCAACTTTGTCATTTAGACATCTGGAAATATGGCAACAGAACTATGGTGTGACGTTAAGTAAGAAGAGAGGCGAGCCAAAGTATCTTAACACTTCATGGAGCAGGCAAAAGACAGAGCTGATCTCTCTTGGTTTTCTGTGATACACCATCCAGATTCTCTTGCCTTTCTAACATCTCTTGGTCATGTCATTGTTTTCTTCCTCCTCCTCCTACCATCAAGTAAGAATGTTCACCAAGACTTGACTGGCCCTCTTACTGTTTGGAGGAATCATCTTAGCTTGAACCTCTCTCTGTGCTGCTTAATGTGAGATATGTATTTGTAGGAAAATTTGACCTAAGCTTTGTTCTTCTGGGTCAACTGCCTTAAGAATATTTTCAATTTGCATTTCCATTTCAAACACACCATGATTTAAACTGAAGTATTATATCTTTTTTGTTCTACCTCATAACACAACAGCATTTGGTAGTCTTTGAGTTTCTAATATTTAAAACCTTGGGAGTTATTTTGACTCCCTCTTCCACTCTACCCTTCATGGTCCAAAAAAGCTATACCAGTCTCATCTTATTTAAAAATATTTAAACTCTTCCCTTTCTTGCTTCCATTGCTTTGTGAACCTATTCCAGGTCCTCATCACCTCTTTCTTGAATTACTACCTTCTCCTCTTGCTAAAGATCATCAGTTTCCTATTGTATCTTATCTAGACTCCTCTGCCTATCATTCAAGTTTCTGGTTGTGGTATTTCCATATGTTGCCAACTTAGAATAGCCTTCTGCCTTTATTCATCTTTTATGTATTTCCAGGTAAACCCACATAGTTCTGCCAGAAATGTCCAGTTGACCCATGAATAACACAGGTTTGAACTGCACAGGTCCCCTTACCAGTAATTTTTTTTTTCGATAAATACAATATAGTACTGTGAATGTATTTTCTCTTATTATTTTCTTGATAACATTTTCTTTTCTCTGGCTTACTTTGAGAATGTAGGATGTAATACATATATAAAATATGTGCTAATTGAATCTTTATGTTATCAGTAAGGCTTCTGTTCCTCAGTAGGTTATTAAGTTTTGGGGGAGTCAGAAGTTAATTGTGGATATTTGACTGGGTGAGGGGGATGGTTCAGCACCCATGTGCTGTTCATGGGTCAACCATATTGCACAATTAGTAAATTACAACTACCAAATTCTATAAATGTTTACATAGTACATTTAGGAAATGTACTCTTAGTATAATTTTATATATAATCAAATCTTTTACAAATTTGTACCCTATTTTTTGCACTACCCTAGAAGCTACCAGAATTAATTTTTATTTTGTTTCCTTCACCAACACTCAGCAGCATGCCTAACAGGTCAGTATCTGTTATTACAAGAATATCTCAAGATTTCTTCCTGTCCACCCATACAGGAAGAGATCCTCATTACCATAAGTAACTTTATTAATCCCTTCTCTGCTACTTACTTGCTGTGAAACCTTGAGCAATATATATGTCATCTCTCTATGCCTTAGTTTCCACATCTTTAAAATGGGGGTAGAATAATACCTAACTCACAGGGTTGAAAATTTAAAGTTATCACTTTGCTTATAATGAGCTTAGAATAGTGAATGATGTATGTAAACAATAAATTTCCATTGTTAACTGCTACCACTTCCATTAATCAAATATTTACCATATGCCTAATCTGTATTCTTCATATTTAGAGCTATTTGTACTTACAGAGTACTTATATATTATTTGGTTCTTATAGCTCAACACTCTAGTGAGGCAGATTATTTAAGTATTATTTCAGGTTTATGAATGAAACATATGTGTCCAAAGGCACAAATCTAGTTCCCTCTCCAACTCTGAAATCTACATTGCCAGCTAAGAAATCTCCCCCTGGGGCCTAAGAATTAATGTGGACAAAATGGAATTATATATCCCCTTGAAATCCATTTTTCTTTGTTTTCTTCAGGACCTCACCCATTCACTGAAGATGGTAGCAGTAGTATTATTTAGTAGTAGTAGCAGCAGCCATAATCCTGCTCTTACCTCTCCAGACCTAACTGGTCACCAAGCCCCATCAAAGCTATCTCCCTCGTATCTCCCCCTTTCTCCATTTGCATGGGTTTTCCCCACCTCTCACTGACTTACCATAGTAATGTCCTAACTGGTCTCTTTGTCTCCAGTCTTACTCCCCTCACTCTACCCCAATATCCCTACTCAAGTCATCTTTCCAAGTGCAGAACTTAACCATGTAGCCTACTTAATTCTTCAGTGGGTCCACCTGGATAAAGAACACTTTCCTTAAAATAGCATCCAGGGCATTCATGATCTGTGTCCCCTCTACCATACCAAGATGCCCATACCTATATAATTATTATCACATGTACATGGCCTATCTTTATAATGATTGCTTTTATATATTTTTATACAAGACCATAAACTCATAGATATCATGGACTTAGTTGTATTTATGTTCTCAACACCAGCCAACCAGTGTCTAGCACAATGGAAAGCATCAATAAATATATTCTAGATGCATTAAGGAATGATTGGTCAGAAAACGTCTATACCATATGTTAGTAAACAGATAACGTCTATACCATATGTTAGTAAACAGATAACCTAACAGCAAGGGTCTCAGTTAAATGCTTAGTGGAGGAACAGATGAGCTGATTGTTGGTTCAGTGATAATTAAAAAAACAGAACACTTTCTTACTTTGTCTGCAAGGAACTGGTTGCGACGCTCTTCAATGAGTTTTTCCACAGCCCTCCTGTGTTCTAGTTGCTTCATTCTTTGTTTCTGAGCATTCATCAGTTCTATCCGATCATCCTCAGCAAGCTTAGCTAGCATAGCCTTTCTGAAGGTCTCCTCTTCCTCTTTCGCAGCCTGGAGTACTAATTCCTTCAGGGCCATTTGTTCTATAAAATCTTGCTTCAACTCCCTTTGCTTTCTCAATTTCTCTTCTGCTTCCTCCTAAACAACAATCCATATAAATATTAATTCAGTAACTGTTTCTTTACAGCAGATTTACAAAGAAAGGGTGGATAGTTTGGTTGCGTGCAGTGTTAAAATAAGAAATAAAACTGAAAAACTAATTTTTTCAAGATAACACTTTTCCCCATCCTTTTAAGACTCACTGGATAAAGGACATGTTACCTATGGATTGCCTTCTTTTCTTTTTAAATTGTAATTTATATATATTTTGGAAGGAACTGATATAAAAACTTTTTTACACACCTGAGGTTATTAAATCTGTGAAATATTATTTACCCACTATGAATCATTCTAGAATCTTGCCTGAAACTGTGGTTCAAATCACTGGTAAATATTTTTCAGAATAGCAATCTAGAAATGACAATCACAAGTTTTTTGGGAAAATTCAAAATTACTTGGCACAGTTAAAGTCTTTTCCTACAAGCTTTAATTTTCCTAACATTTTATTAATAAAAAATTTTAAACATAACTGAAAAATGTTTACAGTGACCATCCATCTAACATCTAGATTCTATTTTTGCTTTATTGTTATCCAATTAGGACTGATATAAATTTTAATTCCTTCTCCACTGTAACCAGCCTTGCCTAATTCTAACACAATTTCCAGGAGGTAAGCCATATCCTCAAGGCATTCAAAATACTGCCTTAACAACAGCTGTGTGAGGAGGGTTTTACATGTAACACAAACTATAAGGGATTTACTACAGGCCAGCAGATGGCATAGAGGGCCAGGGAACCAGCTGCCATCTTGGTTACCATCTATTTTTTGTAGAGTTAACCATCATGGCTCAAATTCCATGATGGTAACTACCAAAACTATTCCCAACGACCCAGTCTTCTATGTATGATTTGCAACCTCACTTCGCCTACTTCTGTCTTCACACCTTTAAGTGCAAGGATAACCGGAGATTACGTAGGTCGTATGAAGAATTATGGCTAAAAGAAGAGAAATGTGTTTTCAATTTTATAGTCTTTATAATAAAATAAGACAAAAAGGGTAGGAGTGGGTTTTAAGTGAATCAGTCTGGAATATCAGTGATGGTAACTCTGTTCATTATCTTGAATATTCAACCTCTTTGTCCTCACTTACCTCTATCTAATCTGTTCAGATCTCACCTCCAGAAAGTCTTTTCTAATCACTCTAATTCCTTTTAGGAATTAGAATTCTCTTTTGGGCCTTTGATACCATTCAATTTTCCCAACATTTAATTTTATTTGATATGCCTGTGCCCTATCTCCTCACTAACTATAAATTCTAGAGGGCATTTTTAAAAAAATTTTATGTATCATATCTGTTATTTTAGTTTATGATACTGGGCACGGTGTTATGATATTATAGTTTGTGTTCATCTGCCATGTATGATATAGAAGTCAGAAGGCTCAGTGAAGGCAGATACTGTCTCAGCTTTGAATTCCTCCAGAGCTTATCATAATACCTAATACACCGAAAACACACATTGAATCAAATGAATTGATGACATCTCCTGGGACCCATCTCCCATACAAATTTTAGTAATGGTAAAGACATCTGGGTAAAAATCAGGGAAGTGTTAGCAAAACAAAACAAAACACAATTCTGCTTTTTTCTACTAGAAAAGTGTTCCTGTACTCTTAGATCTGTTTGGATCAGGATTTTATACATATAAGTAATATGGACTGCATAATTTTACAACCCATAATGTGGTTTAAGAAATAGCTATTTACTGAAGGTTTGAAATAATTTGCTGTAAAACTACTCTGAGTCTGGAAACTTTTAGAGGTATCTTGGTCTGGGTTCTCCTATGAAAGCAGAGCCTTACACAAATATTTGTGTATACATATTTTATGAGAGAAGATCTCAGGAAGCATCAGTGAGAGAAAAGCAGAGAGAAATAGAGAAGGAAGAAAAGCCAACACATGGGTACATCAGTTAACTGGTTACTATGCGGGCAACTGTGGCTTAATCCTGCCAAGACCTTGTGAGGAATGCATGGAGCACCTTTCAGGTGTGTCCACAAGGCTGACAGGAAGAAGCATTCATCCCTTAATTTCTATCCCCTCTTGGCTGAGGAATTACCCCAAGGGTGTTAACTCCCAGCCCCTACCAACTCCACCACACTTTAGTTCCTTAACTTTTTTGGGTAACTTGATACTAGATATATGTAAATCGATTACATTGTTTTTAAAAAGAAATGTACATATTTTACATTTCTTCTATGCAGTTAGTCATTAAGAATATATATGCAATTGGTTTTTATATCAATACGTGGTTTTTGGTTTCCTCCTCACTGATGAAACAGTATCTAAAATGATCTGTTTTAATATAGCTGAAAAATATTAAAAATAATACTAAAAGCTAACAATTTATTGTATATTGGCTACTCATATATTTGTTTAATGAAATGTTTGTTCAGATTTCTTGTTCATTAATAAACACTGGGTTCTTTGTATTCTATTATTGAGTTATAAACATTCTATGTTCTCAAGAAAAGGTTTTGTAAGATACATGTAGGGAATACTGTTTCCCAGACTGTGGCTTACATTTACATTTTCCTAAGTGTTAGGAAGTTACTAGTTTTGATGAAACCCAATTCAACTTTTTCCTTTATGGAAAAAACCCTTTATGGGTCTTGCCTTTTTAAACTACTAAAATATCTTCACCCTTCTAAAGGTTATAAGGTCTTTCTGCAGTGTTTTCTTCTAGAGATTTTGTAGTTTCAGTTTTTTTGTTTGTCTCATTCATTTCAGTTAATTTTTGTATATAATAAGACAGAAAATAATAAACTGGAGGGCAGGGAAAATAGGCAGAGGTTGGTAAAAGGGTACAGAGTTCAGCTATAAGATGAATAAGTTCTGAGGAGCTAATGTAAAACATAGTGACTATAGTTAAAATAACACTGTATTGTATAACAAAATTTGCCAAGAGTAGAATTTAAATGCTCTCAACACAAAGATAAACATGTGAGGTGATAGATATTAATTAAGTAGATGGAGAGAATCATTTCCCAATGTAAACTTTTATCAAATCACCATATACTGTATACTTTAAATATCTTACAAGTGTATATGTTAGTTATACCTCATGAAAGCCGATATTAAAAGTCAGTAACTTGAAAAACCAAAAGAGTGACCATAAAATAGAAACACATTACCTACTATGAGCAACTCTACGGCAATAAATTTGACAATCTGGAAGAAATGGATGCATTCCTAGAAACATATAAACTACCACAACTGAACCATGAAGAAATAGAAAGCCTGAACAGACCCATAACCAGTAAGGAGATTGAAACAGTCATTAAAAATCTCCAAACAAACAAAAGCCCAGGGCCAGACGGCTTCCCGGGGGAATTCTACCAAACATTTAAAGAAGAACTAATTCCTATTCTCCTGAAACTGTTCCAAAAAATAGAAATGGAAGGAAAACTTCCAAACTCATTTTATGAGGCCAGCATCACCTTGATCCCAAAACCAGACAAGGATCCCACCAAAAAAGAGAGCTATAGACCGATATCCTTGATGAACACAGATGCGAAAATACTCAACAAAATACTAGCCAATAGGATTCAACAGTACATTAAAAAGATTATTCACCACGACCAAGTGGGATTTATTCCAGGGCTGCAAGGTTGGTTCAACATCCGCAAATCAGTCAATGTGATACAACACATCAATAAAAGTAAGAACAAGAACCATATGATACTCTCAATAGATGCTGAAAAAGCATTTGACAAAGTACAACATCCCTTCCTGATCAAAACTCTTCAAAGTGTAGGGATAGAGGGCACATACCTCAATATCATCAAAGCCATCTATGAAAAACCCACCGCAAATATCATTCTCAATGGAGAAAAACTGAAAGCTTTTCCGCTAAGGTCAGGAACACGGCAGGGATGTCCATTATCACCACTGCTATTCAACATCGTACTAGAGGTCCTAGCCTCAGCAATCAGACAACAAAAGGAAATTAAAGGCATCCAAATCGGCAAAGAAGAAGTCAAATTATCACTCTTCGCAGATGATATGATACTATATGTGGAAAACCCAAAAGACTCCACTCCAAAACTGCTAGAACTTATACAGGAATTCAGTAAAGTGTCAGGATATAAAATCAATGCACAGAAATCAGTTGCATTTCTCTACACCAACAGCAAGACAGAAGAAAGAGATATTAAGGAGTCAATCCCATTTACAATTGCATCCAAAACCATAAGATACCTAGGAATAAACCTAACCAAAGAGACACAGAATCTATACTCAGAAAACTATAAAGTACTCATGAAAGAAATTGAGGAAGACACAAAGAAATGGAAAAATGTTCCATGCTCCTGGATTGGAAGAATAAATATTGTGAAAATGTCTATGCTACCTAAAGCAATCTACACATTTAATGCAATTCCTATCAAAGTACCATCCATCTTTTTCAAAGAAATGGAACAAATAATGCTAAAATTTATATGGAACCAGAAAAGACCTCGAATAGCCAAAGGGATATTGAAAAAGAAAGCCAACGTTGGTGGCATCACAATTCCGGACTTCAAGCTCTATTACAAAGCTGTCATCATCAAGACAGCATGGTACTGGCACAAAAACAGACACATAGATCAATGGAACAGAATAGAGAGCCCAGAAATAGACCCTCAACTCTATGGTCAACTAATCTTCGACAAAGCAGGAAAGAATGTCCAATGGAAAAAAGACAGCCTTTTCAATAAATGGTGCTGGGAAAATTGGACAGCCACATGCAGAAAAATGAAATTGGACCATTTCCTTACACCACACACAAAAATAGACTCAAAATGGATGAAGGACCTCAATGTACGAAAGGAATCCATCAAAATCCTTGAGGAGAACACGGGCAGCAACCTCTTCGACCTCTGCCGCAGCAACATCTTCCTAGGAACAACGCAAAAGGCAAGGGAAGCAAGGGAAAAAATGAACTACTGGGATTTCATCAAGATCAAAAGCTTTTGCACAGCAAAGGAAACAGTTAACAAAATCAAAAGACAACTGACAGAATGGGAGAAGATATTTGCAAACGACATATCAGATAAAGGACTAGTGTCCAGAATCTATAAAGAACTTAGCAAACTCAACACCCAAAGAACAAATAATCCAATCAAGAAATGGGCAGAAGACATGAACAGACATTTCTGCAAAGAAGACATCCAGATGGCGAACAGACACATGAAAAAGTGCTCCATATCACTCGGCATCAGGGAAATACAAATCAAAACCACAATGAGATATCACCTCACACCAGTCAGAATGGCTAAAATCAACAAGTCAGGAAATGACAGATGCTGGCGAGGATGCGGAGAAAGGGGAACCCTCCTACACTGTTGGTGGGAATGCAAGCTGGTGCAGCCACTCTGGAAAACAGCATGGAGGTTCCTCAAAATGTTGAAAATAGAACTGCCCTATGACCCAGCAATTGCACTATTGGGTATTTACCCTAAAGATACAAATGTAGTGATCCAAAGGGACACATGCACCCGAATGTTTATAGCAGCAATGTCCACAATAGCCAAACTATGGAAAGAACCTAGATGTCCATCAACAGATGAATGGATCAAGAAGATGTGGTATATATACACAATGGAATACTATGCAGCCATCAAAAGAAATGAAATCTTGCCATTTGCAACAACGTGGATGGAACTAGAGCGTATCATGCTTAGCGAAATAAGTCAAGCAGAGAAAGACAACTATCATATGATCTCCCTGATATGAGGAAGTGGTGATGCAACATGGAGGCTTAAATGGGTAGAAGAATAAATGAAACAAGATGGGATTGGGAGGGAGACAAACCATAAGTGACTCTTAATCTCACAAAACAAACTGAGGGTTGCCGGGGGGAGGGGGTTGGGGAGAAGGGGGTGGGATTATGGACATTGGGGAGGGTATGTGATTTGGTGAGTGCTGTGAAGTGTGTAAACCTGGTGATTCACAGACCTGGGGATAAAAATATATGTTTATAAAAAATATATGTTTATAAAAAATAAAAAATTAAAAAAAAAAAAAAAGAAACACATTACCAATATCAGAAATGAAACATGGAATACCACTAGAGACCCTGCAGACATCCAAAGGATAATAAGGGAATTGTATGAACGATTCTACACACACAAGTTTGACAACTTAGAGAAAATGGATAACTTCCTTAAACACAAGTCATTAATACTAACCAAATATGAAATAAGATCATTTGAATTGCCCTATAACTATTAAGGACATTGAATTAATAATTTAAAACTCCGGGGCCAGATAGTTTCATTGGAAAATACTACCAAATGTTTAATGAAGAATTAAAACCAATTTTATACAATCTTCCAGAAGATAGGAGAGGAGGGAAAACTTCCCTTTTTATTTTATGAATATCGTATTATCCTGACACCAGTATAAAAACAGAAAACTTAAAACCAATATTCCTCATAAATATGAGTGAAAAAAATCCTTAGCATAATATCAGAAAATAGAATCCAGCCATACATTAAAAATTATATACCAGTGGGATTTATTCCAGTGAATGAAGACTGTTTCAGTATTCAAAAAAAAAAAAAAACAATGTAATCCACCAGGATAAAGAAGAAAAAGCACATGATCTTATCTATAAGTGTAGAAAAAGCATTTGACAAAACCTTCATGATAAAAACCTTCAGAAAAATAGGGATAGAAGAGAACTTTAAGTTAATAAAGAACATCTGTCTACAAAACAAAGTACAGTTAACAGCATGCTTTCCCCTTAAATAGGCAACAAAGAGAGTTGACGTCTATTTCGTCACTCTTATTCAACATAGTGATAGACAAAGCTAGAAGTTTCAGTTAGTACAATAAAGCAAGAAAAGTAAATTAAAAAGATAAAGATAAGAAAAAAGAAGACTCCCTACTTGCAGAAAACATGACTGGTTATGTAGGGGAAAAAAAAACTCCTACAAGTTACTAAGTGAATACGGGAAGGTTATGAGATACAAGATCAATATAAAGTTAATTCACTAATAATGAGTCCATGGATACTGGAATTAAAACAAATTCCATTTATAATTGCTCAAAAAAATGAAATATTTAAATATAAATCTATAAAGCACATACAGGATTTATATACTAAAAACTATAAAACACTGAGGAAACTATTCAAAGATCATATAAATGGGAATCGTATTATGTTCATGGACTGGTAGACTCAACATTGTGAACATGTCAATTCTCCCCAAATGGATACTCAGATTTAATGCAATTCCTATCAAAATCCCAGAAGGCTATTTTTGTAGATAGAGATAAGATTATTCTAAAATATATATGGAAAGGCTAAAGTAAATTTGAAGACTATAGCTACAGTAATCAATTCTGTGTGGTATGGATGGAGGGATAGATACATAGATCAATAGAGCAAAACAGAGGTCCAGGAACAGACCCATACAAATATACTTAACTGTTTCAATAAAGTTCTAAAAGCAATTTGATGTAAGATAGAAAATCTTTTCAACAATTGGTAGGGGCAACGGAACATCTAAAAGCAAAAACCATGACCCAAGTTTCATACCCTATAAGAAATACTAACTGAAAGCAGATCACAGATACAAATGTAAGAGTAAAAACTTTTAGAAAAAAAAATTCGTCAGGATTTAGACAAAAACTTCGTAGAATTGATGTCAAATTATGATCTATAAAAATTAAAATTGGTGAACTGGACCTCATAGAAACCGAAAACATTTGCTTGGAGAAAGACCCTGTAAGAAGATGAAAAGGCGAGCTACAGATAAGAGAAAATTTGTAAACCTACAAACCTGACAAAGGACTAGTAACTAGAATAACATAAACAACTCTCAAAACTCTACAATAAACTAACAACTCAGTTAGAAAACTGGCACGTCATCCTGACATGAGGTCAGAATACGATATTATTCAACACTGTTTCCTGTGGTTTTCTGACTATTCTATACACTAATAAGAAGGAATATTGAAATCTTCAACTATAATTATAGATTTGTCTCTTTCTCCTTTCAGTTTTATTTCATCCATTTTGAAGCTTTATTTAGGCTCAGCCACCTTTAGGGCTGTTCCAGCCTCTAGATGAATTTATCCTATTGGCATCATGATTTCCACCCTAACTTGCTTTTGATTAGTGATTAGTAAATCTCTCCCCATCCTTCTGTTTTTAAACTATATGTCTTCATACTTAAATTGTGTTTCTCACAGGGGAGACAGTTGAATCACACCTTTTACGCTGTTAACTGCTGCCTAGGACTAGCTTTTTTATCCAGCCTGAAAATTCTTCTAATTTTAGTGGTGGTTTGTTTTGTTTTAAAAGCTTTTATTTACTTATCTCACAGAGAGAAGGAGACAGAGTGAGAGAGAAAGCATAAGCAGGGGAAGGAGCAGAAGGAGAGGGAGAAGCAGGGAGCAGAGAGCCTGATACAGAGCTCAGTCCCAGGGCTTGGAGATCATGACCTGAGCTGAAGGCAGACGCTTAACCAACTGAGCCACCCAGGTGCCCCTAATTTTAGTGTTTATACTATTTACACATACTATAATTACCAATATAGTTGGATTTAGATCTACCATTTTTCTACTGCTTCATCTCAAAGTGATATGCTCTATGTTAAATCATTCTTTCCATTTCCAAAACTTACTCTTAGTTTCATCCTATATATTTCAGCTTGCTCTTCCTCGTATAATTCTTGTCGCACTTGTTCCAAATCTTCACGTTGCCGCAGCATTTCTTCCAATTTCTGAGTCAACTATTAAATTTTAAAGAAACACACAAACGTTAATAGGAAACAAATTCTAAAACAAGTATTTCAGAATTTCTCTAGTGTTAAAGAAGTGGCTATTTTATTACCATGTTCTGAAGCTGTAGTCTTTTCTCTTCATTTTCTTGAACTTTTGCCATCCGATCTTCTTCTCTTTGTTGCTGCATGTTGGCGAATTCTATAATTTTTCTGTTTTCTTCTTCCATCTCCTCACGTTTCTTCTTTCTCCAGAGAGCCTGCTCTTTCTGAAACTCTTCTATATACTTTCGAGTTACATTCATTTTTTCTAACTTTTTCTGTCTTTCCCTAAAAAGCAATAATGAGTAGTTTTATAGTAATAGAAATAATATTGAAAAATGTGTCATTTCCTTCAGTTGATAATAACATGGGCAAAAACAGCTTTTCTATTTACTTACCTATTTATTTATTTGAGAGAGAGAGAGAGAGAGCGCCGCGCACGTGCGCACAGATGAACAGAGCGAGGGACAGAGGGAGGAGAATCTCAAGCAGACCCCCCACTGAGCCTGGAGCTTGACATGGGGTCAGTCTCACAACCCTGAGATCATGACCTGAACCAAAATCAAGAGTCAGATGCTTAAATGACAGAGCCAACTAGGCGCCCCACAGCTTTTCTACTTACAGTTTATTCATTCATTAATACCACAAACATTTTGAGTATCCACTGTGTACCACTAAATATAATGACAGGTATGAATCTTCTGAGTGAAATACTACTTATACCTCTCCTCTAAACTATTAATGAAGTTTTATGCATCTCACTTCAGAAAGGCCAACAACCTGCACTTCCACTGTCTAGCCAAGAAATGATCAGAATACAAGTCCTCTGACACGATATGTGCATATTTAAGAAAAACAAAGGTTTCATCATTTTGTTACTTAATAAACATTTGTTATCAGGTAACTGTCATGCTTACAAAGATAAACAAGAGTTCTAGTTTATATGATTATAACATTTACTGAGGACTTACTACGTACTAGGCACTGTTCAGTTGCTTTATGTCTTCAAAACGGGCTTAAGATCAATCGAATCTCAATGTTTAGACATGGAAAAAAGCTGGGATAAACTTACAATTGATCTTCTTCATAAATTTTCCTAACAATTTCATCAATCATGAGTTTCTCTTTTAGTAACTGCTCATATGCTTCCTGTTTTTTCTTCTCTTGTTCTTCAAGTTGTTTCTCTAAGTCAAGATAATACTGTGCTTTTACTTGATTCCGTTTGTCTTCCGCAGCATTCTCTTCCTTTACTGCTCTCTCGTGTTCCTCCATCATGGTTTTGGCTATTTCAGCATCACGTTTCTGTTATTAAAACAAGATTCATCTTTCCATTTTCAAATGTGAGCACAGTATGATAGAATATTTCAAAACAGATGTAATGGATTATTATAAAGCCTACTGCATAAAACATTTTCATCTAAGGGAAGTTACTGTCACCTGAAGGGTTTGAATGATGAGTCAAACCTTAAAGAGGCTTTCCCATTCCTTCAAGTAGGTCTCAAGGAAATACAGGAAAAGGATAACTAGTAACTCCACATTTGACAAACAGCAAATAAAATTAGAAGTACCTAATTAATACTATGTTTAAAAAGCAGCAGTCCCCTTTTTCTTTTATTTAAAAGCATATAGGCAATTCTTAACGTCATTGTGTATCAGGTGCATTTACAACAAGGTTGGTACTCTTTTTCATAGAAGTGTGCTATTAAACAGCTCTGAGCAACTCTTATTTTCCCAACCTAAACTTTCCTTCTTGCCTCTGGCCCTTGAAGTCCATCATCTCTCGTTTATTAAATGCCCTTTATAATCACTTTAACTTAGAAGAGCCTTGTATATTACTGTGTCTGTTTTCTGTGGCTTTTAATTCACTCACTCAAGACAATTCCCTCTGAGTTGGAGACAATCTTGCTTCTTAACTAGGTTAAACCTCTTATTGATTTTGAGCATTTTGAAATCAGTAACCAAATAAATTGTAAATTAAATATATTGAGGCAATTTTTGTTACCTTTTACCATTATGATCACAATCCAAACACTAGAATGGTTAATAGCATCAAACAGACAAGAAGAAGCAGATTAAACTATGAATGCTGAATGCTATTCCTGATCCAACTGATGCCTTCACACCAAATACACTATTAATAGGACTTGACCAAAACTCTTTCTCTGCTTCTATTTTCTTACCACATGCTGTACTAGGTTCTTTAAAAAAAAATGTGAAATGATAAAAACATTTATGTACACATTGCCGTAGGTGCCATACACATAGTCAAGTTCTAGGACTATTTGAGTTTAATCTTTATGAACCAATTTTATTTAGAAAATGGAGAAAATTCTTTAAGGAGTCAGATTAAAATGTACAGTTGCTTTGATAAACCTCAAGTATTGGGGTAAAACTGCAAACTACTAGCCAAAGAGTACATTGTTTATGTTCTACTTTATTTCTTCAAGCTTAGAAAAGAACTATGTGGCTTAGGAAATGAAGTCTCCTCATGCTCTCCTACAACCTGTCTCACCAAAAGCGATGCCAGTCGAGAGCCTGCCGTGCAAAGCTCCCGACTTCTCCCGCACCGACACACGCACACACAGATCACTGGGGCCAGCATCTCATCGTAGTAGATGACTTTATCACATGGCGCTGGTTAAGTATTTTGATATTATTCCTCTAATTGTATGTGTATGTGAACATATATGTGTGTTGAGATCCACACATGGCTGATGTACACATACAGGTTTAAATAAATGGTCTGTGGTATGTATTATTGTCCAACTCGATTTTTCTGCAGCTTTTTTTCTTTTTAGCCTAAAATATATTCAGACCAACTTTAAAAGCCAGAACATTTACCCTACCTCTTCTCTTTAATAGTTGTATAATATCTTTGAAAGGGATCTAGGAGAGAAGGAACTCTACCACCAAAATGCTCTAAATAATAGAGAAACAAGCAGAAGGAACTTACAAAACCATGTAATCAACAGTCAGACCTCTTCATCTACCATCTAGCCATCAAATGATGGTGTGCACCCTGCTTGGAAGTATTAACTCAGTAAACCCTATTCTATATTTACTGTATAACACCACTGGTAAGCGTGTCTGAAACTCCTTTGCCCAAGAATAAATCTTGCCCTAACTTGGCAGTATGTCAGGAGTTAGAAGGAGGATAAAAATAGAAAAAGAAGAGGGAGATATTTTAAAAACAGGCATGTTTCCTGCCTAAAATTATGAAACACTTCAATTTTTAAAACATTTAACACATAAAAAATTTAATAACATTCTAAAATATATTGATCACACTAACAATTTGTACTATATTGATTTGTCAAAGAATAATCAGTGAGACCATAGGAATGCTCAGACTGAGTATAACCATTCTAAACAGTAACCTCATTCTTTGGGTCTCTGAAAGATTCTAATATTAAATTAAACAAGGCTCACTATTAAATAATCTAGGAGTTCCTGTACCTTAAGTATCTGAAAAGTATAAAAGTATTTAAGAAAACTAGCAGTGTAAATTCCTTATCATATATAACAATTTTCACAAAATTGGTCTATTTGTGGTTTCCTAAATGAAGCTAAAAATACAGAAAACATAATGACCAGAAACATGATTACCATTTGCTCGTATTTAATGGCATCCTTCTCTGCAATCTGGGCTGCCCTTTCTTTATTCATGTAAGCGGCTTTTAATTTTTTCTCCAATTCTCTGAGCTCAATACTGTTAAAAAAAAAAAAGAAAGAAAGAAATATAAAATTGAGGACCATATTTCTTCCTATTTTAGAAGTCTCGATCTGAAGTTTAAAAGAACTTTTTTCCTAAATGTCAAAGATATTATTAAATACCTTGAAAACAATATCCTTTCCTCCCTTCACCCAAAGAAAACTCAGAATGCATATGAAGTGACGTATTATAATTAATTTTCTAGACAAAACAACCCTTTTATTTCCAATAATCATCACTAAAAATCCTTTTGCCAGAGTCACTTAGAGAAGATGGTTTATCGATATTGGTTAAAACTTCTGTCCAGCCACTAATGCTATTGAGCTAAAAGAACTATAGTGGAGTGCTTTAAAGCAAATGACTTAAATTTTATACCTCGGTTTTGTTACCCGTAGAAGGGTTAGCTATGGGAATTAGTTAATGTGTATAAAAAGCTTAGAAAAGTACCTGTTACAGAGTAAACATTCTATGAATTGAATATAGAATATAAACATTCTATGAATATTTTTTGATAATGATGATGAAGAGGAATGACCATGGGCAAGTTTGCTTCAATTCTCTGTTTGCTTATCTGTTAAAAATGAGGATTGCCCTCAGATAATCTCTAAACTGCTTTTGAATGAATTCTTTCCCTAGCTTTAGTGGAAAACAATCTGCCATATATAACTTCTCAATGTGCCAGAATTCTGAACATGAGAATTCTGAGTTGGAAGGGTCCTTAGATGGTTACTTGGATGCACAAATTAATTCTTTTTTTTAAAAAAATTTATTATTTATTTTAGAAAGAGAGAGTTGTGGGGAGGCAGAGGGACAGAGAGTCTGAAGCAGACTCTGCACTAAGCCTGGAGCCCAGTGCAGGGCTTGCTCTCACAACCCTGAGATCATGGCCTGAGCTGAGCCACCCAGATGCCCCAAACACATCTTAATTCTTTCTAGAACAAAGGCACTCACCTAATTATAAACAACTTATAAGTACCCTATACCTCCAAAGAGACAGTCTTCATGGGTAAGCTATTCTTGGTGTTGTGATGTGTCCTTCTTGCCCTTACTGTTGTAGGTATAAATGTATATGACACAAGATCGCTTTCTTTCATAAAAAATAATAATTTAAATGAGGATTAAGTTTCTAGGTTAATCTACATATTTTACTCTAATAGACTGCAATATATTTATAAGGGGTTTTGTTGGAATTAGGTATTAGTATCTGTAAACCAACATATGAACCCAATCACAAATTTATAAAATTACCTCTCTGAGGCAAAGTCCATCAAATTCCAAAAACTAACATGCAAATAAGTGACTTTTGTTTGAAGGACAAGTACACACATTTCTATTGGATATTTACCTAGAAGTGAAACATCTGAATCTCAGGGTAGGCTGTGTTCCAATGCAGCAGAAAATGCCAGCTTTCTAATGCTTTGCACAGCTTCATACTCCTAGTGCTTACACTGCTACACATCCTAGTAACACTCTTTAGTCTTGTCATTCTTTTTCGCTTTAACCACTCTTGTGGGTGTGTAATATATCATTAGGGTTTTAATTTGTTTTCCTAAAACTGAGACCTTCCCATAAGTTTGAGTCATTCCTACATCTTCTGTGAAGTTATTGTTCAATATTTTTTTGCCTGTTTTTAGACTACATTGTCAACTTCTTACTGCTGCATAAAAGTTATTTATAAATTCTTGATATAAGTCTTTCGTTGCTTCTATGCACTGCAAATGTATCATTCCAGTCTGTACTTACTCTCAGTTTCTTTAGATGAAGAGAAGTATTCTAATACACCAATCTTTTTCTTCATTGTCCATGACTTCTGTGTCATGTTTTAAGAAATGTTGCCTACTGCACAGACATAAAGGCATTTTCTTATATTAGTCTCTCAAAACTTTGTTTCACTATTGACTTTTAGACTACAATCATTCAAGAATTGATTTTTGTATGTAGTGTGAGGTGAAAATCAAGTTCATTTTTGTACATATAGCTATTGAATTGATCCAGTACCATTTTATAAAACTCTCCATTTCTGATTGCTCTGCAGTACCAGAACAGTGACAGTTCTCTGCAATGTCATAAAGTTCAAGTGTACATCTATGCATGGATCCGTTGTTGAATATATCCCATCCTTCCTCAGCTGGGGTTCCCTAAAAGAAATTAGCCCCATGGAAGACTGAGTAACTGTATATTAATTTTCTCATAGACCATATATAGTTGGCATTGTTTTAGATTGATAGGAGGTTAGTTAATTCACTACAGATAAAGGATGCCTTAGGCCATTAGGGTTTAAATTTTCTGGGTGAGAAGATGGGCTCCATTCCATTCCATTGATCCATTTGTTTATTCTGTGCTAAAACCACAGAATATTATCATGATTATTGGAGCTTTATAATTTTTCACACCCTAGAGAATAAATCTCCAATTTTGGTCTTCTCAAAGATCATCTTAGTTATTCTTGGTACTTTGCATTTCTATGTACATTTTAGAATCAGCTCTTCAAGTGTCACTATAAACAATACTGGCTGAAATTCTGAATAGGACTATACTGAATCTGTGAATGAGTATTGACATTTTCCCAATACTGAGTTTTTAATTCAGTTAAGCTGGTATATCCTTCCAATTATTTAGGTTTTAAAAGCTATTAATAATGGTTTATTTTGGGGGTGAATGGGTGGCTCAGTTGGTTAAGCAACTGCCTTTGGCTCCGGTCATGATCCTGGATCCCCTGGACGGAGCCCCACATGGGGGGGGGGGGGGGGTCCCTGCTCAGCAGGGAGTCTGTTTCTCCCTTTCACCTCTCCCCTTTCATGCTCTCTTTCTCTCTCTCAAATAAATAAACTAAAAAAAAAAAAAAAAAAATTACAATAATGGTTTATTTTTTTGTTTTCTCTCAGTGTTGAGGTTTTATACCTCTTTTATTAGGTATTTATTTTTTATGCTCTTGTACAAATTATTTTTTAAAATTTTGTTCTCTAATTGTTAATCTATAGAAATACAATTAATGAAGAAATACAAATATTGACTTCACATCCAAAAACACTGCTGAACTTATAATTTATACATAGATTCTTTTGGATTTTCTACATACACAGTGATATCATCTAGGAATAATTAAAGTTTTATTTCTTTACTGCCAATCCTAACACCTTTCATTTACTTTTCTTGCATTATTGCACTGGCTAGTATGTCCATACAAAGATGAGTTGAAGGTATTATAGCAAGCATCCCTGTCTTCTTAAAAAGTGTTTAACATTTGCCATTAAGTATGATGTTACTGTAAACTCCATTTTATTCCTCATTTCCTAATCCTTTTTAAAATTTTTTAAAATTGATTTATATCAATTGGCTTTTTCTGCTCATATAGTTTTTCTATGATATTCTGTTAATGGGATGAATTGCATGTATTGATTTTCTAGTTAAACCCACTTTAGATTCCCTAGGATAAGTTAAAATTTGGTCAGATGTAATAATATCTTTCTCACTTGCCACTGGATTTGATACTAATTTCTAATTACAATAGCTAAATTCAAGAGAAAAATTAGTCTATAATTTTTAACCCTATTCAGGTACTGACCTGATTAAAAATCAATTGGGAAGTGTTCCCTCTTTTCCCATTCAGCAAAACTATGTGAGACTGGTGTTATTGAGTGTTTGGTAAAATTCATCAACCACCTAACCACATAGGTTTCTTTGTGAACAAGGTTAATTATCGATGTAAAAGTCTAAAAGTTATAGAAACATTTAGGTTTCTGTTACAACTTGTGCCAGTTTGGTAAAATGTTCTATTTATGAATTTATCTAAATTTCCATATTTGTATCAAATTGTTCACAATATCCTATAATCTAGCAAATTTTTGTATGATCTATAGTGATATCCTATCATCCATTCTAAAAAAAAAATTGGTTATTCATGAATTCTGTTACACTTTATCATTCTTGTAAAGGGTTATCAATTTTACTAGCCTTTTTAAGGCACAATTCTTGGCTTTGATTCTACTTTATGTTTACACCCTCTTGTATTTGTTTCTGCTCTTATTGTTCTTCTATATTCTTTTGTAATCCTTCCAGATGGAAATTTGCTGTTCATTTTCTAATAATTCCAGAGGGAGCCTTCATTTCTAGTAGTCATTTCAGATTATAAATGACTCTTGAGTAACAGTTTTAGCTAAACCATATAAGCTTTTTTTTTTAATCCTATAACTTTTATTGTGGTAAAATACACAAAACAAAAATTTGCCATTTTTAACTATTTTATGTATACAATTCAGTGATGTTAATTACATTCACAATATTCTACAACCATCTATCACTCTTTCCAGAAATTTTCATCATTCTAAATAGAAATGCTGTACTCATTTAAGTAAATAACTCCCCATTCTTCCCTTTCCCTAACTCTTGGTAACATCTAACTACTTTTTCGTCTCTATAAATTTACCTGTACTAGTATTTCACATAAGTGGAATTATACAGTATTTATCCTCTTATGTCTGGCTTACTTCCTTAACATATTGCTTTTATTGTTCAACCATATTGTAGCAGGTATCAGAACATCATTCCTTTTCAAAACTGAATGATATTATCTATATCAAAGATTATCCATTCATCTATTGATGGACATTTGGATTGTTCCCACCTTTTGGCTATTATGAATAATGAATAATGCTGCATTAAACACTAGTGTAAAAATATCTGATTAAGTCTGCTTTCAGACTTAATCCTTGTGGATACCCACCAAGGCCTGGAATTACTAAATCATATGGTAATTGTATATTTAACTTTTTGAAAATCGCTGAACTGCTTTCCACAGTGCTTGCACCATTTTAAATTCCTACCAGCAATGTCCAAGGGTTCCAATTTCCATTATTTTTATTACAGCTATCCTAGCAATTTCCCTAATGACTGAGGATGTTGAGTGTTTTTGTCTGTCTACTTTGAATAAATCTCTAAGTACTTCCCATATTTTTGAACTGCATTGTCTTTTGTTGTTAAATTGTAGGGATCCCTTACATATTCTGATACATATTATCAGAGATACAATATGCTTTTCTGGCCTGAGTTAGGAGTTATGTGAAATAGAGATAGGCATCTTGTGTCAATCCTTCAGGCAGCTCCCAAGTAGGTTAAACATACATATACAATAATTTTCTAATAAGATCTGCTCTGCTCTCTCCAGAACCAGGGATAGATACAATATGAGCTACTACTGCCTTCTAGACTGCCTCAGAGCTGGGAGGGGAAGAAGCAAAGACAAGTAAAACAAATAATACCACAAACTTTGCTACCATTTCTAAGTTGCCTTTTTCTTGATTCAGCATTCACTAGGTTGCTATAAACCTTTGATTGTTTTAATTGTACTGGTATCAGCAAGGAACTGGTTATGTATTTAATAAGGGAAGACTAGGTCTTATCTTCTCTTTGAGCTAGTTTTTGCTGAACTTAAATACAAATTATACATGAGATACTTCTTTCCTTTCGTAAAACTATGTGTTAACAATGTGATAAATGTACAGTTGCCAATTATGTAATTATAAATTGTGTAATTATAATTATACAATTAATCATAATTTTAAATAATTGACTAAAATTGTTAATCACATGTGTAATTATTAATTGATTCATGCTTTAATTAAAAAAAGGACTTCTCAGGCACCTGGGTGGCTCAGTGGGTTAAGCCTCTGCCTTTGGCTCAGATCATGATTTCAGGGTCCTGGGATCGAGCCCCGCATCGGGCTCTCTGCTGGGCAGGGAGCCTGCTTCCCCTTCTCTCTGTCTACTTGTAATCTCTGTCAAATAAATAATTTAAAAATCTTAAAAAAAAAAAAAAGACTTCTAAAAATAGAGAGTTAAAGCATTTCAAGTTAAAAGCAGTGAGCAAGTGTCTTAAATATTTTCTTGGATTAAAAAAAAATCATGTGTTCAAAAATCAAATAACAAAATAATCTTGTGACTTTCAAACTCAATTATTTAAAAAAAAATTTTCAATGAGCTTTCAAAATTGACCCTGGGTTTTAAAAATTCTTTCTTTTAATTTAAGGAGCTTAATCTTACTATAAATGACTTTCAATAACTTAGGATATATTTTGAGTACCACAGTAAACATTTTCTTGAATTTAGACCTGCCAATCCACAGATGAAAACACTAATTGGAATAATGGTCCATTTCTGTATCAGTCAAAATTCTATCATGGCTTATGCACAAAGTGAAAAACTCTTAGAAGTCTTGACACTGCTTAGAAACAGCATATTCTATTTGAAAAAGTACTCAACTGAATGACTTTTGCCTTAAGTTTGAAGAAAATTTTCACAAAATACAGAATTCTAGATGGGCCATTACTTTCCTTTGCCCTTTCAATCTCCGGTCTTCTCGTTTTCACTGCTGGCTTTCACATTCAGTCACACTTCTGATTGCTGCTCCTGTGAAGGTAATCGTCTTTTGTGGGGCTGCTTTTGTGATTCTCATTATTGTTTCCTTTCAAAAGTTTGAGTAGGATGAGTATAGGTATCTTTTCGTCATTTTTTGTGTTTTAACCTGTGGCTTTATTTCCTTTATCATATTTGGAAATTCTTGCCCAGTGTCTTTTCAAACACTGCTTCTGCATCAGCCTCTTTTATTTCTACTCCTACAACTAAAATTATACATCTGTTAGAACTTTCCATCATAGACCTTACCTCTTTTAAGTTTTCTTTTCTATCTTTCTACCCTTTTGTCTCTCTGTGCTTTATTCTGGATATTTTCCACTAACTAACATTATCTCTTCATCTGTATCTATCTAATAAAATCTAATTGAATTCTGTATTAGTGACGTAAAACATACACTAAAGTGTACAAATCTTAAGCATAAAACTTGTAAAATGATGTTGGACACCTTGCAATATGCAATATGCTTATTGACCTCTCAGCCATCCTTTTGGAATCAGCAGAACCTCCAGGGGAAATGTAACTACAAATGCCAAGCTTACCATTCTGGTTTCCTTCCTCTCTCAGATCTTACTTTTATACTTTCTCCAGATATTCTGTTCTCAGAAAAAGCCTTTATTTGAATCACCTTGTCTAAAAATTGCTAGAAGTAGAAAATTCCTCTATTTAATTTTTAGATCAGTGAATTAGACAAATACATGATGAAATAGTTATTTCATCTCCAGACAACATAAACCCATGAGGAACAGCTAACAATGATTAGAGACTTAATGTCCAAAAAGACACTTTGCAACTAGAATAATATGAAGACGTAAGTCTTCATATTTAACCCTTTAAATATTAGTAATCCCTGGGGCGCCTGGGTGGCTCAGTGGGTTAAAGCCTCTGCTTTCGGCTCAGGTCATCGGCTCAGGTCATCGTCTCAGGGTCCTGGGATCGAGCCCCGCATCGGGCTCTCTGCTCAGCAGAGAGCCTGCTTCCTCCTCTCTCTCTCTCTGCCTGCCTCTCTGCCTACTTGTGATCTGTCTGCCAAATAAATAAATAAAATCTTTAAAAAAAAAATATTAGTAATCCCTTAAAGAATGTGATCAAAGTTATAATACAATGGGTACATTTGTCAAACACATAAATATACTTTAGTGAAGCTCAAAATCCCTGAAGCTCACCCACAGGTCATATAATATCCTACGGAAGTCCAGCTCAGGTAAGATAATACATAACAATTATCAAAGTAAATTTCTAATATATTCAACTATATAACTATAGAATGAGCATTTAGTTAGCCCTGAGTTTTAGTCAACAGTGTGGCATGCCTGCTTCTAAAAGCAATTCCATTCTAAGCAATATTAAGAAATATATTCTAGAACAATGTAGTTAACAGTCCCACTACTAGAAAGCACTATCTTGCAACATTATACACAATTATGAGGGCAATATTTTAGAACAATAATTGTGTAAATTACATCTACAGAGAAAAACCAGATGGTGAAGAAACTTGAAATCATATTATATATGGAACAAATGAAGGATATTTATCTTATAGAAGAAAACATTTGGGGAATTCATAAATATGAAAGGATATCCTAAATAAGAACTAAATATGATTTTCATCAGAGCAGAACTGAAATAAATGCATGAAAGTTACAGGGAAATTAGTTTTGAAACAATATGGGAAAAAAGATTATTCAAATTGAGGCCTGAATTAAAAAAGAAGTTTCTATCCCAATTACTAGAGGTATTGAGCCATAGCCAACCATCCACTTGCCAGAAATACTGTAGAAAACTTATGTCTGGGTAGAAAATTAAATTATGTATCCCCTAAGGTTTCACTTTAGAGTAAGATTCATGTATCATTTTTTTAAAAGATTTTATTTATTTGAAAGAGAGCATGAGCACATGGGTTGGCGGGGGGGTGGGGGGAGAGACAAGTAGACTCCCTGTTGAGCTGGAAGTTTGATGTGGGGCGGTATCCCAGGACCCCGAGATGATAACCTGAGCCGAAGTCAGATGCTTAGATGACTGAGCCACTCAGGTGCCCCTCATGAGTCTATTTTTTAGGTCATTTTAAAAAAAGAAACAATTACTATTTATTTTCACCTTAAATACTTCACTTCTTTGAATACGACTTCTTTTCCCAAATGAATATACATAGCATTTAAAACAAAGTATTTCCAGACAAAATATTAACAAAGTGCAATGACATAAAGAAAAAAATTTTTTTCATTAGATAAAAGTTTAAAGGCAAAGACAAAATAAATGAAATTTATATAAACCAAGATACCTGTTTTCTCTTACTTGTTGCCTCATCTTTTCATCCTTTAGACTTTGATGTTTTAGTTTCGCCAATTCCATAGCCAATTTTTCTTCTTGTTCAAGCTGGAGTTTCCTCAATCTTTTGTTTTCTTCTGCCTGAATTTTTTTTTTAAAGTAACTTCAGTTATTTGTCCTCCAGAATCAGATGTTTTTCATCAAAGCTTCAGAGCAACAAACATTTGTGTTTTATTTTAAAATACAAAACACTATTTCAATAAGTGCTTTTCTAAACATTTTACCCTGGAAATTTTAATCAATAGTAAGAAGAATATTAAAATATACGCTCAGCTAGCCATCACTCACTTTTAATAACTATCATAATTTTCCAGTCTTCTTTCTCTACTTGTCCACTCCAATTTCATTTTTTCCTTTGTTCTTTTCTGCTAGACTATTTTAAAACATAGGCTAGATACGTCATTACCATGTAAACAATTCAATGTTGATCTCTATCTGAAAAGAATTTCATTTTATGTAACAACCATGCCTTTACCATGTCCAAACAGTAATTCCTTAGTAAGGTCTAAAGCCTTGTCCGTTTTCAAGTTCTCCCAATTGTCTCAAAGGTACTTTTTGTTTGCTTTTTCAAATCAAAATCCAAACAAGTGCCACATGTTGCATCTAGCTATTATTTCTCTTATGTCTCTTTCATTCCATAACAGTCATCCCATATACATACTTCTTTCCTCAAACCATTGATTTGTTGTAGAAATTAGTATATGTAGCCCATAGAATGTCCCAAAACATCCTAAATTTGACTGTTTCCCCAGGATACCATTCAACTTGCTTCTCTTTTGTATCTCCTGTAAAGTGGTAGAAAGATCTAGAGGCTTAACTAAATTCTGTGTTTAGAAAGAATAAGCACATGAAAAGATGTTCAACATCATTAGCCATCCGGAACTGCGAATTAAAATGATAGACCACCGCAGACCTATTAGAATGGCTAAAATAAAAAATAGTGGCAAGGCGAATGTTGGTGAGAAACTGCATTTCTCACCTATTCCTGGGTGGGAATGTAAATTGGTAGTCCCACTCTGGAAAACAGTTCAGTAGTCTGTTATAAAGCTAACATGCAATTACCATATGACTCAATAACTGCACTCACGCATTTAGCACAGAGAAATGAAAACTTATGTTTATTTAAGATCCTGTACCCAAATGTCTACAGCAGATTCATTCAAAACAGCCAATACTGGAAAAAGACATACCTCAACAGGTGACTAGGCAGATAACCTGTGGTACCTCCATACCACAGAGAGCACTCAGCAACAACAGGGAATGAAGTATTGACACTAGCAATAACCTGGATGAATTCCTAGGAATTAAGCTGAGTGAAAACAATCCCAAAAGGTTGTAGATTGTCTGATCCCATTTATATAATGTTCTTGGAACATGTTCCTTATTTTAAAATTGAGTTTTGATTCCCATAGCATAAATTCACCTTTCACAATTCATAACTCAGTGGTTTTTTAGTATATTCACAGTGTTGCATAACAATCATCACTATCTAGTTTCAGGACTTTTTTTGAACAGACTATTTTTGGAGCAGTTTTGGGTTCACAACAAAACTGAGCACAATTAACAGAGTTCCCATATACCTGCTGCGCCCGTGCGTGCACGCGCATACACACACACACACACACACACACTCTCTCTCTCTGCCCCGCCTCACTATCAATATTCCCCACCAAGTGGTACATTTGTTAAAATCAACTAACCTACATTGACACAATCACCCAAAGTACATGGTTTACAGTAGGTTTAACTTGGTGGTATATTCTGTGGGTATGAGAAACGTTTAAGGACACAGTAGTTTCACTGCCCTAAAAAATCCTCTGCCCTGCCTATTCATCCTTCCCTCCCCCAAATCCCTGACAACCTCTGATCTCTTTACAATCCCTAGAATTTTGCCTTTTCCAGGTTGGTATATAGTCGTAATCATGCAGTCTGAAGGCTTTTCAGGTTTGCTTCACTTAGTAATACACATGTAAGGTTTCTCCATGTCTTTTCATGGCTTGATGGTGCATTCTTTTAGCACAGGATAATATTCGATAGTCTGGATTAGTGATCCATTCGTCTACTAAAGGACATCTTAGTAGTTTACAAGTTTGGGCAATTATGAATAAAGCTGCTATAAACATCTACTTGTGGGATTTTGCGTGTGTGTTTGTGTAAGTTTTTAACATTACAGCATGGTTTCCTCAGCCCCAGAAAAACTCCATACCTGTTGGCCGTCACTCACCCGTCCACCTACCTCCTAGCCCCTGGCAACCACTAATCTACTTTCTGTCTCTATGGATTTGCTATTCTAGATATTTCACTTAAATGAAATCATACAATCTGTGGCCATCTTGCCTGTGGCTTCTTTCACTTAAAAAGTGTAACTTTTTCAAGGTTCAACCATGTTGCAGCATGTATGGGAACGTCATTCCCTTTTGTGCCGGTATGATACTCACTGTATAGCTAGAACACATGTGGTCTGTCTAGGCATCAGCTGATGGGCACTTGCGTCATGGTCAACAGCCAAATTCCAGCTACTGTGAATAGTATTGCTTTGAATATTTATGTATAAGTTCTTGTGTGAACATGTTTTCAGTAGTCTCGGCTGTATGTTTAGAAGCAGAATTGCTGGGTCACATAGCAATTACATTTAACTTTTTGAGGAACTGCCCGAGAGCTTTCCACAGCCACCACAGCATCTTCCATTTCCATAGCAATGTATAAGGCTTCCAGATTCTCTACCTCTTCGTCAACATTTAATGTCCTTTTTAAATTTTTAAAAAAATATATAGCATGGGGCGCCTGGGTGGCTCAGTGGGTTAAACCTCTGCCTTCAGCTCAGGTCATGATCTCAGGGTCCTGCGATCGAGCCCCGCATCAGGCTCTCTGCTCAGCAGGGCACCTGCTTTCCCCTCTCTCTCTGCCTGCCTCTCTGCCTACTTGTGATCTCTATCAAATAAATAAATAAAATTTTTAAAAATCTTTAAAAAAAAAATAGAGAAAGAGAGAGAGAAAGCAAGCGAGCACACGTGCACACAAACTTCATGGTTCTGAAGGGGCACCTAACTGATTTTGATTTGCATCTCCCTAATGACTAATGATGTTGAGCATCTTTTTTTGTGCTTATTGTCCATTTGTGTGTCTTCTTTGGAGAAATGGCTATTGAAATCATCTACCCATTAAAGGATTTTTTTTGGTCTGTTATTGTTGAGTAATACAGATAACATTTTTGAAATGGCAAAATTAATGGTTGCCAGAGTCAGGGATGAGGTAGGTGTATCCAAGAAAGAGATGATGATGTTTATGAAAGGACGAAATGAGGGATCCTTGTCAAGGAACTCCCCCGGATCTTGACTGTGGCATTGGATATACAAACCTCACATGTGATAAACTGTACAGAACTACACACACACACACACACACACACACACACACACAATGAGCACAACTAAAAGGGAAATCTGAATAAGGTGGGTGGACTGTGACATTGCTGATGTCTTGCTTCTGATATTATACTATAGCTTTGCAAGGTGTGCCATTAGGAAAATTAGTACAGGGTATATTGGGACTCTCTGTATTATTTCTTACAACTGCAGATGACTCCATAATTATCTAAATAATAATTTCAATTAACAAAAAGCAACTGCAAGTACTGGTGATAACACAAAGCAGCTGGAGTTCTCATACATGACTTGAGGAAATGCAAAATAAAGCAACGCCTTTGCAAAATGGTTTGGCAGTTTCTCACCAAATGAAGCAAACACCTACCATATGACCCAACCATCCTATTCCCAGATATCTAGCCAAGAGAAATAAAAATTTGCTTTCATATTAAAGTTTGTAATAAAAGCTTATAGCAGCTTTAGTTGCAGTTGCCATAAACTGGAAACAACACAGATTTTTTTCAACAGGCAGATGGATAAACAACTGGTACATCAATACATTAGAGTCTGACCATGCCACTCAGCACTAAAAGGAGTAATTCATGCAACAACATGGAATCTTACATTTGGTTTGCTAAGTGAAAGAAGTGAGACCCAAAAGGTGACATATTGCATAATTCCAATAATATGACACTATGGAAAAGATGAACCTAGTGGGACAAAAAAGAAATCAGTGGTTTCCAGGGACTGGGGAAAGAGGTAAGTGAGTGGTTGACTACAAAGGAGCAGCATGTGGGGACTTTTGAGGTGATAGAATTGTTTGCATGACACTGTGATGGTAGAAACTGAAATCTATTCATTTGTCAAAATCCATAGTATATACCAAAGAGAATAATTTTATAACATGCAAATTTAAAAAGAAATCAACCAGTACATTCATACCATGCACTACTATTCACTAATAAAAAAGAATTAACTATTGATAAATCCAACAACTTGGATGACTCTCCAAAGCATTATGCTGAATGGAAGAAACCTTCTCTAAAGGTCACAGACATATAATTCCACACATATATGGGTTCACACATGATTACATTTATATAACAGTCTTGAAAGAACAAAAATTATACAGATGGAAAACAAATCAGACATAGTGGGGGCTAAAGGAAGTATATGACTACAGTGGGGCAGCATGAAGTGAGGTCTTGGTGGTGATGGATTGGTTCTGGATCTTGAATGACATGGCAGTCAGACAAATCTATACACGCATATTGTACAACTGTCATTTTCTAAGGTTAGATATTGTACTACAGTTATGCGAGATGTAGCCACTGGGGGAAGCTTCTGTGTAAGGGCACAAGTGGACCTCTCCATACTGTTGTTGCAATTTTCCAAGAATTTGTGATTATTTCAACACAAAAAAATTTAAAGAAACAAACTAGATGTGGGGGGAATAAGAGAACACACAATATGTCAAATTAACTGTATTAAAAATCAGAGGGTCCAAGATGGCAGCATAGGAAGATCCTGAACTCATCTCCCCTCATGGATGCACAAAATCTACAGCTACATATGGATCATTTCTGTAGAAAGGCTGACAATACTCCATCTTTGGCCCTCCATCTTTCGTGGTTGCTCAATGACCTCTCTTGGGGCTACATGTTCTGGCCTCTTGGAAATGAATATACATACCTTAGAAATGTCCACAAAGGCTAAGAATCTATTAGAGATAACATAGTCTTTCCCTTTTCTGATGAACAGGTGGGGCCACCTGATCTAATTAAAAGTTAGCTGTCAATTAGATGCATATACTCCCTCTGAGGTGTGTGTGGACCCTTTGATCTTACAGTGCCCTTCTATGTGCCCTTTGCTCTAAAAAAATTTATGGACCAAGGTCTGGATTTGGCAGAGAGTAACTATGCAGTTGCTGTGACTAGTCCTCCATCCAAATCCCCCTTCAGTAAGTTATCTCAAATCAAACTGCATAAACTGGATGGAGTGGCCTACTTCATTTTCAGTCTCAAAGTGCCTTCTCACTTTGGGGGACACTTTATGTCTCTCCTGCATCTTCTAACAATTTCTTTCTGAAAAGGATCTGAAAACCAAAGAACTGCTTCCCTACAACAAAAGATTAAAAGACCACATGGAGAGGGGTAAAGGGACAGAGACATGGTCCTGGCAAAAAACAAAAACAAAAACAAAAAAAAAACCCACCTCCTCTAGGCAGGGAGACACGTAGAGAGGGATCTCACCAGTCCAGCACTTCTGCTAGAGGAGTGGGGGGGTGCTGCCTACATTAGGCACCCCAACATTTCAGAGCTGCACAAAAAATGTCTGGTTTAGAAAACAAAGAGGGCTGACATCCAAGGGACCCAAAGTACTATGGGAAACTGAGAATCTCCTTTTAAAGATCCACTTGCAGTCTCACTCATCCCAGAATCAAGCACAAAAGCACCAATTTGAAAATCATCTGCTGTTTATGTAAAGGAAATTCATTTGCTGGTCTGGGGGAATCTGCTCAAGAAGCAAGGGACAGTTGGTGCTCTAGCAGGGATGGACGCAAGGCAGACAGACTCCTTCTGTGTGCTCTCTACCACTCCCCCCAGAGTAGGAGGGCACAGGCACTGCACCGTCCCACCCCCTACTGAGGCTGCTGAGATCAAGTGGTCTCAGCGCTGTCCCCAGGCTGGACAGTGGGGGCAGGCTAGACAATGGAGGCAGTCATAGCCATCCCCTAACTCCCTGGCCGGGGCTGACAAGTAGGAGCAGTCGTGGCATTCTCCTGCCACCAACCTGGGGCCAGTATAGGCACAGATACAGGGCGCTCTCCCGCAGTAATCATTGAAGCCTTCAGACACCTGCAGTCCAGGCATCTTCCCACTGCCTTGCTGAAGCTGGTGAGTGCCACTTTCGGGGCAGAAGCATGCCAAGTACAACAGGGTTGCCCCTTGTTCACCAGGCTACCAGGGTCGAGGGGCTGGAGTTCTGAGCTCCAAGGACTGTAACAATCAGAAAGATAGTACTTGGCAGGCCAACACCCTCAGGGCACTGCACAGACCTCAGAAAGAAAGACACACCTAGTCTCCCTGTGAAAAAGGCTGCCTTATCCTAGAGTTCCAGCCTAACAAACAGGCTTCAGGTTTCCCACACAAGCCAAAGCTATGCAGGCACTCCCCCAGGGATCATAAGTGGGGAGACATTATGATCACGCCTCCCCTTGGCTCACTGCAGCTCAACAAGACCTCCCAGAAAGGAGCTTATATTCTCAGCTGGAGTCCTGAGTTTTGCAACTGTTGCCCAGGGCACACCTCTGTCTCTAGACCTGGAGGCCAGCAGGGTTTACAGCTGTGGCCCCATAAGACTGCATATATTTGCATATATTAAAAGCTGCTGCCTGAGAGTCTGGCTTCCATTCAGCCTGAAATTAGGTGCTGAATACGATTCCTCCTCCTTTGAACACTGGCAGGTCTTGACACACCCTCAACAACAGAGAGATATCAAGAATAAATCAGGCTATTTGGACAATCACAAAGGTTCAAGAGACAACCAAGAACTAATCAATGGTGAATGAGAAGTTTCACCACCTACATAAGTCCACTTCTCCAGGACTGAAAGAAGTAGCTATTTTGCCTAATACAGGGAAACAAACACAGCCAAACAATACACGGAAACAGAGAAATATGTTCCAAGTGAAAGAATAAGACAAAACATCAGAAAAATACCTTAATGACACAGAGATAAGTAATTTACTGGATAAAAAATACAAAGTAATAGGCATAATGATGCTCAGTGAACTCAGGAGAAGAATGAACAGTGAGAACTTTAACAAAGAGATATAAAATACAAGAAAGTATAAAACAGAAATCAAAGCCAAAGGATATATTAACTGAACTGAAAAATACACTGGGGGATTCTATAGCAGCCTGGATAAAACAGAAGAACGGCTCAGAGAGATGGAAAACAAAGCACTGGAATTAACCCAGACAAAGCAGCAAAAAGAAAAAGGAATTCTAAAAAACTGAAGATAAAGTAAGAGATCTATGAGACAACGTCAAGTGAAATAGTATTTGTATTACAGGGTTCCCAACAGAAATGAAAGAGGAAAGGGGGAGAAAACTTATTTGAAGAAATAATGGCTGAAAACTTACCTAACCTGGGGAAGGAGACAGACATCCAGGTCTAGAAAGCCCAGAGAGTTCCAAATAAAATGAATGCAAAGAAATCCACACCAAGACACATCATAATTAAAATGTCAAAAGTGAAAAAGAAAACTTAAAAGCAATATAAGCCATCTGTTATATATTAAACAAAACAAAACAAAACCCACAAGGCAGATTGTTCAACAAATCTATGCGAGCCAGAAGGGAGTGACATGACATACTCAAAGTGCTGAAAGGAAAAAACTTCCAACCAAGAATACTCTACCCAGCAAGAAGTGAAGGAGAGGGAGTTTTTCAGATAAGCAAACTCTAAAGGAGTTCAGCACCACTAAATGGTTTTTCAAGAAATGTTAAAGGGACCTTTTAAGCGGAAAAGAAATGGTACTAATTAACAATAAGAAAACATATGAAAGTAAAAATCTCTCTGGAAAGGTAAAAATGTAGTGAAGGTGGTGGATAAATCAACTTATAAAGCTAGTATGAAAAGACAAAAATAGTAAAATAAACTAAAACTACAATAATTAAAGGATACATAAAATAAGGGGTAAAAAGTGACATCAAAACTTAAAATGTGGGGCGCCTGGGTGGCTCAGTGGGTTTAAAGCCTCTGCCTTCAGCTAAGTCATGATCCCGGGGTCCTGGGATCGAGCCCCACGTCGGGGTCTCTGCTCAGTGGGGAGCCTGCTTCCTCCTCTCTCTCTCTCTTTGCCTGCCACTCTGCCTAGTTGTGATCTCTCTCTCTCTCTCTGTGTCAAATAAAAAATTAAATCTTTAAAAAAAAAATTTTTTAAAAACATAAAATGTTGGGGGAGGTGGTAGAAACGTAGAGTTTTGGATGAGTTCAAGTTTCATTTGGTATCAAGATGAAATAGACTGTTCTATTCATAGGATGTTACATATGTTATAAACATAATTAGCCCATGGTAACCACAAAGCAAAAACTTACAGAAAATAAAAGAAAACGAGAAAGGAATCTAAACACAACACTAAAGAAAGAACAAACCACAAGGGAAACAATATCCATGGAAAAGAAAGGAAAACTGGTATAGCTATACTCATATCGAACACAATAAGCTTTAAAACAAAGACTAATAAAAGACAAAGAAGGGCATTACATAATGATAAAAGGGTCAATAAAGCAAGAAGATATAAAGTTCATAAGTATATATGTACCCAGTATAGGAACAACAAAATATATAAAGAAAATATTAATACATTGAAAGGAGGAGAAATGACAGTAATGATAGGGAACTTTAACACCTTACTTACATCATCTGACAGAAATAAGAAAATCCGTAAGGAAACATCAGCCTTAAATACATTGGGGGATACACTTAGACCAAGTGGACCTAATAGATGTATACAGAACATTTCATCCAAAAGCAGAATACACATTCTTCTCAAGTACACATGGAACACTTTCCAGGATAGATCACATGTTAGCCCACAAAAAAAAAGTCTCAATAAATTCAAGATTGATATTATATCAAGCACCTTTTCCAACCACAATGGTATAAACTAGAAATCAACACAAAGAAGAAAACTGGAAAACCAGAGGCAGACTACCATGTTGTGGAGAGGATCATGTGGCAGGGAATGTCAGCAATCTCTCAGAGATGTGGGCCTCAGTCTTACAACTACAAGAACATGAATTCTGCCAACTTAAATAAGCTTAAAAGATTTCAGGAGAATGCACTCTAGACAACACCTGGATTTCAGCCCTGTGAGGCGAAGCAGTCAATCCAATGACATACCATGTCTAGATTTTGGTGGGGTAATAAACATTTTTAGCCACTAGATTTGTGGTAATTTGTTAAACAGCCACAGAAAACTCATACAATAAATGAACTGTAGTCTTTAAAGTTGTCAAGGTCATGAAAGACAGGAAAAAGTAAAAAACTCTTACTTATATGTCTCCCTTTCCAGTAATAACTATATTTCAGGTACCAAATAATCCTAGTTGTTGCGGGAAAGTTCTTTACACAGGAATTTCAGCTAATCAAATGTGAAAGGAATAACAAAATTAGAAATATCAGTGTTTTGCAACCCCTAATGAAAGGAAAGATTCATTGGTGAATAAGGAGAGTAAGGAGACAAGGCAACTAAAGGCAGTTTGTATTCTTGGAACAGAAAACAGAAGTTAATGGGAAAAACTGAAGAGATCTGAATAAATCCTATAATAAAACATATTGTACCAAGGCTGATTTCTTCATTTTGATAATTCTTCTATGGTTATGTAAGATTTTAACATAAAGGGAAACCAGGTAAAGGGTATACAGGAATTCTCTATACAATTTTTTGCAACTCCATTATAAATCTAAATTTATCTCAGAAATTGTTTCTAAATATTATTTCCACTAAACAATAGAGCTCTTTGATATGAAGGCTGACTCTAGGTGTGAAGCAAGAAATTCACAAAATGAGCCTTGCATTAGCCGGAGAAAAATAAATGGGATAATTAGTCAGCTCAAGTGATCCCAAGATCTGAAGGGTCAGTCATAAAGCCTGAGACCCAGGAGAGTGGTTTAGCTCCGGTCTAAGGAGAAAAGCCTGAGAAATAAGAGAACCAATGGTGTAGCTCCTATCTGAAGGCTGACAGGCTTGAAATTCAAAACAAGCTGATACTTCAATTCAAGTATGAAGGCAGGAAAAAAGCTGAAGTCCCAATCAGAAGGCAGTCAGGAAGGAGGAAGGAGCAGTTTCCTTTTATTCAGCCATTTTGTTCTATTCAGGCCTTCAACTGATCTGATGAGGCCCACTCACATTAGAGAGAACAATCTGCTTTACTCACTGTGCCAGTTTAAATGTTAATCTCATCCCAAAACACACAGGATAATGTTTGACCAACTATCTGTCTGACCACCACATGGCCCAGTGAAAGTCCACACACAAAATTAACCATCACTAGCCCAGGCATTTTGTTCTGACAGAAAGGAAGGAAGCTATCACAGATTAAAGGAATCTTGTTAAAAGGTCACAAAACCAATAAAAGCATCCATTGGCCAAAGATGGGACAATTTGAGCATCAAAAATAATAATAAAGGCAATTAATTCAAGTATTAAAGACCCATGAGTCCATAAAGATTTTTTACAAAAAGAAAAAGTCAAAAACTAAAGAAAACTTTTAAAAACAACATTGACAGACACCAATGGAAGTGACCAGAACACCAACTCTGAAAGTTAAGTATATGTCTCCCTTTCCAGTAATAACTATATTTCAGGTACCAAATAATCCTAGTTGTTGCGGGAAAGTTCTTTACACAGGAATTTCAGCTAATCAAATGTGAAAGGAATAACAAAATTAGAAAAATCAGTGTTTTGCAACCCCTAATGAAAGGAAAGATTCATTGGTGAAACCACAGGTGAAAGGTTCATCAGGAATTTTACAACAGAGGAACCAGAATGCCTCAGTAGAGGTACTAGAATGTACATATTTATCAACACTAGCATCAATACAAGTGGACCAAGCAGACACATCATGTGCCTGCAGATGTGGTACAATATCAAGCATAGCATCACCTATGGAGTGATTGCCAGAAAGTTCTACCTAAATCTAATCATGCCTTTAGGATTAACTTCCATTTTGAAAAAAATATAGACATTAGGGAAACAAATTAAATGAACAAAGGAGAAAGCAAACAGGCAAATTCAGAATATAGGATATCAAAAAACAGCTGGCCTACTTTAACAAGTTAGAAACATGAAGTTAAAAAAAAAAAAGGGATAGGGATGCCTGGGTGGCTCAATCAGTTAAGCATCTGACTCTTCATTTCCGCTCAGGTCATGATCTCAGGGTTGTGAGATAGAGCCCCATATCAGCTCTGCACTAGGCATGGAGCCTGCTTAAGATTCTCTCTAACCTCTTCCCTCTGTCCCTCCCCCCAGCCTCTTTCTCCCATTCTTAAAAAAAAAAAAAAAAAAAAAAAAAGAGGGCAGGACCGTTTTAGATTAAGAGGTACCTAGCAGACATAACAACCAAATATACTGTATGAACCTTATTTAGATCCTGATTAAAACAAACCAACTGTTAAAACAGATTTTGACACAATCACAAAAAGTTGATTATGGAATGGCATTAAATAATACCTAGAATTTACTGTTAATTTTAGTAGTTGAGATAGTGGCATTATTCTACTACTATGTAAGAAAGTATCTTTATTTTGTAAGATGCATACTGAAATATACATGAAAGAGGTGATATGGTATCTGGTATTTTCTTTAAAATTAAAGAAAAAGTAAGAATAAAAAGAAGAGGAAAATATATAATCCCTAGGATCTTATTGCTCAGAGTTGAAAAATCATGTCTAAGCCTTATGAATTTCGAACTCAGAGGAATAGATACCACTTTTAAAAAGTTGCTTTTGCTATTCCTCACAATAGTCTACAAAATATTGAACATCAGCAGGAACTCAAAAAATTCTGAAATATCAGAGAAACTTTTTCATTTACGAGAACTCATTTCTAATTGGTTTCCCTTTTTTACCACACTCATTCTTTAAAATATTTAGAAGCTTCCACATAAAAATTATCTCCATATTTTAGGAATTATATACATACTGTACTTGAATTCTTCAAGGCAGTATTTCAAAATCAAAAATAAGTAAATCATACCTAATACATACATGTTCATTTTCTACCACTGAATAATGTACATGTTTAATCTCAGTAAATTCAAAAAAGGTACTCTTAAATTTTTGTCTTTCGAATTTTATGGAAAGTAATTGAATTTTACTTATATGAACAAAACTGTGGAAGTCAGTAATCATGGATTTCATGTTTGTGAAAAAATTAAAAAACAAAAAAAATGTTGAGTCTTACTCTGTTACAGGCACAATTCCAAGTGCTTTGCATGTACTAACTCGTTAATTATTAAAACTCCTACAAAGCGGATACTATTATAATTGCCATTTTATAGAGGAGGCATTAAAGTCAAGTCAGTTTACCTAGGGCTCCAGAGCACGCTTACATACAGCCGTACTAGGATTTAAAATCATACAGTCTAACTCCAAAAACCGAGCTCTTTACCACTACATTGGTCTGACTTATGATGAGACATCCTTTACCTGATCTTATTATCTACTCAATTCCAGCATCAGCAGCTGTTTTCACCATTTCCAAAGAAAAAAAATGTCAATGAATAGTAAAATGTACCTTTTGAATGGCCTCTTCCATATCCAACTCAAATTGTTCATCCTGTAATAATCTGAGGAATCTCTTGCGCTCCACGAGGTCATCATTTTCATTCTGCACCATTTGGTCCCTGATTTGATTTTGTATCTTTCTTACTGACTGGACATGTAATTGTTTGCAGTAATTTGTATCTACTTGTTTCTGATGCCTTTCACTGAAGCTCAAAGTTCGCCTTCTAGAAGCCTGTAATGGGGGGGTGGAGGGGGGAAGTACGCATACTTTGGTATCCCAATATCTAATTTTTAAAAGTATACCGCTGCAAGCCCCTGGCACAAAAATAGATAACAGAATAGACAAAGGTCCTTTGGCTTCCTTCCTAAATTCAGAGAAATGTAACACAATAAAAAAGTACATACGGTAGATAAACATAATTGATATATCAATAAATTACTTTTATTATTCCCCATCTTATAGTTGAGACATGAAAAGTAAAAGCAACTTTACCCAAGGTTCCTCGGCTTAAATAAATAGCAGTACTAGTATTCAAAGACACGCAGGTGAGCTCTATAGACCTAGCTCTTTACCACAACACGCGGAATTCCTCTCCTCATTCCCCGCTATGCCCACCCCCGCACCTCCTTTACCCCTTGGCCAGAAAGTATCATTCAGAAAGAAGCCGGTCAGGTTTTCCTAATACAGATTTAACAGGTCAATCTGCTGCTACCTAATTCATCTGCTCTCTCCTGGACTTTCTTTCCCACTTATTTGTTCAAGGTTCTTAATCTTTTCCCAAATTTCCAGAAATATGGCAAAAAAAAAAAAAAAAAAGGGGGAGGGGGGTTGCCAACAAAATTTTCATCGGGCAGATCTAATAGAGTCTGGGGAAAATTTGAAAAAGGCTGGAAGCCACCGCGAGCGTTGCTTAAACAATAGCACATGAGGCTTCTGAAAGCAAATTGAACCAGTTCTCCCACTTAACTCTCGGATTAGGCACTCCAAATCCTATTTTTAGATGCAGCCTGGCTCTAAACTACAATTAGATCAATAGATAAACAAGTAGTTTCGAGACCCCCGACAGGCTCACCATCTTGGCAGAGGAAAATCCCGCTCGGAGGATCCAGCCGCCACCACCGCTCGCTGCAAAAGCGATGGCGGGCTGAGAGCTCCGGTGTTTACGCGGTTTCCTGGCAACTGCCGCCTCCCCAGAGCGCGCAGGGCCCACCTGCGCAGGGTGCGGTCTCCCATTGGGCGCAGCAAGAGCCAATCGGCACTGAGCTTCTTGGGAGGCTGGCTGGGAGGCCACCTCTCCAGCTCTCCGAGACAGGCGGGAAGTTCAGATCCCGGATCCTGGCGCAAGCACTTTGCAGTGCATAGGGGCGCTCGCGATTTCCCTCAAGCGGCTGAATTCTGTGATTTGGGTGGGGTTGGGAGTCAAGGGGAGGTCTGTGGAAACGGTTTACACAGAAATACGCCAACTCCTGTCTAGTACATTGTGCCAAAGTACTTTCTACTCAGAACATCCTGTGCCCTCAATGCCCATTCTGCCTGTGTTGAGGGCTGGCTGCATCTCTAGCAGGAGGAGGCACGGTCACCGTCCCTCTAGCTAGGTAACTGGGAGGCTTTTTGGGTAGCGTGTACTTGCAGCCGCCTTCACCTCAACCCCCGACAGATGTTGGTAAACTCTGTAAAATGTATGGGTCACTGGGACGCTCTGCCGTGGAACACATGATCCAGCTGCCAGTGAGAGAGCAGATAGATGGAGGCAGCAGTGATCAAGTTTATTTCATTGGCCGGTAGACGCTAAAGTCCATTTAAAATGGAAGCATTTAAGAATAGGAATGGGTCAGGGAAATTAGTAAAACAAATTCATTTTAGAGAGGACAGAGAAATTCCTTAAAAACAACAACAGAGGGGCACCTGGGTGACTCAGTGGATTAAAGCTTCTGCCTTCAGCTCAGGTCATGATCTCAGAGTCCTTGGATCCAGCCCCACCTTGGGTTCTCTGCTCAGCAGGGAGCCTGCTTCCCTTCCTCTCTCTCTGTCTCTGCCTGCCTCTCTGCCTACTTGTGATCTCTGTCAAATAAATAAATAAAATCTTAAAAACACCACCACCACCACAATTAAAGGTAGTGTGAGAACCTGACTTAGTTCGTGTTACCTGATTTGAAGTCCACCATATGCAACAATATGTCTGCTTAAAGATTAAAAGAGATAAAGAGAGCTTCCAGTTTTAGCTCCAAAATGTAAAAACTTGAAGTTATCCCTTCCATCCTCACTACCGGAAGAAGCTGAACAAACGAAAAACTAATGATTTTTCTTGGAGTCATCACAGAACTGAGGTCACAGGACACACCACAACCCTGAAATATGGAGAGCGGGGAGCCTGCTTCCCTCTCTCTCTCTGCCTGCCTCTCTGCCTACTTGTGATCTCTGTCTGTCAAATAAATAAATAAAATCTTTAAAAAAAATGATAGAATACTTTTCTTCCCACACTTTCCCACTGCACCATCAGTGTTCCCATATAATAACAGTTGAGGATAGCTGCAAGGACCGCAAACACACACTAACAAGGAATGCTTAGAGAAATCCAAAGACAGGGGCGCTTGGGTGTCTCAGTGGGTTAAGCCTCTGCCTTCGGCTCAGGTCATGATCTCAGGGTCCTGGGATGGAGTCCGAATGGGGCTCTCTGCTCAGCGGGGAACCTGCTTCCCCTGCTCTCTCTGCCTACTTGTGATCTCTCTCTCTCTGTCAAATAAATAAATAAAATCTAAAAAAAAAAAAAGAAACCCAAAGACAACAGAAGACAAAAACAAAAACACTAGAGGAATTAAAAGCTACAGGAATGAAGAGCTACAGCAAATATTAAACACAACCCAACTCCTAGTCACAGAATAAAAATCCTCACATCCCTATTTACCTCAATCTTGGGTAATAACCCAAGATACCACAGCCAGTTTTCAATAAAGAACAGCAAGGCTAAAGGCAAGAACAAACTCAGTCTGAAAAGCAAAATAAGCATCAGAACTAGATTGAGCTATGACACAGATTTGGAGCATTATTAAACAGTAATATAAAATCACTATGCTTAATATGTTAAAGGATCTGATGGAAAATAGGTTCAACAGATGGGTAATGTATGCAGGGAAATGGCAACTGAAATAATCCAAAGGAAATTCTAAAAATAAGAAACAATGTAACAAATGAAGGGTGCACTTCACAGGCTTATAGGAACATGGGCAACACTGTGGAGAGAATCAGTGAGCTTGAATGTAAGTCAAGAGACACTTCCCAAACTGAAATGCAAGGAAATTAGTAGTAAATAGATAATCCTATTGGGTTTGTGGACTTCATCTTAGAATCAATACATTAGAAGAGGACTGTGTGTTGGGAAGGGGGGATGGTAATTGTCCAAGCTTCTGTATTTTGGCAGATCATATAAATCCAGTTACTACAAAAGCCAAATTGACCATATGGATACAGTGCAAAACATTTTGAAAGCATTTAATCCTGTTTGACGAGAAATTTCAACAAGAATTCCACAAAAAACATGATTTATATATAGCTTCTTATAAAGTAGCCTTTAACTAAAATTTTGCTGGCTGGGCTGTCAGAAACAATTTGTTTTGTTTTGAACACTGAGTAGTGCTTAGTATATCATATATGATAAATAAATATTTGTTAAATGAACAAATGACTAAAATTATATTACTGTTATGCACATAGGAGAAAGGTCTACCAGAAATTACTTTTAAGACGTATTGTTCTTCATCATCCAGAATTTTATCAAATTTACTTATATTTTCAAAGAGCAAACTTTTGGTTATGTGTATATAGTTTGTTTGTTTGCTTCCAATCCCAGTGTTTGCTCCTCTTAACATCATTATTTTCTTTCCTGTTTGCTCCAGGTTTAATTTGCTCTTCTCTTTATAGTTTCATAACATGGAAGCTTAAATCTTCACTTTACACCTGTCAGAATGGCTAAAATTAAAAAAAAAAAAACACAAGAAATAACAAGTGTTGTTGAGGATGTGAAGAAGGAGGAACCTTCACGGACTGCTGGTCAGAATGCAAATTGGTGCAGCCACTATGGAAAATGGTATGGAGTTTTCTCAAAAAGATTAAAGATAGAATTACCATATAATCATATAATCCAGGACTTCTATTACTGGGTATTTTACTTAAAAACAACAACACCACCAAAACACCAATTTAAAAAGATATAGGCACCCCTATGCTTATTGCACATTATTTACAATAGCGAAGGTATAGAAGCAACTCAAGTGCCCATCCATAGATGAATGGACATAGAAGAGGTGCTATATATATGTATATACCACCTTCATGCAGCCTGACATGGGGCTCCATCTCATGACCCTGAGATCATGACCTGAGTTGAAATCAAGAGTCAGACCCTTAACCTGTTGAGCCACACAGGTGCCCCTTTTACACATTTTTTAGTTTTTTTTTTTCCTTGAATTTTGATGGGTTTCATAATGTTGGATTGAATGCCAGACCTAGAGACTGAGGTACAGCGTATTTAGGCCTGGAATAAACACCCCTATTCTCCTGCTGTAACATTAGTGGAGGAGGTTGAGCCCATGCAGTCAGGAGTCGAGCTGGATTTGAACTTGGTATTGCTATGGTTATTTTCAGTACACCGCTGTCTTCACATATCTTCCATGTTATCTTGTGCTTATGCTGGAGCTAGTTTTCCAGAAGGCTTCTCTCAATGTTCCTGGTTCACCTTCAGCTTAAGGTCTTCCCTATGTTCCTGGCATGTCAGAGACTGTCTCTCTCCACAGTCCAGCTCCCCACCCCAACTCCACAGGAGATGGCTGCTCTTGGTGCATGGTGGGAAGAGGGGCTTCTCCATTATTCTTGTCCAGTCTCAGTGTTAGGTGGGTTTCGGCAAACTAGTTGTGGGGCCTCATAAATTGGAAAAACTTTCCTTAATGGTAAGTACTCACTGTGTTTTCTTGCTGTTTTTTAAAAAGTCTAAAACCCTTAAGCTGGGCTGTAAAGGCTTGTATGTGTACCTCTTCAGGTTTCTTCTTCAAACTTCAGCCAAAATGGACTTCTTTGAGTTTCTTCCTTCCAGAAGGCCTTTGCATGTGTGGGTCTTTGCATGTGTAGACTTCTTTGAGCTTCTTCCTTCCAGAAGGCCTTTGCATGTGTGGGTCTTTGCCTTAATAAGAGCGTGTGATGACCGAAACCCCACCAGTCGTCTTGTCGATGAGGTAACACATGCTCTGGATGGCAGAACAGAAAAGTAGAACGAGCCTCAGTTCTTCATGACCACAGAGCTACTGTATCAGCCCTGGGCTGCCTGACTCTGACCTCAAACTGTGTGAAAGAAGAGGAAGTTCCTAATTTATCTAAGCCTCTGTGTCCTCTTCTTCACTCAGGATTCTATTATTATTAGCTAAATGCAATTCCTAACAAACCACCATCTCTGTTTAATCTCATGGGTGAAAATGATTAAGAAAAGCAGGGCCACCTGGGTGACTCAGTTAAGCATCTGCCTTTGGCTTAGGTCATGATCCCAGGGTCCTGGGATTAAGCCCCAAATGGGGCACGCTGCTCAGCAGAGAGTCTGTTCTCCCTCTCCCCCTGCTTATGCTTGCTCTATCAAATAAATAAATAAAATATTTTTTTAAAAAACAAAGCTTTTTGTAGCATTAATTGCCTTTTTTACATCAATATTTGATTTTATAGATTAGAAGGTAGAGTAGAAAACCTGATTTCCTTTCTCACATTTTCCTCCTAATTTCTAGCATTATCACAGTTTCTTATCACAGATAAGTTTCTTATCACAACTTTTAATCTCAGTTTTGATTTCCAAAATACCCATTGAACATGGTAATAGCTCCCAGAGTCATGTCATTTCCACATTGGAGGAGCATGCCTTTTGTATTTTCAGATACTTCTAGAATAAAAATGTAGACAAGGCTGCAAGAATGCAAGGCCTGACATACATCACTGGAGCAGCTTTTCTGAGGGGAACCAGATCAGCCAACTTTGAGTATGGTCAACTAGCTGCCAGTGCACTATATTTACTAATATGCTACTAATATTTCCATACCTTTCTGTAAAATTTTAATGGGAGAATTCTCCAAAAAGACTCCACTAAAGTGTAGACACATTAGGATTTCTTCATTTCCCTTATTTGCCTAACACAATCCAATAGACAGCTTAGCAACCAAATGACAGATTTTTTGGTTGCATACATAAATTCGGGTTAATATTATTTACCTGAACTGCTCACAGATCAATAAATATAAATGTCTTAAAAACAGTAACAGGGTACAGATCGGATCATTAAATGCTTAGTTACTTGGTAACTAAATATAAGTTTTCTCATATGCAATGGACTTCTAAAACACAAATATATTTATTTTTTCAGGGAAATATATTTAAGTAAAGACTACTTCATTAATCAAATGCACAAAGTATTTCATTCATCAATATATAGATTATCTGTTTAGTTAGGCAGCTAAATAAATCAATCCCATTTGCTTCTTAAAACTTAGAATTAACAATTCAGAACAACACACATGCATAAGCAATAGTTTAAGTGCATTAATAATTATCTAAATTTACCAAAATATGGCTAGCACAGAGCCCTGAACATAGTATAGCTTAATAAATATACACTGAAGGATGGATAATATTTTTAGAATGCAGTGTATTTGAGTGTTAGGATGTTCAAAAGGATAGTTTGGATAGGGAATCTAGTGTGTCAGAAGAGGGAAAAGCTTTGCATTTAGTCAGTAGAAATAAACTAAGGTAAAACCATACAGATGACCAAAAATTATGAGATGAGAGACAAAAGAATTTTGTGGAATGGTTGGCATGCTTTTAATCACAAGAGATGGGGTGGGGGGGTGTTGGAAAAACTAACAGGAGCCTGAACTGGTAGAGTTCAAGTTCTTGGTCTAAGAATACTCATAATGCCCGCCCTATTGCACTGGCAAAGGGACCCCCTACCTTAAAGTAATGGCGTTATAATGAGAACACTGTGTACTAACGAAGAAAACAGTGATGAAACGTAGGGCCATACACAAACAAGCTAAAATGTGCAACACTCATGGGTTTTTTGTTGTTGCTTTTTTGTTGGTTTTGTTTTGTTTTGTTGCAACATTCATGTTGAAGGAAATTCTGGTGAGGAGTTTCAGGAAGATTTCTAAGTGGTAAAGACTGAGATGGTGAGGAAAAGAATACGAATCATGGGTGAAAAGGTGAACTTGAGCCTTGAAAGAACTTCTGGGAGCTGCAAACCTTTTCTTCCTCTCTCTGTCCTTGGGTGATTGATCACATGGCTGCATATCAATATTATGTCTCCCGCTCTACTCATTGGCAATATTGTCTGAGAGGAACGGAAGGCACAACCTTTCCCTCTTGGTGTTCTGTGTGAATTGACCTGGAAGGAAGAAAGCAGACAGCCTGCTACTCATTTCTAGACATAACCACTTTCCCAAAAGGTTGGGCTTCCTTGGGTGAGGGTAGATGAGGAGGACAGGTTCAGAGTATAACAGGTTTAGTAGAGTAGAATTTGCTAATTCCTTTTTTTTTTAAAGATTTTATTTATTTATTTGATAGAGATCACAAGTAGGCAGAGAGGTAGGCAGAGAGAGACAGAGAAGCAGGCTCCCCGCTGAACAGAGAGCCCAATGTGGGACTCGATCCCAGGACCCTGGGACCATGACCTGAGTCAAAGGCAGAGGCTTAACCCACTGAGCCACCCAGGTGCCCCGAATTTGCTAATTCCTAATTGGAAAATGTCACATAACATTGGAAAGTATTTTAGCAAATGTATTTTAGCAAATGTGTACTTTCCATTATTTCTTGCTTCTCTGAGGAGCATTATTTTTTCAATTTTTTATTTTTTATTAACATATAATGTATTATTAGCCCTGTGAATCACCAGGTTTACACACTTCATAGCACTCACTGTAGGACACACCTTCCCCAATAGGACCATTATTTCTAAAGGGAATTTTAGTTACATCTTCTTGTTTCCAGCCCACACATGGATATTGTGGAAAGATTCGACAATAATTTATGTGATTTAGTAAGGGATCTGTCAGGGAGAAAGATTTTTGGACTGAATGTTCACCTAAATTGAAGACAAATTTTATAAACTGCAACAATTAGCTATTTTACCTGAAAAAATAGCCTACATTTTTTAAGTAAACTTTGCTTTTTAGAACAGTTTTAGGTTTACAGAAAAGTCGATAGATGACAGAGATTTCCATGCGTCCTCCCCCCGCCCCCCACGTACTCACACAGTCTCTGTCATTAGCATCACACACAGGTGTGGTACATTCATTACAACTGATGAACCAATATCGATACATTAACTGAATCCATTGTTGACATCCAGATCCCTCTATTTATACAGGTCTATGGGTTTTGACAAATGCACAGTGTTGTGTATTCACCATTACAGTATCACACGGAATAGTTACATTGCTCAAAAAAAATCACCTGTGGAGCGGGGGAATCACCTGTGGACCGACTATCTATTCATCTCTCCCTCCACCCTCCCAAGCCCCTGGAAACCACTAATCTTTTCACTATCTCTGCAGGGTTTGTTTTTTTTTTTCTTTTCCAGAAGTCATAAAGTTGAAATCACACGGTATGCAGACTTTGAAGACTGACTTCTTTCACTTTGTTTATGCACTTAAGATTCCTACATGTGTTTTTGCAGCTTGATAGCTCATTTATTTTTATCACTAAATAATATTCCATTGTATGGCTTTAAAAAAAAACCATCATTACATTTAAAGATTATTTTTCCTGATAAATCATTGTCATAAATGCTTTTTTATTGTTGAGGAAGGATGTAAGCCCTCTCAGCATTATTTCCCTTTGGAATTTAGCTTTTCACCCACAGGTCTAGACTAAAAGTCTTGTGTATGAAAAGGAAAGAGCTTTTCCTAATAAATGGTGGGTAAAAAGAAACAAACCCCAAAATCTTGCCATTTGCAATGACGTGGATGGAACTAGAAAGTATTATGCTAAGCGAAGTAAGTTAATCAGAGAAAGACAACTATCATATGATCTCTCGGATATGAGGAATTTAAGAGGGAGGGCAGGGGACCATGGTGAGAAGGGAGGGAAAAATGAAACAAGATGGCACCGGGGAGGGAGAGAAGCCATAAGAGACTGAATCTCAGAAAACAAACTGAGGGTTGCTGGGGGGTTCGGGGGAGGGATAGGGTGGCTGGGTTATGGACATTGGGGAGGGTCTGTGCTATGTGAGTGCTGTGAATTGTGTAAGACTGATGACTCACAGACCTGTACCCCTAAAGCAAATAATACATTATATGTTAATAAAAATTAAAAAATTAAAAATCAATAATAATAATAATAATAATAATAGATGATGGGTTATATGATTAATATTTCTTAATAATAGTTATAACAGGATTGAACATAACATAGTTCCTGATCTGAAATAAGGCACATTATAGCTATACACTGTAAGTTCTAACCATACATAGAAATTTACAAAATTGTATTACTTTAAAAAATGAAGCAATTAAAACAAAGCAATTTTTCTTTCATTCAGAAAAATGCCCAAATCTAATCTAATTTGCTGCAGCTGGACACCACCTGCAGATGACTGTTTAAGTACTCTGAACATTACACACTTATCTTTTAAATATTGATAATGCCATTTTTCATTTCCTTGACATGAAATCCCACAGGGAATAATTATGCTAATAAACCTTAATGATTCTTGCAAATAAATGATCAAACCAAATTGCTACTGTTGATTTATATTAATGGATGCCTTTAGGATGAGATTTGCCAGTACGGTGCTGCCTCTTGAATCTCAATTCATCTTATTTAGTTGAAGAGTGTACATAGTTTGTTAAGTAGATGAAGTGTTTAAAATATAATGTGCTTGTGCAGTTTCCACACTTCATAATGTTCAAGCATTACCATCTTGCCTTGTGGCAAATCTGCATTTAATGGTTTCATTGTATATAACTTCCTTTCTTACTTTCTCCTCTCTGTGATACGCACTTAGGAAGTGACTATTTCTGGTTGATTCAGAATAAGCCAGTTTCCATATGTTGAATCTGATTGTTTCATTGAGACAGTAAAATCTGTTCCCGGATATTTTAGCCACCATAATCTGGGAATCACATTGACAAGGTGATGATAGAATCGAGCGCTAAATACTGTTTGTGGGGCGGGGGGAGGAAAAGGACATCGTTAAATGACTTGTCACCCCATTTAAACCTAGATTAGTGGGTCCCTCCCTTCCCTGCTCTCTTGCTTTTCATCCTTGCACTTTCATCCTCACCAATTCTATAGGAAATAGCTGACTTGGTAAATTCCAAAGCGACCTTGGAAAGTAACTATAGACATGTTATACATGCATTTCCAAGGTTGGGTGACACTACACAGTAGGAATGCATATTCACTGTGGATATGAATAAAATTTTATCTGGGTAATTTTTTTGAAAGCCACTTTTATTTAAAATACCATGTAGGTCAGGGGCACCTGGCTGACTCCGTTGGTAGGACCTGTGACTCTTGATCTCAGGGTCCTGAGTTTGAGCCCAATGTTCAGTAGAATAATTACTTAAAAAATAAAATAAAATACCGCATAGTTGAAAAAAATTATTATCTTCATATAGGTAATTGCCTCAATTGCCCATTTTTGTGCATTTTGTCACATTCTAAGCATAAGAGAAAGACGTTTCAGACACAACAGGTACAGGAACAGAAATGAATGAAAAGTGATATAAATTTGTATTAAAATGGGGGATTGGCACATACATATCATGTATATATAAACAGGATATGCAACAGCAAATTGCTAGGGATTTGTCATTTGGTGCAGAGACACTGTAATCTGGTTAGTGATAAAGCAAAGATGCCCATGTTCAATTCATTGCAAAGTACGGAGGAGTCTCTTTCTGAATTATAAATCTCTGATCTTATACAATATATATGTGCATATTAATACATAAATACACATATATGTGGACTACCTTTAGAAAGTTCTTTTTTCACTTCTTAACTTTGGAAAAACTACCTAATTTGATCAAATTTGGTGTATTTGTATCATTTTTTTCTAATGGAAAATTAATTAGACCCAAAATTTAAACCACTAAATGAGTTATTTTATTCATTGTGGAATTTTCCAATTTAGCCCAAAAGGGGGGGGTAATGCAAGTATGCAATGATAAGGAAGTGATTAAATAAATAATAGCACATCAGCTATGTACCTAGAGAAATGTGAGTATGTCTGGAAGGCTAGTGGGTCAGACCCAGGAGAGATAATTTGCAGAGAGCCTGAGCAGCCTCCTAGGAAAGGAGAATGACTGGGCACTCAGAACCTGAGCATCCACGCCAGATACTGGAGAGAAAGAGGCACACAATAACCCTTCAGGAGGAATGGCAGATGAAGACAGCAGCTCCCTGAGGAGGGAGAGCAAAAGAACCCACGCTGGCTGTGAGCATATGAGGCAAGGCAGAGGAGTATTGATGCAAGACTATTTCCACTGTCTTAAGACCCAGCCCTGCTTGGTCGTTGCCAGAAAACAGAGAGGAATTATGGGTAAGAAGAAGGAGACAGGAAAGAAGAGAGAAGAGGAGGGTGGGGGGAGCGAGACAGAAAGAGAGGCTGTATCAGTTCACTAAGAGAGATAACAGACAAGAATGGCCCAGAAATCCTGCAACAACCCTACCTTGAGATGACAGATGACAATGGGTACAAGGAAATGCAGTGCAAAACATCTAGAAAGCATTTTCCTACTGCCTTATATCTACTGAACATCTACTACATGCCAGTCACTTCATATGTAATATAATCATCGAGACAAACCAGTTCATTTTACATATGAAGAAAATAAGATTCAAAAGTAGCAACTGGGGCGCCTGGGTGGCTCAGTGGGTTAAGCCGCTGCCTTCGGCTCAGGTCATGATCTCAGGGTCCTGGGATCGAGCCCCGCATCAAGCTCTCTGCTCAGCAGGGAGCCTGCTTCCCTCTCTCTCTCTCTCTGCCTCTCCATCTACTTGTGATTTCTCTCTGTCAAATAAATAAATAAAAATCTTAAAAAAAAAAGTAGCAACTTGCTAGATTCATGGAAGGGGCCAGTCGTGGGACAGCGTTTCATATCAAGTCGGCCTCCCCAGCTCATGGTCTTTCATAAAGTCCCGTATTTTTTTTTAAGTTTATTTATTTATTTGACAGATCACAGGTAGGCAGAGAGGCAGGCAGAGGTGGTGGTGGGGCGCTCGGGAAGCAGGCTCCCTGCTGAGCAGAGAGCCCAACACGAGACTGGATCCCAGGACCCTGAGATCATGACCTGAGCCAAAGGCAGCGGCTTAACCCACTGAGCCACCCAGGTGCCCCAAGTCCAGTATTTTTAAAAATGTACATCACAAATAAGATAGAAAAATGGGAGGAAGGAAGGATGGATGGAAAAATATTGAATCATGATATGAAATGTGTTTCTAACTATGGGTCCAGATCAAAAAAGTTTAAAAACTACTGAATTAAATCCCATTGCCTCTCTTTCCCAATCTCAGGGAGATGCCTCTAACTTCTGAATTACAGCAAACTTCTCATTTTATGGAATCTTTTCCACAATATCTAGGGCATCATTTCATACAAAATCTTTTTTTTTTTTCAAATAATCACTGAATCTAACATGTTTGAAGTATTTTCCACAAACTACAGCAATCCAGTAATTATGGTGCAGTATATCAAAGTGATCCGCATTTATTCTTTTCTAGGATATTGGAAATATGGAGAATGCTAGGAGAAACTGATCCAAGCATAAAGGCTACATGGAGAAAGAAAGGAAATAATCTTTTCAATCTAACCTTGAAAGTAGTCAGTGCCAGAGAATCTAATTTTAGATAAGCAGAGAAATTCATGGGGAATCCAGACCACAGATCCTTACTTATAACCTCTTTCCCAGGAAACCATTGATAAGCTTGTTGAATTGGCCTGGTCCTTCACTTGGGATTTCTAACCACGTATCAACATGAGGCTCAACACTCAAGGTGTTGAACACATAGATCTCGTTATACAAGATACTGCTGGGAGAATGACAGAATGACCACAAGTCAGCCCTGGCCTATAATGTTTCCAGTAAGGAAACATCAGTTGTAAAAGTTGCAAAAAAAAAAAGAGGAAAAGAGTAAATAGAGCCAGAAGTGACAAGAGCATATATTCTTGTGTCCTCTGACTTTTTAAAAAAATATATTTATTTATTTAATTTGAGAGAAAATATGTGTGTGCAAGCAGGGGTTGGGTGGAGGGAAAAGAAGCAGACCCCCCACTGAGAGGCAGCCCAACTTTGGGCTTGATCTCATGACCATGACATCATGACCTGACCCAAAACCAAGAATCAGATGCTTAAGTGACTCAACCACCCAGGCGCCCCTCCCTGACATTTTTTTATGCCTCTTTGGATCTCTAGTTATTTCTACAGTGATATACACATAACAATAGTTACCCACAGTATACCTATCATATATTCCTTAGGATTTTCTTTCCTTTCATAGTAGATGAATCTAAGAAATAGCCAAAAAATAACCCACAAAGGATAATCTAGCTCCTTAGACCTTTAGGATCTATAATAGTACCTGGCATCTGGTGACCTGAATTGAGCTAATGTTTCTTATTGAATCTATGACACCATAAATGGTAGAATGCCCAGTATCATAAAAAAAAAAAAATCCCTTCAAGGGGCGCCTGGGTGGCTCAGTGGGTTAAGCCTCTGCCTTTGGCTCAAGTCATGATCTCAGGGTCCTGGGATCAAGTTCCGAGTCAGGCTCTCTGCTCAGCAGGGAGCCTGTTTCGTCCTCTCTGACTGCCTCTCTGCCTACTTGTGATTTCTTGCTGTCAAATAAATAAAATCTTAAAAAAAAAAAAAACCTTCAATTTAACTGTGGCAATTATCTTTTCTTTTTTCTTAAGATTTTATTTATTTATTTGACAGACAGAGATCACAAGCAGGCAGAGAGGCAGGCAGAGAGAGAGGGGAAGCAGGCTCCCCACCAAACAGAGAGTCCAACTCGGGGCTTGATCCCAGAACCCTGGGATCATGACCCGAGCCGAAGGCAGAGGCTTTAACCCACTGAGACACCCAGGTGCCCCGTAGTTATCTATTTTAAGTCTTTTTTCAGAAAGATGAAAATGGGGGAAAAAAGTATATCTTAGAGTCTATGAAACATGGATTTTCCCTCCTGGAAGTAAATTTCACTGTAATACATATATCCTAAGTCATGTCATCATGAAGGAGCACAATTAAGAAATTGTAATAATGGGGCGCCTGGGTGGCTCAGTGGGTTAAGCCTCTACCTTCGGCTCAGGTCATGATCCCAGGGGCCTGGGATCGAGTCCCGCATGGGGCTCTCTGCTCAGCAGGGAGCCTGCTTCTCCTCATCTCTCTCTCTGTCTGTCTCTCTGCCTATTTGTGATCTCTCTCTGTCAAATAAATAAATAAAAAATCTTTAAAAAAAAAAAAAGAAATTGTAATAATGATAACTACAATGACCAAACAGAAACTATAGCTACTAAACCACCCCTCAGCAGAACAGGATCCCAATTTTTTTCTCAAGTAATTTTTTAATCCCTCCTGGACATCAACCAGGGTGATTGCTATACTCTGCATCAGGTAGGGTCTTCTGTGATACAGATCAAGACCCAACTGGCTGGTCTAGAGGTTTACTTGGGGAAAGGTCTATAAAGGAGAAAGGGGAGGGAGAAGTAGAGGTAGGCATGGAGAGCCTTCAGAACAGACACTGGTCTGACACCTTTAAAGGGAAAGAGGATGAGCCCCAAACTGCAGCACAATTGATGGAGTCTCTGCCAGGCCAGTGGGGAGTCTCAAGCAAAGCCTTCCCATTAAGGATGTCCCATGTTGGGTCAAAAAATCCCGACTCTAATCCCCTGGTCATGCTCTGCACTGTCTGGGAGCAGCTTTGGCAGAGTATGGGCTCAGCACAAATGGGGCTATAGACCCTGATATGCAGCAACTGGAGGTTCTAGGACCATGGCTTTCCTTGAAGCAGCTTCCCTGGAAGAGAGATGGAGCAGAGCACCCCCATGATGACTACATTGACACATGGAGGGCCACTCTGCTTCCCACAGTTACAGCGGCTGTCTCGTGTCCCTGATCTTCTCATGTGTCATCTTTGTTAGCTTCGTGACTCTACAGATGTCTTCTCTAAAAAGACTCCACATGCCCACTTTTTCTACTTACATCTCAGAATCAGGCACATCAATCCCTAAGAGAGGACATAGCCTGCATGGTACCACCAGCATTCGGGGTCACTCCCACCGCCAAACTGGGGCCCCTGGTTTCCCACAAGTCCACACATGGCTGCTCCTCTTTCTAGAAATCCCCTGTTGAATGTGCAGACTAGGACACTGCCCACACCCCCATTCTCCCTTGGCTGTATAATCATTATGGAACAGGCTCCAAATTTTAAAAACTTTTAGGCTTAGAAACCCATGAGAGGAGTTCCCAGGCATTTTATGGAATAAGAGAAACCTGTGTTCAAATAATATCTTATGATCTGATGCAAAGAAACCCATACAAGCTTAAAGGATGCAATTCTGAACCTACATACAGGATGTACTGGCAAAGACAGACAGGATCTTTGACCTTGAACAAGTTATTTGACCTCCCTGATGTTGGTTTCTTCCTCTATAAAATGAAGAGGGTGGGCTAGATAATCCTTGAGGCCTCTTCTAGCACTAACATTCTATGAAATAAAAGTCAACTTAGAGATTAATTGGGTTTCTGAGCCTCGAGCAATTAATTACACTGTCGCTGCCCTTTAACAGACCCATCACAGAAGAAAATTAGATTCAACTGACAGATTTTAATCTTAGCCAACTCATGTAGAATTGAAGTCCAACATTATTTTTTAAGATTTGCAAATTAATGCTTTCACAAAAGGTTCAATAGCTTTCTGGGCAAGGAATTTGACCTGATGGACATATTACAATACAAAAGCCATTCTTTTCTATTTAAAAAACTGTCATTGTGCTGATTTTTTTCTATGTTCAGAACCTTGGCAGGCACTCTACCAGAATTCTATAAAATGAATACGAGTGGTTTTGTGAAATTCTTTACCAATTTCTGAAGTGCTCAAGGATCAGGGACTCTAGTTGTATCCACACCTACTTCATCTAATCCCATTGTGTTTTTCTTACTTTTGTTTTCCTACTGCATTGCCTTTACCTTGGGTCAACACTGAATTATTACTAGAAAAACATCTTTCTTGGTTAACTTTCTACCCCCCCCCAAAACAAATCTGTTTTGATTTCCAGTTAATAAGGAAGTATTTTACTTTTTTTTATGCCTATTCATTTCAACAATGCTGCTATTTTCCTTTTTTCTTAAATATAACAGTTTGTATCTAGCTTCGATTTTAAAAATTAAATCCCACAACTTTTGGTTGATTGGACTTGATTCCTGATAATCTAGTTTTTACTCTTTTGTCATGTCCTTTGGATCAGTAATATCTCCCACATAAAGCTTCAGAGAATAATATAAACACCCATGTTTCTCTAAGAAAACTGAAATAAGAAAAACTGTGGAAGCTATTGTTGTGCACCACTGTACATATTCTGGTCTCATTTCTCCCCCTGATATAATACTATTCTATATTTAATAGCATTTATCATTCCCATGCTTATCTTTATACTTTTAATACTCTAAAAATGTGGTATTTTGCATGTTTAACAAGACTGAGCCATACTTCCTAAATTGCTCTTCAATACACATGTTTATGAGATCACACGATGCTCATACATGTACACCTACTGTTTTCTCCAAGCCATGGCTTACATGCTTACTTTCTCTAAAATGACTTTTAATGTATGGAATTTTAAAACTCAATGTAGTCAGATTAATCGGATTTTTTTTTCAATTACATCTAATGTGGAGTTTTGGGGGCCTTATTTAAATACTCTTTTAGTAATGTGAGATCATAAAGCTTTTCATGATCCAATTATAATTCACCTGGGATTTATACATTCTGTATAATGTGAGATAGGTGTATAATTTTATTATCATTTTGTCCATATGAATAATCATTGTCCCAGTACCATTATATTTCCCTATTGATCTAGAATGTGCTAATTTTAGTGTTAATTACTACATGTTTACAGTAATACTCACTACCTGGTAGAGCAAGACTTTACCTGATATACTGTTCTTCAAATTTTTCTTGGCTATTCTTTGCCCTCTATTCTTCTATATAACTTTAGACTTCCATTGTCAAGTCTCATGAAAAAAAAAAAAAACTATTGGCAATTTGATTGGAATTTCATCAAGTCTATGGATCAATTTGAAGAAAAACCAATGCCTATATGTACAGGGTACAACTCAATAGCTTTTTAAATATGTCCTTTACTTAAGCTTTAAAATTTTGCCTCTTTTTATTTCCAGTTAAATTCTTTGTTGCTGTCATAAACAATATTTATATCATTGAAGGTCCCAGTAGGAAACATCCTCACATTAGGTCATTTACAAAGACGTAGGCAGGGTTTAAGCCAACTACCAGGGATTCTGCTGTACCTGGGGGCAGAAATGTTAGAGAACACTTACCACTCCTAAACTTAAAGGTATGGGAAGAAGGCAATTTTCCAGAATGCAAAGACTGAAATAGCTATGTGGAGAGGGCCCTCTGATGGGACCTGTGACCTTTGATAGAGGGATACAGCCAGCCAAGAACAACCCCACAGGAAGAGAGATGAGGTAATATAATCCCCATCCTCTTTTCCTCCCCGCTTGGATCTCCTGCTGGGACCACCACCTGCCAAACTGAATGAGAAGCAGGAGAGCAAGGGAGCCTGTCACTGTAGTCCGTATCCCAAGGTACTACCAGTGTAGAGAAAGGTGAAGAGGGAATCTAGGGTGGCAAATAGATGTACAGCACCATGTCTTTTTCACTATTAATTTTGTTTATTTCTGCTTTATAGAAATGAAAATTATTTTTGTATATTGACTTTATATCCACCAGTCTAGGTGAATTCCATTTTAAATTGTAATCACTTATCTGTAGATCCTCTTGACTTTTCTATGTTCAGAAACATCTTTTTATTTCCTAATACCATTTTAAAAAAGATTATTTGAAATAGCATGGAGAGCAAGAATATAAGGGGGTGGGTAGAGGGAGAGGGAGAAGCAAGCTCGCCACTGAGCACTGAACCTGACATGAGGCTTAATCCCAGGACCCCGAGATCATGACCTGAGCTGAAGGCAGACACTTAACCCACTGGGTCACCCAGGCACCCCTTTTTCCTTATACTGTTTAAGAAAATTTATTCCCCTGGGTGCCTGGATGGCTCGGTTGGCTAAGTGTCTGACTTAAGCTCAAGTCATAATCTCGGAGTCCTGGATTGAGCCTCTGGTGCTTGGGAAGGAATCTGCTTCTCCTCCCTCTGCCTCTCCCCCTACTCATGCTCTCTTTCTCTCTCTCTCTCTCAAATAAATCTTTAACATTTCTTTTTACTTCCTTTATTTGAACTGACTATAACTTCAAATAAAATAGAACTAAAGAACTAACGGGGCATCCTTGACTTAAATGTTTGACATCTAACCTGTAAGCATGATGTTTGCTACAATTTTTTTTTTCTGGTTTTACTTATACTATTGCAAAATCACTATATATGCAGTGTATGAAGTGAGAATATATAGATAACTGAATATAAGAACATTATATTTCTATTAGAACTTATGATTAACACCTTTGTGAACTACAAGAATATATATGTATAGATTTTTAATAGAATGAGATTATACTGTATACGCCTAGTATAAAGGTTACATACTATAAAGTGAAATTCATCATATAGGTGTTTTATTCCCTTGTTTGTGAATTTTTATCCTGAATGGAAATTTAAATTTTATCAGTTTATTTCTACATTTGGAGATAAAGTGGTTTTTTCCCCCTCATTAATCAGTTAATTTCCATCGCTATATTTCTAATAATATTCTTATTTGGTTGTTTTGTGGAAGTGGGTAGAATGGGTGGGCCTGTAACCTAGATAGAATACTTTCTTGTTCAATTAACCTTGGGTACACTGATCAAAACCTACAGTGTTAAAATAGCAAATACTTTATTTTTCTTTTAAAGGAACAGAAGATGGAATTAAAATCACAAGTTTAAACAAAATGTAGTGTATTTGATAATATTATATAAAGTATATTAGATTTTTCTGCCAACTCTCATGGTCGATGAGTATTTCCTTGAATATTTGTAATTTTGGATTGTGAGCTCATCTTTAAAGAAGCTTCATTTGTGAGACTATGGTGTGGGCTAGGTTACAGAAATATCTCCCAATTGGTGGCTTAATTATTTTTTTCCCAGAGATGCAGCTATGCAACTAGTTCAGAATCACTTTTTAAGTGCTTATTTCTAGGCTTGATTTGGGGTGGGGGTATGGGCTATCTGGAACAATAGATGTGAAAAAAGAAAAAAATAGGGAAATAACATTATTGTGGGTTGCAGTCATTTCACATTTTAAATTACTTTAAATAGTGAGCATAATCTAGTTAGTGTATGTGAACTTTGTACAAGTATTTGTCTCTGTGCTTGATCCTTTAAGGTTTTTTTGGGCCACAAATGACTGACCTAGTATTTAGAGAAGGGGTGAAATAACTGGATATCACATAACACAGTGGTTCACAAACACCAGAAATATCTCTGGAACTTAAGTACAACTGCTACATGTTGAAGATTGAAGTTGTATCCTTAACTTACATCATATATTCCATATACAAAAATTAATCCAAGATAAATCAAAGACCTAAACCTAAGAGCCAAAACTATAAAGCTCTTTGTAGAAAACATAGGTGCAAAATGGAAAAACATAGGGGTAAAATGTTCAAGACACTGGATATGACAATGATTTCTTAGAAAGAAGACTAAAAGCCCAGGCTAGAAAAGAAAAAACAAACAAACACAAACTGGACTACATCAAAATTAAAATGTTCTACGCAAAGGACAAAACAGAATGAAGAGACAACTTAGAGAATGGGAGAACATATTTGCAAATCATATCTGATAAGGAGTTAATACCTAGAATATATAAAGAGCTTCTACAATTTAACAGAAAACAAGCATCCAATTTTAAAAATGGGTAAAGTATTCACATGGACATTTCTCCAAAAAAGAATTACAAAAGACCAATAAGCACTTGAAAAAAATGCTCAACATCCCTCATTATTAGAGAAATGCAAACCAAAACCACAATGAGATACCACCTCACACTCGGTATGATAACTACTATTTTTTGTTAAAAATCCAAACCAGAAAACAAATGTTGGCAAAGATATACAGGAGTCAGAAAAATCAGAACCCTTGTGCATTCTTGATGGGAAGGTAAAATGGTATAGCCACTGTGGAAGAGTTTGGGGCTTTCTTAAAAATTAAAAATAGATGGGACGCCTGGGTGGCTCAGTTGGTTGGACGACTGCCTTCGGCTCAGGTCATGATCCTGGAGTCCCGGGATCGAGTCCCGCATCGGGCTCCCAGCTCCATGGAGAGTCTGCTTCTCCCTCTGACCTTCTCCTCATTCATGCTCTCTCTCACTGTCTCTCTCTCAAGTAAATAAATAACATCTTTAAAAAAAAATTAAAAATAGAATTACCACATGACCCAGAAATCCCCTTCTACACATATACCCAAAATAATTAAAAACAAGGTCTTCAAGAGATATCTGTACCACAAGTTCATAGCAGCATTATTCACAAAAAACAAAAGGTAGAAGAAGTGCTCATTGATGAATGACTGGATAAACAAAATGTGGTATATAGATATAATGAATATTATTCAGTCTTAAAAAAGGAATGAAACTGATAAATGCCACAACATGGATGAACCCTGAGGATATTTGGCTAAGAGAAATAAGCCCATCACAAAGGGACAAATACTATATGATTCTACTTACATAAGGTACCTAGAGTAGCAAAATCATAAAATACAAAGTATAATTGTGGTTGCCGGGAGCAACCTGTGGGGAGGTGGGAAGAGTGGGAAGCTGTTGTCTAATAGGCACAGATTTTCAGTTCCTCAAGATGAAAAGACTTCTGCAAGTGGATGGTGATGATGGTTACATAATAATTGGAATATAGTTCATGCCACAGAACTGTACACATAGAAGTGGTTAAGATGGTCAATGTTATGTTTATTTTATACATTAAAAAAAAAATGGATAGATGAATGAGCTCGACTCACCGGATGGTCTGACTCAGGAGGGCAGAGATGGGACCCTGGCACTTCTCTCACAGCCTTCACAGTAAAAGCCAAAATAAAAAAATTGAGATTCATTAAGTAAAATGAAGCAGGCTGGAAGGAGCAATAGAGGAATGACATGTAAATTATAAAATACCTAACTAAGCCTTGATTATTCTCAATTTCTACTGGATGCTAACCTTTCCTGCTACCTTCAGCAAAACTTTTATATTTTAGAAACTCTCTTCACTTATAGTAGAACAAGATACCAAAGCTTTTACCAACATAGCTATAATTTCAGAGAGGTACCAATTTCCATTTTAACTTCTCTTTTCTGACTATTCCATCTTTCCCTTTTTCTATTTCATCTTGACTTCCTCGCATTTCATTTTAAAGAAATAATGTTTAACTCCTCAAAGTCTCTTAAATCTTGATGGCTGGAAAAAAAATTCCACAAGTTGTTTCATTTATTCAGACTGAGTTCATACCTGTTACTGGCTTTCTTCAAATAAGAGAAGCTACATTATTGGTGATCACATTGCCCTTGGGATTAATTGTCTCCACTACTAACTAGAACAATCTTTCAGCATCACTTGACAAATGTGTGAACTGGATGCATGATACCATGTCAGAGATAGTACAAATTTTACTAAAACACTGTAGAGATGTGGTACCAACTCTAAGGAACAGAGTTGAGATCTTTTGGACTCATGAATGCAAAGCAGAAAAAACATACACATATTTGATAGATTTAAAGATATTTGCTTATTAACCTTAAATTATCCTCCTTTTACCTCCACTTACAATATTCACTTACTAGATAGCTCGTTCATAGTGAGCATTCAATAAACATTTGTTGGGTAAATATGGAACAGAGTCAACTAGAAAAGGAGTAGGATATGTAAGAAACTCTTCTCTAGTAGGCACTGTGGTCATTGTTAATTTAGAGGAGAACCACTTTAAGGGCCAGAGAAGATAATTTGGGATGCCCAAGATGATAAAGCTTAAATGATGAAGCCAGGATTTGAGCGTCACATGTCAAGCCATTGGACTATATTGCCATCCAAATGCAACATGGAACATAGCCTCCTCAACAATAAACTGAAGGTGCAAGGAAGCAGTGGATGACCCTCATCAATCACAGGTGCTGGAAAAAGTACAGGAGAGAGAGACAGAGGAGCCTAAGGGCCAACTGGCACCAACTCCAGGTCCCAACCACAATGTTGGAGCCCCAGACAAGGATATCATTTCTGGTAAGGAAGGATATCATTTCTGGTAAGAATTATTTGCTTAATGCTTGCTCAGACCTATGCAGAATATACTAAGTATAACTTCCTTGTTCTTTCATGTCCAACTTTCTGCAGAGAGATGAACAAGGTAAGGTGTAATTTAGTCCTATTTCAGAGACCAATCTTGTTCATGTGAAAGACCACCATAGAAAAAGGATACTTTTGTTTGTATCTGCTGGCCAGGCCTGAGCAATGAAGTCTACAATCATGGATCTTATTGTCTCACTTACACAATAAAGATTTTTTTTTTCCTCCTGTGGGACATTTCAGTTTTATTTCCCAACCTCTAAGGCACAGAACATATTAATTCTCAATTATGCTTACTCAGGACCCCAATCCACAGTCCTTACATAGACAAAACTATAATGAGAAGCCTGAATAATTAGTTCCTTTGACATCGTCCAGGCTGAGAGATTTATTTTGTTTATTTGCTTATTTATTTTAAGGAAAACTCCTGGGACTTGGATTCAGTGGAGTATGCAGGATTAATGAGAGTAGAATTTTACCTTTCTAGTCAGCCGGACTGGCCACTGCAGATGGCTAAGAAATAATCCCAGACCCTGATGCTTCCTGTGAATGTTTCACAGAATGTTAAATAAGAATGGCATCAACAAACAACAACTTATCTACATATCATTATAACATATGTTAGGAAAAAGTTACAGTATTTCAGAAGCACAGCATGGATACGAAAAACTTTCTCAGTAGTAGAGCCAATTCAGTAGAGACCCTCAGTACATAATTTATTCAACTGTCTTTCGATAGATTCTAAGACGAATGTTAGCAACCAAAAAGTGACATCAACATGAAACCACTAGGTGCAATGGATTCTGTGTGGGGTTGCCCAGACCTGTCTTCAGGTAGTGCTGTCAGTGAGCAGAGCTCAGTGGTAGGGCTGGTCCAGAAGTCGCCCTTGGACAAAGAACCTTCTTCACCCAGGATCAGCTTGCATCCACTGCCTGTTTGAAGGGAGAGTACAAAAGCCTAGCCTCCTCGCTGCAAGGGGAGTTGACTGCAAAGAGCCATTTCAGCTCCTCTGAGGAGCTCCCCAAAGGGTGAGCAGAGGCCTTCATTGAGACTGCACTGAGCTCAGTTTTTTTGGCTACCCAGGCCTACCTCCTTCTCTTCCCAAACTGTTGATCCCAAGCATACCTACTTTCTAATGAATACTCCGCTAGTTTCCATCTCTGAGTTTGCTTCTTAGAGAACCCAAATTTTAGCACTAGGGAAATCCAATTCATTGTTCCTAACATGTTATTAAAAATATAAGTATTATAATCAGGAAACAGGTTTTTAACCAGCATTTAATAACATTTTTTAGGTATTTTTAAATCCCCGGTACAGAACTACTTTCTTATGTCTCTAGGTCAAGCCGGTTGATTTACTAGGCTAGAAAGACAAATCAGATGGGAGAAGAGCGTTAGAGATAGACTACCAAACTGTCAAGTCCCCACACTCAGGAAGTTACACTGGGGATTGAGAATGGAAGTACACAGGGCAGAGAGAAATAAATTAGGAGGTTGCTAGTCCCAACAGAATAACAGAAACAAAATAAGAACAGTAAGTTTCTTGTTAAGGCAGACAGCCATTCAGCTTTCTATATGACCAGTTTCCTCAAAGGGCACGGTCAGAGGCATTATGGCATCATGAAGAAAATTTAGTATGACAATCTTCTGTCTTCCCTTTGTGCTTCGTCCCCTCGGCTCTTGCTCTGGTCTCTCAAAAAAATCTTCTCTCCTGTATCTTTTTAGTCAACAGACACATGCTGAAAGTATTTGATTTTTAGTAGAGAATTGTACAGAAGGTGAAGACCTTTCAATTCAATGAATCTAAATTGCCAAGGGGAGAATTTCAGATACCATGAGTAGAGGAAGAAGGGGAGTTTGGGGGGTGTTGGTGGTAGGGGACAGTCTGCCCAAAGACTAAGCCAGATACTCCCCTAATACACTTGTTAATAGTCTTGAATTCATCATGCCGCATGCTGAGATACTTCATCCGCCTCACAGTGACGATCTGCTAGGACAGTCGGCTTCACTAGCAGTTTGAATTTCCATTCTGGATTTAACAATTCATTCAACACATAATTATTGAGAACCTACCAAGTGCCAGAGAGCCGGCAGACAAACTGGCAACAAAACAGACAAGGTCCCCGCTTTCTACGGGGGGCGGGGGGAGAGCAGAGACATGAACACAAGTAAACATTTCAGCTAATAAGAGAATAAAGCAAGGTTCAGATGGGGACCACGGTGATCTTTTTGCCTGAAGGGACTAGGTCAGTAAAAACCTTTCTGAAGAGGTAAGATGTGAGCACAAGTTGAACGGTCATCATCAAACCATGGGAAGACTTAGGTGAAGAGCATCCTAGCCAAACAGCAAGAATAGTGTGGAGCAGGAGCAGAGCAAATGAAGGGAGCATGAGAAAGAGGGAAGAGTAGCAGGAAGGGAGCTCATCGTGCAGAACTTTGGAGGCCTAAGTCAAGAGCTTGAATTTTGTATTAAATGCCATAGGAAACCACAAGATACCTTTTTCTGGATGAAGGAATAGGATAGGATGTATGTTCTCCAAGATCCCTTCAAGAGCTGTATGAGGAAAAGACTGTAAGGGAGGGGGTTGAGAAAGGTGGAGGAAAGTTGTTGGGTCTAGAATGGATTCTAGAAATAAAACTAGCAGGTCATAGAGGTGGATTCAACGTGGGGTGGGGGGGCTCGTGAATTGGATGTGGGGGTGGGGTTGTGGTGGACCAGACGTCGGGATTGGGGGGTGGTGGGGGGTGGATTGGACACCAGGCTGAGGGTTGGGATGGGGGTGGGGAGGGGTGGGGGATGGATTTGATGGAGGGGGAGGGGAGGGGAGAAAGAAACAAAGGAGTCAAATATAGCTGCCAAGTGGTCTTTGCCAGAACGACAGGACAGATGATACTATCAACTGAGATGGGGGATACTGGGGAGGAATAGATTTGGAAGGGTGGACAAGAGTCAAAATTTCCATTTGCACCTGCTAAATCGGAGATGTCTGCCTCCTAGTGGAGATCTCGAATAGGCAGTTATACATGTGCGTTTATCGTTCAGAGGAGAAGTTGGAGCTAGAAGTATAGGTCAACATAATAAAGATGCTCTTAAAACCCATGCAATGAGGGGTATAGCTAAAGACAGGAAGAGATTTAAGACGAAGCTCCATGGAACACTAATACTTGCCAACAGTGGTTTACAACACTGGAATCATTAGGAGAGCTTTAAATTAATATTGAACCTGGACCCACCATCAAAGATTCTAATTTAATTGGTTTTGTGGGACAGCTTGAGTTGTATCAAGAGATTTTAAAAAGCTTCCCATGGGATGCCTGGGTGGCTCAGTCAGTTAAGCATCTACCTTGGGCTCGCGTCATGATCCCAGGGTTCTGGGATCGAGTCCTGCATCAGACTCCTTGCTTAGCAGGGAGCCTGCTACTCTCCCCGCTTATGCAGTCTCTCGCTCTCTCAGACAACTAAAATCTTTAAAAGAAATTAAAATAAAGAGCTTCCTGAGATTCTAATGTGCAACTAAGACTGAGAACCATTGACTTTAAAACTGAGAAGAGGATTTTAAGCCAGAATGACCAGAATAAACTGAGCCATCAGCAAGACAGGAAGAAAATCCTGTCTTGGATGTGAAAGGAATTTTCCAAGAATGAAATGGTCAGCTGTGTCAAATCCTGATGAGAAGTAGAACGAGAGGGGGGAGACAAGGGCAAGAAGGGTGCAAATGACCCAAACATGATGAAGTTTGAGGAGGAGGGCCTGCCTGGCATGGGTCACAGAGACCGCAGAGTGAGGAAGGAGGGGCAGCGGCTGTCTCCTGAGTCTCCTCTGCCCCAGGACCAGGGCCACCCAAGGTCTGGGCTCAGATCCAGAGTCCAGCTGCCCCTTGTCCAGCAGCTGGGAGATCCAGTGCCCCTCAAGTAACACCATCACAACCACCTACTCATAAAGTCGGCCAACCTTTACCACACACATACATTTAAAACATGTTGAGCACTTTTAGATGTTAGTCGGTGTTGGGCAGTGGGAATATAAAGTCAAACAAGGTACTTCTGTTTTCACAGGATTTTCCATCTATCGAGGAAGGTCACAAGTAAGTACAACAAAATAGTCATCTTGATTCAGCATCCACATCGCCAATCTACTTTCCATTCCCATTTCCACTCACTGGGTTTAGGCCTTGAAAACGTAAGGGTGCTCTAGCCCGTCTCCCCGTGTGCCGCCGCTCCCTTCTTGCCACTCTAGTTTAAAACTTGCTGCCAAATTCCTCTTCCTAAAGCACAAGTATGTTCATGTCATTTGTTGTGTGAGGAAGCATTAATTGAGCCCTTACTAAGTACAAAAAGAAATACAGCCTTGTCTCCTAGAGCACAGGTCCAGTTCTAATTCTAACGGGGTAATCTCAATTCAAAGTGACTTTAGCATTATCCAGTCCATGCAGGAGCCCTCTGTACACACCTACTCAGAAATCGTAAGTACCTGGCTAGATAAAAGCACATCACATACTTCAACACCTTCGAGGATGGAGAATTCACTATTTATTTATTTATTTAATTTATTTGACAGACAGAAATCACAGAGAAGAAGGAGGCTTTCCGCTGAGCAGAGAGCCCAATGCAGGGCTCGATCCCAAGACCCTGCGATCATGACCTGAGCCGAAGGCAGAGGCTTAACCCACTGAACCACCCAGGGGCCCCGAGAATTCACTTTTTAAACAGGAGTTCAATACATGCTCAAGAAGTTAGACATTTTTCTAAGTTCTTCCTTCAGGAGGGCTTCCTGCTTCCTGGTTAGAGGGCAAGCTTCCTGGCTGGCATTCCGGGCTTGCTGTCCGAGGACTCTAAGGCATCCCAGTCAGCTTCTGGAGTTCTTCTTCAGGCTTCCTTCCCCAAATGTGCTTTTACAACACTATACCTTTCACCCAGTCAAATCCTTCAAGATCAGTTTCAAGTGCTACCTTCTCCCTAAAACCATCCTGAATCCCTCAGCTGACATAGCACCTCCCTCACCTGAGATCCCTCAGACTTTTACCTTCCTTATGGTTTCCACTTTTAGGGATGGGGGCATGGGTCGTTTTCCATGCCTCACTGCTAAGGGCAGGAGAGGTGGCCCATCTGGTTGGCACCTTTGTCTCCTCCACATTGCCCAGCATGGGGACACTTGTGGAGTGAATGATGCAGCTGTTCTCTGGGTCTGTTTCCCATTTTTTGAGACGAGGACACCATATTAGCTTTGTTCCTGACTCTAATATGCTTATTCCCCATTTAGAGTATTAGGCACCTATTGCATGCCTCATAGTATAGGTTTCCCATTTCAAAGACACAACTGTATTCACAAAAGTGTGGGTGGACCTAAAGGCTCTGAGGCCAAGTGAAATAAACCAGCAGAGAACAAACACCATGTGATTTCACTCGTAAGTGGAATTGAAGAAACAAAACAAACAAAGGAAAAAAAGAGATTAAAAAAAAAAATCTCTTAAATACAGATAACTGAAGTTGCCAGAAGGGAGGTGGGGGGGGGGGTGGTGAAGGAGATGAAGGGGATTAAAGGTCACTTAGGTTGACGAGCACAGAGTAATGTATACAATGTATACATTGTATACAATGTCTGATCACTCTATTGTACACCTGAAACCAATAGAATGTTAACTATACAGGAATTTAAAAATAAGTTAGAAAAAGACCACGGTGATGGGAGCAGGACAAACAATACATATGAAACAACTACCTTATGAACGGAATACAATAAAATGTCCGTTGTGAGCAACAGAAGATATCTGAGCTCATAGAGGGAGAAGTCTGTGATCAATGGTCACTGTGCGGTGAGGGGTGGTTAAAGGAAGGAACTGGGCTTTGAATCCTCATTGAATAGAGCTGGTAGGTCCCAGGCATTTTAGGGCTGAAACAAAGGTGGAGTCAGAGACACTAGAGGGAGCCAAGGCTTAAATCTGGAGGAAGCTTCCTGACTCAGTCAGCCTTGGTTCATAGATTCTAAAACATTTGCTCAGTAGATGGAGAAGAATACACTTTATCACACATTCCAATGCTTCCATTGAACAGTTTTCAAAACTAAAATTATTTTGTGTCTATTTTCAGTTTTGACGTGTTACACCACTTTAGAAGAGATAAATACGTGTGTTTCATGTCATTTTTGCCAGAGATTATCTCCTGAACCTTAACTCTGAGCTTATCTAAAACAGTTCACAACCCACAAAAAAGTCTGGAAGGTGGTGGTAGAGAAGGGTTCTGCGGAATCACGTTCCAGTGACCTCCCTGCCACCCCCAAATGGCCGGAGCTGGGTTGTCCTGGGACACTGGTTCTCAGAGCTCTGGGCTGTCACATCCTCACAACAGGAGTGTAGAGGTTGTAGCATGTACTGTCCAATACCAGGCCTCTGGGACTTATTACGGCACTGAGGTCTCCTCTCTAGCCTTACATTTGGTCCAAATCCACAAAAAGTCCCAAGCAAGGCTTGTTCTAAAGTACTCAGCGGCATCAGTTCTATCAATGACCACCTGATGGACGGGCGGCTGAGCCAAGGCCCCAATCACCGGCCCTTGACGGGAGGGAGGAGTAGCTGGAAGGCAGGAGAAAGTAAATTGGGCACAGCCCTGCTTTGCTGCCCTACCTCAAATAGAATGAAATTTTCGAAGTCACATAGCTACCAAAGGGTTAGAACTGGACCCTATGTTTTGCCGCATATAAGTGTTTATTTGAACTAAATTTTGGGATCCCGGAACTTAAAATAAGTGAAAAGGCTATTACAGCTCTATAGCAATAGTGAATTAGAATTGGCCACACCTAAAAGAGAAGTAGAACCTCACTTGGAGGTTCTTCTCACAGACCTACCTCTGGGGCCGTTAGACAGAAGTCTAAGGAATCAGAAGGCATGAGGTCCTCACCTGCTGCTGGAGTGTCCAAGGGGCTCCCTTTTCATCCAGAGGCAACTTTCAGAGTTCCTCTTGATGTGGCTTTCACCCAGTTTCCACTTAAGGTGAGGGCAGGAGTCTGAAGCCCCCGGTCTAGAGGGAAGACTGGAGAGGAACCTGTGGGGGTTGGGCTTTTATGCTGAGTTAAGAACAGAGATGAATTATTCAGCCTCTCTGTGTTACCTCGAGTCCATGCTGCTGTCCTGGCATCCGAGGCTTCTCCCCTCTCCCCTGAACTCAAAGGGAATAAGGAAAAAGAAAAAAGGAAGCAAGCACATAGGGAGGGTAGAAAATGCATCTCTTTGACCACAGGACATGGCCAGAAGGCAGAGCTGCATGAGCAGACGCAAGAAAGAGGTTAAAGGGGTTACCCCTTGCATTGGGGGTGGGGTAGGGTAGAGCCCAGTTACAGGCAGGGTAAGGAGAATGAGCAAGAGTATCCTGGCTTGGGCAAAGGATGCGTCTGTACAGGCACGAGGGCAGTGAAGCGTCAGCTGAAGGAAGAATGAGGGGGCGGAGTGGGCAGGGAGCTGGCTGGCAGAGAGAGGCTCAGAAGATTCTTGCCTATGTGGTCCGAGTTTGCTTAGCCTCCTGCAGCTTTTCTCAGGAAGAGCCTGGCTTCCTTCCATGGGAAGTGCCAAGCCCTGATGCAAAGAGAGGTGGACAACCCACCCTTCTGCCTCCAAGGAAACCTTTTAAACCCTGTGAAAACCTTGGGCCAGGCCCGAGGCACGGTGTTCAATATGTAGCACGTGTAGGGGGTGGGGAGCTGGGCCCACAGGAGCGCCTTGGTCTGTTGTGCTGAGGCTAGGACAAGACAAGGTCAGAGCCCCTGCCAGCTGCCAAAGGTTAAGGGAGATTGCAAGCTTCCCTGCCCTTGGGGGAGGCAGGGGATGTGAAACTGAGAAAGGAGACGGAAGAGACAGCCCTCTTCATGAGCAAAGAGCTGAGACAGTCACATCAAGGGATGCTCCTATTTGGGGGATGAAAGTGTCAGCCAGCCCTGGGGGGGGCGGGGGGAGGCGCTCAGCGCGGGTGGTAGCCACCACGACAGTTGTCTCAGCTGACTCCTGCGGGCTGGCTTGGAGGTGAATGTAAAGCTTGGCAAAGGCCAATATACATTCCCACTTGTATACACTTCCCCATTCCTACCCATCAAATCCTTCATTGGGCTCAGGTGCCACCTCCTCCACAAACCCTCCCTTCAGTTCCTCAGCTGACCCATCACCTCTCTCACGTGAGATCCCTCAGGCTCACTGTTGCCTTCTTAATGGGTTCCACTTTTGGTAATTAGGCCACACATCCTCTTTCTCACGCGTCACTGGCAGGTGCACGAGAACTGGGTCCTTCTCTGTCTCCTCCACAGCACCCAGCACGGTGACTCGAAAGTTTCATGAGGCGCTTGTGAAATAAATAAAGCGGCGATTCTCTAGATCTGTTTCCTATGCTGTTACAGGAAGGTTTCTACAAGCTCTTATTTTCTGATTCCCAGGTTAGGTTAAGTATGAGACACCTGCTGCATGTCTGAGTCTATGTCTCTCTCATTTCAAAGAAGCTCACAAATGTGATCTTGTTGTGGCCACACAACATGCAAGGAATAATTGCATTATGAGACTGAATATAATAAAATATTGAACTGTAAATCACAGGAGGAGCTCAGAGGAGGGAGAGACAGACGGCTGTGGTCCAGCGAGAACTCGGAGGGCTAACAGGATGTGTGGTTAGCGGAACTAAGCCTGGAGGATGGTGACTCTGCATGGCTCAGAAGACCAAGCCCTTGCCCCCGAAGTACTGCCTGTGGAGCTCTTCACTCCTGGTTTTCTCACTGAGTGAACTAGAGGAAGACAGGAGCCAGGAGCAGCCCCTGGCAGGACAGGACACCATCTGTCTGGCTGTCCCGTCTTCCGGCTGATCTACAAGCCTTCCAGGAAGAAGTTGGTGTCATTGTTGAAGAGGACCTTGGATTTCTGCTACCCAAACCTTAGGAAAACTGGGGTGTAGGGTGGGTGGGAGTCCTCCTCGACCTTATCTCCCTTCTCAGCTAAGAGAAAGTGAGCTTCCTTGTAACACTTTCTACATAGATCTTTCCCCGATCATCCAGGAGGTAAGTTTCCACCTTCTTCTGGGACTGTCCATCTTTTACCCTTGTCACAATATGTGGGGTATCTTTTACATGGTTCCAGCATCCAAGTATTGGGGAGTGACTGTGGTGCTAGCTGGTTCCTCAGCTCAGGAACCCAAGACCCCTCTACAGCCCCTGCCTGAGATATGAGACTTGCCGTCTCCATAGTCCAGTCTGTGTTTGGTTTATCAGGTAGGAAGGACAGTCCTGGTTCCTCCAGGCATAGCTTGTTGCTTTATCTATCAACATGAGTCAGGGGAGGAACAGAGTTGCCTAGAGACCAGTCTCAGGCCCCAGCATTGCCTTTTCATCTAGATATAACAATTGCTCTGGGACAGCATGGCCTGTGAGTCCAACAAACAGGCACCCACTAATCTGGCGTTGTCATGGCGGCACGCTTCATGTCTTCCCAGAGAGCTTCACTCCGGCTCCCACCACTGCCGCCACTTTCCATCCCTATGTGTATCTGTAGGTCTCTAATGCCTAGCAGAGAGCCTGGCACACAGAAGATGTCCCATAATTGATGCTAAATCCTGAGGGAGATACTTGGCAGATGAGTGACACTAGCTAATGCAGCCTTAAAGGTACGGTTTTACACAATGAAAAAAAAATCGTCACTATCTCATTTTACAATGGTAAATCTGAAACCCCATCTTTCAGAAAACATCATCTCCACCATCACGCCCACGTCAATGATCCTGCTTATCAAATTCTGTTGAGCCAGTGTGGAAGGAACATCGCTCTGTAATCTATTTACCTTAAGGAGCTCAGTCATGTGCTCAGCTCACAGGCCGTTTATCAGGATGAAGGATGCTCTCTGGAGAGAGCAGACAGCAGGACGGGCCGAGCTCAGATGACAGTCTGCCCTATGGAGATTGACTTTAATGAAGCTCAGAATAAACAGGAAGATTAAGAGGGTGCAAAAACCAGTGACACGTTCTGAGTTCACCTCTACGTAGGAAATGAAAGGTTCTCTGTACAGCTGAGGGCTGTCTCTGAGTTATAGATGGGGGCATCTGTTTGGTCACTAATGATCCCGTGCTATCTGGATCAGCTTCTGGGCAAAGGAAGAAAAGTGTTCTCTTAACAGACCCACCCCTGTGCAATTTAAATTTACCCACGGTGCGATAGGATTAAGAGCAAGTAGAAAGACGGAGTTATTAAATGGTTTGAGAAATTATTTAACCGGCAAAAATGTTAGCCTGATAAAGAGGGGTTAAATATTTTTACTATTGCTTTTTTAAAAAAAATACAGTCTCTCCACTTTGTGCCAAGAGACCATGCTAGCTCGGAGGGTTAGGACTCCAAGCTGTGCTCAGTCTAGGGATGACTTCCCGTATAGAAGGGCTAAGTTCTTGGAACAAAACAAAACAAAACCCCTAGTCTTCCTTCTAAAACAGTGCCCTTTCCATAGGCCTTAATGGCATTCTGACATTGTACTCTATATTGTTGCAGTTCCTAATTTCATATATTTTTTTTTCAATAAATAAAAAGCAAAGTTTACAAAGCAGCCGGAGGACACAGTCTAGAATTCACACCCATCTTTTGGAGATGATGTTTTTATTATTTAGAGGATCCAAATGGGGATCTTTTCTTATTTCATTGCCATTTCTTCTTTGAAAACATATGTGTTACTAAGAGTGGGAGCAAATTATTTCTTTTAAATAGCACATTCCTTATTCTTTAATCAAACGGTGAGAACTGGTATGTGTCACAGGTATGGAGTATGTACAATGTAATCTCCCTGATAGTATTGCAACATTTACACCAGTAGATGGCACTCTGATTCAAACTGAAACTCGAACCTTCCAGGGGTCCTGCAGGAACATGTTCTGAGCTCTGTGGAGACAGGGCACTCATCAGCCAGGATGCGCCCAAGTGAAAATGTGTGGCAATACAAAAGTAACTGAAAATCATGTTCGCACGCTTCTTTCGGAAAGTGGACATGTATGTACAAGGTTATAGAGTGATCAGATGCCGGAGTTAGAGGGATTCGTTGAGAACTCCCTTACGGAAGAGCTTCCTTCAGGGAGTAGTGCTCTGAACAGAATGGAAGGGGCAGGAGGCAGCAGGCCGCAGACACACCAGGTGGAAGTGGCCTGGAGTTCGAGAAGTGGTATGGGGACTAGGAGTCAGATTCGGTCTACTGGGAGCAAGTTATCTGATGCAGGCCTAGGGTCAATAGCAAATCTTCACACAATGGGAAGAGAGTGGGGAGACAACTTGGGCAAGGTTGCTGAGACCAAGAGAAACTCTCAGCTTTGCAAAAATAAAACAGGCAAATGAAACATGGCCAAAGTTATGGACGGTATTCCGTTCTCACTTCTGACTGTTTATCACAGTAAATTAGATTCAACTCAGCCAACTGAGCCAACATCTTTAACTTCTGACTTTATGTAAATTAAGAACTTGTGTTTGTATTTTATGTTATGTAATTCTGGAAATGGTGGAACCCGTACTGATCTACATAAATGCTGAGGTTTCCACCTAGATATGGTGAAGACTCCGTGTGTCTCCAGCACTTTCCAAAAGCCATCCTTCAAACTTCAATTTTTTTATTACCTTCATAATTTCCCAATCTTCTGGCTTGTCTCTCTCAGCCAAGTTGCGTGTATCATTTCTGTCTTTTGCCTAAGGTTAGGATAATAGGAAGGTCAGAGTATAAAGAGGGAAATGTATTTATGGTTGGGATTTAGTTTGTATTTATTTTTAGAGCATTTGAGGCAATGGAGGAATCTTAATTGGCATTGTATTTCCTAATGCAAGTTCATAGTTAAAGCAGGAAGGAGATGTTTTAAATAATTCAGCAGAAACTGCACCAAATGAACAGTGCATTAAAATCTCTTTAAGTTCTAAAGTATAGAAAACCATTAATGTGAACTATGTTGCTTAATCTACAAAAAGTGTTTTCCATTCACCATATGTTACCAGGACTATAACAAAAATAGTAATTTATTATGAGGATGAGTCTTTAAAATGCTGCGCCGAGGCCCCGGGTTCTGGAACCACTGGCTGGGTCAGCACTTTGTGGTTTTAAGCAGTGATATGCCTTGGGTAAGAGAAAGAAAATGAGGTTCATTAATTCTTGATGTGCTTTAAACATAGAAACACTGTACTTTTTCTTTTCTTTTCTTTTCTTTTTTTTTTTCCTAGATGGGGAAAACCATCCTTAAACAAATAAGCTAAATGCTCTGATTGGTTAGCTCTCCTCTAGGTTAGCAATAATGTCTCCTTCTCAATGTGAGCAAATGAATGGTCCGGACAAGCTGTCATTGGGACCGGGCTTTGAGGTTTCCACGAGGTCCCTGCCTCACTCACCATTCCAGTCTGTGAAGAGGACTAGGGGAAGTTCAGTGTGCAGTCTGGTGGAAAGGAATAGAGGAAATGGAGCTGTCATGCTGGGGGTCATGACCTAACCCTCGTTAGCCCGCTGCTCTCTCTAGCTCGGCCAGTTGGTCTCCGTCTGGCTGAATTTCTCATGGTGGGCACCATCGCCCAGCTCTCATGCTGGCCTTGGGATCTGAAGATAGTCCTGGGGCCATATTCCTTGATGTGAAAATGCATGTTCTGTACTAGTAAGTTTGTGCGAGTGGAAGGAGGTGTGGAGCTGAATTAAGTGGGGGTGAGTGTGAACGACTAATCTAGAAAGATAGGAGGAAAGAGCATTGTGTGTGGAGGGCCTTGGACACCTAGGACTTGAGTTTTTTAGAAGCACATTTGGGGTGGAGGCCACACACACACTCTTACACTTAGTCCCAGTGGTTTATGACGTGTTTTCCAAAGCAGTTGCCACTTAAATTTTTTATTTCCAACCATAAGCCTGTGAAAAGAGTCTTATGGCCCCTAAAATATTCATGTTATTGCTGCTGCGTGTTCATGCTAGAATTTGAGGGCTTGCTTTCAGCTATACCTTAGCATAAAAGAAATCGTAGTAAAAATAATTGGCATAAAGCCATCAGCTTGTTCATTTGCTCTCTTTCACTGTAAGACAATAAAGGAATTAAATGAGGTCTCATTTGGCTTTACACATTTGCATACTTAAATGTTTGGATGCTTCCCTGCTAAGTAAATTGAGCCTGATCAGGCAAGCTAGTAGTGGGTGAATACCTAGAATTTTCAAATGGATTAATTCTCTCTGACTGCAGATTACTAATGATATTTTTAATTATTATACTATCTCGATGGCATATTGTTGGATGGATGAAGCAGGTTAACAAAACTGTGTGCTATCTGTGAGGAAAAAATTACATATATATTACATATGGTTTTTTTCTTTCCAGATACATGTGATATGGTAGTACACACATAGAGACATATACACATCTAAGAAACCAGGATGTCACTATCTGTGAATACAAATTAAGTCATTTTAACATTTAAATGGCCAAACTACAATGGCCCTGAGCCCCTTTCCTGCTCCATTATCCAGTCTTTTAAAAAGTCCCCTTCCCAAAATATTTCTGAGGGCCCCAGGGGAATTCATGTGCATCAGAAAAATATTAGCCTCAGGCCCAATGACTCCATTAATGGAAGCCGCCATCTACATTTCTGATAAATTTGAAATTTACTCACACACATCAAGAACTACGAGAAAAAAAAAAAGTGCTTCCAATAGAATCACTTATTCCTGCCAACTACATGTTTTGTTCAGAAAGCAGTGGTTTGGAGGTGATAGTAAAGTCTCCTCTCTTCTTTGTGTTTTTCCACCACCCAGGATGTCCCAAAGCAAAGCAGTTTGGTGCCCAAGTGTTGCAATTCCTGAAATGTATTCTCTCTCTCTCTCTCTCTCTCTCTCTCTCTCTCGCTGATGTGTACATACACATATTACCTTTCTCTGGATTATAGGCCATCCACTGGGCCTAAACTGGAGAAATTTTCTTTGATTTGCCTTCCACTGGGAGGAGGCATTCAGCCAAAACTCAGACACTTTCCTCCTTCATTCTCTGCTTCCACTCTTCTTACAACTGTTAATAAGATACATGTCTCTATAAGTGCCTGGGTGGCTCAGTCCTTATTAAGCCTCTTCACCTTGGGTCGTGATCCCAGAGGCCTGGGATTGAGCCCCGCATCAGGCTCTCTGCTCAGTGGGAAGCCTGCTTCCCCCTCTCTCACTCCCCCTGCTTATGTTCCCTTTTTCACTGTGTCTCCCTCTGTCAAACAAATAAATACAAATTTTTTAAAAAATGTATCAGCATAATACAGTCATATTGAATACAGAAGGAAAAAAATTCTCTCCCCCATCAACCAATTTATGCCCAATCCTCCTTACTGACACTCATCCAACTCTGGATTAGGAGATTTTAAATCCATGGCCAACTTTTGTTCGGATTTTTAAAAAATCAAATATAAAGAAGATTTTAAATAACAAAACTAAGAAACTGAATCTATCTACCTATCTATCATGTACCTATGATCTTTAAGAGAGAATATATTACTCAAGCCCATATGAAACATATATATACCAATCAACAATGTAATAGCTATACAGAGGAAGCCACAAGAAATTCTAAAGAATCAAATAATACAATGTTATCTGACTATATGCAAAAAAATTACTATAGAAAGAAATCAGTAATAAGAAAAAAATTTTTTTAATGTACATGTCTGGAAATTGAAAGATGTACCCTTTGGTTGAAAGGGAAATTTAGGGGTGCCTGGCTGGCTCAGTCAGAAAAGTGTGTGACTCTTGATCTTAGGGTCATGAGTTCAAGTCCCACAGTGGGTATAGAGATTACTTAAATAAATAAACTTAAAAGAAAAAAAAAAGGAAACATAATAACAGAGAGAGACAGGCAAACCATAAAACAGACTCTTAACAAAGAGAACAAACTGAGAGTTGCTGGGGAGGGCAGGGGGATGGGCTAAATGAGTGATGGGTATTGAGGAGGGCACTTGACGTGATGAGCACTGGGTGTTATATGTAAGTGATAAATCACTAAATTGTACTGTACTGAAACTAATATTATAATATATGTTGACTAACTAGAATTTAAATAAAAACTTGAAACAAAAAGAACCTTTAAAATTAAATGGTATTAAAAACATACCAGTTAGAATCACTACTTGGAATGAAATTTATAGATTCAATAAGCTTATATTTATCAGAAAACAAAAAAGACTTTAAACTAATGAACTAAGTGCTTACCTCAGCAAGTTGGAAATGAACAACAGAGAAGGCCCAAAGATATATGAAGGAAGGAAATCATAAACATGAGAAATCAATAAAATACTGAACAACAGCAACCCTCCAAAACAGAGAAATTTAGCTAACACAAGACTTGAATTTTTTTAAGATCAATAAAATAGACAAGCTTCAGGCAAGAATGATAAAGAGGAAAAAATGAGAGAGAGAAATTGCAAATAAGCAAAATACAGAAAGAAATTAGAAATTTAAAACTACATACATGCATATATAAACACCAATGTATTTGAAGACCTAGACAAAATGAATAAATGTCTATAAAAGTATACAAATGCCAAAATTGATGCAAGATGAAATCTAAAATGTGAATAGATGAAAACCACTAACTACTCAAATCAGAAAAATAATAAAAGAATTCACCTTTGCATAAAAGGAATAAAAATCTTCCAACCCCAGACAATTGTACAAGTAAATCCACCAAATTCTTAGAAATATTTGATTCCTACCATATGCAAGTTGTTACAGAAAGTAGAAAAAGTGAGAAAGTTACTCAGTTCACTTTATGAAGTCAGTAGAACCTGGATTCCAATCAAAATATAGTAGTAGAAGATAATTACACCCATTTCATATGTGAAAATAGATTTTAAAAATCCTAAAAAAGCAATAGCTAACTGAACCTAGCAGTGTTTTTTTAAAAAATGACATAATAAAACAAGATTCATCCTAGGAATGAAGAATCGTTTTATAATAGAAAATCTGTCATATAAATCACCATATTGATGAACTAAAAAGGAAAAATTACCCAGCTATCTCATGGAAGCCTAAAAAGAATTTGAAACAATTGAACAACTATTTGTAATATAAAAATATAAACTCTCAGATAACTAAGAACAGAGAACTTCTGCAATGTGTTAAAGGCTCTACATTGCCACCTACAGCAAACACCATACTTACAAGAGAAAGTTTAAATGCAGCCATTGTGAGATTAAAAAACAAGGCAAGAAAACAGTTACCACCACTATTGTTCAGTATAATATTGGAAGTCGTGGCCAGTGTAATAACAAAGAAAATAATTAGAAGTAAAACTATTGAAAGGGAAGAGACTTCCTTGTATCGTTATTTGCTGCAGCGTGGTTATCTACATAGAAAACCTTCAGAATCAACAACCTGTCAGAACAAAAGAGCTGGGATTTTCATTATACTAACAATTAAGGAGAAAATATAATTTGCAAAAGAAACAACTTACACTAACAACAACTATATAAAGTGTAAGAGTGAAATAATAAAGTATGCTAAGACTTCTATGGAGAAAATCTAAGGCTTTATACCCCTAAAGGGTATTAAAAAGAATCTGAATAAATGTAGGGATTTTTTATGTTAATGGATGAAATGATTTACTTATTTTAAAATAACAGTTCTCCCCAGATTAATTCATAAATATAAAGGGCCTTCCCTATTAGAAATAAGAGATAGCATAAAGCATTGTGGTAACGCTGCAGAAATAGGCAGAGAACATTGAACAAAATAGAGTCCTCCAAAAGACACTCACTGACGTATGGCTACTTGACAAAAGAAAAAGGTGACATTTCACATCAGTGGGAAGAAATGAATTCTTTAGTAGATAGAGTTGGGGTAATTTTCTTAGTATTTGGAGAAAAACAAACATAGATCTCTCCCTTCCACCATATACAAAAGTGAACTTCAGATCAACAAGTCCTAAATATAAAAGATTAAAATTATACAGCTAAAAGAAGAAAATGTAAAGAGTATCTTTGTCTACTTGGAGGTTGGGGAGAATTTCTTAAACAAGACCTAAAAGGTATATGTCATAAGGTAAGAAAAAAAATCTTGATGGTTTTGACTTTATCAAAATTCTTTCTTTTTTTTTTTTTTTGAAGATTTTATCTATTTATTTGACACAAAGGGAGAGATCACAAATAGGCAGAGAGGCAGGCAGAGAGAGAGAGGGAAGCAGGTTCCCCATGGAACAGAGAGCCCCATGTGGGGCTCCATCCGAGGACCCTGAGATCATGACCTGAACCGGAGGCAGAGGCTTAACCCACTGAGCCACCCAGGTGCCCCCAAATGGAGTATTTCTGTTCAAAGGAGAATACTATGGATAAAATTAACAAGTGACACCCTGGGAAAATATATTTGCAATGATTAAACAAGCCAAGGGATTTATATCTTAATATATAAGGAATACTTATAAAAAAGAAAGAAAACCCAGCAGAAAAATAAAAAAATATAAATGAAAAATTCACATAAAGGGAAATCCAAAGATACCAAATCACTGAAGAAATGTTCAACCACATCAGCAGTCAGAGAGATAGATATTAAAATGAGATGCCATTTGACATACAGAAGTTCAAGAGTCAGAAAATACTGTTTTTGGTGAGGATGAAGGGACATGTACTTTCACGTATTATGAGAGGGAGTATAAACTGACATAGGTGATCTGGAGAGCAATCTGCCAAGTAATTGGTAAACCAAGGATTTATAAAGCTCTCATTCATAAACCCAGTCTTGATTACATATCCTAAAGAAAATCCTACCCAGATCCGTAAGGGGACATATATGAGGATGTTTATTGCTGCACTGTCTTTTCTAGAGAGCAGTAAACCTCGAATTGTTCAACTTTAGGGGAAAGGATCAGAAAATGTGAGTAGATTCTATGGGATATTATACAGGAGTAGGAAGCTATAAATGAAGTATACGTAGAACCACAAGATAGATCATAAAAGAGTGTTGAATGAAAAAAAGTTACATCACAATACCCTTTGTGTGAATTAACACATCCACATACAAAAGAGCACAACATAAGTTATCAGCATACATAAATATCCGAGACATCTGCCAGATGCATCAGAGTGGATGGTCTTCTGTGGGGAGGAAGGAATGGGTGTGTGGGGATCGAGGTTGAAGGGGGAAAATAAAATAAAATAAAAATATAATGAAATAAACAAGAGGCTGTGCATAGACCCATGTCAGTAGCAAGAGTGCTGTGAACCAGAAGTGTGATTAACTCAGCCCTTGGCACCTGAGGAGAGCAGGGTCCTAAAAAGGAAGAAAGGGAGATTTCTTCCTTTCTCAGGCACTGACCGTCCCTGAGACAAATCTCCATTGTTTCATAGCTAAACGGTATCAGGAATTCCTCAACCACCCCATAACTTATAAAGTAAAACCCAAGGTCCTTAGCAACACATTCAGCTCTTTTCACATCTGACCCCTGCCGCCTTCAATCTCTTTGAACCTTTCTACCCATTTGTCCCCCTAAGAAGGCACTAGACTCTTTCATTGTCTTTGCACCTGCTACTGCCACCGCGTGGGTGTTTTCTTCCCCAATTATCTAGTCACAAGCTCCTCCTCATTCAACTTGGCCCCCTCTATGAACACCTTCCTTGACATTTTGTCCTGCTCTTCCCCCGTATATACAACTGTCAGGGTACTCACCACCTGGCATTGCAATTTCTTGTCCACTTCTCTCTCTCCTGGATTAAATTGCAAGCTGCTTGAGGACATGACTGTTTCTTATTTCGGCACCCAAACATGCCTTGAATATACAGTCTTCTTATAACTGTTAATTGAATAAATGAAAGCATGCTCAGTCATCAGAATCTGTAAAGATTTTTAGTAAGTATCCATCTTTGTGTCCAGAGAAGCTCTTATTCAAGAGGTGTTGGGAAAACACCAATGTGTCAAGTTGTGGAGACTGGAGAGGTGAGAGAGGATGGACTGTGAAGCTAAAGATGTAAGGAATTCTGAGTTATGTCAGTGATGCTGCCACTGCCTCCCTCTTCTTGTAGGACTCATCTCTACCACTATCAACAGCCATGGGCCCTGGGTAGGGACCTGGGCTTCCTTGCATCTCTGACCTGTTGATTCTCCCTTACTAGATCACTGTTGTGATTCCCATCAGCCTTTTTTTTCACCAATGTGACAAGACATATGGACTTAAGACGTAGAGCAAAACCAAGAGCATGACTAAGCTGTTTGAAGAATTGCGAGGTGGATGCAAGCTGGCTTGTGCACTGGGCATGTGGAAGCTGTGGCCGCCCTCACTTCTCATCTCATACCTCATCCAAGACAGGTGGGTTCAGGGAAGTCACCATTTTGGAAGAGGTTCACAGATTTTCTTAAGAACCAGTCCTAATGTCAGTTCCTCAACCCTTGTTGAGTTCCAGCCTAGAATTCTGATTCACTATGTATTTTACAGGTTTGTGGGAAAGATTAACTTGGACGATATTTACAAAGCTTCTGTCCAGTTCCTGGTGCACAGTGAGTACTTGGCAAGTTACTCTGTTCCCAGCCGTTGCTCATGAGAAAAATAAATTAACTAATGGAAAAAATTATTCGAAGCCCCAAGTGCATTATAGATTCTGATCATATTTTTTCACATGCTCACCACTTTCCTTCAGTCTTGCAACTCTATCTTCATCAAACTTAATCTTGATATTCTAATATGCATGTTTTGAGCTGGCTCATTGCTTAGATTAAGCAGGTATGACTCCAGGGACTCTGGTCTCTTAGCGCAGTTTCCAGTTCATAATGATTTCCCCAAATATCCTGCTTTCAAGACTGATGTTCTCTCCATTAGAATCAGTCAAGTCCCAGGCTACTCACACCCTTGTTCTAGACTTTAAAGACAGTGGCTTGCGAAGTCGACATATTGATACCTATTATGAGGGCACCACATTAGCAAAACCATCACCCAGGCCAGGGATCTAGAAGTACATCCTAATGAGGATCAAGGGAATGGCCGACAGGAAGGGGAGGTTAGAGCAGGATTCCCCAGGTCAAACACAGAGAGACAGGAGAGGACATAGGGTAGTAGAAGAAATGCCGAATGGGCATAGGATGGTACCAGAGAGGCGCTATCCATTTCTTAAATTGATTTCCACAGTTCTTCCATTCTTATTATGAAATTCCTGCCTGGGCAAGATTTGTGGGTATAGGGATGCCTGGGTGGCTCAGTGGGTTAAAGCCTCTGCCTTCGGCTCAGGTCATGATCCCAGGGTTCTGGGATCGAGCCCCACATCAGGCTCTCTGCTCAGTAAGGAGCCTGCTTCCTCCCCTCTCTCTCTCTCTCTCTCTGCCTGCCTCTCTGCCAGCTTGTGATCTCTACTTGTCAAATAAATAAATAATAAATAAAATCTTAAAAAAGAAAAAAAGAGAGTATAGTTTTTTTCTTCTCTTTGGTCTACCTGCTCATTTGCATAGACAAAGTATCTCCCCAAAGACATATTTTCACCTCTTTGCATGAGTTTTCAGGAAACTCGCCCTTCTCCCCACCTCCACTACCCCCAGTAAGTTCTCCAGGTAAAGTTAAACTGCTTGGGCCAAAGGTCGGTCACATTATATTTACATAAGCACAGGGACTATCAAGAACACCAGGAAACGCTGCGCAGATGTCTGCAGCTACACTTTGATAGGTCCAGCAGCGGGGGCCATTTGAACTCTTTCACGGGACGTAAAAAACTAAAATCCATAAAACATTCTTCAGGCAATAACAGTGAGTTCGTCCACAGAGAATAGAAATCAGTGGAGTAAGACTCAGCATTAGTGAGCGTCCTACTGAATCTAATTATTTTCTGGAGTGAATTTGTTGTGGGGAATGTAACAATGGGCGCTGACTTTCAAATAGTTCTGAACTTATTTAATGTTTGACCTCATTTAAAAAAATTTTTTTTTTAAGATTTTATCTATTTCTTTGACAGAGAGAGTGAGGACCACAAGCAGGGGGAGTGGGAGGCAGAGGGAGAAGCAGACTCCCCACTGAGCAGGGGGCCCAGTGCAGATCGATCCCAGAGTCCTGGGATCATGACCTCAGTGAAGGCAGATGCTTAACCGACTGAGCCACCCAGGCGCCCCATATTATTTGACTTCATTTAATGCATTTCCTGGTAAGTATTATTCAGAATGAAGCCAGAAGAAGAGGGGGCAAGTTTTTCTTGCCTGTTTGCTGCGAATGGGACCAACGGAACTAACCCTTAAAACTATTGAATTGCTTATACCAATCTGAAAGCCACTCTCTTCCTGACATGAACTACAAGGTTGAAATGTCAGTTTGGTCAGCTAAAGTGGTATTTCCTGCTGGCGTGTTTATTCTTTGACAACCAAGAATTATGATTTTAAAAAGTGCAAAGTCTAAGTAAATAAATAGGAAGAAAGAAAAGGCAACTCTGTATAATTCTTATCACAAATGGCGCTTGATATCCAGTACCAACAAACCTACCACTGCTTTCCTCTGCTGGGGGCCACCTGTAAGGGTTGAAGAAACAGTGGAAGGCGGCAGAGACTTGGTAGGTGCTGTCCCATTCAATCCGGGCACAGTTCAATTTACTCAAAACCCCTTTTTAAGAACACAGTTTACAAAACAGTTGTGAGTATCCACTAATTTGGCTGAATTAAAAACACTGTAGACTTCTACTGATAACAGTGTAGCTATCAAAGTGCATTCATCGAGCATACTGGATATCAGGCCCTATTGGAGGCAGCTGTATTTACCTTACATATTGAGCCTAATTTTAGAAATAAGGATCACGAGACCCAGAAGCAGTAAGAACTAGTCCATGATTTCATAGCAATTGAGGGGCAAAGTGGAGATGGGAATGTGATTCTGTAGGACCCTAAAACTCAACTTCTTTCCTATACTCCTCACACCCCATCCCTGTCAGTGGTGCCTCCGAGACACCAGGATGTTTCATTCAGAGGCCATCTGTTGAGTAAGGTGAGTGATGGATTCCTATTTGAATAAAGGATTATATGACTCTTTAGGAAGGCTTTTCTGGAGCATGTTATGCAGCTGCTTCATTTTGTTTCTCCTGTCTCTTACAACAGGGTAGTATTAAGAAAAAAAAAAAAATTCATGGTGCTTGTTTCCTGAATCCAAGACTTTCCCCTAGTCTTGTACTTCCAGCGAGCCACTTACAAGTGTTTACTAGTGGTGGTGGTTCCGAAAGGCATAAGTAAAGAGAGTGGAGGAGTTAATGTGCAGCTTTTGATATTGAAAATAGAATTGTGCAGAAAAAGATGTTAGTTCTCAAATAAGATTATTTTCTCAAGGTAACATTTTCAAAGTTCCTCTTTCCCCTTGAACATATCAAAAACTAAGTCTAGAAAAATCAACTCTAAGAGTTCTCTCATACTACAGAGAAGGTATTCCTTCTACTAGAGTGAGCTAGACCATGAAGCTTATTGTCCTAAGTTAAGAGTAAGAATATGGTAGAGAAAGAATAAAGGTCAGGAGAAAAAACTGATCCTTCTGACTCTAAGGGATAGAGAGAAGAAGAGAACAGACATAGTAGCTGTCAGAGTTCTTATTTTTTCTCTCTCTTCTTGGGACAATGGTCTAAGGGAGGGTGGCTATGGAAACACCAGCTAAACTGAGGAGCAAACAGTGCAGGGACTGGTACCATAGAAGGAGACTAGAGCCTTTATTCCCATGTGCCGTGGTTCTGAGTGAGGGCCTTGAGGGCTTACCTTGGAATCAGTGGAACCTTCAGACCTGGGTTCCAAATGGAGCCAGTTGGAGTCCTGCATGGTTGGACAAAGGGGATGCAAAGGGGGCAGGATCTATATGAGAGAGAATGGGGGGAAGCCAAGTAAGCCAAGGAGCCTCTAGGCTAGGAGTGAGCACACTATTGTCCATGGGTCAAATCCAACCCAAATAAACACCCATTTGTTTACACACTGTGGAGTTGGATAACTGTAACAGAGACTCTAGAGTCCACAAAGCTTAAAACATTTACTAACTGGCCTTTTATTTTAAAAGTTTGCCAACTTCTGCTCTAGACCTTATGAAAGGCTGAAGGACAAGCTGTGAGTGAGGCTGGCAGTGAGGCCAGTATGAGATGGTGCTTTGGAGCTCAAAGGACCAGAGGGTACCAAGCAAGTCCAGGGAGCTGGACTCCTTTCTTTCGTCATGAGATCACCTAGCATAAACTCTTCCATACACAAGCTATCCTGGAAAGAAGCTGGAAAAGGGACTGAAGACTGAACTAAGAAATTCAGGAGGCTGAGCTTTTTACCTAAAGAGACTAAATATTATCTAAAGGGACAGCTCTATTTGCTCAGTATGTTGGCCTGAATATAGTTTTTCCAACATGAAAGGGTTGAGATACATGAAGAAGCCTGAATCGGGAAATCGCATTTCCTCTGAATATCTCAAAGAGTGAGTTTTACAACCCACCTACTGATTTATAGATTATGAGCCCTGATAAAAACCATAGAGATATTTTAAACCTCTTCTCTCATTGTACAGATAAGATAAAGAAAGGGTGTCCTGGAAGGACCACGTTTCTGTAGTTATGTAGGGGATGAATGGAGACTTGAATCTAAGTTCCCTGATCCAGTGGTTCCAAATACCACATTTTCAAAGGGATCATTGGTGCTTTGTCTTTCTGGTCTTGGTAGGAGATAGCAGAGTCAAACATCAAAGAAAGGAAAGGAGTTTGATAAGGAAACTGTTTACAAAGGTGTGGTCAGGGTTTAGGTATGCCACAAAGAAGAATCTAGTACTAGCAACAGTGGGGAACTCTTCCCGTCCAGGGGTAGAGTGGGGGCTGGGGGAGGGGCTGTCCTGAGATAAGGTACTTAGGAGGCAAACACCAACAAGAGTGGAAGGATACCTCTAGCTCAAAGTAACCCAACAGGGAAAAATCCAGGGAAGTATGTTTCCTAACTTCACTTTTTTTCTACTCTTTCCTCTTTCTGTTATTCCATTAGTTGAATCCAGAAAGTTAACCTCAGAAGATAAGTAGGGTGGATGTAGTATCTAGAGGAGAAAAAAGAAAAAATGGTACCAAGATATAAAATAATCCTACGAAACAGTGCCTGGAAGCATTCCTAACTTGCTGTAGGTGCTCAGAAATTTTTGGATGAATGAATTGGTGAATTAATTAACTTTACTGTTGATAAAACCATTCTTATGAACTTTTAAGGGATTCTTAACAAGTACCACATCCAGTCAATATACCATCCATCCAAGCAGGAAAGTTCTAAAGGGAGACATCTCTTCCCCACAACAGAATATGTAGCTCTCATAGCTGTAGGGCTTATTATCAGAGGTAGGCTTTGGGTCTGTGATTGTAATAGCTGCATATCTATTGCTGCATAACAAATCATCAAAAACTTAGCAGCTTAGAACAACATGAATGTATTATCTCACAGTTCCCATGGGTTAGGAGTCCAGGCATGGGTAAACTGGGTCCTTTGCTCAGGATCTCACTGGGCTGAAATCAAGGTGTTGGCTAGGATTGGGGTCTCATCTGAAGGCTGGGGGACTCTTCCAGGCTCATTCAGGTTATTGCCAGGATTCACTTCCTTGCAGCTGGAGGACTGAGGCCCCTCTTTCTTGCGGGCTGGTGAGCAGGGGTTGCTCTCAGCATCTAGAGACTGCTCTCAGGTGTAGCTACGTGGCTACCTCTGTAAGCCCCTTCATACCCCCAATCTCTTAGGTCTGCCTCCATAATCCCCCTTTGGAATAAGTAAAGTCAGCTCACTTATTAGTAACCTGATATCTGATATCTCATCACAGGTTCTGTCTATATTCAAGGGGAGAGGATATATAGGATGTATGCTCCAGGCTGTGGGGGTCTTGGGGATCATGGTAGAATACTGCCTTCCACAGTGATGCAAGTTCTAGTGTTCTTCCAAGTTTGCAGATTTTTTTTTTTCAAGTAAACAGTCTGTTTACATTTGTCATCCTGACTCAGAATCTTTAAACTCTAGAGTGCTTTTTGTTTTGTTTTGCTTTGCTTTAATTTGGGAATATTTCCAGGCCATTTTTATTTTCAGAGATGCATGTTGAGTAGGCTAGGTATATGCTTGGCTTTTTAAAATTTTTTAATTATTTTTTAAAAGATTTTATTTATTTATTTGACAGAGAGGTAGAGAGAGAGCATGAGTAGGCAGAGCAGCAGGCAGAGGGAATGGGAGAAGCAGGCTTTCCACTGAACAGGGGGCCTAATGTGGGGCTTGACCCCAGGACCCTGGGATCATGACCTGAGCCAAAGGCAGCCATTTAATCGACTTTGCTACCCAGGCACTCCTATGCTTGATTTTAAAGCCATTTCTGAGAAGGGGATTTGGTGAATCCGATGTTATTCACAAAAGAAGGAAGAGGAAAGAATGGTTGATTTAAATATGAAATATAATTATTTCAAGTACTAAGTACCTTATAGATTCTGATTATAGCTCTACAAAATTTTGTAAGCATGGTAGCTAGGGTCTACAGTAATTTGTAAACCAACCATGAAAAGCTAAGCAAACTGCAGACCATTTATAACCAAATCAAAATAGCATTAATAGACCAAATAATGTTTACTCTTAATGCCAAGAGCAAATGTATTTTTTATGCTTTTATGCTTTCCAGAATATCTGAGATAGGAGCATTCACACAAATGACCACAGTTAAATAGGAAGAAAAATTCCCACCAGTAAATATTTATAGGAGTTCAACTCCCGAACTTGACCCTCTTTGTATCTTAAAAATCAACATGGGTCTTACACAAAATGAGATCATATTTGATTGTAGATTTTTTAGGACCGTAAGGAGGAAAAGTATCAGATACATTATTTTCCATAGAATCTTTGACTGAATGTTCCCTTTGGATTTTGTGAGAAAAGAACAGGAATTTTAATGTCTTATCTAAGGTTTTCTGTACTATCCTACTGAGGACCAGGGAAGGAAGCAGAGGGGGCTGTGGAATGGTTTTGGTAGTATCCCCACTGAAGCCGCGATCTTGGCATGGACCAACTCTGTTATTGCAGCTGTTACATTTTGAGAAAAGTCCATCCTTGGATACAGTTTGAGCAGGACATCATGGGGTGAGTGAGGAAATGGCGCTGATTATTTACGGACTCCCTGCTCATCCCACTTTCGAAGTCTCCCACTCCCTCACTCCCTGCCGCATGAAGCATGGGATTGGCAGCAGAGAGAAGAGAGAGGAGAGCGGGGGAAAGGGGGAGAAGCACTGTGAGAAGAGTGGCAGAAACCGTTCAGAAATGGTTTTTGCCTCCTCAGAAACAGAATACTAAGAAAGTCTTCAAATAGAGAATCAGAGTGTTATCTGGTTCCACTTTCCTCAGAAACTAAATTCAGTCACGTTTAGCAGCTCAGCCCCAGAGGCACCGCCATCACGTCATGCTACTATCGACCACCAGGCAGAGCTCATCTATGGAAATACCATGAAAGTGGGGGACTGTTAGGGAAGAGATTCAGGGAACTCTCCCCTTACAATTTAGACAAACAACTGTTTTCCTGGAGGCCCCACCAGTTTACTTCCTCTTGCATCCCATTGGCAGAACAAGATCACACGGCCATCCCTAGCTACAAGAAAGTAATTTGGGAGGTGGGGGAAACCTGGTGGCACAGTGGGGTAAGCATCTGAGTCTTGGTTTCAGCTCAGGTCTTGATCTCAAGGTCATGATCTCAGGATGTTGAGATGGAGCCCCAAGCAGGGACTCATCATTCAGCATTCTTCTCTCCTCCCTCTGCCCCTCCCCCTTCTCATATACACATTCTTTCTTTCTCTCTGTCTCTAAAATAAACGTCTTTTTTTTTTTTAAAGAAAGTGAATTTTTTTTTTAACTGGTATGTATGGAAGTGTTGAATCACTATATTGTACACCTGAAACTTACACTGCATGTTAATTAACTTGAATTTAAATAAAAATTTCGAAAAAATAAAAGTAAAAACTTCATGTAGACACTGATAAAAATGGGGTTCTGTTAATATAAGACAGGGATCAGCAAACTTTCTGTAAAACACCATGGTTTCATCTTTAGGGTCTGAGGGTGTCTGTTGCACCTGCTCTGTTCTGTCCTTGCCTCGTGGAAGCAGTCACAGGCAATACATGGTGAGACTGTGTTCCAAGGAAACTTTATTATTAAAGAACAAGCAGCAAACTGGATTTCGCCTAAGGACTGCAGTTTACCCAATCTTGACAAAAGAGAAGGATATTAGGTAAGAAACAAGCAGGATCTTCCATCCCACCTGTCTGTTTCTAAGAATTATTCCTTGAGGGCGCCTGGGTGGCTCAATGGGTTGCGCTTCTGCCTTCGGCTCAGGTCATGGTCTCAAGGTCCTGGGATTGAGCCCCACATCGGGCTCTCTGCTCAGCGGGGAGCCGGCTTCCCCCCTCTCTCTACCTGCCTCTCTGCCTACTTGTGATTTCCCAGTCAAAGAAATAAATAAATAATTCTTAAAAAAAAGATTCACTCCCTGAGAACCCTTTTCCCACCCTGCATTCTAGGACTTGAATACATCAAGTAAATGAGGATATCAAACATGGCATTTCATATTTGGAAGGGGTTCAGCTTCTGGGCTGTCATAAGACTCGGTTTCTAATCCTCTCCTGACATAGGTATCTGAGATTCTATGCGACGTGGAGCTCAGCTACTCTGGTACCTTAGTCATACTGTTTAATTCCAGTGCGGGAGCCCCACAGCACCTGAGTCTAGAAGTCACAAACAAAAATGAAGAAGTGACTGTCACAGGAGGATGAATGGCTGCCCTCTGAAGTTTTGATTTGGCTCCTAAATGACAAAATTGGGCCGACCAAGATAACTTGGTAATTTTCTCTGCTTGTAGAGAAGCCACCTGGTGAATATCACATTGCAACCACCAACCCTTGGCAGAGGTTGGAACAGCAGCTATAATTATAAAGAGCAAAAGGAGGAGAGTCTAAAAATCTCTTCTGAGTGGCAAAAATTCGGAAAATCAAGATAATTACAACACTCGCTCATCCTGATTTCCTTGGCTATTTATAGACGAGGAGAAGCTGATGCACTGAGAGCTTTTGCTTTTCTTTTCCTTTCTTTTCTTTTTTTCTTTTCTATTTGCATTAAATCCTGTGTGGCTCCTCTCTGAAATGTGTGCATATGCTGAGTCCATGTGAGATGCCACCACTGGCACTTGTCATAAGAATTAAATCCCTCTCAAGCTTGTTTACAGCTCAGCACTTGTCATACTGCTCCCTTGAGCTTCATGGCTGGTTGGGTTCTTTTTTTCCCCAGCTCTGCGGAAGATTTAATTTCTTTTTTGTTTATGTGTGTACTTACCCTTGCAGGTGCAGGGGAAAAAAAAATTGCTGTGCCCAGATGTTTTGAAGCTGCAGCAGCATACATACAACTCAGATTAAATAGAAAAATTGCATAAGATAGGGCAGGCACTTCAAGTACATTATTCTATAGGGTATTTAATAAACCTATCATGTTTGCTCGGCAATAAGACTCTTGAATAGAACTTTAGGAACAGAGGAATATTTTAAGGCATCACCAGCTCGATTTGTTCATAGACGACTTTACAATGAGATTTGTCATTTTTGAATGGGACCCGTTACATTTACCCCATTTTCAACTTAGGAAATATCTTCCCAGAACAGAACAGTCTGGGAATTGGGTGGGAACATCGCCTATCAAGTTGTCTCAGTTCATTACTGGATTAATTAGACCTCAGGGATCTGAGGCCAGATTTCACCTTAGTTTTGAAACACAGCAAACATAAGCCCAGCACAAACAGCCCTCCTGCTGCTCGTTGGGCTCTGTACTAATATGCGAACGCCCTGTTCAAGCTGCAGATGGATAATGCTTCTGCGGACCCTCAGTTTGGATTTGCCTTTACCCAAGGCACTGGGTTAACCTGCTTTGTACATAGCAACTGTCAAACAGCGGGAAGGAGTTCAGTTTAGGAGAGGAACTAATGCTCAAAATTCTCCAGACTCCACTTCACCAGCCTCCAGCCATTGTTTCCCAGGACTGCGTGGAGGTAGCTCATCACCTTTGCCAATGAGTCTTTTAAAAAATTCCCTCACATCACAGCCAAAGCTTAGCTCACAGCGCTTGTCAGGAAGGCAGGAAGGTCTATACAATCTACCCACCCCCGCTTTGTGACATCCTCCCCGCCCCCCGCCCCTCGCCCGCATCCCCCACCCCCCCACCTCCCCCACCCCCCACCCCCCCCCCACCCCCGCCCGGAGCATGTTACTGTTTTTACCTTTCCCTGAGGTGTAGAAGAGTTCCCAGCTGACTGGCTTAGGAGGTTGGTTTAAAAGAAAACCTCTATCTCTCTTTGCTCATGAAGCTCAAGACCCCCCAGTAGAATTAGTGAGGTCTTTAGCTAGTAGAAAAGAGTGCTGTAGGCCTGTTTCTTTGTAGGGAAGAAAAGAGGTCTTGCAAAAAAAAAAAAGAGAGAGAGAGAGAGAGGGAAGCTCTCACGTTTTAATTTAAGTGCCAGTGTTGGATCCCTAGTTGGCAAAATCGTTTATAGTCAGTATTTGGCCCAGCATTTTGCATCTGCAAGATCAGAGCTTATTAGTATCATCTCTTACTTGTGCCTCCCAACACTGCCACCAGAGAACATAAAAGGCTTGACCACGCACACTGCAAAATGAATGGCTCCTTCTTAACTTCCACAATGCAGGTTTTTGCTTGTACCCAAAGAGTTATAGTCCCCTGGTCATCCTGGTAATATGAAACCCTCTCTTCATCCCAGTCACTTGTAGAACCCCCACTTGGAACATGGGGACTATATTAGAAATCAGTATCTCCTGTAAGGGGCCGTGTGTGGAAGACAGAATAGTAGGCTTCAGGAAGCTTCTGTGATTTCATAGAAGATGACTGTCTGTTTGTAGGTCCTTGTCAGTTTTGGAAACAAAGCCATCATATAATTTATAGTCTTGTCTATTTATGTTTTCTGTCTTTAATTTGTTCAAAGCATATCATTAAACATTGATTCTTCTTCTTCTTTTTTTTTTTTTTAAGATTATTTATTTATTTGACAGACAGAGATCACAAGTAGGCAGAGAGGCCGGCAGGGGTCGGGGTTGGGGGGGAAGCAGGCTCAGCCACGGAGCAGAGAGCCCGACATGGGGCTCGATCCCAGGAACCCGGGACCATGACCTGAGCTGGAGGTAGAGGCTTCAACCCACTGAGCCACCCACGTGCCCCAAAACATCGATTATTCTTATAGCAGGAAGCCTATGGACTCATCAAGATGGGGTGGGAATTTATGAATGAAATCTGTTGTGGTGGAGGCTTTGCTAGGGTAAGCAATTTATTATACCTCTACAGGTAATGATTATAAATATTTTAAACATATGAAGCATGTACAGTGGAGCTCTAATCAGGCAAAGCTACCCACCGCCAGACTATGGGTGATAGAACCACAACCACAACAACCAATGAGATGAAAGTGGATAGATATGGCCAGCTCCTCACTCTCAGAGGAGTGTGAATCCAGGTGATGACTTCAGCAGCCCAGAAACATCCTGCTCCCTGCTCCCCGCAAATCTTCACAAGCACACAAACAAATAGACATGCGTATACTTGCCAGATCCAAAAATTTACTTTTGTAAAACCCTCATCACTTCTGCCAAGAGTCAGGTATATTGTGTTAAGAAGTAGCACAGGGAAGCTACTTTTTAATGTGTTTGTCAGGTTCATGGGAGCCTGGAGCAAAGCCATGAGGAAGGGAGTCTCCGGCTGGCCCTCTGTTAGGTCACCAGAATAAAAGAAGCTGGAAAGAAGGCTGGCGGCAGAGGGCACTCTTGGGAAGGATGGAGCGGAAGTAGAAGGGCGACAGAGAGATATTGCCTATGCACTTTTCCTGCTTCAAAACTGTCTTAGAAATGACTGGGCTAATGTACAAGAGGAGAAGCCAAGCAAAGGTCAACTAGGGCAAGCGCCATTATCTCTCAGCTCACAAGTTCAGAGGGGCTAAAGCTGTAATGCAACTAGTTGTTTCTTCTTTTCTGTATGGCTGTCCCAGTCTATCTTTCCAGTTCATCTCCTGCCGCTGTAATCTTTACCTAAACCTGGTCACCTGTCGAATACTGTGACATCTTTCTTAGGCAGATCAGTCAGTTCCTCCACTGTACTTCCAGTGTATATTTTATGACTATTACCTCCTATGGGATTGTTTAAGTGCTGCCTCCCATAGAGATTCAACTCCCAGAGAGTAGTAATGGCATTTGATTATCTGGGTGTCCTTAACATTTAGCCCACAATAGGTACTTGATATATGTTTAGCTGTTGGATGGATGGATGGATGGATGGGGCATTGCAAATTTTAAGGGAAGAAGAACAGAGCACGAGGAATTCGCAGGTGAGAAATTTCCAAATGAAGTGCTAACTAAAACTCCAGCCACTTTCTCACAGAGATTCATCTTTCACCTCTGAACATTGGTCTCAACACTGCCATCCTTTCCAAATTAGAGCTACAATCCAGGCAAGTAGTAAGGCTTAGAAAAACCATAGGAAAAGTCATGGGATCCTGCTAATTTGAAGATGGATTTAAACTTCAGTCAGGTATCAACATTGCCGGCTTGTGTTATTTCTTCATGCATTTAACAGAGCACTTACCTCTCAAAACCCAGCTGTGGCTTGATCTCACATGTTCTTCATACTTGTTTCAACACCTGTTAACCACAACACTGAGGCTGCCAGTCCTGGCTTTATCTTGCTCTCTGACTGTTACTACGACGTTGTAACCACAGCTCTGCAGCTGCTACGCTGGCAGCCATTCCAGGGACTGGGGCTGGCCTCTGGCCCCTGGGGTGCTTTAACAGCCAGCCACACAGATTCTTGGTGCAACAGACACTTCTCTCTCTCCCTTCTGGCCCTCACAGCCCCTTGCTCATCCTTCCTTTATAAAGCCTTTCTTTGGTGTTGCTAGCTTGTGTGTGTCTGTCACTCTCACTGGACTGCAAGTTCCGTGAGGGAAGGACTGTGTCCTACTCGTTATTGTTTCTCTCATACTTATCAGAGCCTGGCAATGGAAGGTAAGAGTGAAGAATGAATGAATGAATGAATGAATGAATGAGTGAAAATGTTCTCATTAAAATTCTTTGCTGCAACCTCAATTAAGTCACTCATCACTCCTACCTCTTATTATGTCCCCCAAATTATACTTGTGATTTAGTGTAATTGATTGCTTTTTTCCTTCACCCCAGAAACAGGTAATCTTTCTTGGTTATTAACAGCTATGCTGTAATACAAAAATAGAAAAGAAAAATCTAGGAATCATATAAACCTGCTAATGGTTTCCTCTAAGAGTTATCTTTATACATCTCTAAATTACATTTAGTCATATTTTATTTCCTTGGTCTCTCAGGCCAGTTGGACATAGTGTGCCCTGCTTAGGAAGCTAAGTGCATCTAATTCCATGAACACCAGAGATACAGTGACTCTGCATTTTAACAATACGACTTGTAACTTTTTCACTTAAAGAACTGAGTGTTTCTGCTTTTTTGGGTCTTACGAGCTAAGTGTCTCTTTGGAATCTTTGGGAAATTAGACAATATATTGAAGTTTTATCACACCTTTTAGTACTAATGATGCCAAACAGATGATACCTCCACTTGATGTATCTAAATTGACTCACCTAAATTCAATCTCCATTTCCAAGTCAGAGGGCACGTCCAAGTGTGGTGAAATGGGAAACGAGGGCCTGGGCTCAGAGCAGACAGAGGCTGATCGACCAGCTGGGCCATACCTTTCTCTTCATGTCTGTGAAACAGGGATCATAATGTTGACTACATGGGGTTTCTGTGCAAATTAAAAGAAAATGTGGCATGCATAATGCTCTTAGCCAAATTCTGTGAAGCAGAATTTCCTCCATTATATTAGTACCCTCCTCCTTTGGACATCCAGGGTGCACTGTGGTGCCAATATGCAGACACAACTTCCTGTGGCAGAGGGATCCCGGGGTGTGTGTGTGTATGGGGGGGGGGGGTGCTTCACAGAGTTAGACAGTTGGGGCAAGTGGTGAGAACAATTTTACAATACTTTGATATAAATCATCCAGAGACATTTTGCCTCTTCCCTACTGATAGTTCCTTTTTTCCTTTTTTTTCTTTTTCCCCCAGTCCAGAAATTCCTCTTCCAGGCCTCAGCCTGTGGGATTACTGATTTTCCAACTTCACCCTTGTAATCCTCCAAATCTCAGGAGCAAGGTCTTCGCTTCCCCACCAGCCATGCTGGCAGTTACCTTTGCTATCAGTTTAGCCAGAGTCCTCTGTTGGTTCTCCTCGCAGGAAAATGCTCCAGCTGTCCTGGTCTAGACTCACCTCTCTGACCTGGAGCCTTCGCACCCTGAGTGCCGTTCCCATCAGAGCAGCCCAAGCAAACACTCCTGCCTTCAGATGTTCAGGTGTTGCTTGACAGGATATTCCTTCAACTCTGTCACTGGATCACTTTGTTCCATTTTTCTTCGGACCCTCAGTGATCCTAAAAACACATCTTAGCTCATCACAGTCACTCTCATTCACCATTTTAATCTTCTCAGACTCGTGTGGAAAATTCCCGTCCTTCACAGGGGTAATAGCGATGACCACAGTCAAAGACACATTTACAGCTCAAGAACACTTCTGGAAGTTGCTTCTCATCTTTCTTTAAAATAAAAGTAAAATAAGTTCAGAGTGCATACTTATTTTTTATATATATACTACTTCCACCTTTAACTAACTAGTTCCCTTTCAACTAACAGTCAGTTTACAAGGAGTAATATTTTTAAATTTAAAATGTCCGTTTTTTTCCTCTTTAAAAATTTTTTTACGTCAAAAATGCAAAACAGGGCACCTGGGTAGTTCAGTCGGCTGAACTTCCAACTCTTGGTTTCAGCTCAGGTCATGATCTCAGGGTCATGGGATCAGGCCCCACGTCAGGCTCCCTGCTCAGAACAAAGTCTGCTTGAGATTCTTCCCCCTTTCTTCTCCTTCCCACTCTGCTCTTCCCCGCTCCTCATGCCCTCTCTCTCTAAAATAAATAAACAAACAAATAAAACAGAATCTTTGAAAATAATACAAAATTTAAAAATGCAAAACATATAAACAAAAAGAAAATGTAAGATACTACGTAATCTCATAAATGAGACTTAACCACTACCAAGTTTTTTGTTTTGTGTGTCTTGCATATTTATCTATGTACCTTTATCTGTGCTACAAAATCTCCATACAAATTTGTTGTTAAAAATCATTTAGATACTGGGGAACCTGGGTGGCTCAGTCCTTAAGCGTCTGCCTTCGGTTCAGGTCTTGATCCTAGGGTCCTGGGATCAAGCCCCACATCGGGCTCTTTGCTCAACAGGAAGCCTGCTTCTCCTTCTTCCTCTCCCACTCCCCTTGCTTGTGTTCCTTCTCTCCCTGTCTCTGTCAAATAAATACATAAATAAAATCTTTTAAAAAAAATCTTTAAGATACTGAAAATATTCTGCCTTATGTTCCACTAAGTTTATCATGTGATCATGATTTCAAGAGATTTCTTTAAATTAGGTGCTAATATATGTACAGTAGTTGCTTAATAAATATAATCTCCTTTTCATAAACTAGATTGGATTATATGACTTCATATAATTTTGATTGTGTTAAGGTGCAACATCAATGCAATAATTTTGGAGAAATTTAAATTCTACTTTTTTTTTTTTTTACTTTTTAAAAATTAAATTCAATTAGCCAACATATAGTGCATTATTAGCTTCAGATGTAGAGTTCAATAATTCATCAGTTGTTTATAACACCTAGTGCTCATCACATCATGTGCCCTTCTTTTTTTTTTTTTTTTTTTTTTTTTTTTTTTTTTAAAGATTTTATCCATTTATTTGACAGAGAGAAATCACAAGTAGGTAGAGAGGCAGGCAGAGAGAGAGAGGAGGAAGCAGGCCCCCTGCCGAGCAGAGAGCCCGATGCGGGACTCGATCCCAGGACCCTGAGACCACGACCCGAGCCGAAGGCAGCGGCCCAACCACTGAGCCACCCAGGCGCCCCTCATGTGCCCTTCTTAATGCCTGCCACCAGATTACCCCTTCCCCCCCACCACTGCCTCTCCTCCAGCAACCACCAGTTTGTTTCCCAGAGTTAAGAGTCTCTCATGATTTGTCTCCCTCTCTGATTTCTTTCCATTCCATTTTCCCTTCTGTCCTCTATGATCCTCTGAGCTATTTCTTATATTCCACAAGAGTCCAGTGCCAGATGGCTTCCTAGGGGAATTCTACCAAACATTTAAAGAAGAACTAATACCTATTTTTCTGAAGCTGTTAAAAAGAAAAGAAAAGAAAAGAAAAGAAATGGAAGGAAAACTTCCAAACTTGTTTTATGAGGCCAATATCACCTTGATCCCAAAACCAAAGACCCCACCAAAAAGGAGAATTACAGACCAATATCCCTGATGAATATGAATGCCCAAATTCTCACCAAGATAATAGCCAGTAGGATCCAACAGTACATTAAAAGGATGATTCACCACCACCAAGTGGGATTCATTCCTGCGATGCAAGGGTGGTTCAACATTTGCAAATGAATCAATGTGATACATTACATCAATAAAAGAAAGGACAAGAACCATAGGCTCCTCTTAACTGATGCAGAAATTCTACTATTAAGAAGCACTTAACAAAAGGTTTCACTCTTTCCACTCATAGTGTTTGTTTTCATAGCGTTTATCTTTAAACTAGCTCATATTCATCAGTGATTAACACAGCAGGGAATTGTGTTACTTTGACTATTTCCAGCTTGGGATTATGAATATTCTCAGCCTTTTTAAAAAATAAGAAAATAGCTTCCCCAAGGAAGTTTCTGTCCCATGTCCTTTACTGTCTCTTCAAGCACCCATCTTTCTTTTGTGGTCCTTTGTACTGACAAATACTGATAAAGATTGTCCACATGCGCGGCCTTAAATTCCTTACTAATTACCCCATAATTCTGGACACTGGATTCCTCCTGCTCTACTTTACTGACACCGGACTCCTTTATTTGTTAGGACAGAGGTTTAGCTACTATTAATCAAACTGTTCCTTTTCTATTGAGTTGTGTGAGTTCCTTATATATATTGGATATTAACACATTATCAGATGTATGATTTGCAAACATTTTCTACCATTCTGTAGGTTGCCTTCTCATTTTGTTGTTGGTTTCCTTTGCTGTGTAGAAGCCTTTTAGTCTGATATAGTCCCACTTGTTAATTTTTGCTTTTGTTGCCTTGGCTTTGGTGCCAAATCCGAAAAAAAAAAAAAATCATTGTAAAGATCAATGTCAAGGAGCTTAGTCTCTATGTTTTTTTCTAGGAGTTTTATGGTTTCCCATCTTACATTCAAGTCCTTAATGCATTTTGAGTTGACTTTTGTGAATGGTGTACATATGTTCATTTTTAGATGCATGATTTGCAACTATTTTTCCCAATCTGTGGTTTGTCTTTTCATTTTTAAATGGTGTCTTTTGAAGAGAAAAAGATTTTAGTTTTGGCAAAGGCCAATATACCTTTTTTTTTTTTAAGATTTACTTATTTAATTTTTTTTATTAAAGTCTTTTAAAAATTTTATTTAACAGACAGACATTACAAGTAGGCAGAGAGACAGGCAGAGAAAGAAGAAGAGAAGCAGGTTTCCCACTGAGAGGATAGCCTGATGTGGGGCTCGATGTGGGGCTCGATGCGGGGCTCGATCCCAGGACGCTGGGATCATGACTTGAGCTGAAGGCAGAGACTTTAACCCACTGAGCCACCCAGATGCCCCTACTTATTTATTTTAGAGAGAGGGTGAGAGCATAAGCAGGAAGGGCAGAGGGAGAGAGAAAATCTCCAGCAGACTGTGCTGAGCACAGAGCCCAATGCAGGGCTTGATCTCAAGATCCCAGGATCATGACCCGAGTCATGTGGGAGGCTTAACCAACTGTTCTGCCCAGGTGCTCCCAATATACCATTTTGGAAATGAATTGTGTTGTTGGTGTCATATCTAAAAAAATCTTTGTCTAACCCATAGTCACAAAAATTTTGCCAATGTTTTCTTCTATAAATTTTATAGTTTTAGGTCTGACCCTTATATCTATTGATCCATTTTGAGTTAAGTTTTGTGTATGGTATGAGATAAGGGTCTATATTTGCTTATTTGTTTTAATGGATATACAGTTATTCCAGCTCCATTTTTTAGAAAAGAACAGTCTTCGGTGAGCCTGGGTGGCTCAGTGAGCTGAATGTCTGACTCTTGGTTTTGGCTCAGGTTGTCATCTTGGGGTCATAGGATTGAGCCCCATGTTGGGCTCTGGGTTCAGTGTGGAGTCTGAGATTCTCACCTTCTCTTTCTGCTCTTTCCCCACTCATGTACTACTTTGTCTCTCTCTCTCTCAAACAAAAATAAATAAATACATAAATAAAATCTTTTAAAAAGAATATTCTTCTCCTACTGAATTGTTTTAGAATCTTTGTCAAAAATTGAAAGACTGTAAATGTGTGCATTTATTTCTGGACTTGCTGCTCTTTTACATTGATTTTAATGTCTGTCTTTATGCCAGTACTACACTATGTTAATTTCTGAAATTTTGTAGTAAGTTTTGAGATTGTCAGTATAAACCCTCCAGTTTTTTCAACGTTTGTTTGGCTTTTAATTTTTTTTAATTAAAAAAAATTTTTTTATTTTTTATTAACATATAATGTATTATTTGTTTCAGGGGTACAGATCATAAATTTTAGGATCAATTTGTCCATTTCTATGTCAACAATGTTTTATAGTTTTTAGTGTATAGGTCTTGCTCTTTTAATGACTTTACTCTTAAGAAATTATTCTTTTGTATGCTACGGTGAACGGAAATGTTTTCTTAATTTCATTATTGGATTGCTGTCCTGATCCTGCATCTTATGGCCTCCCTTCTCAATTCTAGTATTTTGTTTTGCTTTGTTTTGTTTTTACTAGATTCCCTAGAGTTCTTGCAGGGTGGGAGGGAGGGAGACTCAAGGTTCTCCCTGGTAGGGAAGTCCCTCCCTATTCCAATGTCTGCATAAGAGCTGTAGTTTTATCTTTTTGATACGTTGAGGTCCAGCTTCGAAATACCGTTTGAATACAAATAACCTATCTTACTGTCATTGTGCGGATGAGGAAACTGGTCTCAGAATCACTGAGTAATTTGATATACGGTTTAAAATTAAATGAAATACTCCAAAGGCAAAATAAGGTGTGATATGGACATACAAAAGAAGTCAGTGAATCAGTAAAATTGCAGCTAGTCTTGTTCCCAACGAAACATTTTATTTTCTCATTATAAATATTCATTCACAGTGGATACAACTCTTTGGTTTTATGTAAATTTCATAGAAAAAATATGTAGATTTGTCATTTTTCTTATCTCAAATTGAAGCTGCATTTGAAAAGGTTAAAAGGATGCATAATTACACCGTTATTAAATGTCATATGGACTGATATTGTGCAGGTTAGGCCAAGTGGCTCTGTAACTAGAGTGTTAATTATTTGCAAACCTGCATATGGGAGACCCCCAAGGATATTATTACTGAAGTATTGGCCTTCTCCTGACTTCACTGACGTCAGTGTCAGCAAAGCCAGTGAATTGGCCTTCTCCTGACTTCACTGACGTTAGTGTCAGCAAAGCCAGTGAATCTTTCATGTCTTTCCTGTTTATTCATAGAGGGTGTAGTGGTATTTTAGCAATATTCTTGCTTTTCATGGATAATTGTTTCTACTTTTGAATTTATACTCATGTAACATTTTAATAATTTTTTTCATATGCAGAGCTCACTTAAAATGTCTAATAGCCAACTTGTTATTAACTCTTTTTGACAGTGAGAAGTTAGTGAGAACTGAATATTAACAAGCAGAGAAAGAAAGCCGCCAGGACTTTCAATTATTAATAGAAGTAGGAGTTATACCCAGAGACTTTGTGACAGAAGATACCAGGGAGTGAACAGTCTTATTTTAAAATAGCATGACAAAAATACTCAAAGCCCAAGTAAAATAACGATAACAAGAAAAGAGAATAATAGATATTTCTAAAAATATTTGAAAATGTCTGCACTTAACTTGGTAGAAAAGCTAATCATAATCATTACACAGTAATTAGAAGCCATTGAGTTTTTGTCATTTACTTAACTATGCTTATATTTTGTAAACATGAAGTGTCTTCAGTTGGGTAAGAACAGAACAGAGTAACCATTTATTAAAGTATAAGATAAAGGTTGCTGTGTTTAAATCTACCTTTTTTGTTGTTGTTATGATATCAGGAAGGTATCAGGGAGCAGTTGAAAATGAGAAATTGGGTCATTGCTATACAAGGAGATACTAGAAATTTTAATACATTTTAATACAGTTAGAAACAGCTTTATGATTTGCAGATTTGTGTGTGATAATACATACAACTATAACCCTCTGTTATATTTTAAAATGGAAAACTCAACTCCAAGATCCAAAGATGTTTTTATAAACATATTGCTCATACAGAGAATTGTGAATTACAAATGTAACACATGAGGAATATACACATAACTAACATTTTATTTTTTATGGCTAATATATTTTAAATTGACTTCAAAAAATAATTTTTCCAGTTATTTTAGAACTTAGAAGCATTTTGGTGGACCAGAGATCATCGTGGGCACTGATGCCTTCTTTTTCTTTTGATCAACTTCCCTACAGCACAAAAGAGTATACAAGATGCTTCACTTGACTCTAAAGCTGTCTATGTTCAAAATTTATTTTATGCCATTGCTGCTCTTCTCATTAATAAGCATTTTTAAAATATCTGTTTTATCTATTGTATCTATTGTTCTTAGAACACTGAAAAAATTAAATTAAATTGAATTAAAAAATAAATAAAGTATCGATTGCCTTTCAGTGCCTGCCATGGGAGAAGGTCACTGCCAAGCATTACACATTCATACTAGGGCCACCTCTAGTATGACCTCAGGGAGGTCAGATATCTGGGACTAGGGCTCAAATCCTGGCTCTGCTGCTTAACTCAATCTGCCCTAAACTTAGTTTCATTAGTTTCACAGCACCAACTTTATGGGATTATTATGAGAGTTAACATGGCTGTATATAAAGAAAGACCTGGCTCCTAATAGGCACTAAATAAATGATAGATGGGTAGTAACAATGTTTTGTTCATCACTATCTCAGGATCAGGGGATAAAATTTCTGGTGGGAAAAGTGAAAAAAATGATGAAAACCATCTTCTGGAGGCACCTGGGTGGCTCAGTGGGTTAAGCTTCTGCCTTCGGCTCAGGTCATGATCTCAGGGTCGTGGGATCAAGTCCCACATCGGGCTCTCTGCTTGGCGGGGGGCCTGCTTCCCCCTCTGTCTCTGCCTACTTGTGATCTCTCTTTGTCAAATAAATAAATAAAATCTTTAAAAAAAGAAAATTATCTTCTGTTCTATTCCTTGCTTGCCCTCTGTCTTCGCTATTTCTCCACTGTGGTAAATAGTAGTAAGCAGTGAAGGAGGTTCTACAGCGTTGAGGAGAGCAGCAACCCAGCTCCAGACCTACCTCAGTTCTGGTCCAGGATTTCAGTAAAAAGAATAAAGCAATGCAGTTAGTTTACTGTCCCGGCCAGCACACTACAGTTGTCAAGCAGTCAAAGATGGAGTCAGGGTGCACCTGGGTGGCTTAGTTGGTTAAGGGACTGACTCTTGGTTTCAACTTGGGTCATGATCTCAGGGTTGTGAGATCAAGCCCCAGGTGGGGCTCTACTCTCAGCAGGGAGTCTGCTTCTCTCCCTCTTCCTCTCCCTCTGCCCCACCCCCATGCTCATGCTCTCTTTCTCTAAAATAAATAAATAAATCTTTTTTAAAAAAAGGTGGAGTCAGAACCTTTACTTAGGAGTACAGATGATGTACTAGACTGTAGACACTTTTGTGTTATATTTCTTAAGGATCTGAAAAAAGCCATCTCTGGCAAGAGGGGCTACAGGTCAAAACCCCTTAAATCAGACAGCTCTTGTACATTAGTAAAGGTAATTTTAAAAAATATTCCAAAACCATGTGTGGGTGGGCAATGGGGATATAGGCTGACTCATACATTGCTGGTGATACTGTAAGAGTAGACTTTCAGGACAGTAAATTGAATGATATTTAGGGGGGAAAGAATCATTAAATTAATCATATTGGTCAAGACTTCCTTATTTAAGAAAATGCATTCTTCCATAACTTTGGAGGACTAGAGTTGCTAACATTATTGAAGATTGAGTTGTTGACCATCCAATATTTTATGCTATATCGCAAGATGTGCAAAAAAGAGTTAGCTATCTTTTCCTTTCCAGCTTGGACATTGACGGAACAGACTTGGGTCATGTCTTCCCACCAACTGCCCAGCCACTGCTCTCTTCCTCATACATTCTCCAAAGGAAAGAGGATGAATGTACCAGAAAACAGAGGATAGGAAAATATCCTCGATAAAGCAACTGTCACCACATCTGATATTCTAATCATGCCCATTGCTGTGATATTATTATTTCTGAAAATACATTCCAAGAAGCAAATTGAAATGGTGATGGGGAAAGGTTTGTGTTATTACTGTGCCAAAATATCATAGCTGTGTACATTTTAACAGGAAAAGAAAAACAAAACAATACCCAACCTGGCAATGGGCCAAATTCTCAGAGGCTGAGGAATGATAAAAGTACTTCATCATATTATAATAATAAGCCATTTTATCCAATTCAATTTATTGAAGATTGAGAATGTATGTACTTTAACAGCTAGTGGGAATATAAGGATGGATAAGGCATGGTCCCTTCCTGCCCTTAAGTGGTAACTGTGTGGTGTTGGTGATAATGATAATGGGCGTTTTTGAACACTTATAGTCAATAGGCAGTGTGTCAAGCGCTATATTATTACATTCAATCCTCTGAACAATATGCGACTTCCTCCAAGGACTTCTAATTCCAAAACTGATACTGTAGTAGGCATTTCAAACAAAAATCTGTAGGATCACAGAGAGAATGATTATTGTTTTTACAATTGGTTATAATCTGACATGCAATAAATTGCACACATTTAAAGTATACAATGTGGGGTGCCTGGCTGGCTCACTGGGGTAAGCATCTGCCTTTGGTTTGGGTCATGATCTCAGGGTCCTGGGATTGAGCCCCATGTTGGGCTCTCTGCTTGGTGGGAAGCCTGTTTCCCCCACTCTCTCTGACTGGTTCTCTACCTACTTGTGATCTCTCTCTCTGTCAAATAAATAAAATCTTAAAATACATATATAAAAAATAATAAAATATACAATGTTATAAACATTGAGATGACCCTGTGAAATCATCTGATTTCTTTCCTGTGACTGTAGATTAATATGAATTTCTAGAATTTTATATTGGTTTGACTTGGCCTTATTATATTGAGATTTATTCATGTTATTGCATGTATCAAAAGTTCAGTTCTTTTTTTGCTGAGTAATAGTCCACTGTTCGAATATACCACAATATGTTTACACATTCACCTGTTGAGGGACATTTGAGTTATTCCCAGTTTTAGACTATTACAAATAACACTGTTATGAACAGTTGTGTACAAGTCTCTCAGGTAAATAAGGCTGAATTCTATGATAAGTGTATATTTAACTTTTTTTAATTTAAAATTTTTATTTTGAGATAATTAAAGATTCAAATGCAGTTACAAAAAATAATACAGAGAACCTGTGTACCCTTTACCCATTTTTTTCTCTAATAGCAACATCTTGTATTACTAATAATATCAAAACTGGGATATTGACATTACTAAGGTGAAAATCAGAACATTTCTATCACCATGTCCCCCTTCTATAGCTACATCTAATTCCCTTCTTTGTCTTCCCACCAAGAGCAAAATACTAATTAGTTCTCTATTTCTAAAATTAATTTCAAGAATATAATATAAATAGAATCATTTGGTGGGTAACCTTTGGGGGTTATCTTATTTTTATTATTAAGTTTTTAAATTTTAATTCCAGTATAGTTAACATACAATGTTTCAAGTATGCAATATAGTGATTCAACAATTCTACACATTACTTATTACTGGATTCTTAATCCTCTTTATCTATTTCACCTGTTCCCCTACCCACCCACCCTACCCTGCCTCTGGTAACTCTGAGTTTGCTCTCTATAGTTAAGAGTCTGCTTCTTGGTTTGTCTCTCTTTCTCTCTCTCTCTTTTTTTCCTTTGTTCATTTGTTTTCTTTTTTAAATTCAACATATGAGTGAAATCATATGACATTTATCTTTCTCTGATTTATTTTGCTTAACACTATACTCCAGTTCCACCCATGTTGTTACAGATGGCAAGTTTTCATTTTTTTTTTATGGCCAAATAATATTTCATTGTATGTATACACCATATCTTCTTTATCCATTCACCTATCGGATGCATATTTGGGCTGCTTCCATAACTTGGCTTTTGTAAATAATGCTGCAATAAACATGTATCAGGGATGCATGTATCCCTTTGAAATAGTGTTTTTGTATTTTTTTTTGTAAATACTTAGTGTTTTTGTATTTTTTTTTTGTAAATACTTAGTAGTGGAGTTTTTTTTTTTTTTAGTAGTGGAATTATTGGATCATAGTGCAGCTTTATTAACTTTTTGAGGAACCTCTGTACTGTTTTCCACTGTGGCAGCACCAGTTTGTGTTCCCACCGATGGTGCAAGAGGGTTCCTCTTTCTCCACATTCTTGCCTACACTTGTTCTAGTGGGGATTAGTTTTTTTTTTCACTCAGAATAATTCTCCAGAAATTCATTCAGGCTGTTGTGTGTATCAGTTTGCTGGTTCCTTTCATTGCTGAGCAGCATTCCTTGATATGGATTTATTGTATTTGTTTAATCATTCACTCACCGAAGTACATTTATGTTGTTTCCAGTTTTTGGCTATTACAAAAAAGTTCCTATAAATATTCACTTGCAGGTATTGATATAAATGTAATTCTTCATTTTTCTGGGATAAAGGCCCAGGAGTGCAATTGCATGGTGATATGGTATTTGCATGTTCAGTTTTATTAAACATGGCCAAATTGCTTTTTAGAGCAGCTATGCTATGTTACCATCCTACTGGAAACATAAGTGTTGCCAACATTTGGTATTATCACTGTTTTAACTATTCTGATAGATACATAGTGATATCTCATCTTAATTTGCATTTATCTAATGGTTAATGAGGTAAACATCTTTTCATGTGCTTTTCTACCATCTATCTATCTTCTTCAGTGAAATGTCTCTTTGTGGTTTCTTCCCATTTTCTAATTGGATTGTTTTTAATTTTTGACATTTGAGAGTTCCTTACATATTCTAGATAGTGCATTGTTAGATATGTGGCTGGCAAAATCTTTTTCACATTCATTGCTTGTTATGTTATCTTCTTAACGTGTTCTTGGAGTTTTAATTTTGATGAAGCTCAGTTTATCAGTTTCCCATTATGGATTATGCTTTGGTGACAAGTTTAAGAACTCTTGGTCTGATCCTAGATGCTGAAGATTTTTTTCCTTTTCTTCCCCCCTAAAAAGTATTATAGCTTTATATTTACAAAGTGCAGGTCAAAGTCTGTTTTTTTTAAACTTATGTGTGTCCATTTTCTCCATCACTGTTTATTTAAAGGCAAACTTTCCTACATTGCATTGTCTCCGCACATTTGCCAAAACTATGGTATATTTGTGTGGGAATTGTGGAGGGGGGATGTCTCTTCTGTTCCATTAATCGGTGTGTCTATTCCTCAATAATACCAATCTGATTGTTTTAGCAATTCTAGTTTGTCTTCCATAGATATTTTAGAAGAATCTTGTCTATATCTACAAAAATTCTTGCTGAGGTTTTGATGGGAATTGTGTAAAATCAAAATATTAATTTGGGAAGTATTGACTCTGTTCTTTCTTCCAATCCATAAACATGGTATGACTCTCCACTTAATGAGATGCTTGATTTTGTTTTTATTCAAGAACAATAACATGCAATGTTACATTAATTTCAGGTATACAATATAACTATTCAACAATTCTATTCATTACTCATTGCTCATCATGATAAGATTACTCTTACTCCCCTTCACCTATTTCACCCATCCGCCCACCTACCTGGCAACTGCAAATCTGTTCTCTACGTTTATGAGTCTGTGTTTTTCGATTGTCTCTTTTTCCTTTGTTCGTTTGTTTTCCTTCTTAAATTTTACACATGAGTGAAATCATATGATATTTATCTTTCTCTGACTGTCTTATTCCACTTAGCCTTAGATCGCCTCGATCCATCCATGTTGTTGCAAATGACAAGATTTTATTCTCTTTTATGGTTGTATAACATTCCACTGTCTATAAATACATCTTTTTTTGTAACTAAATTTTTTTATTTGTATCATGATTTGTTCCCCCAAAGATTTTTTGTATTTGATTTTAGTTGACACATTATACTACATTAGTTTCAGATGTACAGTTTAGTGATTTGACAAGTTAATAGAAGTTATACTATGTTCATTACAAGTTTAGCTACCATCTGTCCTGTTACATTACTATTGTAATATCATTTACTCTATTTTTTCTGTTGTGACTTTTACTCCCATGACTTGTTTATTCCATAACTTAGAAGTCTATACTCCCCTTCCCCTATTTGGCTCAAGCCCCCCACTTCTCTCCCCTCTGGCAACCATCAGTATATTCTGTTTTTATAGTTCTGATTCTGCTTTATAATAGATATGGGAGTTTGGTACATGACAAAGCAGAGCACTAGTGGGAAAAAGCCAGATTCTTCAAATAAGTCATGATCATACAACTTATACCCAAATAAATTCTTCCCAAGGCAAAATATGATATCAAAAATGACTCCATAAATTACTAAAAGAAAATATAGATTACAACATATAATCTTAGAGTAGGATTAAAAGATATAAAACCAGCATTACATTAAGGAAAATAATAAGTAAATTTGGCTACATAAAAATCAGTAACATTGTCAATGAAAACTATATATATTAAAGTTAAAAACAACATACTGGCAAGAACATCTGAATATTAATTATGAAGTGTCACTTAAAAATCCAAAACAAATATTTACAACTCAGTTGGAAAAGATAAACACCATAATAGAAATGTGGGAAATGATATGAGAAGTCATTTCACGTATAAATTGTGCTAAGAATAAAAACAAATGCTCATCCAGTGCATACTTTAAAAGTTGCAAGTAAAAGAAAAAAAAGGTATACTACTTTTTACCTATAAGTAGTATATCTTTACTTAAAGTTTAACAAAGACCAAAACATTTGTTTAATATTACTCATCGGCATGATGTAGAGGTACAGATGCTGTCAAAACCTGAGGATACAAATTTAAATTAGTTGTAACCACTATAGCAAAATTTAGCTGCATAAATAATTTGTCAGATTTATGGAGGTATAAATTACATGTAATAACATATATTCTTTTTTTTAAAAGATTTTATTTATTTATTTGAGAGACAGAGATCACAAGTAGGCAGAGAAGCAGGTGGGGGTGAGTGCGGGAAGAAGGGTCCCTGCTGAGCAAAGAGCCTGATGCGGGGCTCAATCCCAGAACCTGAGCCCAAAGCAGAGGCTTCACCCACTGAGCCACTCAGGTGCCCCAGTAAAATATATTCTTTTAAAGTGCATAATTTGGGGCGCCTGGGTGGCTCAGTGGGTTGGGCTGCTGCCTTCGGCTCAGGTCATGATCTCGGGGTCCTGAGATCGAGCCCCGCATCGGGCTCTCTGCTCCACAGGGAGCCTGCTTCCCTCTCTCTCTCTGCCTGCCTCTCTGCCTACTTGTAATCTCTGTCTGTCAAATAAATAAATAAAATCTTTAAAAAAATAAAATAAAAATAAAGTGCATAATTTGATGAGTTTGACAAACACATACAGTTATATAACAATCACTAAAATCAAAATTTTATCTATGAATTATATTTTGTTCATTAATCTTTCTAGTCATATAATATTCACAAGTGTTGATAACTTTCACAATCTTGCCTTAAGAAGTAACTGTGCATCTAGCTATCCTCTATCTCCATCTTATCATAAGAAAGAGAACAAGTAATTTCAATAGTATTAGTATTTCAATAAACCCAATACAACTACATTATTTAATACCTATTACTTAGTGTTATATTTAAATTAAATCGAAATAATAATCAATTTAAAAGCAAAATATAATAATATACTAGGAAAATTTAAATGTTTTTGCATCAGTGAACAAACTTACAGTACTATATTTAGTTATCCTATTTAAGACCTTCAGCATAATAAAATCTTTTTGTAGTTTTATGTTCTCCTCCAAGGAATGATTGGTAATTATGTTTAGTGCAGCAAACAGTGAGATTCTGATTGCACTGCAGCTCTAGTTCATTAGTACTGAGCTAGAATGCGCTTGCACATTTTGAATTAGATTGTAGAAGGGTGCAAGCAGTCAATAAACTTTGGCACCATTTCCAGATTGGCATGTGAAAACCCAAAAGACGCCCTTTGTTCATAGTCATTTTTTCAAATGCTGGAGAATTAATAATGCTTCTGTTCAAAATGAATGCATTAAAATTAGAGGACTGAAGAAAAATCTTTTTAAATAACAGGGTCAGTAAAAATGAATCACCATTTGTATACAGATCCAGCAGACTTAAGAGTAGACTGAGTTTTCCAAGGCCTCCCCAGCCTGGATATAAATGGGGGTCATGGTCACACAACAGCCGCAAGTCCTCATCTTTTTTGTGTCATAGTATTTTAGAAGAATTCTGGGTATAAAACATATAACTCAATTGTGTTTTGAAATCCTGTTTGACAGTCTTGACCAGTTTACTTCCCCTCATTTATCATGACCACTCATATATTGGGATTCATTCCATATGTGTATACACACACACACACACAGGTATATATATATAATTGTTTTCTACTTTCTAGGCTTTTTATTTGTTCCTCCTCATCTTTGCTTGCTTATGTATGTACATATGTATGTATGTATTCATTCATTAGCTTGAGTTTTCTTTTCTTTTTCTTTTTTTTCCGGAGTAAAAAGGTATTCTTATTAATGCATGGGGACAGGAACTATGGGCAAAAAGAGTTTGGGTTGAGTTTTCTTTACTCACTTTTTCCTCCCTTTGGGAGTTACTGATTGTACTTGACTGAAAATCTAAAATTGGTCAATACCTCTTTCTTCTTAAAAATATAAGGACTCTAATTACAACATGCCTTTACTACCCACCCTTTTCCATATTAATTTGGATTGTTTTTCAGCTTCATTTTATTTTTTTCCAGTTCCATAATGGTGATTCTTCATTTTCTTTTTTATATCATCAACTAGTAATTTTTTAAAAGATTTTATTTATTTGACAGAGAGAGAGAGATCACAAGTAGGCAGAGATGTAGGCAGAGAAAGAGGGGGAAGCAGGCTCCCCGCTGAACAGAGAGCCTGATGCGGGGCTCAATCCCAGGACTCTGAGATCGTGACCTGAGCCAAAGGCAGAGGCTTAACCCACTGAGCCACCCAGGTGCCTCTCAACTAATCTGATTTATCCACATTGTTTTGGTCATATTATTCTTACAATCCACATCTCACTTGGGTTAAATCTCCTAAAGTATATATTTTTATCTTTCTTCAGGGATCTGACTGCAATAAATTTATCCTTTGCTTGTTTAGAAGGGATTTTATTTTTCCTTACTCTTAGTATAATTCACTGGGCATAGATTTATAGACCTGTAGTCATTTTCCTTCAATATTTTGAAATTATTATTGTATCATCTTATGACAACATAACTCTATAGTCAGTCAGTTGAATATTTTTTGCATTATAAATACAGTCTTTTCTTCTTTGGTGTCCTAAGATTTTCTTTCTCTTTTTGGTATTTTGTACTTTGGTGATGATGTGTCTACTTCTGCATTTCATTTGATTTATCCAGTAGCGGACTTGGTGTATATTCAGTCTGAAGATTCATGTCCTTTCTTTAATTCTAGAAAATGTGTGCCATTTTCTCTTCAAATATTTATGCTTCTCTATTTTTTCCTTGTAGAATTGTTTTGAGATATATGTTAGACCTGCTAATTATACTCTTTATATCTTATAACCTCTCTTTTGTGTTTTCCATATCTCTAATGTGCATTCTGTATAATATTCAGTGATCTATCTTCCAGGTCACTAATTCTCTTTTTTACTATTTAAAGATTTCCTGAGTTTCAAATTTCACTGTCTCTAATGACAATGACTATATTCATTTATAAAAATATTCTTGGTTCTTTTTAAATTTTGCCTTTTTTTTTCTCGCTGTGATTTATTTATCATTGTGACTGCTATTATTTCCTTCAACTCTGATCATTTAACAGATTTATTTTGTAGACTGAGATTATTCTGTTACCTCAAGTTCTTAGCTTGTCAGTTCTCCAGTTTGTTATGTCTTGTGACTCTTCCTCACACTACATCACCTCATGTTGCTTATACATTTTTATTTCTAGCTTAACAGCAATGGGGCTTTGCTTTATATGTGTGAATTAATGCATCCTGGGGGTGGAGAAGGTCCCCATGGAGCAATTTTGTAGGTTTTTTTTTTCCCTGCTGTGTGCGCTCAAATTTTTTTCAATAGTCATGGACAATATCTAAATTAATGATTCAGATCATGGGATAATAAAAATTCAGATACTGTATACCACATGCAGTACTGGTGGAATGGTCTCATGGTTAATTTTCTTAGAGGAGAACCCCACCCCCATGCCTCTGACCTTCCTCAAATCAGGCAGATGACCAGCTACTTTTTATTTTCCAAAAACTTTTTAGGTAAAGTCCATTTAGTCTCATTTTCATAGAAATAGCCTCCTTGGGGAGGCCTTAGCTTTATTCAAGGGCTCAGTTCCAGTTCCTTATTTAGGCTCAAGGTTATATCCCAAAGTAAGCCAAATCTCTATAAAGACATTAAAACTCACTTCCCTAGCTTTTAGACCCGATCAGGACTTCCCCTTCTGGTGATGGTGGATAGGTAGTTTAGACAAATACTCCTATTGAAAAAAACTAAAAAAGGTTAGAATAGAACAACCATATTCTTAGAAGCATCAAAAAATGTAAATGATATGAAGGAAATAAATACTGGAGCTAAATCCGGAGTAGAGAATAACAATTCAGGGATTTGCTTTTGCCCAGGGAGCATTTGCTGACTCAGAACAAGTAGCTGAGAGGACACACGGTTGTATAGCCCAAATTGGTCTTCAAGGAAATAATTGATGCCCCAGCTGCTAAGAATGTTGTCAGGAAAGAGCCTTCAACTCTTCAATTGCCTTTTTCAGGAATTGTCTCAGCTATAGAAAGCCACCTGACCAAGATCATTCCATTCCTAGAATGGCCCACATCCAATAATTGATTGATATGGAGGTATAAAAGTTTGTCCATTTATTCCTATTTAGGACAACATTAATGGGCCATTTCAACCCACCTCTTATTGGGTCTGTATCTTAGCCTGACCTTTCCTTCTACCCAATTTCTGCTTCCTTCACCTCTTTTTCACAGTTGTTGATCTCAACAACATTCTCAAATAAACACCTTAAACATTAAACTCTATTTAGTTTTGCAGAATTCTCAAAAACATTTTTTGTTGCAGGTTTGGTTTTCTGTGAAGCAGAGCTTTTCATAGCTTTCAAAAGTTAGTATGGATTCCAGGGCTTACCTAACAATCATTTGTGGTCCAGAAAATCTCAAGTCCTAGGACTGGAATATAGTAATTTGAGATGGCTGGAGCATTCATTCAAACACTTGACAGCAGCAACACAATCCACCTTGGAGAACTCCTACAAATCAATAAGGAAAAACAACAATAACCCAGTAGAAAAATGAACAAAGACTTGGATAGCTTCTCAACTCAGTAATCTTCAGGAAAATGCATACTAAAACTCTATTAGTTGCCACTGATAACTTACTAGAATGGCTGAAATTTAAGACTGATATAACCAAGAGTTGTCAAGTATGTAGAGGAACAGAAACAGTCATGTACTTCTAAGTGGAATATAATTGGTACAACCACTTCAGAAAATAGTTTGCTCTTATTCACTAAATTTTAAGATATGCATACCTCATGATCCAACAATTTTACTGCTACAATGTTCATATTCTACAGAATTGCATGTGTGTACAAAGAGATACATGCAAGGGTGTTCTTTGCAGCCAATGAACTGCTACACATAGTATTATTATTTATAGTAGCAAAAAACTGGAAAATATTCATGAATAAAAATGTAGAAACTGTGCCCTTAGTTATAGAATGTAAAATGCTTTTATTACACAATGAAATAATAATAGTAATGAAAAGAAACAAACTATAAATTCAATCCAGATGCAAAAACATGGATAAGCTAACATAATGTTAAATAAAGCAACCCAGAAACAAAATAATACACTTTATATGATTCAATGTATATGAAGTACAAAACCAGGTAAAAGCAAATTATATTACTTGGCCATGCATGTGTTATGTCCTCAAGTATAAAGAAAAACAAGGACATGATTACCATAATTCAGTCAGAAGATTACACATACACACACACACACAAATGTAGAATTAATGAATGAATTCAGCAAAGTGTCAGGATACAAAGTCAACACACAACAAAAATCAGTTGTATTTCTAATATGCTAACTGAACAATTGAAAAAAAGGAATTGTTGGTGATGATGTGGAGAAAAATGAACTCTTGTGCACTGTTGGTGCAAATGCAAACTGGTATAGCCACTGTGGAAAACAGTATAGAGGGTCCTCAAAAAATTAAAAACAGAGTTATCATATAATCTAGCAATTCCACCAGTAGGTATTTACCCAAAGAATACAAACACATTAATTTTATTCATTTATTATTTATTTATTTTTTAAGTAGCCTCCATACTCAGTGTGAAACTCAACATGGGCTTTGAATTCGAGACCCTGAGATCAAGAACTGAGCTGAAATGAAGACTCAGACACAACCAACTGCGCTACCCAGTCACCACCCAAAACACTAATTTTAAAAGATATATGCATTCTTATGTTTAATGTAGCATTATTTACAATAGCTAAATTATGGGAGCAACCCAAGTGTCCATCCATAGATGAATGATAAGGAAGATGTAGTACACACACACACACACACACACACACAGGAATATTACTTAGCATAAAAAAGAATAAAATCTTGCCATTTGCAACAACATGGATGGATCTAGAGAGTATAATGCTAAGTGGAATAAGTCAAAGAAAGACAAATACCACAAGATTTCACTCATACATGGAATTTAAGGAACAAAACAAATGAACAAAGAAAAAAAAGGAGACAAACAAAAAGCAAACTCTTATATATAGAGAACAAACTGATGATTACCAGAAGGGACGTGGGCAGGGGGCTGAAGAAAAGAGTGGGGATTAAGGAAATTAAGAGTACACTTGTCATGATCAGCACTGAGTAATGTATAGAATTGTTGAATCACTATATTGTACACCTGATACTAATATAATAAAAATAAATTTTAAAAATAGAATTACCATATGATCCAGTAATTCCATACCTGGACATGTACCCAAAATAATTAAAAACAAGATTTTGAAGAGGTATCTGTGCACCCAAGTTCATAACAGCATTATTCACAAGAGTTAAAAGGTAGAAGCAACACAAGTGTTCATCAACGGATGAATGGATGGCAAAATATGGTGTATACATACAAATGCAACACTATTTAACTTTTAAAAAGAATGCAATTCTGACACATGGTATAACATGGATGAACCTTGAGGACATTATGCTAAGTGAAATAAGCTAGTTACAAAAAAAGAAATACTACATGATTCTACCTATATGAGGTACTCAGAGTAGTCAAAAGAAAGAGACATAAAATGGAATTGTAGTTGCCAGGGACTGTAGGGAAGGGAGATTATGGAGTTAGTGTTTAATGGGTATAGTTTCAATTTTGCAAGATGAAAAAAGAGTTCTGGAGATAAATAATGGTGATGGTTACACAATAATAATAATATACTTAATATCACCAAACTCTACACTGAAAGATAGCTAAGATGGTAAGTTTTATGTTATGTGTATTTTACCACATTAAAAAATTGAAAATAATCCACAAGTCATGGTTTATGGGTTATTTTGTGCTCACAATTCTATTGATCTGTATATCTGTTCTTATGCCAGTAGCACGTTGTGATTACGTAACTTCGTAGTAAGTTTTGAAATCAGAAAGTGTTGAGTCCTCCAACTTCGTTCTTCTTTTTCAAGATTGTTTTGTCTATTTGGAGTCCTTACATTTCCATATGAATTTGAAGATTGGCTTTTGCAATTCTGCAATTTAAAAAAAAAAAGGTCATTAGAGTTTTGCTAGGGATTGCATTGAATCTGGAGACCGCCTTAGGCAGTATTGCCATCTTAACAATATTATGTCTTTCAATCCATAAACAAAGGGTATCATTCCAATTATGTAGTATCACTGTATTAGTCTCTGTTCTCCAGATAGACAACAAATAGGTTAGGAGAGAGAGTGAGAGGAAGGAGAGGAAAGAGAGAAAGAGAGAGAGGAAGATTTACTATAAGGAATTGGTTCATGCAGTTATGGAGGCTGAAAGTTCAAGATCTGTAGTTGGCAAGATGGAGAAGGAAGGAGGGCAGGTGGCAGGAAGTTGGCAAGGAAGCTAGTGGTATTGTTCCACTTTGAGTCTGGACGACTGAGAACCAGGAGAGCCAATGGTATAAATTCCAGTTGGAGTCCAAGTCTGAGGACGGAGAACATCAGTGTACCAGTTCTGAGACAGGCAGAGAGGAAGCTTTCTTTCTTACTTTCTTTATACTCAGGATTTCAAGGGACAGGATGAAGTTCACTCATATTGGGGATGGAAATTTGCTTTACTCGATCTACCTATCAAAGGTTAATCTTGTCTAGAAATATCCTCAAAGACACACCAGAAATAATGTTCAGCCAAAAAATCTAGGCACCATGGCCCAGTCAGGATAACAAATAAAATTAACCATCACAACTGGTTCTTACCTGCAGCCAAAGTTGAGAACCATTGCTCTAGATACTAGAAAGAATGAATTCTACAGCCTGGAACTGTCCCCAAAGAGTTAACAGTCGTCTTAATTGTTAGGTGCTCCTCATAATAAGTAGGAATACAAGTTAAGAGAATGGCTAAATAGGTTGGCTAAGGATGCAGAAATCGGAGGAAATGATATCCTAACAAAAGTTTGTTATATATACATCTAGAAACATTCATTTTTCCCCTATCTCCATACAAGAGAAGCAGATTCTAAACATGTCAACAGGGATTTTGATCTCTTTAAGCAATGAACTACTAATGCAGGTTTGTTGCACTAAACAAGAAAAATGACTTTAATTTTCCAGCATAATTTGAAAACTTGCCATTCAATTACTAAATATTTTAAAACTTTTCAGTATGTTCCCTCTTGTGTTCTTATAAACCTTTTATGAGTTGGGAAAAATTCGTGTCACATTCATGAATAAGTAAGCACAAAGGCTGCATTGGTGCAAACTCAATGATCACCACTATTTTGTTTTGTCATTTGGCAGGAAGAATAGATTTAACATCTAAACATAACACTGCATTTGTGATGTTTTATTCTACAGCTCCAAATTCTAAAATACAGAAGTTGAATCTGTTTATCCTCTGGTAGCATATTTAGGCACAAAAGGCAAACTTTTGAGTGCATCCTATTGCTTATTGGTCAAGTCTGGACCCTTTCTCCATTTAGCAAAGCATCTTTGTCAACAGCAACTGGTAAAAAGTGCATGAAAAAATGAGAAAGGCCAGCGATGCATTCTTATCTTGATCAAAAGCTGATTCTGACTTCTTTCTCGTTATAATCAAGCTAAACTCAGAGCTAACCACCTCTGGGGGGACAGAAAACCACCTTAAGGAACAGACTTAAACCACCTGAGTTCAGAAATCTATTTTCTTATTCTGTGTGATGTAGCGAACTTTGAGGATGTTATCAAGAAGTTTTCTTTTTATTCATTTATACAAGAGGAAATGGTAATGTGTATCTCATAGGGTTGTCATAAATATTAAATGAAATAGCCTATTTAAAAACAATAGTGCCAATTTAGAGATGCACTCTGTAGGCACTTGTTCCCTCCATCCCTCTCTTAATGGTTTTCTGTCACCTTTCCTCTTCCTCAGGTAGAATGTACGAGGACTTCACTTATTGTCTGTCGAAACCTATACTGTGAGGGGTGCCTGGGTGGCACAGTGGGTTAAGCCTCTGCCTTCGGCTCGGGTCATGATCTCAGGGTCCTGGGAGCCTGCTTCCCCACCTCTCTCTCTGCCTCTCTCTCTGCCTGCCTCTCTGCCTACTTGTGATCTCACTCTCTCTGTCAATTAAATAAATAAACTATTTAAAAAAAAAAAAAGAAACCTATACTGTGGATAAATAAACTATTTAAAAAAAAAAAGAAACCTATACTGTGGATAACCCCACGTAATAATCCGAGGCTGAACTTGATCTAAAAGGGACGGAAGAAAATAATCTTTGCCTGATCCCAATAATTGGTGGAAAAGAAGCTGAGGGGGAGTACAGTGAGCCCAGAGACATTGGACACTCTAGAGAATCACAGAATTGTGAGCTCACTAAGATGGCTGTTGTTTGAATTGATTTGCTGGTGTGTTATATCAGCCCTAGAGGTACTACAAGAGAAAGAAAGAGATTTCCTTGATATATAATTGAAGCTAATTTTCAAATTCTTAAGAGACTGTATGACCCAATCAGTAAATTCCTATCTATCCTAACTGCCCACCCTGTGCAGCTGGGCGAACCCATTCTCATGAACTACATGAGGATGTTCAAATTTGACTATTAGAACTGCTCCATGTAAAATTCTACTGCTATCAGATTTCCCAATTTTATTGTTTTTTTTTTTAATTTTAATTCAATTAATTAACATATGTTATTGGTCTCACGGGTACAGGTCTGTGATTCATCAGTCTTATATTATACTTAGTGCTCATATAGTGCCCTCCTTGATGTCCATCACCCAGTTACCCCATCCCTCCCTCCGCCTCCCCTCCAGCAACCCTCAGTTTGTTTCCCATGATTAAGAGTCTCTTAGGGTTTGTCTCTCTCTCTCTCTGGTTTCGTCTTATTTTACTTTTTCCTGGTTTCCCCTGTGATTTTAGCTTATGCTTTGCTCATTGTACTTGATATCATCTCCTTAAAAAAATCAGAAAAACAAAAATCTGCACAACAGTTCAAATTTAAGATGTGACCTCACTAACTCCCAAAAATTCCACGAAAATTATAGTAGAGGGGTACAATGACAGTAAGAGTGTATGCCTTTTCCTCATCAAAACCCCCTTCTATCTCTCCAAAGACAATTACTGTATTCACTTCTAAAAAATCATGGTAGAGTGTCCGTCACAAAAGTTACCATCTTTGCTAATTTTAAGTGTACAGTTCAGTGTTATTAAGCACATTCATATTGTGTAAACCAAACTCCAGAATTTTCATCTTGTAAAACCTAAACTCTATACTAGTTAAACATTAGCTCCTCTCGTCCCTCTCCTTTATCCTTGGCAACCATCTTTCTATTTTTCTCTCTGTATGATTTTGACTACTATATGAACCTCATATAAGTAGAATCATATAGTATTTGTATCTTTATAACTACCTTATTTCACTTAGCATCATGTTCTCAAGGTTCATCCTGGTGGTAGCATGTGTCAGTTTCATTCCTTTTTGTATTTTTTTTTTAATTTTTTATTTTTTATAAACATATATTTTTATCCCCAGGGGTACAGGTCTGTGAATTGCCAGGATTACACACTTCACAGCACTCACCAAAGCACATACCCTCCCCAATGTCCATAACCCCACCCCCCTTCTCCCAACCCCCTTCCCCCCAGCAACCCTCACTTTCTTTTGTGAGATTAAGAGTCAGTTTCATTCCTTTTTAAGGGCAAATAATATTCCATCGTCTGTACACATCATATTTTGCTTATCCATTCATTCATTGTCAGACACTTGGGTTGTTTCCACCTTTTGTTTTCATACAGTGATTAAATTTGCAAATTACAGTGATAAAGAAAAAATTTTTATTTGTTTTTTAATTTAATTTTTTTCAGTGTTCAAAAATTCATTGTTTACGTACCATACCCAGTGCTCCATGTAATACACGCCCTCCTTAATACCCACCACCAGGCTTACCCAACCCTCACCCTTCCCTCCAAAACCCTCAGTTTGTTTGACTACAGTAAATAATGCTGCTATGAACTTGGGTGTACAGATCTTTCTTCAAAACCTTGCTTTTAATTATTTTGGTTATATGTCTAGATGTAAAATTGCAGGATCATGTGGTAATTCTATTAGATTTTTAAGGAAGCATCAAACCGCTTTCCACTGTGGCTGCACCATTTTATCTTCCTCTAACAATGTGCAAGAATTCTAGTCTCTCCACATCCTTCCCAACACTTGTTATTTTCTGTCTATTTGATAGCAGTTTTCCTAAAAGGTGGTATTTCATCATTGTGGTTTGAGGTTCAATTTACCTAATGATTAGTGATGTTGAACATCTTTTCATATACTTATTGGCCATTTTTTTAATCTTCTTTGGAGAAATGCCTACCCAAATCTTTTGCCTTTTTTTGAATTAGATTGTTTGTTTGCTTTTTTAAAATTGCTGAGTTATATATATAAAATACCAAGAATACATGTATTCTTGGTATTTACTCTTTATCAGATACATGATTTTCAGATATTTTCCTCCAGTTGCCATTTTACTATGTTCATAGTGTCTTTTGAGGAACAAAATTTTAAAGTTTTGAGGTAGTTCTATTTGTCTGTATTTTCTTTTGCTGCCTGTGCCTTTGAGGCCATTTACTGATTTTTGACATGTGTGCCAGAACCATTTAATGGCAAAAGAAGTTCCTTTAACAAATGATATTGGGCATGCAAAAGAATGAAGTTATACCCCTACTTTGCACCATACACAAAAATTGACTCAAAAATGGATCAACGATCTAAATATAGGAGCTGAACCAGAAAGTCTTGGAAGAAAACATAGTAGTAAATCTTCATAACCTTGGATTTGGCAGTGGATTCTTAGATATTACAGCAGAAGCACAAACAGCAAAAGAAAAAAAAATGGATAAAGTAGACGTCATCAAAATTTAAAATTTCGTACACCAAAGGACATAATCAAAAAGTGAAAAAATATTGTTCAGGATTAGGAAGACTATTTGTAAATTATATATCTGATAAGTGACTAATATCTACGATACGTTACAACTTTTACAACTAAACAACAAAAAAGATCCACAACCCAATTTTCAAAATTGGTAAAAGACTGGGGCCCTTGGGTGGCACAGGTGGATAAGCATCCAACTCTTGGTTTTGGCTTGGGTTGTGTTCTCAGGGTTGTGAGATGGAGCCCCACATCGGTGGAGTCTGCTTGAGATTCTCTTTTTCTCCCTCTGACCATCCTGCTTGTGTTCTCTTTTTCTCTAAAATAAATCTTTTTTTTTTTTAGTGATAAAGAACTTATTATATAAACATCTCTTCAAAGGAGGTATGCAAATAGTCAAGGAGCATATGAAAAGATGCTCACTATCCTTAATCATTAATGAAATTCAAATCAAAACTACATGAGGTACCACTTCATACCCACTAGGATGGCAACAAGAACAATGGCAAACAATAACAACAACAAAATAAGAACAACAAAATATAACAAACCCTGGTGAAAATGTGAAGAAATTGAAAATCTTGCACATTGCTGGTAATAAAGTAAAATGGTGTAGTCACTGTGGAAAATAGTGGATTCCTGAAAAATGTTAAAAATAAAATTACCATGACCCCATAATTCTATTCCTAGGTATATATCCCCCAAAACTGAAAACATATACTCCAAGTACATGTACACACATGTTCACAGCAGCACTATTCACGAGAGACAAAAGGTGGAAATAACCCATCAATGGATGAATGGATAAACAAATTATGGTATGTACACATATGGAATATTATTCAGCAACGAAATGGAATGAAGTACTGACACATGCTACAACATGGATGAAACTCAAAAATATTATAGCAGGGGTGACTCAGTTGGTAGAACATGCAACTATTGATCTCAGGGTTGTGAGTTCTAGCCCCATGTTGGGTCTATGTAGAGATTACTTAAATAAATAAATAAGTCTTTAAAAAATTGCAGTAAATTAAAGAAGTCAGATACAAAGGGTCACATATAATTCTATACATGTAATTCTATACATGTGAACAATCCAAAATAGATAAATCCATAAAGATAGAATATAATTTGTTGATTCCTGAGAGCTGGTGGGGAGGCGAGAATAGGGAGAAATTGCTTATTTGGCAAGGGGATTTTTACCTTGGAGTGATGAAATTTTTTGTAATTAGATAAAGGTGATGATTGCACAACATGGTGAATATACTATATGCCATTGAAATGGCACTTTTAAATGTGGCGTATTTTATATGATTTTTATATTATTTTATATGATTTTTTTTAAAAATCAATTTTTAAAACAAATGTTTAAAAGAAGAATATTATATTCACAGACTTGCCAGGAAAGCTGGAGAAGTAGACTTGGAAATTGACCACAAAAGGAAAGAAAAAAAAAAAAGAAGGCCAGGCAGTCAGAATTACATGACATTCACACCATAGAATTAGCCTGGAGGACTAGTGCTGCTCTGAGATTGAGGCTATGTGCCACAGTTTGCTTAGAATTTTCCTCTATTACATTATGGATGGTGCCATGGGTAACGTTATCCCTTGAAGAAGAATGTTGTGCTATTGTCAAAATATGAATTCCTCTTTGGTCCTCCATCCTTGCTTCAGTATCTCAGAGTCCTAATGGGGCACATCTGACTAGCTGAGTCTCAATTCAAGTGCCCACATTCTTGCTCAAGGGTGTTGGGAAAAGTATTCGGCTTTTTTCTGCTCATATAGGAAGAGGCAGGTCTTAACCTGATTCACCGAACACAATATTCCTTACCAAAAAAAAAAAAAAGGCTCACATGTTTAGTAGTCTTTTTCCTCCAACTGGTAAATGTCTACTGCATATTTAACCTTAATTTGGAGTTCCAGGTCATGCAGGTAGAAAATACGAGGAAAGGAGAAAAATAGCTCCATTTGCAGATGACATCCCAGTGGAAAACTGGAAATGCTAGTGAAAGACTCTAAAAACTACTGAGAACATTTGCTAAAATGGCCAGATACAAGATGAATATACAAATGCCATTAGCTGTTCTAACCCATTAGAAACGGGAATTGGAAATGTTCCCATGGGGGCACCTGGGTGGCTCAGTGGGTTAAAGCCTCTGCCTTTGGCTCAGGTCATGATCTCAGGGTCCTGGGATCGAGCCCCGCATCGGGCTCTTTGCTCAGCCGGGAGCCTGCTTCCTCCTCTCTCTCTCTGCCTGCCTCTCTGCCTACTTGTGATCTCTGTCTGTCAAATAAATAAATAAATAAATACAATCTTAAAAAAAAAAAAAAAGAAAGAAAATGTTCCCATTATTATAACATCAAAAATGCTAAATGCTTAAAAAAAATGTGATGAAAAGTTCTGTACAGCAGTCCCCTCCCTCATCCACAGTTTTGTTTTCTCTAGTTTCAGTTGCCCAAGGTCAGCTGTGGTCCTGAAGCACATGATCCTCCTTCTGACACGGTGTCAGAAGGCCAGGAGTTGCCTAATGGTACATCGTGACGGCTGGTCCTTCACTTCACTTCATCTCATCACGTAAGCATTTTATCTCATTTAACATCACAAGGGTGACTACAGTGCAACAAGATATTTTGAGAGAGAGAGAGACCATGGTCATACAACTTTCATTATAACATACTGTCTTAATTGTTCTATTTTATTAATTATTATTAATCTCTTACTGTGTCTAATTTATACATTTAAAATTTATCACAGTTACATATAGGGAAAAATGTAGTATAAATATAGGATTTGGTGGTATCTGTGGTTTCAAGTATCCTGTGGGGTCTTGGGACATATACTCTGCAGGAAAGGGGGGGAATATCATAATCTTTTAAAAAGACATAAACCAAAACTTCAAGAAATTAATTTACCATATCTATCCAGAATTGGAAGCTAATATTATAAAAGATTCAGTCCTCCCCAAATGAATACATAACATGAATAAAATGCAGATCAGAAGAGTTATTTCTGAACTAGATAAAATTATCCATATACAAAAATTCATATGGAAAAATGCATGTGGAAGAGGAAAACTCTCTAAAAATATCCAAAATATTGTGAGAAACAATAGAGAATAGCTAAAATTTTGTGAAGAACAATTGCCTTCAGATATAAAACTTACTATAAAACTACCGAAATAAGGATAGTGTAGCATAAGCGTTAGAGTAGGTAATTGGCCTAGTAAGAACAAATAGAGAGGCAGACACTAACCTGCATTATAAAGATGACTTTTTGATTTAATTGTAAAATGGTAGCTTAGTTGTGGCTTTTTTTTTTATAGTTGACTATTGAACAATACATGGTTCTGTTTGACTAAAACATGTGTGTGTGTGTGTGTGTGTGTATGTCTGTCTATACCCCGAACACACAAACACACATGCACAAAGCCTGAGAGCGTTCATGTCAAATTTTAACAGTGGTTATTTCTAGGAATGAGGATTTAAAAGGGAATAGGGAGAAAGGGCAGGGAGGGGCTTTCACTTTTTATTTGACATGCTTCTGTAGAGTTAGTTTAGGTTGCTTGGGTTTGTTTGTTTTCGTTTATAAAGAGAACAAAGGCATAGTTTGATAGAATCGACAACATATTGAGCAACCAGCATTGAATTACTTTCACTGTTCTCTGTTGAAATGTGCAGTGGGCCTAATTTATTTTTTTAATATCTGCATTCTGAATGCTGCTTCTTTAATAAAGACTTTAGCAACCCTGGGGCCTCATCGGTATGTCTGAAATATAATCTGTTCACTGCATCAGTATACAATTTTAGGCTCATTCACTTCACTATTTGACAATTTTAACTCATTTCAGACATTCCATTGGTTTTAGATTCCTTGGCACAAGCAATGTATCATATTTTTAGCCACTGTTTTGTCTGTCACTGAAGTCTTAATAATACGACATTTCTTCCCTAATAGGTCACCAAATGTTTCTATTTAGACTGGTTTCAACTACTTAGGAAAGACCATTCATTATGGATTTCAGCTTCAACTGCTCAGAATTAGTCAACATAGGTAAGTCATACTTTCCTCATCTCTGAATGATTAGAAGAGCTGCACTTCCAAATAAAATTGTGAGGCGCTATGGACATAAAATACTTCATATAGTGCTCAACACTTCGTAAATCAGTCATGAATATTATAAAGGTCTTCTGTTTTCCAATATCTGACAAAAATATTTTTCTCTGGAATTCTCCCAAATAATAATCTATTTATTAGAATGACAAAATGAGTTAAGTGTTAGGTACAAAATAGAAATATATAGGATGAGGGTAAAAACGGTGGGATAGGTTCCAACAACGCATTTTACTGGCACCATCTTGTATATGGGGGATAATACCCCCATCTATATATCCTGGTGCCATCTTGTATATAGGCGATACAGAGATAAAGTTAGTTGACCAAACTTCCTGGCTGGCATAGTAGAAACTATCAATTATGCCCAGTAATACTTCTTCACTTTCTTTCTGATAGTGGTATCTGAGATTAAAAATTACATTGCCTGGTCCCTGATGCAGCTATGTATGGCCACATGATCAAGTTGCTGGCAATGGGCCAAAAGGAGTGATTGATTGTTCCTAAAAGGGGAAGGTCTTTCCTCACCTGGCTTTTTTTTTTTTTTTTTTTTTTTTTGAGTAGTTTTAGGTTCACAGCACAATTTAGGACAAGGTATAGAGATTTCCCATATCCTTCTAGCTGAAGAGCTTTTTAAAAAGTTATTTTTAGAGGCACCTGGGTAGCTCAGTGGGTTAAATTAAGCCTCTGCCTTCTGCTTAGGTCATGATCTCAAGGTCCTGGGATCGAGCCCCGCATCAGGTTCTCTGCTCATTGAGGAGCCTGCTTCCTCCTCTCTCTCTACCTGCCTCTCCCTCTACTTGTGATCTCTCTCTGTCAAATAAATAAATAAAAAGATTTTTAAAAAATAAAAAAATAAAAAGTTATTTTTAGCATGAATGATTAGATTACATAAAGGAAATTTTGATTATTCTTTTTAGTAGTTATATATGAAAGCCATAGAATCATTGGATTGAGCCACATTAACATTTGTCTGTTCGATTATATTACTGAGTTTGAAATAGTAATTTTACAAATTTGTATTCATAGTTTTTATTGACCTAAACTGGCCACATTTAAACTGCTAATGGTTTCTATATTTACCAGATAAAGCAAAGGATGGAAAAACATTTCACTGTGAAATGTGTCATCCTCCAGGAGTTTCATCAAATTGCCTTTGCCCACTAGCTACAATAAAGCTAATGCATTTACTAACATAAAATAGTGCACTGGTTTTGTTGAGGTTTATTTACTAGTCTAATGATTATTTCAGAAAAGCCAGGACTCTAAAAGACAGCCACATGGATAATTGAATTGTAATGCGTTTTGTTTTCAATTTAGTCAGGTTAATTTCATATCTAACAAAACTAGTGCTTTTCAAATGTTGTGATTGGTTTAATATGAATGAAAAACAAATAATTTGTGAAATATTTGAACATATTAGTTCTAATACTATCTACAGTGTTTTTCAAAGTACATTTTAGTAATAAATATCAACAAGTAATTTGCTGCTCATTTGATAAATTAACTTTTATACATGAGAATGAGTGTTATAAACTTACATTTTTGTGACTAGGAAAGGTAAGATTGTTAGCTCTCTTTTCTGCAAACTTTGAGCTCTGTGACTGCTATCCATCTGAAATGGAACTTACCTAAAAGGTCACTTAATTGAGTTCTTGGTTGTCATGGAATTGGCTGGTTAAATTCTGGCCTACCTTATCATTTTGGTATCTTTTGAGAAATAGAATTTTTATTTATTAAAATTTTTATTACAATGTAGTCAACTTTATCAATCTTTATTACAATGTAGTCAAATTTATCAACATTCCATATGGTCAGTACTTTCTGCTTTCTGTTTTCTTTTTATTTTGTTTTCTGTTTCTACAGAAAACTTTCTATATCAAAGTCATCAAAGTCATTCTTCTATAGTATATATCAAAATCTTATTATTTGATCTTTCACACTTAGATTCCTAATCCACCTTAAATATTTCCATGTATGATGTGATGAAAGGTCAGGTTCTCATTTTTCTTCAGTTAGATGGGGCTTTCTCTCTCTTCTGACCTGCAATACCATCTTTTTCATAAATCAAAAATCCATTCCAGCAAAGCTGCAATGTCACTGTGTACTAAATACAATGATATGCCATCTAATTTAACAACAAAATATTTCACACTCCACTGCACCTTAAGAAAACATGACATTTGTAGCCCACTTTTACTTCCTTACTTTTTTTTTTTTTAACATAATGAGGATGTACTGGTAATAAAAAATAAAACAAAATGTTGCACATGGTGGTACACATGACACTTGAAACACTGCTCAGTTATAACCACATCATTGCAATTTATTGTGTCACCCCACAGCAGTGTGAACTAAGGACAGAGCTGCATAAGATCTCTGTTGCAATGACAGTTGACCCTTGAACAATGTGGTGGTTGAAGGTGCTGATGGACCATAGCTGAAAATCCACATATAACTTTTGGCTCCCTCAAGACTTAACTACTAATAGCCTATTATTAAATGGAAAGCCTTACTGGTAACAGGGTCAATTAACACATATTTTGTATGTGTGTATATATTGTATATATGTGTATATATTATACTATAGTCTCACATAAAGTAAGCTAGAGAAAAGAAAATGTTATTTAGAAAGTCATAAGGAAGAGAAAATATATTTACAGTATTGTACTGTATTTATAGTATAAGTTAACACCATCTGTTTATAAGATAAATGGTCTGTCAGTACCTACATCATTATTGTCTGATATGATATAAAGCATTATAGGTGTTACATATATAACTAACATTTGACATAAAAAATGAAAACATAATGAGAAAAGGAAATTTATAGTTATTTATACATTGATAAATAAGCAGCAGTATAATTGCTTTATGGTAGCCTAGTGTAATCAACACTATTGCTTCACAGTAGCCTGGCCTATATACTAATGGATGAGTTGTTATAAATTTTTTATAGCACACAATATTATAGTCATATAAATAATACAGTATTGAAAACACTGTTGCTTTTTGTAAAAAAGAAAAAAAACACTTTCCTGTGATGATAGACTGATATACAGTTTCTCCAATTATGAGAGGCATACTGTAATTCTTGAAAGCAAAGTTCTAAAGCAGGAAACTAAGACATTGTTAAGTTTATATTAACTATTACTCACCTTATGCCTATGTGAGGATGGGCTGTCCACTTCCTACCAGTCTCATAGGCAATGTTCTGTGTGATGAACCCTTGGGTGTTGCTGGTAATGGTGACACAGAAGTGTCTCACACAGTTCTTGTCCTGTGTTTATTAGGTTTTCATATGAAGACACATACACTATAGAAAAGTTTATTGGCTGTATGGCGTGATGATTAGTACTATTCATTGAGTGGAAGTGGATCATCATAAAGGTCTTCATCCTCATCATCTTCATACTGCGTGGGCTGAGGAGGAGGAGGAAGAGGAAGGGTTGATCTTGCTATCTTTGGGGTGGCAGAGGGGGAAGACATGGAGGAGGCAGGCGAGGAGGAAGGAGACACAGGCACACTCAAAGTGACTTGTGCAAACACATCATAATTTCTGACTTTTTTTTTTCACTTCTCTAAAAATATTTCTATATGGTATCAATTCTTCTTCCACCATTTGCTTTAGTTTCAGTGCCTGAGTCACAGAATGGCCCATGTTGTAGAAGTCAAAGCAGTCTTGAATAATCAAAACTCTTTTGCCAGATTGTCTAACATCAACTTGTTTTCTAACACGGCTTCTTCCATGTCTCTTTCCTTGCTGTCTGACGCTGGTTCCAAAGCACTCATCTCTGTCACGTCATCTTCTGTTCATTCCTCTGATGTGATGTGTATTAGCTCTCGAGTTTCTCCAAGATCCATATCTTGAAACTCTCACCTTTATTGCCATATCCACAATCTCCTTCATGATTTCCCTGATTGGTTCTGTCATAAATCCTGTGAAGTCATGCACAAAATCTGGGCAGTTTTTTCTAGGAGGAATTTATAGTTTCTGGCTTGATGTTTTCATGGGTTTTCCTAGAACAATGACAGCATCTTTGATGGTGATCCTTCCAGACTTTAACAGTGTTCTCTGGAGGTTCTCTTCCATAGCACTGACAATCTTTTCTGTAGAGTACCATGTGTAATCAACCTTAAAAGTCCTTTTGACCCCTTAATCTAGAGGCTGAATTAGAGACACTATGTTTAGAGGTTAAGTAGACTACTTTGGTGCTTTCAGTGTTGAAGTCTGGGTGGCCAGGGGTGTTGTTCAACATCAAAAGAAATTTAGGTGACCAGGTGGGATTTATCCACGGGATGCAAATGTGGGTCAACATTTGCAAATCAATCAGTGTGATAGAACAAATCAAAGGGAAGAGAGAAGAACCACATGGTCCTCTCAATTGATGCAGAAAAAGCATTTGACAAGATACAGCATCCGTTCCTGATTAAAACAATTCAAACTACAGGGATAGAGGGAATATTCCTTATCTTCATAAAATCTAGCTATGAAAAACCCACAGTGAATATCATCCTTAATGGGGGAAAGCTGACAGTCTTCCCTTTGAGATCAGGAACATGACAAGGATATCCACTCTCGCCATTGTTGTTCAACATAGTACTAGAAGTCCTAGCAACAGCAATCAGACAACAACAACAATAACAAAAATAAAAGGTATTCAGATTGGCAAAGAAGAAGTCAAACTCTCTCTCTTCACAGATGACATGATACTTTATATGGAAAACCCAAAAGACTCCACCCCAAATTACTAGAACTCATACAGCAATTCAATAATGTGGTAGGATACAAAATCAATGTACAGAAATCAGTTGCTTTCTTATACACTAACAGGGAAACTGTAGAAAAGGAAATAAGAGAATCATAGCACCAAGAACCATAAGAAACCTGGGCATAAACCTAACCGAAGACATAAAGGATCTGTACTACAAAGAACTACAGAACACTCATAAAAGAAATTGAAGAAGACACCAAAAGTTGGAAGAGCATTCCATGCTCATGGATCAGAAGGATAAACATTGTTTGAATGTCTATACTTCTTAGAGCCATCTGTACTTTCAATGCCATCCTGATTAAAATATCATTGGCATTTTTCAAAAAGTTGGAACAACAATCCTAAAATTTGTATGGAACCAGAAGAGATCCCCGAATTGCCAAGGAAATGTTTAAAAAGAAAAACAAAACTGGGGGCATCATATTGCCTGATTTCAAACTTTACTACAAATCTGCGATCATCAAGATAGCATGGTACTAGCACAAAAACAGACACAAAGACCAGTGGAACAGAGTAGAGAGCCCAGATATGGACCCTCAACTCAATGGTCAAATAATTTTCAACAAAGCAGGAAAAAATATACGGTGAAAAAAAGACAGTCTCTTCAATAAATGGTGCTGGGGAAATGGGACAACTATGTGTAGAAGAATGAAACTCGGCCATTCTCTGACACCATATACAAAGATAAACTCGATATGGATAAAAGGCCTCATAGTGAGATAGGAATCTATCAAAGTCCTAGAGGAGAACATAGGCAGTAACCTCTTCAACATTGGACACAGCAAATTCTTTCAAGATATGTCTCCAAAGGCAAAAGAAACAAAAGTGAAAATGAACTTTTGGGACTTCATCAAGATCAAAAGCTTCTGCACAGCAAAGGAAACAGTCAACAAAACAAAGAGGCAACCCATGGAATAGGATAAAATACTCACAATTGACACTACAGTCCAAGATCTATAAGATCTCCTCAAACTCAACACACACAAAACAGATAATCACGTCAACAAATGGGCAGAGGACATGAACAGACACTTCTCCAAAGAAGACAAACAAATGGCTAACAGAAATGAGATAATGTTCATCATCATTAGCCATCAGGGAGATTCAAATGAAACCACATTGAGATACCACCTTACACCAGTTAGAATGGCCAAAATTAACAAGACAGTAAATAAGTGTTGGAGAGGATATAGAGAAAGGGAATCTTACGCTGTTGGTGGGAATGCAAGTTGGTACAGCCACTTTGGAAAACAGTGTGGAGATTCCTTAAGAAATTAAAAATAGGGGTGCCTGGGTGGCTCAGTGGGTTAAAGCCTCTGTCTTCGGCTCAGGTCATGATTCCAGAATTCTGGGATCGAGCCGCATATTGGACTCTCTGCTCAGCGGGGGGCCTGCTTCCTCCTCTCTCTCTGCCTGCTTCTCTGCCTACCTACGATCTCATAGAGTCACCCTTTGACCCTGCAATTGTACTACTGGGTATTTACCACAAATATACAGATGTAGTGAAAAGAATGGCCACCTGTACCCCAATGTTCATAGCAGCAATGGCCATAGTCACCAAACTGTAGAAAAAAACAAGATGCCCTTCAATGGACAAATGGATGAAGAATATATGGTTCATATACACTATGGAGTATTATGCCTCCATCAGAAGGGATGAATACCCAACTTTTGTATCAACATGGACGGGACTGGAAGAAATTATGCTGAGTGAAATAAGTCAAGCAGAGAGAGTCAATTATCATATGGTTTCACTTATTTGTGGAGCATGAGGAATAACACGGAGGACTCTGGGAGGTGGAGAAGAGAGGTGAGTTGGGGGAAATCAGAGGAGGAGATGAACCATGAGAGACTGTGGACTCTGAGAAACAAACTGAGGGTTTTGTGGGGGTGGGTGGAGGGTGAAGTGAGTCTGGCAGGGGGTATTATGGAAGGCACATATTGCATGGAGCACTGGTGTGGTGCATAAACAATGAATTTTGGAACACTGAAAAAAATTAAATTTCAAAAAAGAACTTCAAAAAAGGTTCCTTACTGGCAAGGTACTTCCTGATGTCAGGGACAAAGCATCAACGGAACCAATTCAGAAAAAGGGTTCTCACTGTTCAGACTTTCTTGTTATACAACCAAAAGACTGGCAGCTAGCATTTATCTTTTTCTTTCAAGGCTCAGGACTTAGCAGTTTTATAGATGAGGGCAGTCTTGGTCATAAATCTGACTGCATTTGCACAGAACAGTAAAATTAACCTCTCCTTTCCTGCCATAAATCCCAGTGCTCACTTCTCTCCCTTACTAATAAATATTCTTCGTGGCATCTTTTTTTCCAGAATAGGACACTTTTGTCTGCATTAAAAATCTGTTCAGGCAGATATCCTTTTCTTCTCAATGACTTTCTTAATGGTGTCTGGGAACTCATCTGCTGTCTCTTGGTTGGCAGAAGCTACTTCTGTTATCTTGACATTTTTAAAGTCAAACCTCTCTCTAAAATTATCGAACCAATCTTTGCCGGCATTAAATCCTTCAGTTTTAGATCCTTCACCTTGCTTTTGCTTTAAGTTGTCATATAAAGACTTCGCTTTTTCTTGAATCATGTTAGAGTGTGTGTGTGTGCATGTGTGTGTGTATATATATGCCTTTCTTATAGCAATGCTGCACGTATAGAAAAGCTGCATTTTCAAAATGAGATAAAAAGGTATTTCACAAAAGTACAAGGTTTTCATGTTTACTGACAGGGATGGCTTCACAACTTTCCTTTTCTTTCTTCAGTGGTCCCTAACAGCGGATGAATTCATTTTGAAAGTTTGGGCAACCATGGCTGCAGATCTCAGTTTATGGTATATATCAAGCAGCTTCACTTTTTTCCTGCAATGTCATGACTTTTCTCTGCTTTTCTGAGGACTTCCAGCTCCACTGGTGGCATTTTGAATGGGTCCCATGTGTTCTTTATTCAAGGTTTATGATATTCCACTAAAAATGATGAAAAATGGACAAGAACTGCAAAAGATCACTTTTTACTGGGATGCACAATTTATTGGAGAGAAAGACTGGTCATGAGATGATTAGCATCACACAGCATTTTATTTTATTTTTTTAATATATTTATTTATTTGCCCTAACAGAGAACAACAAACAGACTCAAGAGATACAGCATAGAAGCAGTGGTTTTAAAAATACCTGGGATATACAGGAGGGAGTTTTTTACTAATCTTTGACCTTGTGCCTGAGGGACAGGGACATTGGGAGACTTCTCCAGGAACAAAGGAGCTGGCCAGCACCATTTCCTTACACTCTTGGCCACCTGCATGTACCAATGCAGCACGGATACTCACTACCTAACTTGCTAGCAACATGTTCTACTCACTGTTTCCTTATTGGTTTTCTGTTTGGATGATCTCCTACTGTTATTGTATTACTATCAATTACTTCCTATATTTTATTAGCTTCTTTATGTATATATAATCAATTTACAGAAATCAATTGCATTTTTATACACTAATAATGAAACACCAGAAGAAATTAAGAGAACGATCCCATTTATAATTGCACCAAAAAGAATAAAACACCTAGAAATAAACTTAACCAAAGAAGTGAAAAGTGAAAAGAGAAAGACCTATACTCTGAAAGCTATATAACATTGATGAAATAAATTGAGGATGACACAAAGAAATGGAAAGACTTCAGCACTCAAGGATTGTAAGATCAAATACTGTTAAAATGTCCACACTACCCAAATCTATGGATGCAATGCAATCCCTACCAAAAATACCAACAGCATTTTTCAGAGAACTAGAATAAATATTATAATCTGTATGTAACCATAAAAGACCCTCAAAACCAAAGCAGTCTTGAAAAAGAACAAAACTGGAGGTATCACAATTCCAGATTTCAAGATATACTACAAAGCTGTGGTAATCAAAACAGTATGGTACTAGCACAAAAAAAGACAAGTAGATCGATGGTCCAAATAGAGAGATGATAAGATGGTCAAAATGGAGAGCCCAGAGATAAACCCATGATTATATGGTCAGTTAATCTTTTTTTTTTTTTTAAAGATTTTATTTATTTATTTGACAGAGAGATATCACAAGTAGGCAGAAAGGCAGGCAGAGAGAGAGAGAGGAGGAAGCAGGCTCCCTGCTGAGCAGAGAGCCCGATGCAGGACTCCATCCCAGGACCCTGAGATCATGACCTGAGCCGAAGGCAGTGGCTTAACCCACTGAGCCACCTAAGTGCCCTGGTCAGTTAATCTTTGACAAAGAAGGAAGAATATGCAATGAAAAATGATAGACTCATCAACAAATAGTGTTGGGAAAAACAGAACAGCTATGTGCAAAAGAATGGAGCTGGACTATTGTCTCACACTGTACACAAAAATAAACTCAAAATGGCTTAAGGACCTACATGTGAGACCTGAAACCATAAAAATCCTAGAAGAGAGCACAGACAATAAATTCATGGACATCAGCCATAGAAACATTTTTCTAGATATGTCTTCTGAGGCAAAAGAAACAAAAGCAAAAATAAACTATGGAGACTACATCAAAATAAAAAATCTGCATAGTGAAGGAAACAATCAACGGCATCCTACGGAATGGGAGAAGATATTTGCAAATGACATAACCTACAAAGGGTTAATATTCAAAATATATAAAGAATTTATACAACTCAACTCCCCAAAAATAAATAATCCAATGAAAAAATGGGTAGAAGAAACAGACATTTCTCCAAAGAAGACATACAGATGGCCAACAGATCCATGAAAAGATGTTCAATGTCAGTCATCATCAGGGAAATGCAAATCAAAACTACAATGAGATACCACCTGTCAGATTGGCTAAGCTAAAAAACACAGGAAACAACAGGTATTGGTGAGGACATGGAGAAAGGGAAACCCTCTTGCACTTTTGTTGGGAATGCAAACTTGTGCAGCCACTCTGGAAAACAATATGGAGTTTCCTCAAAGATTTACAAATAGAACTATAACAGTAATCACACTACTGTGTATTTACCCCAAAAATATAAAAATATAGATCATAGGGAAACATGTACCCCTGTTTATAGCAGCATTATTTACAATAGCCAAACTACGAAGTAGCCCAAGTGTCTATCAAAGATGAATGGATAAAGAGGTGGTACACACACACAGGAATACTATTTAGCCATAAAAAAGAATGAAATCTTGCCATCTGCAACCAGATGAATGGATCTAGAGAATATAATGCTAAGTGAGATAAGTCAGTCAAAGACAGATACCATATGATTTCACTCATATGTGGAATTTAAGAAACAAAACAAATGAACATCAAAAAAGAGACCAAAAAACAGACTCTTTACTAGAAGCTGATGGTTATCAGAGGCGAGGTTGGTGGTAGGAAGGGTGAAACAGGTGATGGGGGTTAAGATTATACTTACCATGAGCACTGAGTTGTTGAATCACTATATTGTACATCTGAACCTAATATAGCACTGTATGTTAACTATATTGGAATTAAAATTATGAAAGGAATTTTTAAAAAGCCATATTCTATGTATCTCAGTTGTAGATTCATGCTGTACATATTAAACATTCTGAAAACTTCCACAATAAAGAAAATTATCTTTGCCTAATCCAGCTGTAAAGAACCTATGTTTGCCCAAGTACTCTTTAGTTACACAACACACCTATTTACATGCCTTAGAACCAAGATATAATATATACTTTGAGAAATTTTGGTATGGTCTACTTATTTTACAAATGAGTAAAATAAAGTAACAAAGTGCTGAGAGTAATAAAAAAAAAAAGTCTTATTTTTCCAGAAATGGTCTGAGCATTTATTGGTTCTATCAGTAGTAAGAACAAGAACCAGTTTAAAAAGATCCCAATCTTTCAATAACTTCACATCAGTAGTCAATGATCACCCCTTCCACGAGTCAGCCAACCAAAAACAACCTTACTCTAGTACACATGCTTCTGAAAATAGCCAGTCAGCAATAGTTTCATTTAACTAACTATACAAAAACAGAGGTTAACCAATCCCTAACCACTTCTTACAAGTCTTCAAGTTTATATATAATGAAAAAAAATATTGAGATCAGGTTTCTGGGGAAAGGTGTAAATAACATTAATTAGTTCAAAACAATTTTCCATCAGAATCTATTGGTTTCTACTATACTTTCAGGTGAGAATTTTGTTCAAAACCTGAGGAAGTCTAGCTGAGAGTAAACTGTGTACTCTTGAAACTTGGTAGCTGTGCTATAATACGGGTATTTGGAGGAGAGATCACATCTTCCTCACTCTGAAGGAATTTTAGGCTTTTCGAATAAAAACAAGTTCCAGAGACAGCGCATTTGGCTACAAAAGTTTAATCTCAGGGATGAATCCAGAGATTCATAGGTCTTTATCTTTTATCTATTGGCTCTTTATATCTGAAAGGAGCTTTAAAAGCCTAGCTATTATTCTGACAATAAAATTTTGGTTGGTTGCTTAACTCCTGAGAATTAAAAGGTTCTTGTCCTCTGTTATAGGAAAGTACTCCTTGTTCTCTGCACATAAATCAAGTAAACTCCAGAGTCAAGTTTTAAACCCACCTAAACCTATCAATGACAATGTTGCATTAGTAACTGTGCTTCTGAAAGCCAGAACTTTCATCACCAACTTGATACTTTTAGCGTGTTCTTAGTGCCCTTCTCAAGTTACAAGTTAGTCAATCATTCAACTCTTTATTGAATGCTTATTATGTGCTATGAAGCTCTAGGTCAGTAGTTCTTAACTTGGACCATATATAAACCAACTATAAGGATTTAAAATCATGATGCTCAGGTCCTGTTCGTGGAAATTCGTCTAGTGTGTACCCCGAGTAGTGAGTTTTTTTTTATAGAGCTAGGCTGATTTTAAACCTGTAACTATTGAAACCCAGGGTCTTAAAAAGATATTTGTACACCTATGTTCATAGCAGTATTATTCATGATAGCTAAAACATGGAAACAACTCAAGTGTAAATCTACATATTAATGGATAAATAAAATGTATATACATGTAACTGAATATTATTCAGCCTTAAAAAGGAATAAAATTCTTAAAATGCTACAACACGGATCGACTTTGAAGAGATTATGCTAAGTGAAATAAGCTAATTATAATAGATAAATAGTGTATGATGTCACTTATGAGTAGTCAAAATCAAGAGATAGAAAGTAGAATAGTGGTTACCAGGCCCAAAGGGAAGGGAGAATAAGGAGTTATTGTTTAATGTATTTATTTCAATTTTGCAGGATAAAAAGTCCCAGAAATGGATGGTGGTGGTTACTCAACAACATGAATGCAATTAATACCACTGAACTCTACATTTTAAGGTAGTTAAGGTGATAAATTATATGTATTTTACCGCCAAGAAAGAATTGAAAAACAGGGGCACCTGGGTGGCTCAGTGGGTTAAGCCTCTGCCTTCGGCTCAGGTCATGATCCCAGGGTCCTGGGATTGAGCCCCGCATCGGCCTTTCTGCTCAGCCAGGAGCCTGCTACCCCCTCTCTCTCTGCCTGCCTCTCTGCCTACTTGTGATCTCTGTCAGTCAAATAAATAAATAAAATATTTAAAAAAAGAATTGAAAAATAATCTTTGGCCATAGATAAATGGTTTACTTCTGGACTCACAATTTTATTTCTTTGATCAATATGCCCATTCTTATGCCAAGCCTACTTGTCATAATTATGTAGCATTGTAATAAGATTTGAAATCACGAGATGTGAGTCCTCCAACTTGTTTTTCTTTTTTGAGATTGTTTCAGCTATTTGAACATTTGCAAATCCATATGAATTTGAGGATTGGCTTTTCCAGTTCTGGGAAAAAAAAAAAAAAAAAGACCATTGAAATCTTGCTAGGGATTGCACTGAATCTGTAGATTAGTATGGGTAGTACTGCCAATGTAGCAATATTAAACTTTCTAATCCAGAAGCATAGGCTCTCTTGCCATATATTTAGGTCCTTTTTAATTTCTTTCAACAATGTTTTATAGTTTTCAGTATACAAGACTTTCACCTTCTTGGTTTCATTTATTCCTAGTATTTTACTTTTTTGGATGCCATTATAAGTGAAATTTTTTTCATAACTTCCTTTTTGGATTATTCACTAGTAGTATATAGAAATACAATTAATTTCTGAATGTTGATCTTGTACCCTACAACTTTGCTGAATTTGTATCCTAGCTGTAGTATCAAAATTATCACCTAGTCACTGGTCAGGAAATGATTATTTTTTTTCTCTGGTATCCTCAGCCCAGATTTAGGCAGCCTGAAATGAGGAAATGGTCACTGGTGTGGTGAGAGATTGGTTCCAGAGAAGTCTTCTAGCTCAGGCTCAAAGAGAAAGGGTGTCTTCTGGTAGCTACAGGACTCCACAAGCATCAAAAATATTATCATGTTGCACAAGTTCCCTTATATTCTTAGTTTTGAGTTTTTATCATGAAATGGTGTTGGATTTTGTCAAATTTTTTTTTTTTTGCATCAGTTCCAGTGATTATGTAGTGTTTTTTCATCATTCAATTAATGTAATATGGTACATTGATTTATATTCTATGTCGAACTAACCTTGCCCTCCTGGAATAAATTCCATTTGGTCAGAGTGCTCAGCCTATTAATATGCTGCTGGATTTGGCTTGCTATGAGGATTTTTGCATCTATATTCATAAAGGACATTGATTTCTAGTTTTCTTGTAATGTCTTTAAATGATGTTGGTATCAAGGTAATGCTAGTCTCACAGAATGAGTTACAAAGTGTTCCCTCTTTTACTTTTTGGAAAAGTTTGAAAAGGATTGGTGTTAACTTTTTAAAATTCTATGGTATAATTTACGAGGGAAGCCACTTGGCCCTGGACCTTTCTTTGTTGAGAGGTTCTTTAATTACTGGTTGAATCTTTTGTGATAACTCCGTTAACTTTTCTATTTCTTCTTGATTTAATTTTTATAATTTGTTTATTTCTAGGAATTTCTGTATGTTACTTAGATTATTTAATTTTTTGATATGCAAGTGTTCATAGCATTCTCTTATAATCTTTTTCATTTCTCTAAGGTTAGTAGTAATGTCCCCATTTTCATTTCTAATGTGGGTTGTTGTTGTTTTTTGTTTTTTTGTCTTCTTATATTTATTTTGTAAGCTATTTTTTTTTATCTTCAATCAGCCAGAGTAGACTTTCTGTGATTTGTAACTAAGAAGCCTGAGTAACATGGCAGACATCCCTGACTTGTTCTTGACTTAGTGAAATTTTAAAGTGTTGGCTTCTCCCTGAAATTGTACTTAGATTAAAATTCTGTAAGTCAGTCAGAGAAAGAAAAATATCATGTGATTTTGTGAAATTTAAAAAACAAAATAAATGAGCATAAGGGGAAAAAAAGAGGAAAGTAGAAGAAACAGATTCTTAACTACGGAGAACAAACTAAGGGTTACCAGATGGAAAATGAGTGGGGGAATGGGTGACATAGGTGATGGGGATTAAGGAGTAAACTTGTGATGAGCACAGGGTATTGTATGGAAGGCTGAATCACTAAATTATACACCTTGAAGCTAATATAATACTGTATGTTAACTAGTTGGAATTTAAATAAAAACTTAAAAAGCTGTATGGAAACTTTCAGGGAAGCTTTGGCCTAGTCTTGCAAGTGTTTACACATCAAACTCGTTTGATTTTTAAAAAATGAATAAACAGCCTTCCTTGTTATTTCTGTTTTTAATTACAAAATTATAAGGATTCAAATTTGGGGGTAAGGTGGAACAAGCACACTCCATTCTGATTTTCCTATTGTATGCAGCTATAAAACCAGGACAGAATGAATGCAACACCTTTTGAGAACTCTGAAAAGCAGACACAAGTAGGTCGAGTGGAGGAAAAGGACAGAATTCAAAGTATCACTTAATCAGTGGTGAGTGAACCATTTTTCTCCCTCTGATAGCCCTCAGCCTGATTTTGGCAGCCTGAAATGAGGAAATGGGCACTGGTGTGGTAAGAGGGAGGTGTCAGAGAAGGTTTCCAGCTCAGGCACACAGAGTCTCTGGTAGCTCTAGGACCCCACAAGCACCAAAAACTGAGGGAGACAAACTTTCCAATCAGGGGAGTTATCGTCTCAAAATGGTGAGGGGATCCCCATTGCTTTTTTCACTCCCTCTGACTTCCCTTCTCTACTTAGCCCTGGACATCGGTGCAGTTATGGTGAGTGTTTGCAAGAAATGAAATAAAGCCCCAGCATTCTAAGTGGAGGATCAAAAAGGAGTCCCATGGAATTTGTAAGTACCGAGGAGAGTTAAGAGTAAGAGGGAGAAGCTTTTGATAAGTACCTGATAAAATTGTTAATGAACTCCTGATATCACTTCTGAGGAGTGCATGTGTGGTCCTGTTCATAAACAATATACCAAAGACTGAGAACTCAAAAAAGAGAGGGATGACCATTCAGGACTCTGGCCACGGAACAGAATATGTGTGAGACAGATTTGAATAAAACTGTGAAGGCTTTGAAAATGGGAGTGACATTGAAACCATACTCACAGATGGCTGGTTGGAACTTGCAACCTGAACCCAACCAGGTTAATTGCCAGCTAAAACAAAAATACCAACATTCTCCATATGAGTAAAACAAAACACAGAGTCTCATAATATTCAAAATGTCCAAGATACAATCCGGAATACAAAGCCTATAAAGAACCAGACAGATCTGAACTTACATGAGAAAGAGACAATCAACACATACCAATGCTGATTTGATACAGATGTTTGAATTATCTGTCAAAGCACAGGAGAAGCTATTATAAAATTGTTCCTGGAATAGAGACAAACATTCTTAATATGAACATGAAGATACAAAGTCTTAGTAAAGAAATGGAAGACAAAACAAAGAACCAAATGAAAATTTTATAATAAAAAAATACAGTATTTAAAAAATCTGACTAGAATGAATGGATTCAATAGCAGAATTGAGAAAGCAAAATGAATAATTTAATCAGAAGATAGACCAGTAGAAATTATCTGGTCTGAAAACAGAAAAATATTTTTTAAAAAAGTACAGAGCCTACAGAACCTGTGAAACAAAACCAAACTAATGTTTGTGTTATCTGAGTTTCAGACAAAGAGAGAAATCAATTATAGCTGATACCATTCACTAAGATGGCTATTATTAACAAACCCTGAAATTAATACATGTTGGTGAGGATGTGGAGAGATAAGAACCTTTATTCATCGTTATTGGGAATTTAAAATGGTGCAACCACTGTAGAAAAGTTTGGCAGTTTCACAAAATGTTGAATATAGGAATTATAATATAACTCAGCAATTCCACTCTGAGGTGTATACTCAAAAAAACAGAAAACAGGATTCAAACACACAGGACTTGTACACAAATATTCATAGCAGAATTATTCACAGTGGCTAAAAAGTCAAAACAAGCCAAATATCCAATCAACATAAATGGACAAACAAAATGTAGCATATACATGCAACGGAATATTAGTCATAAACAAGAATGAAATTCTGATATAAGCTGCAACATGGATGAACCTTGAAAACATTACGCTAAGTGAAAAAAATGCAGATATAAAATAATACAGACAAACATGGTATGATACCACTTTTGGAAGGTATTGGAATATACAAATTCACAGAGAAGAGAAGTTACCAGAACTTACCAGAACTAGATGGTGGGGGAAAGGGGAATTATACCAAATGGATACAGAGTTTCTGTTTGGGCTGATGAAAAATCCTGGAAATAGATAGCAGCGATCCTTGTACAACATTGATAATATACTGTATAGCACTGAATTGTATACTTAAAAATATTAAAATAGCACACCATCCTATATTATTGTATTATTAAGTGTAAAATTACCAAATTGTAACTCTGAAACTAATATTACACTGTATGTTAACTAGAATTAAAAACTTTTTAAAAATGTTAAAATAGTAAATTTTATATTGTGTATATTTTACCACAATAAAAAGGGTTCCCTTTGCCTGAAAACTTCCCAAATTTGGCAAAAGACAGAAATGTACAGATTCAAGGAGTTCAGCAAATCCCAAATAGCATAATCCCAAAGAAATTCAGACCCAAAGATGCCATATCCAAACTGCTGAAAACTAAAGACAAAAAAAAAAAACAATTTGAAAGCAGTAAAAGAAAAACACCTTGATATAAAGGAACAATAATTCAAATAACTGCAGATTTTTACCAGAAACCATGGAGACCCAAAGTGGCACAACACTTTTTAAAATGCAGGGGAAAAAATCTGTCTACCTAAAATTCTATATCTAGTTAAAATATTATTTAGGAATCAAGGTGAAATAAAGACATTCTCAGATGAAAGTAAGCTAAGAGAATTATCATCAGACCTACTGTAAAAAAAATTACTAAAGAAAGTTCTTCAGACAAAAGGAAAATGATACCAGAAGAAAACTTTGCATATTATTAATAATGGATGAGCAAAAGAAATGGTAAGTTTCTGAGTAAATATAATAGATCATTCTCTCAAGTTCTCCAAAAAGTATTTGACAGTTGAAACAAAAATTATAACATTATCTAATGGAGTGGTCAATTAATATAGGTGTAATATATATATATATATATATTACACCTATATTCATATATATATATATATTACACCTATATTACACCTATATATATATATTACACCTATATATATATATATATATGAGATAAATAAAACATAAAACAAGGAGGATAAAAGGACATATGATGGTAAGTATTCTACATTAAACTTTAAGAGGTAAAATATTTATTCTAAGTAAAATGTTAAAGCTAAGAATGCAAATTGTGCAGCTACTCTGGAAAACAGCATCTTATCAAGTTAAATATGCACTTACAATGTGACTTAGCAATCCTTCTCCTAGGTAATTATTCTACAGAAAGAAAAACTTACGGTTACACAAAAATATGTATATGAATGTTTATATCTATTTATTTTAGATATTTATTTGTAATCTCCACACTGTATTTCTAATCACCAAACTCTATTAATAATATATTTATAATCACCAAACAGGAAACAATTCATATGTCCTTTAATGGATTAATAGATAAACAAACTTGGTTTATAAATATAATGGATTACTACTCAGCAATAAAAAAGAATCAACCATTTATATATGCAACAGCTGTATAAATCTCATAGTCATTACACTGAGTGAAAGAAGCCAGTCTCAAAGGTTACATAAGGTAGTATTCTATTTATAGGACATTCTGGAAAAGACAAAACTATGGTAACAGACCATAATATCAGTGATTGCAATATAGAAAAATTGAAGAACTGAAAGGAGTAACAGGTGAATCAGAGTGATATTTTACCTCACATTATACCCAGTAAGCGACAGAACAAGTAGACAAAATCAGTAGGATATAAAGAGATTTGAATTACAAAATTAAGAAAATTGACCCAGTGGACATATAGCCAACAACTACAGAGTATATATATACCTTTTAAGTATACATGAAAAATTGACATTTACTCAGTCATAAAGATAATCTCAGCACACTTGAAAGTTTGAAAATCACAGAGAGTATATTCTCTGATATACTACTACAATATAGATACCATACATACCCAATGGAATCAATAAAATTAAAGAGATTGATCATAGCAGGTGTTGGTGACAATTTGGAACAACTAAAACACTTGTATAATGCTGATGAGAATATTAAGCAATGTGGCCCTTTGGAAAACAGTGCAAGAGCTTCCTAAACAACTGAACATGCATTTGCCAAGTGACCTAGTAATCCCAGTCCTCAGTATTTACCAAAGGTAAATGAATCATTTATCCATTTAAAGATTTGTATACAATGTTACTACAAATTCAGTGCTTAAAATTGGTATTTTTGAATAATCAAATCACTAATAGTTCAAAATGCCAAAGGTATATAAGGGTATGAAGTGAAAAGTCTTCATCACCCCTGTCTCTCAGGCATCTACTTCCTTTCCCTACTTAAGTAATCCTTGTTTAAATAACTCCCACAGAGCTGTTTTGTACATAGAAAAGCAAATCTGTAATGTGTCTATGTGCATGCACACACATGTGGTGTACCAAGTACCAAGTACCAAGAATGGAATGATATACACCAGGGTTATTAACACTGGTTACTTTGGGTGTGTAGGGTAAGGGGGAAAGAACTAAGAAATGAAGAAAATCTGTTAACTTTTTAAAATACAGATCTGCATCATTTAACTGGGTTATCTAATTCTAGTCAGGAACACAGGATTTTAAGAAGCAGATTTCCTACCTGATTACCTTTGGCAAATTTCTTATTCTTTATGCCTCAATATCCTCATTTACAGACGGAAGTACTGATAGTTTCTACCTCCTAAGACCTAGAGGCAAATTATAACAAATAATTGATATAAAGGACTTTTAGCCTAGTGTCTGGCATATAGAAAATGATTAGTAAAGGTTAACTATAAAAAATAATAACCTTAAACTCATTTTAAAAAACAAAATGATTCAGAAGGGCCCAAACATCCAAATAAAGAAGCTAGACAGAGAATAACAAAATATACTTAAAGAGATGTGTAAGGGACACTTCAGTTCAAGAGTGTTATAAACCCATGCTTTAAACTCTCCTCCTGCTCTATATATGTGGATTATAGATTAGGTCAACAACAAGAAAAAGACAAACTCATGTTCAAACATAAAATGAATACTTCTCTGGGTCAGAAACAGAAGACAATAGTGACATGGAGCCAAAGCCACAGCCCCGCAGATTTCTGGGTCCACAAAGCAACTAGAAGCCAGTGGGATTTTTTTACTCATTGGAATTGACGAAAGCATTCCATATGTGGCATGGAACCATGGTCTAAGTGGGCTCTGCAAAAGTGATTGTGATCACTATCTGATGTTACTGCTTATGTAAATCTGTATAACTTCATTATTAGTAGAATCAACAGAGAAAACTGCACAGACACCTGAGCAAAGCTACATCCTGCCCAAGATACTGGGCCAGCTGCACTCTCAAGCCACTTTGGGGCAGGAGTTTCTAGACATGGAAACCCAGTTCTGGAGTAGGGTCCTGGATGACTAAAGGGAGGAAACCACAAAACTGCCAAACAGAGAGGGGTGATCAAAGAGAAGTGGGGGAGGTGGGGGGAGCAGGAGACTTCCAGTGAACATTGAATCTTTAGATAAAAATTCCACACCATCTGATGGAAATAAACATTAAGAAAGAAAACCAAGAACAGAATAAGAAATAACCAAAAATTCTGGACAAATATTTTTAAAAATCTTCTTAAATAGGTCCTAATCTAGTAAAAAAGAGGGAAAGCTCAGGAGGAGAAACTTACTGCAGGCAGGAACCCAGAGAGTTTGAGCACTGAAGTTGACTTCTGCTTTGAGAGTACTTGCTCAACTGGAGGAACCTGAGCATTATACAGCCTATCCCTGGTGAAGGAAAATAAAGCTCATGTCTAGTAGGAGACTAGCTTACAAAGCTGAGAACACAAAGGTCTACATCTTAGTGTAAGGATGAATTAGAAATACTCACTTACCTTCAACCACTGGTACAGGAAAAAAAAAAAAAAAATATATATATATATATATATATATATCTCAAACTGTGACTTGTCTGGAGTAAGGAGGATCTCCCCTGAGAATTTGTATTTATAAACTAAGAAAATTTGTGTAGCTATTTCAAGCAAAATAACTTGAACAAAATAACAAAAATGTTAAGCATTACCTGATTTGATAAAGAGGGTCACTATAAAATAGAGCTCAATTCACCAGGAAAATAAGCTATGGTTGTATGTACATTATATATAATCTTACAGAAGTTGATAAATTACAACTATAAACTGATAAACCCAACACCAGAGTCTGGGAGATTTTAAAATATTCCCTTTAGTAACTGATCAAGGGGAATAAAAAATCAGTAAGACTACAGAAAATGTGAACATAGTTAAGTAATTTGATCTCAAGTGTATACCTTCTGCCCACAGGACTTCTTTCAGTGTTCCTTAGATTGCAGTCTCCTGATGATAAATTCAGAAAAAGTCTGCCTTTGTTTTTGAAAAGCATTTTTGCTAGGAATATAATTCTAGGTTGACAGGTGTTTTTTTTTTTTCCTTTTTCGGTGCTTTTAAGGAAATCTGATGTCATCCTCATCTTTGTTCCTCTGTATGTCATGATTTTTTATCTAACTACTTTAAATTAAATTTTTATCTGGCTGCTTAAAATTTTCTCTTTATTACTGGTTTTCAGCAATTTTATCATGCTGCCTTTGTGGTTTTTCTTCATGTATCATGTACTTGGGATTTGTTGAGCTTCTTAGATCTTCAGGAGTACAGTTTTCATGCTTGGAAAATATTAGGCCTTGATGCCCAGCAGCTCAATGGATTGTTTCTATTGCTATCTTAAAACTCTCTGAACTTTTCTTCTGCTGTCTCTGATCTGCCATTAATCACATCAGCATAATTTTTATCCCAGAGGTAGTTTTTATCTTTAATATTCAATTTGGATTTTTAAATATCTTAGTTTTTTAAAGATAATTCTATTAACTGTTTTAATGTCCTGTCCTAATTCTGAAATCTGTATCAGTTCTGGGTCAATGTTGACCAGCTATTTTCCTCATTATGACTATGTTTTCCTGCCTCTTTGTATGCCTCATAGCCTTTTACTGGATGCCAAACATTGTGAATTTTACTTTTGTGGATACTCAACATTTTTGTATTTCTTTATATCTTCTTGAGTTTTGTTCTGGGATATAGTACACTAGAAATTACTTGACCCTTTCAGATCTTGCTTTTGTGATTTGTTAGTTGGGTACAGAGCAATGCCCAGTCTGCTACTACAAGTGCTAATTATTCTCGCATTGAGGCAAGACTTTCCTGAGTTTTCTATCCAATGATCCCTGAATTTTACATTTTTAAATTCTTATAGGAATATGTACTGTTTCTAGCCCTATTTAAAATGCCAGCATTATTCTGCCTAATCCTTTCAGATTTTTCTTTCCCTGGTTCCTTTTCCCTAATTTCTTCACACACAACATAGTACTCTGCTGAATACTGCAAATCTCTGTGCAGCTCTTACCTCTCTAGGACTTAGTCCTATGAACACTTCTTCCCTGGGCCTTCCCAAACTCTCAGCTCTGTCTCCTCCAGGAATCTCTGTTTATGCCTTATTTTCCTTTCTCTGTGCTATGGCTTGTGACCTCTCAAGTCAGTAAACTCAGGCAACCATAGGGCTCACCTCATTTGTTTTGTGTCGTGGATCACTATCTTTCATTTTTGAGGTCACTGTCTTGAAAACCATACTTTCATGGGGTTATTTCATAGGGGGAGGTTAATCCAATACTTATTACTCCAAATTGGCCAGAAGTGAAAGTTCTAAAAACTATTTTTAAGTTATGCAATAAAATGATTCTTAAAAATCCCAGGGGGAACTAATCTAAAACTAGTATGCAAGATGATAGTAGTAAAAGATAGGAAATGCTGAGGTAGATCTAAAAAGGTTGGAGGGGTGCCTGGGTGGCTCAGTGGGTTAAGCCTCTGCCTTCAACTCAGGTCATGATCCCAGGGTCCTGGGATCGAGCCCCACATCAGGCTCTCTGCTCATCAGAGCCTGTTTCCCCCTCTCTGTCTGCCTGCCTCTCTGCCTACTGTGATCTCTCTCTCTCTTTTTCTCTGTGTTAAATAAATAAGTAAAATCTTTAAAAAGAAAATAAAAAATAAAAAGGTTAGGAAATTCTGACATAAGGTCCTTGGATACTGGCATGAAAAGATTTTCATGATATTATCAGTCAGGATAGGTTAGACTTATAGTAACCACCCCATAATGTCAATTACTAAAAGCAACAAAAATTTATTTCTCACGCAACAAAAATTTATTTCTCATTGCAAATTGGAAGGGTGATTTTTCTTTTCATTAGTTACTCAGATGACAGAGTAACCACCATCTCAACTGTTGCCAGTAAACGAGTCAGAGGAAAGACAAGAGTCTAGAAAGTCTCAAATTGGCAATTCAGTGCCTGAGTTCAGAAGTTACACATCATATTTGCTCACAATTCACAGGCCAGATCCACACAGATGGGCCCAATCACCCACAAGGGAAGTATAATCTTCCTGTGTCAGGTTCTCTAGGAAGACCCTAACTATATGGTGAATAATCCTAAGGACTATCACAGATCATCCTTCTGGTCAATAGTTATTCAGTGCACCCCCTTCCTACAGCCCATTTTCTCTTCTGAGGAGAGGTAACTCAAAAGTCCCATTAAATCAAATCAATGGCAGCAAGCTCAAAGTTCAGTTACCTTCCGCCAGTCTCTAATGGGCAATGGTATGCACTAGTCTCTTCTTGAACTATTGACCTCTGACCTAAAAATCTGTCTCCTACACATACAAGATTGAAATAGAATTAGAAAAACTGTAATAAATGCTCTTATGCAGAAAGGGAAAGACGGGTGATACACAAAGTCGCTGGCCCAAAACAATTCTCTCCTACAGAAATCCGAGGAGATCCCTAATCCATTGTTGTCCATAGTTATTGAACCCACCATCTAGGAGGTCTTTCATTTTTTTCTTTATTCTTTTCACATCTGAGGTGGATATTGGAAATAGGTTCTATTTGGGGACCAAACGACTTTTTCCATCTGCTATCTCATGTAGAAAGTTGGGGGGCCCCAAAAAAACTAGTTCAAAGGAGTACATGCACCCCAATGATTACAGCAACATTATCAACAATAGCCCAGATTATACAAGAAGTCCAGATGTCCATCAACTGATGAATGGATAAAGATGTGGTGTATATATACAGTAAAATATTAGCCATCAGAAAGAATGAAATCTTGTGGGATGCCTGGATGGCTCAGTTGGTTAAGTGCCTGATTTTGGCTCAGGTCATGATCTCAGGGTCCTGGGATCGAGTCCTGCATTGAGCTACTTGCTCAGCAAGGAGTCTGCTTCTCCATCTGCCTGCTGCTCTCCCTGCTTGTGTGTTCTCTTTCCCTCTCTAATGAATAAATAAAATCTTTAAAAAAAGAGAGAGAATGAAATCTTGCCATTTGCAAGGACATGGATGGAATTAGAGTATACTGTGCTAAGCAAAATATTAATGAGTCAGACAAAAGACAAATACCTTATGATTTCATTCATATATGGAATTCAAGAAACAAATGAACATTAAAAAAAGTAAGAAAGGGGTTTTAAAAAAAAAGTGTAAAACCAAGAAATGGACTCTTAACTATAGAGAACACGTTGATGGTAACCAGTGGGGAGATGGGCAGGGGGATGGGTTAAATAGGTGATGGGGTTTAAAGGGATTAAGGCTTTATAGGTGCTGGAGACTAAGAGGGATTAGGCCATTTCTGATGAGCACGAGATATTATATGGAAGAGTTGGGTCACTAGATTCCACACCTGAAACTACTATTATACTGTATGTTAATTAATTGGAATTTAAATAAAACTTGGGGAGGAAAAAAAAAAGGAGAATTAGGGGCCTAAGTGTTCACTTTAATTCTTGAACAATTATAAACTTTAAGTCCAGGTTCTTGGTTTCTTTGACAGTGTAACTTTCTCAAAATATTTGCTTCTTATTTATATAATTCGTTAGCAATGAGCCAATAGTCATGACAACAATGTTAAAGACATACCCACAATGTTAAAGACAAGGTCCCTCTAGCTTTTCCCCACATTTAGATTGAGCCATCAGGCTTTGGTACAAGACTGACACTTTAGTACCCATTTCCCAAGCCATTTTGCCTATCTGAACAGAATGGCAGGCATTAGTATTTCCAACTTTTGACAGATATTAATATTTAGGATATGGGAATAAGGAATCAAAATCACTGGGAATTCTCAGGAATCCCAAAATTATGCAGAATCATCACTCTGTATATGCTTAATATATTTTAAAATAGTTATCAGTGACCATAATAAATACAGAATCATTTTTCTGTGATAATTATGCTAAACGTTTCATATATTTTCTGTTGAAAAGACACAATAATATGTGGTTTATTAATATGGATCAGTGTATTGTGATGATTATGTATTTCAATACCACTGTCTCTGCCTGACAAAGATATTTGATAACAAAAAATATTAAATGAAGGAAACATTAGCATAAATGCCAAATAAAAATCATTTTAAAAACTGAAAGTACTACAAATACTTGTTAAAAGTTTATCTTAAAATGAAACTTAAAAGCACATAACTGCCCTGATAGTTTTTATCTTTATTATAACAAACATTTCAGACACAAAAATTTATCTTTCATTTTTGCATTGGTATTAGTTGAGCTGCTAAGGATTATCCAAAAACATCTGCAAGTTGGTTTTAGGTTACATGTTGATATTTATAAAAGCTTTTTTCCCTTTTTGCTAATGAAAATATTTTGTCCGCATTCCCTGGTTTTGGTCTTGCTATTGAACATGATACTGCTTTTGTTAATTTAGAGTTTAGATAAATTTCTGATTTCATTTCAGCATGTTCCAAAAACATTACTTCTTTTCTTAGCATTTCTAGTTAAAGTATTTGCAAAGAACAGCAGCCTTTGGCAAATAATCATACAAATTAAGAAATGCCAACGAACTTACTTGGTATATTTGAATGCTACATTTGGATGTCCCATCAAGGGTAATAGCACCATACAGATTCAGAAGTCAAAACTGCCAATTTAAGGAATTAATTTGCTTCTACATAGTACTTCTTGGAACACCATTGATGGGATTTACATAAAGTATACTACATACATAATCCTATTAATATTTATTTTATTTACAAGAATGACTCAACGTGGGCGCCTGGGTGGCTCAGTGGGTTAAGCCGCTGCCTTCGGCTCAGGTCATGATCTCAGGGTCCTGGGATCGAGTCCCGCATCGGGCTCTCTGCTCAGCAGGGAGTCTGCTTCCTCCTCTCTCTCTCTGCCTGCCTCTCTGCCTACTTGTAATCTCTCTCTGTCAAATAAATAAATAAAATCTTTAAAAAAAAAAAAAAAAGAATGACTCAACGTTAGTAGCAGACAGGAACAAACATGTATTTGTAACATGGCAATAGCTACAAGCAAGATTGTGTGATTAGACAGTGACCACTTCTCTTCTACATCCTCCTGTTCGGATTCCTGGAAATGTTGACCTTACTCTTGGACTCTTGCTTTTGGGCTTGATTTCAGTGAATTCCTTCAATCCAGTAATGGCTCCAAATTCATTACTAAGCTTTAATTCTTGTTTAGTTGCAATACTTTCTTCTATTTAATCAATTTCTTAACTGACTTGTATTGAGATTCAGAAAAATACATAAATTTCCCAAGAAATGCAATAACGAATGCCTGCATAGAAACACTACCAGGCGGCCTCTTCTTAACCAAATTAGTAGTTTGAACAATTAGTATGATGGCCATATTCTTGATTCAGTTAAGCTTTGTTGCTTAAAGGTTTTCTCCTTTTTCTGATTGGGGATAAGAAGTTTTATCTCTTCCAACCCTTCAAGTATCTAAATTTCTGAACTTTCCCTATTCTCTATTTCCACTGGCAATCTTACCATTTCTCATCTGGGTTCGCTTCTTTCTTAAAATATCTTATCAAATGCTAACTAATATAGTAAACAAAATTGTTATACATACCCTTCCAATAGAGATACAACTTCACTATATTATTTTTCTTCCAAATATGGTAGGCAAGTTTACGAAATCTTCCACCACAGCTGAATGGGGATCACCTCATGTAACTTAACCATCTGTCATCTAAACCAATGCAATATAGTTTAATTTAGTAGTTTTGTTTCTTTTTATGGCAGCATTCCACTTTCAGGGCTAATCCTCTATCAGATGGATTAACTCACTTGAAATAAACTGCCTTAACTTAAAAATGTTTCTTTCTTCCTTATGCTGCATGTCCATCTAAATAAACAGGGACTCTCTGTTCACAGTCCCTCGGGAGCACTGACTGATGTAGTAATCATTATCACCATGTCAGAGAGAAAAGAAGGTTTTAAAGAGTCTCACATCAACATTTAAATGATCCAAGTCAGAAGTTACTTTTCACTTACAGCTTGTTGGCCAGGGAATCAGCATATAACCACATACTATTTGGTGAATAGCACGAATGAAAATCACACTAGGTTAAAAACAACAACAACAACAACAACTTTGTTTGAAGAGCCAAAGAAAAAAAATCTAGGTAAATAAACTCTTAACTCAAAGTAAAAAAAAAAAAAAAGTAACTAAAATGATAGTGATTTTTTAGTTATTTACTGTTTTCATTGTACATTTTTAATAAATGTGGTATTTGATGACTTAAAGATTTGGTAAATAAAAATGACTCTAGACAAAAAACAAAACAAAACAAAAAAAAACGTTCATGCTGTAACAAGAGGGTGCCCATAACCATTTTGGGGAGATAAAGTTAAGTATTAGTATTTTTCAATGTATAAACCGAATACTCTTCAATCTAATATTGCACTTAGAATTCTAGTACAGGTAATAACAACAAAATTTATGAACTAAGAGCTTCTCTGTCATGTTTATAATAGCAAAAATAAAAGAATGGTTATAAAATAATGATATATCTATATAAAAATATAGGGCAGGTGCTGGCAAACTTTTTCTTAAAGTGCCAGGTTTAAGCTTTAGGTTTAGGAGCTATATGGTTTCTGTTCTGTACAACTGTGCAGTTTCAGTGCAAAAGCTACAACAGACAACATGTAAACAAATGATATGGTTGTATTCTAACACAATTTTATTAGTAAGAGCAGGTGACCAACTATGGGTCAGAGTTTGCTAGGCCCTGAACAGAACAATTAATGTCATGTTTTTAAGGCAGTGGGTGAGGACTGGAAGTATTTAAAAAATTTAAAGCTATTAGTTTAAATTCTCCCAAGTTCCCCACAAATGGCAAGTTTTACTTTAATATTTGGGTTGGGGGAGATTCATTTTTAAAAAGTGGTTGGATTGGGTGAGGAATGCAGTCAATTTTTCTGTTCTGTTTTCAGAAAAGCCAAATGACTCCAGATGTACTTGGGATATTTTCTGGAAATCAAAATCCAAGGTAACTCCTGTGACCTGCAATTATTCAGGCCATTAACATTGTAGCTATGGCTTCATTTATAGCTTAGTTCAATAATCTTCATAATGATGAAGTGTGTCATCATTCATCACACAGTATGTCATGAAAGAAGACTAACTTATTTTTAGTATTTTAAATAATGAAAGTGATTTAATAATACTTTTAAAAAGCAATCAAAAGTTACCTTTACTTATCTGTAAAAGTAATTTCTCAGGATACCTTATCCCTCTATGATGTTACATTTGTTACTACAGATGTATTTAATTCTTTACAAGATGATTCTAGTCAAGTATCTTTTTATTTATAGCTTTTGAGCTGAAAATTAAACATTGCCGTAACTTTAAAAATCTACTTGACTATTCATTTTGTCTACATAGACCTGCAGGTCTCTCATTTTTAAAAAAAATCTCATTTCATTATCTCATTTAAAAAATACTTTAAAAATAACTGTTTCTCTCTTTTAATACTTAAGAAATATATGTCTAATGATTCATGTCTTAGCTGAAAGAACAAGTCTTAGTGTGAAAGTAATCTAGTAAAAATGAAATATTTGCAATCCTTCTTTAATGTCTACACACAACAAAGACCTCCTTCATTGAAGTCAGCGCAAGTGAGTGGTTTTGGAATAATAATTTCGATGGAACAAAAAATGATCATGTCAACCATGAACTAAAAAAATGATACTACAGAAATCTAGAAATATTTGATAATGTTAAAACTTCAATAATTATTATACAAAGTATATCTTTAAATTACTTGCTATCTTTCTGATTAATAATATATTCATTTACTATATTAATAATATATTAATAACTCTTTCCTCCTGAGGTAAAATTCCTTAAATCCTATAAATAAAAGAGATCATTAGGTCCTTTTCTTTAGGTTAATAAGTCCTCCATTCCAAATGCATATAATCACTGTATCAGTAAATAAAACTACAATTAGTACCATCAATGGGAGGGTTATTTGCAAAAAGGTAATTTATTTTAAAAACAGACATTCAATATAACTATAGATATGGGAGAAAACACTAATTTCAGAATCAGATCAAATTTCATTTAAATCTTAGCTTTGTAACCTTATGCAAATAATTGCTTAGATATTTGGTTTCCTTATCTTTTTTACTTATAGCTAAAACAAGGTGACTTGTATCTTGTCAGTTCCTTTTTAAAATGTTTAGATAGTTCTTAAAAATTGTTATGGGATGAAAAAAATTCCAATTTCCTCCCTAAAACACTGGAGAGAAGCAAAGGGGAAGAAATGACACAAATAAAGATGGCATTCAGAGTTTCAGTATAAATTAAAAGTATACCCCACAAAATGAATATAATGCTTCATAGTGTCATTGAACTGCACTTAGAATCAACCATGACTTTATTGTTAGGTAACAGGGAACTATAATACACTAAGGCACCTTACTTAGTAGGTAGTTCTGAGGCAGTCACTGGAGTGCATCATTCCCTCTCACTGTCATATTAAGGTAGTCTGAGCACTCTAAAGCAGGCACAGGCAAACCACAATCCATTGGCCAAACGTACTTGTTTTGTAAATAAAGTTTTATTGGAACACAAGCAGACTATCATTCACATTGCATCTACAGCTGCTTTCAAACTATAAGGAAGAGTTGAATAATTGTGACCATGTGGCCCACAATTATTTACTATCTGGCCCTACACAGAATAAGTTTGCTGACCACTGAACTATAGCATTGCTACTCAAAGGTTTGATTTGTACACCAGAACTGTTTGTTCCTGAATGGAAATGAGATGAGATGGTGTGAGAACATAAACCAATTATGTTAACCCAGTACAATGGTTATTTCAACTACACTTTTGTTTTCATTGCCAGACTTTCTCAATGAAGGACTTACAGTCTTGTACAGGTTCCTTTTCTCATAGTGGATAGGTAAAAACAGCTCATTGATTAGCTACTTTGAATACCACTACTCTAAAAGTACATAGAGCCACAGCAGAAGGAACTACCCAGAGCTCAAAGGGATAACAATGTCACTTAGAGACTTATCTTGGCACAGTGATCTAGAGTTTTGTAGCATTAGGTGATAGGTTTGGTAATTAATTAAACAGGATTCAGAAAATGGCCTTTACATAAGACTTCCTTCTATTCTTTGCTCTTCCTAAGATTTAAATTACTCCAAAAATCTTGTCTGCTATAGATTTGTGTTTCAACAAGATGAAATGTAACAGCTAACATCCCTCTCTCCCTATCTTTTCTTGATAGCAGGAAAGATGAAAATATTTGGCCCTCCAAGAACAACTTTTCAAGAAACTAAGTCAATAATATATTTTGCTTATTTAGCCTCTTTAATTTGCTGAACAGATAGAAAACTATAATAGTAAATTATATTTCTCTTGAAGTAAAAGAATTTTTAAAGTAAATCTATTCTCTGCAAACATTAACAGTATTATCCCCTGTACTTAAGTCCTAATTTAAAATAAATCATGCATCAATTAAAGAATACAGAATGAAATCCTACCGCTAAACTTAACATGAAATTTCCTTGAACAAGTATACAATTTCTAAAGGTGCCAAAGGTAATCCAACTCAAGTAGTTTTCTGAAAAATAAAATTATTCAGGGACAGATTTTTATTGCAAATATTTACTCAAAAACTACTATATACAGCAGAATTTTAATAGCCGTTTAAAACATTTAACATTCAGTGAAACAAAACTTGAGAATTCAAAGCACATTTTAAGAAGTAAAAATGTAGCATTTTCAATAAATTTTTTTAGTACTTTAAAGCAAGCTACTGTTATTCATATTATTTATTTCTATATCTATTATTTTCTAGATGATAAAAAAACTGAAAAAACAATTTAGCAGCCATTTTATGGGTAAAATAGGATACGGATAAATTAGGCTAAATATCCCAAACCAAGTTTTTACATCACTGCTTTAGGTCCCATTTGAAGTTTCTATTTTACAATTAAAGAAAAAGTCACTTAAACATGGCATGAGCCAGGACATGTTTTCAGTTTACTGCTTTACAATATCTACATTATACCATACTTTGGTTTGGCTTCCAGACCATTTTATGGGTCTATTTCTAAAGATCATTAAAACAATATTAAAAGCATAACAGCTACAGGAGTTTGAACAACAGGTTTCTATTTTATACAACTAGCACATCAAGGATTTCAGCAAAGCTTACACATTGACAAGAAGCACAAATATAAATTTATATCTTAATAATTTCACTTTCACTGAAAGTTTAATTAAGGTAAGCTTACAGCCTGGCAGGCTAACACTTGTATGGAGGTACACAGATTCAAATATTCTGTTTACATGCTTCTGACAGTCTGGAATGTTATATTAAATCCAAAATTGATTTTATGTTCATCCAAATTCTCACTAGATCAATTAATTTAGCACTCTAAGCATGCTCTATTTGCCAGCATCATACTTAAAATTAAGCCTTCATTAACAATGCCTATCAGCCATTATTTTTAATCAATTATTCCCAAAAGGTATGTGGTTCCAAATCTCTCCCTTTAAGTTAACTGAAAAGGATACACAGGTAATAAGAACTTTTAGCTTAGGACTGATGTAAGTTTCAAAAGCTTTGTTATTATAATTAATATTCTAATAATCGATTCATATTGGCCACAAAGTTCTTCTCACAAACTGTTAAATGAGAATTTTCCATTGCAAACGTAACTTTCACTAAAACCCTGTTACATGTTAAAGGCTTCCTGGAAATCCATAGAAATCATGCTATTATCAGTGAATTGATTTAAGAATCTGGGTTGAACATACAGGTAAAGTGTATACAAATGACTTCCTTCACATTTTCCTCTTTCTGAACTCCAAAACAGCACCACTGAGCTCACCTGATAGCACTGTTCCAAATGTTCTAACCGTTGGTACACTAAACTTAGAATGACTAAAAAATTTCAACTTCTTTCTTTTTCATCTGCCGGGTCTACTGTTGTCTCTGTCGTGCTAGTGCTATCTTCTCCAGGAACACTGTCAGCTTGATCAGACTCTACTTCATCAGTCTTGGCTGAAGGATCACCACTACCTTTCTGAAGAATCTCTGTGGCTTCATACTCAAGTACCTCTGATGGAGTCAAAGGTTCTAAATGAATACTGCCTTGCTCACTAACATCAGAACTAACAGATTCAGGTTCATCTCTTTTTCTCAAAAACTGGTCAATGCTAACATCACCAGATGTTAACCGCAAATCCTTAATATTCTTCGAAGAAAACCTAGCTTCACTGGAGTTGGAATCTTCAATCTGATCACATGAATTTATGTTTCCTGAACTTTGACACATCTTCAACTCTGTTTTCTGACAATTGTGCTCTATTTGTTTTTCCTTTTCTACTTTATCTGCATCAATATTTGAATCATGACTGAAGATATTCTTTAACCCAGTCTTTTGGTCTCCGAGACAGGTATCATTTTCCTTATTTGAAACTGTTATGCTGTCTTCACTTTTTGTTGCTAATGAGCCTTCAAATGAATTTGTATCACATCCATTTTTTTCTTCCTCTGAAGCTTTATCTTGTTTACTGAAAAAATAAAGGCATTTGTTATGTATTTTTTCAGAACACAATGTATTTGAACACTATCAAAATAAAGACATGCTCTAAAAAACAAAAACGAAAAAAAGGTCTAGGTACATTTGCCAAAAAGGAGAAGAATAATGCAGGTCCCAAGTCCTTGCCATGTTAGAATTTAGGATTTACGAGTGGCCATTTTCTTAGACAAGAGGGTGAGAAACTCCAGAGCCACATGTTAAAAGGAGAACTGGGGAATCTATCGAAACTAGTTTTAGTCCTGCTAATCATTACTTTTATCTATTCACACCATTGCTTGTCTTTAGTTGATATTTAAGCATTTTTATTAATTTATATGAGTACTTTAAATAAGAAGTGAATATATTTGAGAAAAAAACATTTTTTTAAAAGACATTATTTATTTATTTGACAGACAGAGATCACAAGCAGTCAGAGAGGCAGGCAGAGAGAGAGGAAGAAGCAGGCTCCCCGTTGTGCAGAGAGCCTGATGTGGGACTCGATCCCAAGACCCCAGGATCATGACGTGAGCCAAAGGCAGAGGCTTCAACCCACTGAGACACCCAGGTGCCCCATGAGAAAAAAAACATTTTTTAAATGATTTATGTATCATCTTAAAATGTCTTTCCCTATGCAAGATCAAATATGTATTTGTAAAAATTTCTCTAATTTTTAAGTTTTACTTAAAAAATATAAACACATGCCTGAAAAAATATATCTAAATATACAATATGCATACATAAACATGCATACATAAATATTTTTGTGTATATGAGTGTGTCTGTGTGTTCCCTACTGTCCTAGCATGTTAACAGAAAGTATATAGGGCATCATAAAACATTAGAAACAGAAGACTTTAAAGAGAATCTCCAGCTCCTTATCTAGATGTTACAATACATATTTTGCCCAAAATAAATTTAATGATTACAGATATCTTATTTCTTCTATTAATCTACCTGGAATTTGTACTTTTTCTGAATGAACGGACAAAATATCAAAGCAACATTATCAAATAGTCATTTATTACTTACTAACTTACATTTATATAAGTTAAATAAATCTGCTATTTATTTTGTTCTGATCTGTCTTTGGACTGTTCTTGGGCAAATACCACCTAGTCTTACCAATTACAGATTAACAATATATTTTATTATTTAATACAGCAAATTACCTACTATCCACTACTTTTTCCCTAAGTTTAACAGTGTAAAAATGTAAAAGACATTTGTACAAGAATGCTCATAAAAACAATGTTTAAATAGCAAATACAGAGGGGTGCCTGAGTGGCTCAGTTGATTAAGTGTCTGCCTTGGGCTCAGGTCATGATCCCGAGGTCGTGGGATCAAGCCCCAAGTCTGGCTCCCTGCTCAGCCAGGAATCTGTCTCTCCCTCTGCTGCCACTCTCCCTGGCTTGTGACAGTTCTCTTGCTTGCTCTCTCAATGAACAAAACCTTAAAAAAAAAAAAAAAAGTGAATACAGAAAAAACCAAATATCTAACAAGAGAGCAATGATTTAATAAATTATGGTAGTAAATAGAAAAATATGAAACTTCCTTTAAACACCACTGGTTTCCAAACCAAATCCCATTAGGATTTTTTAAACTAAATATTCATTACTAAACCCATAAATTAATTTGGGAAAATGGCCTCTCATGCATTAGTTAATAATCAGTTATTTTCTGTCACAGTAAGTTTTCATTTTTCTTCATTTAGATCCTGTACATTTCTCATTTTTGTTATTGTGAATTAACTTTTTGTACATTTTATTTTGTAATCACATGTTATTGACATACTGCAACATTCAGACTTTTATACCAAGCTACCTTAATTAATACTTTCATTAACTTCATTCTTAGCTGATTTCCTTGGATCTTATAGGTCAATTATACCATCTACAAATAATTACAATATTTTCCTCATTTAAATTTATATAATTACTATTTTTATTCAGATCTTACTGGACTAACTACAATTTACAGAAAATATTATATTATAGAGAAGTGATTAGTCTGCTTTTCCTAATGCCTTCACTGAATTTTTGTTAACCACTGACCTGTCCCCAAATTCTAGATGAAGAAAGGACTAGATCATTTTTCTAGTAAAGTCTAAGAGACAACTTCATAAGGCCTTATTCCATAATTTTCTTTTCAGGGGCAACAGATTAATCAACCTCATTCAGTTAACAAGCACCCTACCCCTGACGATGTATAGCTATATATAAGATATACCACATAAAGGCAGACATGTGGAGATTAATTTAAAAGACAAAATAAAATTATCTTTATTGGAATTAAGTTCTAATTAGAATGTTAGATTCTCTTTTGCTAAGAAAAATTTTTAAAAAATATTCTTTTTTTTATTATATGTTATGTTAGTCACCATATGGTACATCATTAGTTTTTGATGTAGTGCTCCATGATTCATTGTTTGTAATACCCGGTGCTCCATGCAATCCGTGCCCTCCTTAATACCCATCACCAGGCTCACCCATACCCCTCCGTCCCTTCTAAAACCCTCAGTTTCTTTCCCAGAGTCCAAAGTCTCTCATGGTTCATCTCCCACTCTGATTTTTCCCCCTTCATTTTCCCCTTCCTTTTCCTACTGTCCTCCATGCTATTCCTTATGTTCCTCAAATAAGTGAAACCATATAATTGATTTTCTCTGTATATGAACCACATCTTCTTTATCCATAAGATACCTTGGAATAAACCTAAACAAAGAGGTAAAGGATCTATACTCTAGGAACTACAAAACACTCAGGAGAGAAACTGAAGAAGACACAAAAAGATGGAAGAACATTCCATGCTCATGGATTGGAAGAATAGACATCGTTAAAATGTCTATCCTGTCCAGAGCAATCTATACTTTCAACATCATTCCAATCAAAATACCAATGGCATTTGTCAAAATGCTGGAACAAACAATTCTAAAATTTGTATGGAACCAGAAAAGACCCTGAATCACCAAGGAAATGCTGAAAAAGAAAAACAAAACTGGGGGCATCATGCTGCCGGATTACAAGCTATATCACAAAGCTGTGATCAACAAGACAGCATGGTACAAAAACAGACACACAGACCAATGGAACAGAATAGACAGCCCAGAGAGGAACCCTCAACTCTATGGTCAACTAATCTTTGACAAAGCAGGAAAAAATATCCAATGGGGAAAAAGTCTCTTCAATAAATGGGGCTGGGAAAATTGGACAGTTATATACAGAAGAATCAAACTTGACCATTCTCTTACATGTACACAAAGATAAAATGAATGAATGACCTCAATGTGAGACAGGAATCCATCAAAATCCTAGAGGAGAGCTTAGGCAGAAACCTGTTTGACATCAGCCACAGCAACTTCATTCAAGACACGTCTCCAAAGGCAAGGGAAACAAAAGTGAAAATAAACTTTTGGGACTTGATCAAGATCAAAAGCTTCTGCACAGCAAAGGAAACAGTCAAGAAGACAAAGAGGCAACCTACAGAATGGGAGAAGATATTTGCAAACGACACTACAAAGGGCTGATATCCAAGATCTATTAAACTTCTCAAACTCAACACCCAAAAAACAAATAATCAAGGCAAAAAACGGGCAGAAGACATGAGAAGACACCTCTCCAAAGAAGACAAACAAATGGCTAACAGACACATGAAAAAGTGTTAGCCATCAAGGAAATTCAAATCAAACCCACACTGAGATACCACCTTAACCCAGTTAGAATAGCAAAAATGGACAAGGCTAAGAAAGCTTCTAAAATAAGATAAAAACAGAGGCAGACAAACCATAAGAGACTCTTAACTACAGAGAGAAAACTGAGTGTTGATGGAGGGAGGTAGAAATAGGTGATGGCATTAAGAAGAGCACTTGTTATGAACAGCACTGGATGACATATGCTAGTGATGAATTTCTAAATTCTACCCTTGAAACTTTAACTATGTGACTTGTTAACTAATCTGAATTTAAATGAAATATTGAAAGAAGAAAAAATGTCTTGTGGTCTTCAGTGTTGATCAGAGCCTTAAATTTTTTAAAGCCAATCCCTGAAGTTTGAAACTTTTCTGTTAAGGTCCCACCACAGAAGTAGCTTTATGAAGCTTCTGAAAATACTTTAGCAAAAAAAGATTTTAAGATTACCTTTTTGCAAAAATTGTCCTCATTTTGTAACTTGTAGGACCCTGTAACTGTTTTCATTTAATAGGGGCAATTAAAATCTGTTAACATTTTATTTACTAGTAAAAAGATGAACTAGTTAAAAATTTTACAACTATAAGATGTTTAAAGGATGTTCAAAAGATTTCAAAAATAAGGATCTACAGTATGTTTATGTTGTATTAAAATTTCAAAAATTTTTAAATTAAACTAAAACAAATAAAATATCAACTAAAATAATACAGCTCAAATATCAGCTTTTTATGTAGTTTAACTTCAAGACATTCAGTTTTTCCTTATATTTACCTTTCAGAATTTGATGTTTCTGTTTCTCCTTCAGCCATATTAGGTCTTGCAATTTCCTGAAATGATTAAGAATATGTTTCTTTTATATTCATGGTTAAACTTAAATTAAACTACTCTAAGTATCCTAAACTTTCTGGATTAAAGGAATTTAAGTGTGCACCTAATATAGCAAAGAAATAGAAAAAAAACATTTACTAATCTAAAGTATGTACTATATAATAATTCTCAAAATTAAAAACAGAATTTTTAAAACTCTTAAAAAAATCAACAAGAATTTCAGTATACTAGAAGTCTCTGAATCAAGGTCATGAAACAGTTATCCAGTATAACACCTGCTTTTCATAGTAAAACTTCAGTGAGCCAGAGGCCAGCTTAGCCATTCATAACAATTACCAATCATTAAGCACATGATGCATGAGGTAGTATGTTAAGAGCTTGACTATCTCATTTAATCCTCATATTAGACATTTTCAATTCCATTTCTATGGTAGGAAATACAACTATGTAGGTTAAGTAGAAAATCCCAGGCAATAACCAAAATAAATGGTGAAGATCCAAATCTAGGTCTAGCTCTTAACTAGTACAGTGATTGACTGAGGACTGTGAAATTGATAATGGCGTATTAATTACATACATTTATTTTTACTCTTCTAAAACCCTGGTAAAATGAGGCAAAGACATAAAACATTTTCATTCATAAAGACCATGAAAATACTAAAGCATACTGCCAATGAGATGTCAATAAATTTTTAGATGGAATGTGGCTGAAAAGTTGACTTTGCAACACGGAGGAAGTTACAACTAAGTATCTGAGTAGGGGAGTGCAAGGAGAAGAAAATTTGCCCAGAGAACTGAAGCAATCTGAACCAGTACGTAAAAAAGTGAAACACAAGGACTGCTGAGAGAGCCAATGCTCTTTCCCTCATTCACACAAGAGATACCTATTCTTTCCTCTACCACAGAAGCTACAAGTTAACTTTCTGAACTAGAGACAGTTTAGACTTATGAACACCAGGAACGGCAAAGGGAAGCCACGAGGCAGTGGGAGAAAACAGAAAAATTTAGTCAAAGTCCATAAACTGAATAAAGGTCCCCACAATTCTTCCTCTGCCTGGCTCCCAGAATGCCAGCACCTAGAGGAATCACTCTTCACCATCAACAGCTGGAATCGAAAACACTTCTTTGGAGGAAAATTATCAGTCTCAAGGAAGACAAGTTTTCCCATAATGACTTTGAAAGTTTATCTTCCTCACCAAAGAGTCAGCTCAGCATCTGATTTTCTTATGGTGAAGTCTAAACAATTCCCACACAGACTGTGCAGATTGTATAGAGCACTAATCAGGAGGATTAACTAACCATCACATTATAATCCATGGCCGCAGTTCTCTAAGTGTATCTCACAGATACATTTGGCCTCCAAGACACTTTTAGGAGGTGGTGAAATTAAAACTCTTGGTACAAAACCAGTAGTGGGTAAATATGCTGGCATGCTGGCATCTTAACATGAATCAAGGCAGTGGCATCAAACCAAACTGTACTAGTAATCACTGGCAAACACCAGCAGTAAAATTCACTTTATTAAATATCAATCTTTAAGTTCATGTCTTTTGAATTTTCTGTGTGATAAAAAAGGAAGTATGCATAAAGCCCTGTAATTGTCTATGATTGAGCTGCAAGCTGAACTTTGGCACAATTATTTCACAGAACATTGTTTTTATTTTAAAGGTTGAATGTCAAACTATGAATATTTAGACTTACTTATTTAGGAGATATTTTCTTGAAAATTGACAAAGCGAGCCTATCACATCAAAGAAAACAACCAACAGTGCTTTTTGTCAGTAATAAAATTCAAACACATGGTAAATTTTAGGAAAACTTGTATTCACCATTCATTAGATTTATGCTAATATCAGTGACTTGGTATGATACATAAAAGATGTCAGCACTTGCAAGATCTATGTAACTCAGCGAACCAGTATTTTCCAAATGACTAATTGATGATGTTGTAAAATCATGCATGAATAAAAGATTCAGATAGACCAACAGATTTGAATGTATCAAAGCTTAAAAAGTTGAGTGATATGGAATGAGATTCTACATTGCAAAAAACCTTTAAGAAATCTTCAACTTGTCTATTTTTGATGTAGTATCAAAAAAAAAATCACAATTATTTGAAAAGACTGTTGAAGTACCATGTAAGGCTGGATATTCTTCATATATTTTGACCACAATAACAACATATCACAACACACTGAACGCAGAAACATGTGAACCCAATCTACTTAACTAGACATTACAAAGATACGCAAAAGTATAAAACAATATCAGTGTTCTAAGTTTCTTGTTTTTTGTAAAATAGTTATATTTTATTTTTTGTAAAATAGTTATTTCTCAGAAAAATGTTATTTATGTAACTATAGTAGGTTAGTTAGTTTGATTTTTAAGTTACAATTTTTTTAGATCTCACATTTTAAATTTCTAATATGGTAAATCTAATACTTTTTGAGAGTATATATATACATATATATATATATATATAGAGAGAGAGAGAGAGAGAGAGAGAGAGAACACCCTTTGGAGTTTTGCAGTGCACAACCTCTGTGACTATATAAGGAAGCCCTTGTCCCCATTCAACAAGAAGTATTCAAAAAACTCGGTCGTGCTTTACTCTCTAGTATATGGGCAGCCAAGGATCACCACACCATTGAAGACATCCTTCATTTATTTAGACAACCTTTTTTAAAGGTTTTATTTATTTGAGAGTAAGAGAGAGAGAGAATGTGAGCTGAAGAGAGAGGGAGAGAGAATCTGGGGCAGATTCTGAGTCGATGCGGGGCTTGATCTTATGACCACAAGATCATGACCCAAGCTAAAACTAAGAGTCGGATGCTTAACCGACTGAGCCACCCTAGCACCCCTGAAGACATCCTTTAACATCAGAAATATCAAAATGATAGGAATAAAGAAAGGAGTTAGGAGACATTGCTGGGGACAAAAAGAAAAAAAATATAATAAACATTTAATATCCCCAAAGAAGCATAAGATGTTATTATATCCATTAAACAATTACAAAAATTATGAAGAGAAAAATGGAAGAATAAAAATATTAAAGAGCTCTTCAAAATTAAATATATGACAATTAAAATAAGAAATTAAGTTTAGAAATTTTTTTTTAAAAGATTGAATGAAAAAGACAAAAAGTAGGAAGGCAAGAAAGAAGATACCACACAACTAGAGTAGGTAATGCAGGAAATATAGTGTCACATCAATAGGAGAGGAGAAAGAGAGACAAAATGAACAAAGAAAAGTAAAAATTTGCCAAAGAAATAATATAAGAAAACTTGCCCCAAACATATATACCCAAATTACAAAGGCTTATTAAATGCCTATCATAATGAACAGAAAAAGGATGAATGGTGAACATATCATCATGAAATTTCAAAACACCAGAGACAGAGATCATCACTAAAGTTGCCAGAAGAAAAAAATAACCAAAATGCAAAGAAACTGTAGCAAGAATGATATCAGACTTTATTAAATACTTTCAAAACTGCACAGGAAAAGTTATTTCTATGTACTTCAGCCAAACTATCTTTAAGTAAATATAGTTTAAAATACACAATGAGTCAGAAAAGATGCACCCTTTCTGAGGGAGTTGTTAGAGAACATGTTTCATTAAAATAGGAAATAAACCAAGCAAAAGGGAACTCCTAGTTTAGAAAATAGGATATCCAACACAAGATAGTAGCAGAAGAAAATCCTGATACAACAAACTATGCACCAGGCTTAGAGAACAATTAGTTTAAACTTAAGGAGATCTGAGAGGAGAGATTCAGACTTTCTAACAATTTTTTTTTTGATGTGTGTGAACATTTGGAAAAAGTATTTCCAAACACTAGACAAATTGCAACACTTTTTTTTAAAAACAGCATTAAGTGTTATAAAAACTAAACAAATGAGTCAGTTTAACTCCATAAAAATAAAATAAGATATTGTAAAGGAGAAAAAATCATAAGATCTCAAAAACTTTGATGTAACTATGCTGAAATCAGTGCTATGTCAAGCCATACTGGAACTTGAGGTAAAAGGAAAAACACATATCCTTATATACACATTTTTCTTTTTTATTGTGGCAAAATACACATAAAATTTACCATCAAAACCACTTTTAAGCATACAGTTCAGTGGTATTAAATACATTCACATTATTGTGTGGCCATCAATATCATCCATCCCAACTTTTTCATCTTGTAAAACTTAAACAACCCCACATTCTCCCCTTCCCCTCAGCCCCTGACAGCCACCACTATCTCCATTATGCTTTTGACTATTCTAAGTACCTCATATAAGAGCAATCATATGGTATGCTTTTTTTTTGGTAACTCATTTAATTTAACTCATTTAGCATAATGCATTCAAGGCTTATCCATGTTGTGGCATACTGCAGAATTTCCTTTCCTTTCAAAGCTGAATAATATTCCATTGTTTATGTATATATACTACATTTTGCTTATTCTTTCATTTATAGATGGTTACTTGGTTTACTTCCATGTTTCAGCTATTGTGAATAATGCTGCTATGAAAATGGGTGTACAAATACCTCCTTTAGTCTCTGCTTTCAATTCTTTTCAGTATACTCAGAAGTGGAATTGCTGAATCATATGTATTTTTTCTTTTGAGGAACTGCTGTACTGTTTTCCACAGTGGCTGTATCATTTTACATTCCCATCAACAGCACACAAGGGTTCTGATTTTTCCACATCCTCATCAACACTTGTTTTTTGTTGTTGTTGTTGTTGTTTTAAATAGTAGCATCCTAACAGGTATGAGGTGATATATTTTTTTAAATAATTTTTTAAAATAAACACATAATGTATTATTAGCCCCCAGGGTACAGGTCTGTGAATAACCAGGTTTACACACTTCACAGTGAGGTGATATTTTATAGTAGTTTTTATTTGCGTTTCTCTAATAAGTAGTCCTATTGCATATCTTTTCATTTTAGTGGCTATTTATATATCTTCTAGGGATAAGAGTCTGTTCTAGTCCTTAATCCACCTTATTAATTGGATTGTTTTTTGTCACTTGAATTTTAGGAGTTCTCTAAATATTCTGGATATTAACTCCTTATCAGACATATGATTAACAAATATTTTCTTCCTTTTGTGGGTTACCTTTTTATTTTGTGGATGGTGTGTCTGATGTACAAAATTTAAAAATTTTCATGAATCTAATTAGTCTTTTATTTCCTTACTTGTGCCTTTGGTGTGGTAACCAAGAAATCATCAACAAATCCAATGTCATGAAACTTCTGTTTTCTCCTAAGAATGTTACTGTTTTCAGTCTTCTATTAAGGTTATTGATCCAGTTTGAGTTAATGTTTGCATATAGTGTTAGTAAGGTTCCAACTTCATTCTTTTGCATGTGGATATCCAGTTTTCCCAGCACTGTTTATTGAAAAGACTGTCCTTTCTCTACTGGTCCTAGCCTCCTTTTCAAAAATAATTTCAGCCTATATCTGTGGCCTTATTTCCAGGCTCTTTATTCTATCCCACTGGTCTAAGTGTCTGTCTTTATGCAAATATCACACTGTTTTGATTTCTGTAGCTTTGCAGTAAGTTCTGAAATCAGTGTGTCTTCCAGTTTTGCTCTTTTCAAAACTTTTTTTTTTTTTTTTAGCTCTTTGAGGATCTTTGAGATTTTATATAAATTTTAGGATGCAATTTTCTATCTCTATAAAAATTTTTTAAAATGCCTTTGGAATTTTTGTACAGATAGCAATAAATCTGTAGATTACTTTTGGTGATATGGGCATTTTAATAATATTGTCTTCTAATCTGTGAATATAAGCTGTGTTTCCATTTATGTTTTAATTTCTGTCAGTAAGGTTTTACAGTCTTATTTTACAAGTCTTTCATCAATTCCTATTTTTTTTATGCTACTACAAATGGAATTATTTTTGTAATCTTCTTTTGAGACTGTTCCTTGTGTTTAGAAATGCAACTGATTTTTGTGTGTTGACTTTGTATCCTACTTCTTTACTGAATTCATTTATTAGTTCTAACAGGGGTCTTTTTGGTGGACTCTTCTGGATTTTTACATAAACAGGATAATTTTACTTTTTTCCAGTTTGATTGCCTTTTCTTTCTTTTTCTTGACTAACTGCTGTTTCTGGGCAGAGTTAAATCTAGCTCTAAATGTCCACTAAATCTGGCTTATTAAGTTCTCTAGTTCCTTACTTACATCTGATTGTTCTATACATTAAGTGGGGTTTTGAAGACTCCAACTGTTATTGTAGAACATCAGTTCTTTAATTCTGTTAGTTTTAACTTCATGTATTTTGGTGATTTGTCATTTTTAATTGTTGAATCTTCTTTCTGTATTGAACCTTTTAATATATAATGTCCTTTTTTCCTTGTAACCTTTTTTCATTTAGTCAATTTTGTCTGATATTAATAAAGACACTCAAGTTCTCTTTGGATTATTATTTGCATGGAATATCTTTTTTATCACTTCACTTGAACTTGGGTATTTTATTTTTTATTTTTTAAAGATTTTTACTTATTTGTCAGAGAAAGAGAGAGAGAGAGAGCATGTACACAAGTATGGCAAGCGGCAGTCAGAGGGAGAAGCAGGCTCCCTGCTGAGCAAGGAGCCCAATGGAGCACTCGATCCCAGGGCCCTGGGATCATTACCTGAGCTGAAGGTAGAAGCGTAACCAACTGAGCTCCCCTGGAATCCCTAACTTGTGTCTTTATCTCAAGTGAGTCACCTATAGATTATATGCAGTTGGGTCCTGTGTTTTTATCCATTTTTCTAACATCTGTCTTACAACTGGAGAGTTTAATTCATTTACTTTTAAATTAACTACTGATAAGGAGGGATATATATCTGTTATTGTGTTATTTTTAATATGCTTTATATAACTTTTTTGGCACTCATTTCCTCTACTACTGACTGTTTGTTTAGTTGATTGTGATGAAATGTTTAAATTCTTTTTTCATTTCCTTTGTGTAAAGTTATTTTTTGTGTGTGGTTACCATGGGAATAACATTTAATATTCTAAGGTTGTCACCCTCTAATTTGATTTTATACCAGCTTAAATTCAGTAACATATAAAAACTCTGCTCCTTTACAGCTCCATCCCCACCCCTTTTGGCTGTTCTCACAAAATTACATCTTTATAAACTGTGTACCCAGATCTACACAAATAATTATTTTAAGTGCATTAGTTTCCTAAATTATGTAGAAAACAAGATTTGGAGTTAGAAATCAAAGTTATAGTAATGTTAGCTTTTACACTAATATCTTTTCTTTTTATGCATTTATCTCTTAATTCATGTAGAAAACAAAAAATAGTTTAAAAGCATTGTTAAGATAGTACTAGCTTTTATAATTTCCTATGTACTTACCTTTATTGAGATATTTATTTCTCCTTGTATCTTTGAGTTACCATGTACTGTCCTTTCATTTCATCATACAGAACTCCCTTGAGCTTTTTTTGCAGGGCAGATCTAGTGTTCACAAACTCTCTTAGGTTTTATGTCAGAATATCTCACTTTTGAAGGACAGTTTTTTTATTTTTAAAAGATTTTATTTGTCAGAGAGAGAGAGAGAGAGTAAGCACAAGCAGGGCAAGTGGCAGGCAGAGAGAGAAACAGACTCCCTGCTGAGCAGAGAGCCCCATGTGGGACTGCAGGACTCGATCCCAGGACCCCAGGATCATGACCTCAGCCAAAGGCAGATATTTAACCAATGGAGCCACTCAGGCGTCCCTTGAAGGATAGTTTTAACACATAAAATTATTGAGCTTTTTTTCCTTTTAGTATTTTGGAATATATTGGTCCACAAACAGCCTTTTGATTGCCAAAGTTTCTGATGAGAAATCTGTTGATAATCTCACTGAAGATCCCCGATATGAGGATTTGCTTCTCTCTTGCTGCTTTTAAGATTCTTTGTTCTTTGAGAGTTTGATTACAATGTGTCTGAGTGGATGTCTTTGATCATCTTACTTGCAATTCACTGTGCTTCTTGATGTTTACATTCATATGTTTCATCAAATTTGGTAAGTTTCCAGTCATTATTTCTTTATGTCTCTGTCTCTGTCAAATATTCTCTGGAACTCCCTTAATATGTATGGTGGTCTGCTTAATGGTAGGCTCCAGCTGCCTCAGGCTCTGTTCACTTTTCCTCAATCTTTTTCTTCTCTGTTCCTCAGACTCAATGCTTTCCATGGTACTGTCTTCAAAGTTTGCTGATTCTTCTTCTATCTGCTCAAATCCACCTTTGAGTTCCCCTAATGAATTTTTCATTTCAGTTAATGTACTTTTCAGGATGTCTTTTTTGTTTCTTTTCAGGTATTCTCTCCCTTTAATATTTTCATTTCGTTAGCATACTGTTTTTTTAACTTCCCTCACATAACCTTTTGTTCATTGGGCATATTTATAATATTGTTTTAAAGTCTTTGTCTAGTATATCTGCCATTAGGTCTTTTTTCAGGACCAGTTTCTATTGAGTTTTTCCCTTTGAATGGGTCACACTTGCCTGTTTCTTTGTATGTCCTGTGATTTTGTTGAACACTGGACATTTGAAACTAATAATGTAGTAACTTTGGAAATCAGATTATCCCCCTTCCCAGTGTCTGCTGTTTTTGTTTCTTTTGATTGTTGTAGGCTATCTCTGTTCCTGGGATCAACATGAGATGTAAACCTCAGGTCTTCTCATGTTTAGTCTGAGCTTTTCTCTGGGCAAGTACAACCACTTTCTAATTTAACCTATATATGTGATTATTTTTGAATGTTCTTATCATTAATGTAAGGCTCCTAAAAGGCGAAAAGCACAAAATTAAGTGGAATAAAAGGGCATTGTATCTTTTAAATCTCCTGAAAGTCACTTCAGTAATAAAGGAAGGGGCTTGCAGCAATGAGGAGAGGTGTAACCTCAATGTGCCCACTTCTGTGGAATGCTGTGGTGAGAAGCATCTATTAGTGACAATAGCACAGATACTCAATATTTGGAGGCCAGTATCCTTTTGGGGCACTGTGGCCCCTTAAGCTGTGTGCAAGCTGCTCCAGGAACATGAGCACAGCTGCCTGCTATGTGGCTGAAGGTAGGGAATGGGTAACTGCTACTGTGCTGAATGCTTACACTGACTGATATTAATTACAACATACTGCCCAAGTCTTCCCAGGAAGTTGCAGGCTTTCAACAGACTCTAAACTTCCAAAATACAGGAATATTCCATTTTCCTTAAGCACATCACAGATATTGCATTTTATTTTACAAGTTGAAGATTTATGGAAACCGTGGTGCCATCCAAGCCTGGATGACAGCCTAACTGTTTATTACATAGTTTACCAAATGTTTTGAGCCCACTGTTGAGACCTACTGCTCAGGGGGGAAAAAAAAAAAAGATTCCTTTCAAAATATTCTGCTCATTGGTAATGTACCTGGTAACCCAAGAGTTCTGATGGAGATGTACAGTAAGATCAATGATGTTTTCATGCCTGTTAACACAGCTTCCATCGTATAGCGCTGGACCAAGGAGTAATATTGACTTTCAAGTCTTATTATTTTAAAAATACATTTCATAAGATTATGGCTGCTCTTCTGATGGATCTGTGCAAAGTCAACTGAAAACCTTCTGGAAAGGATTCACCATCCTAGATGCCATTAAGAACATCCATGATTCATGGGAAGAGTTCAAAATATCAACATGAATGGGAGTTTGGAAGAAGTTGATTCCAACCCCTATGAATGACTGAGGGGTTGAAGACTTTAATGGAAGAATAACTGCAGGTGTGGTGGAAATAGCAAGAGAACTAGAATTTGAAGTAGAGCCTGATGATGTGACTGAACTGCTGCTATCTCATGACAAAACTAATGGCTGAGGAGTTGCTTCTTACGGATAAAAAAAAAGTGATTTCTTTAGACGAAATCTACTCTACTCCTGGTGAAGATGCTATAAAGACTGTTGAAATGACAACAAAAGATTCAGAATATTACATCAACTTCATTGATAAAGTGGCAGAGTTTAATAGGATGGACTCCAATTTTGAAAAACGTTCTATTGATCAGCCAGTAGCCATCAACATGGAGGCAAGACCCTTTACCAGCAAAAATATTATTACTTGATAAAAGTTCTGATGATGGTTAGCATTTTTGGGCAACAGAGTAATTTTAATAAAGGTAACATACATTGTTGTTTTAGATGCAATGTTATTACATACTTATAGACTATAGTACAGCATAAACATAACTTTTATATGCACTGGGAAATAAAAAATTCATTTGACTTGCTTTATTGCAATATTTTCTTTGTTACAGTAGTCTCGAGCCAGAGCTGTGATACCTGTGACGTATGCCTGTAGTTACATCAGACAGAATCTGCCAGTACAACTGTTGCCTCCGTGGGAAGATAGATTCCTGGTGCTTTCTACTCTGTCATTTTCCCAGAATCCCAGAATGCTTTTTCTCCTCAAAGCAACAGTTGAAAAAGTAAAAAGTAGGTGTACTGAACTCACGAAAGTAATTTAAGTTTAAACATTTCTACGAAAACCAGAATTTATTGTTTCATTTTACTGGCTTTACAGGAAGCAAGCATATCAATATCTTCAAACCTAGTTCTTTTCCCATCTTGTTTTCAAATAAGCAAATTGTCATGTTTATCAATTTCTCTTGACCAAGTGATGATTTTAAATAATTTAAAACTAACTTCAGCTTACTGAAATATCTTTTACAGGATGCTACTGTGGCTGCTATTATTTTAATATTTTGATTAACACTTTGCTCATCTGTTTTAGAGGACCAAAATACACTTCTTAATATTACAATTTGTTGATGCTGTGATAACCTATTCTACATGAAATTTCTATAGAACTTAACTTGTTCTTAACTCTAAGGGCAGAGTCAGTGGCTGCTTTGTGTAAATCAATATCATTTATAGAAAATAGCTTTTTTTTGGCTTAAAAATTCAAAATCTGCAGACACTTCATTTAATTTTTCACATATATATTTCAAATATGAAGTTAGCCCATTTACAATCTTCATGTGGATTTAATAAGCACTCTTCCTATAATTATCAATATTCTCATTCACTGATTCATGCATTTCTAATTTATTTTGTCTAATTAAAAAATTCATGTGAATATTTACATCTCTTGCTCAAGTTTTATATTCACTGAACACATTTTTAAAATTACTTTCTTTTATTTGTTAAAAGCAAAGGGACAGGACTTTTATTAAGCATACAGCTTTATTTATGGTCATTTTTCTGATTGTAGAGTTTTATTAACTTTTGCTACTTTGTTCAAAATATCATTCTATACAGGTAATTTGTGGAAAAATTTAATATATTTGTATGAAGATGCTTTTGAGTTCAACATAATTTTGACATTTGATATTAAATATTTTCATATTTAATAAACATTTTAGTTTGGATGCAAAGTGTCTCAAGTGCATTTGATCTTAATGCCTATATCTGTATGTGATTTCCATTTGTTTTTGGAATAGAAAAGAATATTCCATCTGCTTGTTGAATTACCCCACTTCCAAAATACATATATTTTCTAAAATAGTAAAAAAAGATAATCATATTAGAATTGACAGATGAGGCATTTTTTGATATTAAATTATGATTATGAGTTGAGCAAGGTTCAAATATGGCATAATTATTTTTTGGGAGAAAAATTTTATCATTTTATCTTTTCCTCATAATTCAGAGAGAAGTTTTTAACTTTGAATTTCACAGTAATTCTAAGAGTGTCAATGTTAAAGACTTCAAAACTTTCAGTATCTGGAAAATTGTGTTTTTCCAACCTAACTTGTTACAGTGCCCTATAACTCTGATAAATTTTTGCATGTGTTTTTCATCTTCTGAATGATACATCACTTGACTTTGCAGATGCCGTACTTTAAAAAATTTTTTTGATATACATTTTCAGTATATTTTTAATTAATACACACAGTTAGACATAATAAACATTTAACAATCAAATAGATGTACATATTAACATTTGTATAAAAAATATAAAACATCAAACATTACAAACAACAGAAAATTATATAACAGGAGAATTAGATAAATGTTAAGACAGAGGAATTTATCCCAAGTCAAAGAACAAGATAAGGTCACGGCCAAAGATTTAAGCGAAACAATATAAGTAACATGCTTGATGGAGAATTTAAAGCAACAATCATTAGGATATTCACTGGGCTTGAGAAAAGAATAGAAGACATCAGGGTGACCCTAACCACACCGATAAGAGTTAAAAAAGAATCAATCAGAGATGGAGAATATAATAAATGAGACTGGAAACAGGGCTGATGCAAGGAACAGCAGGTTAGGAGAAGCAGTGGAATGAATTAGTGACAAAGAAGACAAAATAATGGAAAATGATGAAGATAAACAAAAAATAGAAAGAAGAATTATGGGACATGAGCATAGACTCAGGGAACTCAACGACTCCATCAAACATAATAATATTAGTATTACAGGAAGAGAGAGAGAAAATTTCCTCAAATTTATTTGAGGAAATATTAGCTGAAAACTTCCCAAATTTGGAAAAGTAAACACATCCACATCCAGGAAGCACAGAGAATTCCCATCAAAATAAAGAAAAGCAGGCCAACACCAAGACATACTGTAATCAAATCTGCAAATACGGTGATAAAGAAAAATAAATCTTAAAAGCAGCAAGACAAAAGTCCTTAACTTAAAAAAGGAAGACAGAAGGAAGTGACATGATACACTCAAAGTGCTGAATACAAAAAATCTGCAGCTAAGAATACTCTATCCAGCAAGGCTAGCATTCAAAATAGAAACAGAAATAAAGAGAGTCTAAGACAAACAAAACTACATACAAAAACTACAGTAGATTGTGACCACTAATCTAGCCCCAGAAGACATACTAATGGTGACTCTTTCAGTGGAAAGGAAAGACCAAAAATGACAAAGGCAAAAAATGATCAGAGAAAATCTCCAGAAATAAGGACAAAACAAGTAATGAATCCCACTTAAACTGCACCAAATATAGTAACATATCTAGGGATAAACCTAGCCAAAGAGGTAAAACATCTGTACTCTGAAAACTATAAAACACCAATGAAAGAAACTGAAGATGACACAAAGAAATGGAAAGACATGCCACTATGGATTAGAACAAATGTTTTTAAAATGTCTATACTACCCAGAGCAATCTACACATTAATGCAATCCCTACCAAAATACTGAGAGCATTTTTTAGAGAGCTAGAACAAACAATCCTAAAATTTGTATAGAACCATGAAAGACCCCGAACAGCCATAGCTATCTTCTAAAAAAGAAGCAAAGCTGGAGGCATCACAATTCTGGACTTCAAGTTATATTACAGGCTGTAGTTATCAAAACAGTATGGTACTGGTACAAAACAGACATAAAGATCAATGGAAGAGAAGAGAAAACCAAGAAATGAACCCACAACTATTTGGTCTATTAATCCTCAACAAAGCAGAAAAGAATAGCCACTATAGGGGCGCCTGGGTGGCTCAGTGGGTTAATCCTCTGCCTTCAGCTTGGGTCATGATCTCAGGGTCCTGGGATCAAGCCCCGCATCAGGCTCTCTCCTTAGCAGGGGGCCTGCTTCCTCCTCTCTGCCTGTGTCTCTGCCTACTTGTGATCTCTGTCTGTCAAATAAATAAATAAAATCTTTTAAAAAAAATAGCCACTATAAAAGAGATAGTCTCTTCAACAAATGGTGTTAGGAAAGCTGGACAGCAAGAAGTAGAAGAATGAAACTGGACTATCTTAAATTATATGTAAGAATAAATTCAAAATGGATGAAAGACCTAAATGTGAGATAGGAAACCATAAAAATTCTAGAGGAGAGCATAGGAAGCAGCCCCTTGACACTGGCCATAGCAACTTCTTTCTAGAGATGTCTCCTGAGGCAAGGGAAACAAAAGCAAAAATAAACTATTGGGACTTCATCAAAATAAAATCTTCTGCACAGCAAAGGAAATAATCAACAGAACTTAAAGGCAACCTGTGGAATGGAAGAAGATATCTGCAAATGACATATCTGATAAAGGGTTAGTATCCAAAATATTTAAAGAACTTTTAAAACTCAACACTCAAAAATGAAAAATCCAATTCAGAAAGGGGCAGAAGACACGAACAGATACTTTTCCAGAGAAGACATACAGACGGCCAGCAGACACATGAAAAGATACTCAAAATCACTCATCATCAGGAAAATACAAGTCAAAACTACAATGAGGTATCACATAGGCCTATCAGAATGGCTAAAATCAACAACACAAGAAAACAACAGCTATATGGAGAAAGGGGAATCCTCTTGCACTGCTGGTGGGAATGCAAACTGGTGCAGCCCCTGTGGAGAACAGTATGGAAGTTCCTCAAATAGTTAAAAATAGAACTACCCTCTGATCCTGCAACTGCACTACCAGTTATCTCCCAAAGAATACAAAATACTAGTTCAAATTCAAAGGGATATGTGCACCTTGATGTTTATAACAGCATAATCCATAGTAGCCAAATAATGCAAACAGCCCAAGTGTCATTGATGAATGGATAAAGAAGATGTGAGATATATATATATATATATATGGCATTTATATACTTATAATATTATAATTTGTTGTAATATATTATATATTTATATATTGTTATATATTATATAAAATATATATATAAAATATTACTCAGCCATGAAAAATAATGAAATCTTGCCATTTACAACAACATATGGATGGAGCTAGAGAGTATTATGCTAAGCTTAATGAGAAAGAACAAAGTAATGGTTATCAGAGTGGAAGTGGGTGGAGGGATGAAAAATTAGGTGATGGGGATTAGGGAGTGTACTTGCTGTGATGAGCCCTGGATGTTATATGGACATCTTGAATCACTATCTTATACACCTGAAACTAATAATGTACTAACTGTATGTTAACTAACTGTAATTTAAATTAAAAGTTAAAAAGAAAAAAAGAAAGAAAGAAAAGCATCTGTACCTGACTCCTCTCTGTTATCCATACCTGTGCTATAATGAAATTTCACTAAAACTGAAATTGGAGGGGAAGATCCATGGCATATATTTAGTTAGGGAACAACAGATTGTTGCAGTATATAGAATACACTCAGCAGCAGAACAGAAGCTATGTTAGAAGCCACTAAATCATATGGATTCCAACTATAATATAGTACATGAAAGGAATTAATTTTTTTTAAAGATTTTATTTATTTATTTGACAAAGATCACAAGTAGGCAGAGAGGCAGGCAGAGAGAGAGGAAGGGAAGCAGGCTCCCTGCTGAGCAGAGAGCCCGATGTGGGGCTCGATCCCAGGACCCTGGGATCATGACCTGAGCCGAAGGTAGAGGCTTTAACCCACTGAGCCACCCAGGTGCCCCATTAATTTTAAGAAAAAATGTAAAACTATAGAAATGAAAAAAAGTGATACCAGGAAAATCCTACCTGGGCATGCTAACAATTCCAGTACACTGCATCTGATCAAAATCTTGAAGACTAACTCAAGCTATTCATCCTATCAGAGGTGTACCTAAAATAAGTACCTACATCTATTCAAAGAACTATCCACATCACATATATTCTTGAAATAAACATCTGGACCAAAATTGGTCTATGTGGCCTTCCATTCAATAAGGCATTCCTTTAATTACTTATGGCTTGCTAAATATTTAGTGTAAAGTTTTTTTTCTTTTAACAAAAAATAAGCTTAAGAAATTTGGTTTTTGTATAAAGGTGGCTTCATTTGACACAGATAAAACAGGACAATCAAAGGAAAATAAGAGTATGATGATTTATTTTAATCAAATATGAATATATCAGGAAAGAATTAATAGATGATATGATGTAATTATGGATTCATAGAATTTCTTAATGTCTATGCCTTTACATATTTGGAAAGAAGAGAGGCAAACCCTATTGTCCCTAGGGCACAGGAACTGACTGACTAGGGGATGGAAGGAAAAAATCCTACTCTCAAGACCCAAAACAGGGAACCAGCTTAAGAGTGAGGCTACAGGGCGCCTGGGTGGCTCAGTGGGTTAAGCCGCTGCCTTTGGCTCAGGTCGTGATCTCAGGGTCCTGGGATCGAGTCCCGCATCGGGCTCTCTGCTCAGCGGGGAGCCTGCTTCCTCCTCTCTCTCTCTCTGCCTGCCTCTATGCCTACTTGTGATCTCTCTCTGTCAAATAAATAAATAAAATCTTTAAAAAAAAAAAAAAAAAGAGTGAGGCTACACTGGTTCCCACTCACTTCCCACCACCTACTCCCTACCACCCACCTCCAGGCTAACAAACACCAAATAACAAGGAACAACAGTACTGATGGAGGAAAGGCAAGGGTAGATTTATAGAGAAAGACACACCCTTTAAGCCTCAGTCTCACAGGAGGAGCTAAAGCTGAGTATGAAACAAGAATCCTGAGGGAAAAATCCCCCAGTAACATAACTCCCACCCTCAGCACAAAGAAATATTATAGGTATTGAACCTGGTAGTACACCGAGGGTAACTATAGCAACAAGAAAGCCAAAACTCAGATCAACTCACTAGGTGAAATCAAATCTCACAGTAATGACCTAACATAAGAAACAGTATGCCCACTTTTCAGATACAAATACTATTTATCTCAGTCTGCCATATAATTTCTTGCTTTCAGCCAAACATTGTGTAACACAAAAACGCAAGGGGGAAAATGAACTGTCAGGAGACAAAGCAATCAGCAGAATCAGACTCAGATATGACTCCACTACTGGAAGTATCAGACAGAAAATTTTAAATTACTATTATTAATATGTTAAATGTTTTGGTGAAAAAAGGAGGACAACATGCATGACCAGAATGGTAATTTTAGCAGAGGGCCAGAAACTGTAAGAATCAATGGAAATGCTAGGGGAAAAAAACAAACAACTCCAATGACAGGGATGAAAAAATGCCTTTGATGGGCTCATCAGCAGATCTGACACAAATGAAAAAATGAATCAGTGAAACTGAAGATAGGTCAACAGACAGAAATCACCCAACATAAAACACAAAAAAAGTACATGGGGGATATGGTGGATACTAAAACAAGGCATCTAAGAATAGGTGTTAACATCAAATGGTATAGTATTTAGGAAATTGGAATCCCAGAAGTAGAAGATATGGGACAGCTCGAAGAACACCAATCAGGATAAACACCCCAAATAAATAAATAGATAAACATATAGGTAATCATATGAACAAACCAGACTTAGACACATCTTGCTCAAACTGATGAGAACTATAGATAAAATCTTGAGGGGAACGAAAAAATTCAACACATTATATACGTATAAGAAACAAAGATCAAAATTATGGTAAGACATTTTGTCAGAAAATATGCAAACCAAGAGAAAACAAAATGACTTCTTTAAACCGCTGAAGAAAAATAAAACTTGTCAACCCAAAAGTCCATATTCACCAAAAAATATCTTTCAAAAATGAAAAATATATTTTTAAATGAAAAAGGCAGAGAAGAATTAATTATGAGTAGATCTGCAACATAAGATATATCAAAGGAAGTTGTTAAGGCAAAAGGAATGTGGTATTAGACAGAAATGGAGAGCTAACAAGGAAATAAAGAGCACTGGACATGGTAAAAAGAAAGTTGAATATAAAATTATTTTTTCAAGTTTTTAACTGCTCTAAAAAATAACTATCTAAAGCAAAAACAGTAACACTGTATTCTGTCTTTATAACCTATGTAAAAGTAAAACATATGACAACCACAGGAAAAAAGAACCCACAAACTATTAACATCAGGAATGAATGAGAGAATTATCACTGCAGACCTTAAGACATTAAAAGATTAATGGAATAGTACAAACAAGTTTATATAGATAAATTCAGTATTAAAAACCACAAACTACCAAAATCCATTAAAAAATAATCACATAACTAGGGCGCCTGGGTGAGTCAGTCAGTTAAGTGCCTGCCTTTGGCAGAGGTCATGATCTCAGGGTCCTGGGATGAGGCATGCATCAAGTCCTTGGTGGGGCTCTCTGCTCAGCAGGGAATCTGGTTCCCTAGGCCTTTACCCTCACCCTCCCCCTGCTCATGCTCTTATTCTCTCTCAAATAAATAAATAATACCTTAAAAAAAAAAGAATTATCATATAACCAAAAAATCCCGTATCCATTAAACTTATTTGTAGTTAGAAACCTTTCAAACAAAAGAAAACTTTCTATGGTAGAGAAGAAAGCTGCTTGGAAGAAAGTGGCTCAGTTCTGCTAGTTTCACTTATTCACTGTTTGGTATGGAAATGCTGTTCAAAAGATAAATGCTGAACCTGCCTCATGCATCTCTGAGCATACTCAGAGATATGGAATATTTTGTAGAATTAAAAAACTGACATCGAGAAACCATGTACTTGAACAAAACTACTTCTACATAAAAAAAAAAAAAAAACCTAAAAATCAAACAAACAAAAAGCTATTTCTACATACACCATTAGATTGCCCAGTAACTAACATTTATAGGATAACCCCAAGTATTTTATTCAGAGTGCCTGTTTAAGACAGTAAAAACACATTTAATATATAGTCAAAATATTTTTTAAACAAGATTTATTTATTTTAAAGAGAGAAAGAGTGCAGTGGGGGGAGGGGCAGACAAAGAGAATCTCAAGTAGACTCCCTGCTGAGCAAGGACCTCTACAAGGGGCTCAATTTCATGACTGATGAGATTGTGACTTGAGCAGAAACCAAGAGTCAGATGCTTAACCGACAGCCACGTGGTACCCTTGAAATATTTCTATTTTAAGTTTTAAATTTTCCTGGCAGCCCAGAAAATAAAATCACCTGGAAAGATTAATTTTCCAGTGTGTAAACTGTTTGACATTTTATTGATTTCAGGACTTTTAAATAATAAACTTATCTCCATTAACTCACTAGTTGAACTAAAAAACAGACAAGTGAAATATATGATGCTTTTATAAAAACAGAAACAGTTTAGAATTTTGCTTAAGGTTAGATATTTTTTTATCTAATGACAACAAAAAAACAAATCTTATTTTTTCCTGATAACATGCCAATAATTGTTATTATGCACAATGAACTGAAATGTTTTAAAAATTAAACCAGTAGTATTTTCACATATTCAAGCTTTAAGGTACAGGTAAAACAAAATTTACCTCAGACACAGGTTCTTGTTCCTTAGTGGGAGCTTCATTTTTTAATCTTGAAAACAAAATAAGTATTGAATACTTTATTTTATATTTACAATGGAAAATATGCAACACTTCTTTTCTGCATGCTTAAAATAATTATGATGTGAATTTAAACTAATGTAGAATTGTAAATGACCTTTATATATATTAGGGGAAAAATAAACAGTAGAGTCAATAAATGTGCTAAAGAAATCAATACAGGCATGTATTTCCTTCTTTTCTAAAAACAAGAGCACTTAAGAATTTTTCTCTATGTTAAATACAATTATAAATAAAAGACATAATATATTAGTAAAATCATTTCCAAAAAAGAATTACTCTTTAAAAAATAAAAGGTTGTATGCTTAATATATAATATGCACAAATATTTACTATTATAGAGCTTAAAAAGTGAGAGAAGAGAAATTTTATCTACTGTGAAATTCAATATAAAGCTATTTTGATATTTATTACAATTAAGGTAGCAAAATCACAGAAATAATTTATAATTCTGAAAGATATAGTCTCTTAAGAAGCATATAGATATAGTCTCATAAGCATAGCTCAAATATTAACTACAACTTTTTAAACCTGGTTTCTAAAAATAGAAAAATTATAACTTACTACATTAAGAAAGGCATATGCCATCTCTAAAATAATCTAATATAAAACCTATCTTTCCCAAAAGATCTTTTAGAAACTGCTGATAACGAAATACTATCTACTGATTATATTAAACTCAATTTTAAACTACCTAAGTCAAGTGCCTACCTGATCTGAAATGCCATTAATAGTTAAGTGATTCATTACTTTATGAACGCTTAAAACTATACTTAAAGGTTAATATATTTAATATAAGTAACAACTATACTGACTTAAATTTCATGTACAAAAATGAAGACCTAAAGTAGGATAGAAACATCAACTACCCTAAAAGCTACTCTCATGGTTAGCTGAAATACGGAGTTGATAACCATCTTTATCCATTCTCTGAGGGCACACTGAAAAAAACAGGTCTATAGATTCTAATGCTTTATTAGATATTAAAAATAATTTGTGTAAAATTACTTATCTATTTTTAGTTATTACATGAAATTACAAACAATTTAAAATAGAGTGTGTCATTTTTCATTCTTTTATTATATTGGTAATGAATTATAGTAACTTACAACTAACTTACTAAACAAATTTAGATGAATAAAACTTGCAGAAATACTGACAAAATTAATAAATGTCAATCATTTTGGAGATTAAAGATTTTATAATTCTTTTAAATGTTTAATTGTGAACAATATTCATAAAGATGAAATTTCACATTAGTCTTTAGTGATTTATACAGGAAAATGATAGTCCTAAGAATAACATGTATAAAGTCATATGAAAACATGAAGAATTAGTGTGAAGAAACAAAAAGTAGACATTGGAGTAATGAAGTTTTGAAATAAATTTGTATATTACAACTGATTTTTATTTCTAAGCAGTTAAAAATTTTAAACTCAATTTGAAAAACTGAAACAAACTGGTCAAAAAGAAGTTTAAAAATATTTTATAAGAGAATTTCCCTGTCAAGTTTATGGTTGAAAATATTATCAAAGATCAACCTTACATTCTTATAAAAGACACATTACCATGCTAATCATTTTTCACATATGGCTGTTCCAATAAACTGATTTTAAGCAACAATTAAAATGAAAGCTATTAAGCATGTGTTAATATTACTAGTGGTATTTCAATTGGAGAAACTAAGGCCTCTCACTATCTCTGCAAAACAGGTTAGTGACAGAGTTTTTTTTATTACTCTTCATCTTTAAGAAACTGGTAGATGAAAACAAAAAAAGTTATTGAAATAATTTGCACTAAGAGGACTAGGATACCAATCTTATTTGGGGGCTTTAACCACACTGGTATTCTATTTATGGAACAGAATTATAATAACCAGTGAAATATTTAAGTAAACAAATATTTAAAAAATTCAAAAAGTACACTATATAAAATTTCACTGAGAAAACAATTCAGAGTTAAAAATTCATCACTAAAATGTACACTACATTTTTGTAACTACAAAAGCATATTTTAGGATTAACAAATTAAAAATATGAACAAATTTTAACACAACTACTAACATATCATTCACACTATTAGAAAAGAAAAAAGCGTTCTTACCTGTAATTCTTACTCATTAAAGATACCTGCTGAAATAGTCCTCATTTAAGATATTCAATTGCTTGGCAGAAGACAGTGAAATTTGCTAAGCTCAAAGTTCTGAGCTAAAGACCTGCTATTAGATAATTATATTTTTCACCTGTAAATGTTGCAATAATTTTTTAATAGAAAAATGTAGTAAAACATTTAAAACAAACACTAAAATTTCAGTGTAAAGAGAACAGAAAGATTGATCAATTTCAAAATGATTACAGATCAAGATTGCAAGTAAATTACTTTTCTTCTGTATTTGAACCTGCTGAAACAGATCTTTCTGATAAAGGACAATCCTTTCCGTGTAAAGTTTAATATAAAATAAACACTCCTTCTTGCATTTATCTGCAGTCACATAACTAATCCAAGGCTACATGTAAAATAAGCCTGGGTTAACTACATTAGTGTGTTTTTCTGAGGTTTCTTTTGAGGTTTCATTCATACAATACACATACCATGGGGTAAAGGGAAAAGCTATAAAGGGAAAGTCATTCAGATTCATTTTAGCCAGGCCATATTCTGTCCTTCTAATAACATTTAAAAGCCCCAAAATTCAGTGTTGATTTTTAAAATGTAATCTTCAATTTAAGAATATTTGTAAGCATACTAAAAAGGCTGAAAAGTTGCATAAGCCAGTAAGAAAGCCAGTCACTCAAGATCTTCTACTTAAGATATTAAAGATTATGGATGCCTGGGTGGTTCAGTGGGTTAAAGCCTCTGCCTTCCGCTCAGGTCATGATCCCAGTGTCCTGGGATGGAGCCCCACATCAGGCTCTCTGCTCAGCAGGAAGCCTGCTTCCCTTCCTCTCTCTCTGCCTACCTCTCTGCCTACCTGTGATCTCTGTCTGTCAAATAAATTAAAAAAAAAAAAAAAAAAAGACAGTGAAGATTAAATTTAAGATAGTAATCATCAAACTACTAACTTATAGTAAAACATCTAGTGTACCATTTCTGATCATTTGTTCTGAGAGGTGTTAATAGATACATGGAAAGGGTAACTGAGCTAAGCACTTACTGGGTTGCACATACATCAGGTACTGTGCTAAGAGTTCTAGTCCAAAGTTAAGACACAGTCCCTCCTATCAAGGAGTTCACCATCAAGGAAACATGTTGAAGCAAATGCTTATGGAATTGTGAAAAGTGTTTAAAAAAAAAAAAAGCGGCGAGATAAACATCTATATGATGGAATGGCTGTTCAAAGGACTAAGCCACTACAAAAGGGAAGGATGCAAGGAAGCAGTGAATACTGTAGTAAACTTGGTTTTGCAAGAAGAGCAGGAGTTAGCAAAGCAAGGGAAGGAGTTTCAAGGCAGAGCAAAAGCAAAGAATTATGAAACAAGTCAAGAGTGTTATGAGAACCTGAGTGGTCTAATATGACTATAATGTAGGAACAAAGGAGAGTAGTCAAATATGTGATTGAAGAGATAGCAAGGGCAACTTCAGGAAAGATCTTGATTGCCAGGATATAGTGTTTGTGCTAAGTTAACAGGAAAGTATGATGATGTGTATCTGAAAGACCAAGGGGAGTATTAGAAGAGGGTAAGCTCCACTCAGGAAGCCCAGAGAAGAGATAGCTAATGACTGTCTTAAGCAAAGTAGAAGCAGTGTCAGTGGAGAAGAGGAAGGTTTAGGGAGATGATTAACAAGGTAAAACCAAAAGAATGTAAGTACCACCTCGAAAAAGAACATTTAAAAGAAATATTTACCACTCAGACCGGCTCAGTCTTATTATTCTCACTCTTAAGGAAAAATTCCAACCATCACTTCTCAACAGAGAACCCCAGCGTCATCATTCAGAGCTTTATCCCCCCATTTGTATTACTATTTAGCTTCAATCAATCAGCAATTCAATTCAGAAATATCACAATATATTAGAATTAGACTTGAGTCCCAAGAGATTGGCCAGCTGCCCCCATCTTGTAGATAAGAAAAATCTGAGGCCTAACCATGCTGAAGTAATAAATCTATTAAGTAACAGAACCAGGATTAAAAGTGACAGCTCTACTTCGAATTTCCACCGCATTTCTTCACAGCCAATTCCTTTCCTGTGAATCAGGCTCCCTTATAATCATGCCAGGAAAAGTGAAAAAGCTTAAATGATCTCTCTGCCTCTGGATGTTTTCCACTCTCAAACATGCTGAGTTATCATTGCCAAATTAATCTTATGAATAGACCAATCCATGCCATTGTTTGCTGAAAATGTCCTATTGCCCATACATCATAGACCTATTGCTCTAAGACTGGGAAACTAGATTCTGGTCCCAATGTTACAGGTTTCTCAGTTGCTGCCTACTCTCCTGTGAAAACCCACCGAAGCTCAGTCCCATCTAGTTCCTCAGCCAATCATAACAAGGCAGGAAGTACATCTGTAACCACAAATACAACCAGAGAAGCAATAGAGTACAGTATGTATTAGTTTGGTCTCTGAAGACAGACTGCTATAATTTAAGCTGAGGCCCTCTACCTGGAAGCTATGCAATCACGAGCAAATTACTTATCTGTACCTCAGTGGACTTAATATCCATTAATTGGGACTCTTAACAGCGTGTATCTCATTAGTTTGTGAGAATTAAATGAATGAATAAATATAAAACACTTAGAAGAGTGTCTGGCACATTACATGTGGTCAATAAATGTTAGTTATTATTATTGACGTGGTGGAGTTGGGAGTCAACCTTACTGTCCAGAATCTACTTGAGAGTATAGCACACAGCCCTTAAAGTTTATTACCACTTAGATATCTTCCGTATTTTGAGATTTTCCTGTGATACTTCCCCCAACTTCCAAACACAATCCATTAATTTTGATTGCAGGGCCACTCCTGTTAGGACCAGCCCTATTTGGTCTCATCCAAAATTATCTACCCATTTCTGAACACCTAGGTATGATCTAAAGTTAGGCAAGATAGAGTATAAAATCATTCTAGATAGAACTGATCAGAGACAGGAATCAAGAGAAACAAAATATTTGAGTGTGAAAATTTGAAGCAGAAAAAATAAGACCATCAGTGGAGGCAGATGATTTTAATGCTAAACTAGGGGGGGTCTATTTTGTTATTTTGTTGGCAATGCTGAAATAGCCCTGGATATTTAATTTATAATATACAAGCAAATACTATCACGACCAGAAGACTGAAAAAAATGGTAGTAACCCTAGAATCCCTGGCAGAAGTTGGCACAGTGTACCGTAAATGAAGAACTGCACTAAAGTTTCGTTTGTCTTTTCATTTCACTGGGTCTCCCATCATTCTCTGCTTAACAGATATCAAAGAAGTCCAAACTGCCAGAAACCACCATATTTTGACACACTGCTCCTACTTATTGTCTTGCAATTATATACCAGGGACAAATATGTTGCATCCACTTTTAAAAGGAAAAACTATTTTAGAATTACTCAAGATTTGGTTTGAGATATTAATGCCTGTGGTAGGATGAGACAAGTCTAAGGGCATGATCTCCCATTATTTCTGAAATCAGTTAGATCTCAAATGTTTAGAAAAGGGAACCACAAACTCCCTGAATGAAGAGCCAAAGCTATCTTGAGAAAGAACAACAAAGTTGGAGGTAATCACAGTTCCAGACTGCAAGATCTATTACAAAGCTGTAGTAACCAAAATGGTATGGTATTGGTACAAAAACAGATACATAAATCAATGGATTAGAAAAGATAGCCTAGACGGGGCGCCTGGGTGGCTCAGCAGGTTAAAGCCTCTGCCTTCGGCCCAGGTCATGATCCCAGGGTTTTGGGATTGAGCCCCTCATCGGGCTCTCTGCTCAGTGCAGAGCCTGCTTCTCTCTCTCTCTCTTTCTCTGCCTGCCTCTCTGCCTACTTGTGTTCTCTGTCAAATAAATAAATAAAATCTTAAAAAAAAAAAAAAAAGCAAAGATAGCCTAGAAATAAACCCATGCTTATATGGTCAATTAATCTATGACAGAGGAAGACAAGAATATTCAGTGAAGAAAAGACAGTCTCTTCAATAAATAGTGTAGGAAAAACTGGACAGCTACATGCAAAACAACAAAACTAGACTAAAGATCTAACTGTGAAGGAAAAATAATATAAGATGAAAATTGAGAGGAAGGCAAACCATAAGAGATGCTGAACTCTAGAAAACAAACAGAGTTACATGCAGGGATGCTGGGTAGGAGGAAGGGATAATTGGGTTATGGGCATTAAGGAGAGCACTTGATGGAGTGAGCACTGGTTATTATATGCAACTGGTGATTCATAAAACTCTACCACTTAATTTAAAAAAAAAAAAAAAGACCTAAGGATGAGACCCCAAACCATATAAAACCCCTAAGAGAACACAGGCAGTAATTTCTCTGACATTGGCCATTGCAATATTTTTCTGGATATGTCTTCTTTGGCAAGGGAAACAAAAGCAAAAATAAACAACTGGGACTCTATTAAAATAAAACGTTTTTTATTGAAGTGAAGGAAACTATCAACAAAACAAAAAAGGCAACCTATTGAATGGGAGAAAATATTTACAAATGATGTATCTGGCAAAAGGTTAATATTCAAAATATATAAATAACTTACACAACTCCACACAAACAAAGTAATCCAATTAAAAAATGGGCAGAGAACCTGGACATTTTTCCAAAGCAGACATACAGAAGACAAACAGTCACATAAAAAGATACTCAGTATCACTCATCATCAGGGCAATGCAAACCAAAACCACAATGAGATATCACCTTAACACCTGTCATAATGGCTAAAATCAGAAAGAGAAGAAAGAATAAGTGTTGATATGCGAAAAAAAGGGACCCTTGTGCACTGCTGGTGGGAATGTAAATTGGTACAGACACTGTGGAAAACAGTATGAAGGGGCGCCTGGGTGGCTCCGTTGGTTAAAGCCTCTGCCTTCAGCTCAGGTCATGATCCCAGGGTCCTGGGATCAGAGCCCCACATTGGGCTCTCTGATCAGCGGGAAGCCTGCTTCCTCCTCTCTCTCTGGCTGCTTCTCTGCCTACTTGTGATCTCTGTCTGTCAAATAAATAAATAAACTATTAAAAAAAAAAAAACAGTATAAAGATTCTTCAAAATATTTAAAAATAGAATTACCACATGATCCAATAATTTCACTGACTATTTACCCAAAGAAAACAAAAACATTATTTGAAAAGATGTATGTATCCCTATGTTCATTGGACATAATTTATAACACCAAAGATATGGAAGCAAACCAAGTATCCACCAATATAGAATGGATAATGAAGGGGTTACACACACACACACACACACACACACACACACACACACACACACTAGAATCCTACACAGCCATAAAGGATGAGATTTTACCACTTGTGACAACATGGATGGACCTAAAGGGTACCAGGCTAAGTGAAATAAGTCAGAGAAAGACAAATACTGTATGATTTCATTCATATGAGGAATCTAAAAAACTAATGAATAAAGGAAAATGAGCAAGTAGCAGAATCAGACCTATATAGAGAACAAATTAATGGTTGCTAGAGGGGAATGGGATGGGGAATGGGCAAAATGGGTGAAGGGGAGTGGGAGATCCAGGCTTCCAATTATCAAAGAAATAAGTCATAGAAATAAAAGGCACAGCATGAAAAATACAGTCAATGATATTGCAATAATGTTGTCTGGTGACAGATGGCAGCTACACTTCTGGTGAGCACAGCATAACATACAGAGAAACTGAATCACCATATGTTGTACATCTGAAACTAATGTAACATTGTGTATCAACTATACTCAAATAAAATTTTTTTTAGTTTAGAGAAGGAAACAAGCCCCAAATAAATTCTGCATATCTCACAGATGAGATCTGTTTTTTTCCTGCTAAATAAAATATATGAAATGAAGACACTGACCACTTTGAATACTTAAGATTCTCCAACTTAGATTATATTATGTTCAGAATGACTAATTCATTCAAATAATTTCAGAATTTCACAGGGAAATAATGGAATGACTTCTTACATATTCTTCAATGATCATAGTATTCAATGGAAGTAAACATTTTTGAAGAGAAATAGTATTCTTAAATGTAAAACTTATTAAAAATGTTGCCATTCTACTTCCAAAAGAGTTAACTTACTGCTTGCAGTTATGAAAGATAATTAATGACTTACTGGTATAGTTTAGAATGATATAATAGTGATATTTGTCTTTGGAAACCAGTCCAGATTCTCTACTGGTATAGCATTTCACAAAAATCACTTAATGTAATATATACATGGTATTAGTGTTTAACTCATTGTGAAATCAGTGTACCATGGGCCCTGTGAAGATATGGATTCAGTGTCTACAATTCTGACTGCCTTATTCTGTAATTACTCTGATGGCATAAACCATGTCTTATTCATATTTCCATTTCTAGCACTTGATATGGAGTCTTGCACACAAAAGGCAAGGAATCAATGTTGTGGGTCAAGGGATATACGGAAGGGTTATTTATATTACACTATTAAAGAGCTATGCAGTTACAGCTGGTGCTAAGTATAAAACTCTAGCCATTCTGAAATAAGACAGAGGAACTCAGTTTCAAGGAAAGTCAGTTTTGTTTTCATTCCTTCCTAGTACTCCTTAAATTAAGGGTATTTAACACAATATAACAAAAATTTTTATTTGTAAAATATTCTACATTTTTTAAATCTTCTAAACAACAGTGTAAAGATTATTATTAGAGAGAGCACACATGCATGTAAATTAGTGGGGAAGGGCAGAAGGAGAGAAGGAATCTTAAGCAGGCTCCATGCCCATGTGGAGCTCAAGTTGGAAGCTTAACTGACAGCCAACCAAGATTATTTTTAATTGCATTTCAAAAATGAAGAAACTGAAGTAATATGAACATAAAATTAGTGAGAGAGATGTGTCTTGAACTGATATTTTGACTTCAGTCAGTGTCCTCCCATTGTACTTTGCTAAGAACAAACTTGGAGGTAAGCTGAGAGAACTGGACCAACTTTTAAAATCACTTCAAATTGTGGCTTTCAGGACGTTTGATTTAATCAATAAAAGAGACAACTGGTTAAGTAGCCCAGTTTTCCAAGTTTGACACTTTATGGATTTACTATGGACTCATAATATGTTAGAGGGAAATATCTATGATATGTTAGAGGGAAATATCTTTCTAACCTAAACATTCTGTCAAGAAAATTAACCTTGTGTAGGGATAGATGAAACATACCTCAACATCATAAAAGCCTTATATGAAATCCTACAGCTAATATCATCTTCAGTGAGGAAAAACGGAAAGCCTTTCCCTTACAGTCAGGAACAAGACAAGGATGTCCACTTTCACCATTACTATTTAACATAGTACTAGAAGTTTCAGTCTCAACAATCAGACAACAAAAAGAAATAGAAGGCATCCAAAAAACTGCTAGAACTTGATTCAATCTATGAATACAGCAAGTCGCAGGATATAAAATTGCCTTACAAAAATGTTGCATATCTGTACACCAACAAGAAATCAGAAAAAGAAATTGATCCCATTTGTCAATTGCACAAAACCAGTAAGATACTTAGGAATAAACCTAACTAAAGAGGTAAAAGATCGGTATTCAGAAAACTATAAAAACAGTGACGAAAGAAGTTGAAGAGGACACAAAGAAATGGAAAAACATTCCATGCTCACGGATTGGAAAAACAAACACCATTCCGGATTTCAAGCTATATTACAAAGAAAGCTGTAGTCATCAAGACAGTATGGTATTAGCATAAAAACAGACACACAGATCAATGGAACAGAAGATAAAACCTGGAAATGGATCCACAACTATATGGTCAATTCATCTCCAACAAAGCAGGAAAGAATATCCAACAGAAAAAAAGTTTCTTCAACAAACAGTGTTCAGAAAACTAGACAACAACATGCAGAAGAATGAAACTGGACTACTGTGTTACACAAAAATAAATTCAAAATGGATGAAAGACCTACATGTAAGACAGGAAACCATAAAAACCTAGAGGAGAACATAGGCAGCAACCTCTTTGACCCTAGCTGCAGCAATTTCTTACTGGACACATCGCCAAAGGCAGGCAAAAATAAACTACTGGAACTTCACCAAAATAAAAAAACCTCTGCATGGAGAAGGAAGCAACAAAACTAAAAGCCTACAAAATGGGAGAAGATATTTGTAAATGTCATATCTGACAAAGGGTTAGTATCTAAAATTTATACGGAACTTATCAAACTCAACATCCCAAAAAGCAAATAATCCAGTTAAGAAATGAGCAGAAGGCATGAACAGAAATTTTTCCAAAGAAGACATCCAGATGGCCAGCATACATATGAAAAGATGCTCAACATCATTCATCATCAAGGAAATACAAATCAAAAACAAGATGAGCTATCACCTCAAACCTGTCAGAATGGCTAAAATTAACAGCACAAGAAACAACAGGTGTTGGCAAGGATGCAGAGAAAGGGGAATCCTTTTATACTGTTCGTGGGAATGCAACCTGGGGCAGCCATTCTGGAGAACAGTATGGAGGTTCCTCAAAAAGTTAAAAATAGAACTACTCTATGACCCAGCAATTGCACTACTAGGTATTTACCCAAAGGGTACAAAAATAAAGATATGAAGGGTACATGCACCTTGATGTTTATAGCAGCATTATCAATAATAGCCAAAATATGGAGAGAGCCCAAATGTTCATCAGCTCATGATTGGATAAAGAAGGATATATATATATATATATATATATATATATATATATATATATACACATATATATATATATAATGGAATATTACTAGCCATCAAAAAGAATACAATCTTGCCATTTGCAACAATGTGGATGGAGCTAAAGTGTATTATGCTAAGTGAATAAGTAAATCAGACAAAGACAAATACTATATGATTTCACTCCTATGAGGAATGTAAGGAAGAAATCAAGTGAACAAATGGGAAGGGAGGGAAAAAAGGAGAGAGGGAAACAAACCATAAGAGACTCTTAACAGTTGATAACAAACTGAGGGTTGATGGAGGGAGTTGGGTGGAGGGATGGGCTAGATGGGTGATGGGTATTAAGAAGGGCACTTGTTTGAGCACTGGGTGTTGCATGTAAGTGATGAATCACACAATGCTACTCCTGAAACCAGTATTGCTCTGTATGTAAACTAACTAAAATTTAAATTTTTTTAAAAAGAAAAAGAAAAAAAACCTTGTAAAACCTAAAATTTTACTTCTATTCTGTTAACAATTAATATACTCAGATAGATGTATTGGAGAAGGTAGAGGAAGAAGAAAATAGAAGTAAGGGTGAAACAAATAGAAAAGTACAATTCCATGATTGAATTATGATCTAACACCTGAGAAAAGCAATTTTTAAAATCATTTCAAAGGTCTACAAAAGGAATGACCACGTTAGTACTGCTAATTGGCAGAATCACACATTGCCATAAGCCTAGTAATACTGACTAAGTCAGAAAGTGAATGCATGGTAATAATTTTAAAAGTGTTCTTTAAAAAGGGTTTTCTGTAAGCTCAAAAGGATTGTTTTCCTCCTCAACAGAGAGTATTATGTACTGGTTTCAAACAAGAACATTATTTCATAGTCTCTAGCTCCATCTCACACTGAAGAATACATCAGACACATGAGACTGAAGCCCTGCAGTGAAGAGCCAATCGTGTGGCAGTTGATAGCAATGGACTGCGTGACCTGGAAACTGTAAACCAAAGTTTCAAATAACTACAGTGCAGATGGATTGCATTAAAATTCTCAGTGACGAGAAGGTGCCACTGATAGGCTGTTCCCAGGGTCTTCTGTCATCAGTAGTAGCGGTAATTGCAGTATTAACAGCAGTAATAGCAGTAACAGCTGGAGCAGGAACAGGAAGAGCCATCATAGTAGGAGTAGTGACAGCAGCAGTAGCTGAAGCAGCCATGGCAACAACACGCAGTTATTAAGTACTTTTTGTCAGGCCAATGCTAAGTAATTTTAATTATATAACTAAATACCTTCAATTATTTAATAATTTAACTAATTTAATTTCCATACCTAATCTCTATTTCTTAAAACTACCCCGCACAGACTTTAATTACGGACCTTTCACTGATGAGGAAGCTGAGGCTCAACAAGCTGGATAGACACCCAACTAGGATTTAAACCTAGGACTACCTTATTCCAAAGCTGCACTCCTTTTACGACACCATACTTCACAGTGGTACAGATATTTTTCAGTGTGGAGGATTAAAAACAATAGGTTTCTGTATTTGAAGAAGTGACATAGAATAGGAGAGGCACAGTAGCTTCTCCAAGTTTGCAGAAAAGAGTCAACTCTTTCAGGTAGTCAAATTCCAAAAGGACTAGAGTGAGGCTGCAGAAGGACCTCAAAACCAGAAAGGTGGACTGAAAATATGAGATGAACCATACTGCAGTTAGTATAAGGCAGTATAATTAGGGGAAAAATACAGTTATGACTAAAATGAACATAGGAGCATTCATAGACATTCTCTAACAGTAGAAGTTTGGAGAGCTTTAGATAACAAAAAAATTTATGGCATGACTAATGTTTGCTTCGATAGTAACTCCAGTGATCCGAAGGAGCACGTGCACCTGAATGTTTAGAGCAGCAATGTCTACAATAGCCAAACTATGGAAAGAACCTAGATGTCCATCAACAGATGAATGGATAAAGAAGATGTGGTATATATACACAATGGAATACTATGCAGCCATCAAAAGAAATGAAATCTTGCCATTTGCAATGACGTAGATGGAACTAGAGAGTATCATGCTTAGCAAAATAAGTCAGTCGGAGAAAGACAACTTCATATGATCTCCCTGATATGAGGAAGTGGAGATGCAACATGGGGGGTGAAGGGGGTAGGAGAAGAATGAATGAAACAAGATGGGACTGGGAGGGAGATAAACCATAAGTGACTCTTAATCTCACAAAACAAACTGAGGGTTGCTGGGGGGAGAGGGTTTGGGAGAGGGGGATGGGGTTATGGACACTGGGGAGGGTATGTGCTATGGTGAGTGCTGCGAAGTGTGTAAACCTGGTGATTCACAGACCTGTACCCTTGGGGATAAAAATACATTAAATGGGGGCGCCTGGGTGGCTCAGTGGGTTAAAGCCTCTGCCTTCAGCTCAGGTCATGGTCCCAGGGTCCTGGGATCAAGCCCCGCATCGGGCTCTCTGCTCGGCGGGGAGCCTGCTTCCTCCTCTCTCTCTGCCTGCCTCTCTGCCTACTTGTGATCTCTCTCTCTGTCAAATAAATAAATAAATAGAATCTTTTAAAAAATACATTATATGTTTATAAAAAATTAAAAAATAGAATCTTTTAAAAAATGCATATATTATGCTCCTATAAAGGTTGATTAAAACCCTCTAAAAAAAAAATAACTCCAAACATACACACACACACACACACACACACACACACACAGGGTTAGAAAAAGAAAGTTAACAAAAGTGATCTGTGTAACCACAAGAGACTCTTAATCTCACAAAACAAACTGAGGGTTGCCAGGGGTAGGTGGGTAGGGAGAGGGTGGTTGGATTATGGACATTGGGGAGGGTATGTGCTATGGTGAGTGCTGTGAAGTGTGTAAACCTAGCGATTCACAGACCTGTACCCCTGGGGCTAATAATACATTATATGTCAATTAAAAAAGAGAGAGAGAGAAAAAAGTGATCTGTGAAATGGTATGGGAAGCTCCAATTGAAAACTGAAGTTATTCTAAGATGAATAAAATACAGGCAGAAATCAAATCATGAACAGTATTAATATAACAATAGTAAAAATGATAACTTTACACGTGTAGAGCACTTCCTATGTGCCAACTACTTTCTAAGTACTTTACGCATATACTAATTCATTTAATTCCCTCAACGCTTTATGAGCAAGTACTGTTATCTGTGTTTTACAAATGATGAATGGGCACAAATGTCTGGTAATCTACCCAAACTCACACATACCCTAATAAACAGCAGGATAGGAACACCACACTAAGCAATCAACTGCAGAGCCTGTGCTGTTCAACCACTGTCCCTTTTAACCCTCTGAGAGGGTTTAATGAAGAGCTGGGTATAAAAACTCTCATCTTCGAATCAATAAAGAAACAAGAGCATTGAATGACACATTGGACCAGATGGACCTCATAGATATATACAGAACATTCCACCCTAAAACAACAGAATACTCATTCTTCTCAAGTGCACATGGAACTTTCTCCAGAAGAGACCACATACTGGGTCACAAATCAGGACTCAACCAATACCAAAAGACTGAGACTATTCCCTGCACATTCTCAGATCACAATGCTTTGAAACTGGAGCTCAATCACAAGGAAAAGTTCTGAAGGAACTCAAACACCTGGAAGCTAAAGACCACCTTGCTTAAGAATGCTTGGATCAACCAGGAGATCAAGGAAGAACTGAAACAATTCATGGAAACCAATGACAATGAAGACACTTCGATCCAAAACCTATGGGATACAGCAAAGGCGGTCCTAAGGGGGAAATACATAGCCATCCAAGCCTCCCTCAAAAAAACTGAAAAATCCAGAACACAGCAGCTGTCTCTACACCTTAAAGAACTGGACAATCAACAACAAATCAAACCAACTCCACACATAAGAAGGGAAATAATCAAGATTAGAGCTGAGATCGATGAGGTAGAAACCAGAGACACAGTAGAACGTTATCAATGAAACTAGAAGCTGGTTTTTTGAAAGAATCAATAAGATTGATAAACCATTGGCGACACTAATCCAAAAGAAAAGAGAGAAAGCTCAAATACATAAAATTATGAACGAAAAGGGAGAGATCACAACGAACACCAAGGAAGTAGAAACAATCATCAGAAGTTATTATCAACAGTTACGGCACAGGGTTGCAGACTGGATAAAACGACAGGACCCATCCATATGTTGTCTATAAGAGACCCATTTTGAACCTAAAGATACACCCAGACTGAAAGTGAAGGGATGGAGAAGCATCTTTCATGCCAATGGGCCTCAAAAAAAGGCTGGGGTAGCGATTCTCATATCAGACAAATTAGATTTTAAACTAAAGACTGTAGTCATAGATCCAAAAGGACACTACATCATTCTTAAAGGGACTTTCCACCAAGATGATCTAACAATTGTAAATATCTATGCCCCCAATACGGGAGCAGCCAATTACATAAGAAAATTGTTAATCAAGATAAAGAGTCATACTGATATGAATACACTAATCATTGGAGATCTTAACACGCCTCTCTCAGAAATAGACAGATCATCAAAGCAGAAAATCAATAAAGAAACAAGAGCAAAAACTCTCATCTTCGTATCAAGGAAGATCTCCTGACACTGTTTAAGCAAGAAAGAAAACTTTACAATGTAAGAAACTCCTTAACAGATAATAAAAGACAGGAAAAAGCAATAGTCTCAAGTAAATAAGTGGGTATACAGATGAAGTAGGCATAAGGAGTAACAAAGAGAAGCTATAAATAAATATGAGAGTCTTAAACATCTTAGTGTGAAATCAAGAAAGGTAACCCTATCCTCCAAAAACAAACAAACAAAAAACCCTTGCTGCTATATTCAGAGGCAGAATATGCTAATAACTGGTCTCTCCTTGTTATGTATTTCTCAGATTTTATAAATAGCAGATGTCATTTTCTGTAATTTCTAAAAATATATGTACATTGTTAGCATCCAGTTATAAACTCTACCTTACGAAGATTCATAAACATGAAAGAAAAGTCTAGGAGTCCATCTTAGTTAACACCTTACACAATTACTTTTTATTCCCCAATTCGGAGAATCTAAAGAATGATTCCCCTAGATCAGCATTCTACGTACTAACTGATGGAAATTAATGTCAGAAAGTTAATAAGTATTGAAGGAAAAAACATTCCAGGGTCAAATAAATATTCTTGTTGATAATCAGAGGCCACATCTTGCAGGAAAAATCCTATATTAAAGACTTTATTTAATTTTAACTTGCATTTCCTAAATTTATTTGACCAAGGAAACCTTTCCCCTCAGATAGTTTAAAAATTACAGACACACTAGTTCCACAATTCAGAGTTTGGGAAACAATGACCTAGTTACTTTCTTTTGTAAAAATGTAAGAGAATTAGAGAATTACTTTTATGAGAGTATTTGTAGGAAGTTAGAAGTGCTGAGGAGTAACATGGACATTTAGTTTTTTTAAGGCCAAAAGTTTCTGCTACCAGAGATACAGATATGTGGCATTCTGTACTGATCTCCTAAGAACAAATTTAAACACATATGTTTTATGTTTAACACATATGTATAACCAATATTGAATAAAGAATCCCAGAACTCTACAACATGTCTGCACTCATATTTTACAAAAAAGACACCATCACTGCCCCGGTTTTCCCTTTACATCACTGGCCACTCCTGCTTAGTTTCCTCTGCCAATAACTTTTCATCTCCCTAACCCTCTTGTCAGATTCCCCAGAGTTCAATCTGTGGACCTTACCTTCTCTCTAGTTCTATGTCCCTTGGTAATCTCATACAGTCCCACAACTTTTTTTTAATTTAACATTTGTTTTGGGAAAATTTTATATTCCATGTAGTTTTAAGAAACAACATAGAATAAGTCAAGCAGAGAAAGACAACTATCATATGATCTCCCTGATATGAGGAAGTGGTGATGCAACATGGAGGCTTAAGTGGGTAGAAGAATAAATGAAACAAGATGGGATTGGGAGGGAGACAAACCATAAGTGACTCTTAATCTCACAAAACAAACTGAGGGTTGCCGGGGGGAGGGGGTTGGGGAGAAGGGGGTGGGATTATGGACATTGGGGAGGGTATGTGATTTGGTGAGTGCTGTGAAGTGTGTAAACCTGGTGATTCACAGACCTGGGGATAAAAATATATGTATATAAAAAATATATGTTTATAAAAAAAAAAAAAGAAACAACATAGAGACTCCATGCACCTTCTGTCCAGTTTATGATAACATCTTACAAAATTATAGTGCAAAATCATAACCAAGATATTGACAGTGATATACCGATTTTTTTCACATTTCCCTGGTTTTACTTGAATTCATTCCCATTACACTTAAAAATGTTCCGTGGTATTTATAGCCTAGAACATTCCCCTAAGTTCATATAAATGAATGACTATGGCATCTCCATTTGGATATCTAACAGGCCTCTCAAACTGAAACATGCCCCAAGCCAAAGTCTTCATCTTCCCTTCCAAATTTATTCTTCCTAGTCTTCCCCAATTCAATTAATATCAATACCATTTTCCCACTTGCTTAGATTAATAACTATGATGTCACTCTCAACATTTTACCTTATTTCACATTCACACTATCAACAAATTCAAAACATATAAAAAATCAAACCTCTATCATCCACACTGCTAGCTGCCTAGCCTAATCAATCCCCTGCATCTCCTGCCAGAGTATTACAATAGCTCCCCAACTAATTTCCCTGATTTTGCCCTTGGTCTTCTATAGTTCATTTTCAAGACAGGGGCTAAAGTAATATAAGCACTCTTCTCTACTTATGGTTTTTTGTTGACTGTAGTTTTTACTGAGGTATACAAGACTCACTACTGAAAATCCTCTAATGAATGGCTTCTTATATCAGAGTAAAAGCCAAATTCATACATGGTCCACATCACCTCACAGCCCCCATCTCCTACTATTCTCTCTTGCTCACTCATTTGTGGCTAACCTAGTTTCCTTGCAGTTCTTCAGGTCTTTACTCAGATATCATGTCTCAGTGAGGCCTTTTCTGACTACCACGTTTTAAATGGAAGCATCCCTAATCTCAGCCTGTACTCCTATCCCCCTTCCCTACTTTATTTTCCTCTACATTTCTGACCACAATCTAACAAACTGCGTGTTTTATTTACTTTTTATTGTCTGTCTTTCAGCATTAAATAAAACATGAGCTTGAGGAGGAGAGATTTCAGTCCATTTTTCTAGCACCTACCATGGTGCTAGACACAAAGTAGATGTTCAAGAAATCACTGAATAAATAAATGAGGCCTGAAGCAGTCATATTTTACCAAAATATGACAAAAATATGGCAAGAATCCTAAGTCTCTATAGTTTAGGAGTCATTTTTTCTAAGAATGGTAATGGATTCAAATAAAACCAACTTCACTTTTTATTTGGCAGTAACCAAAGACACACATGCATGAAATGACAATTTCTGATCAGGTAAATAAACTTGATGGTAAGGAGGGATCAGGCCCAGGTACCTGGGTGGCTCAGTGGGTTAAGAGATGGCCTTCAGCTCAGGTCGTGATCCCAGAGTTCTGGGATCTAGTCCCGCATTAGGCTCCAAGCTCCGCAGGCAGTCTACTTCTCCTTCTGACCTTCTACCTGCTCATGCTCTCTCTTACTTGCTCTCTCTCTCATATAAATAAATAAAATCTTAAAAAAAAAAAAAAAAAGGAGGGATCAGACCCAAACTAAACTCATCAGCACCAAATTAAAATTCAACCAACTACCTATTGCAAGAAAATTTTGTACCAACTGCCTTAAGTGTTTTATTTATACCAACTTCTTAATAAGGAAGTTATATGTGATAGAACTTTTAAGAGTTTAAAATTTAAGAAAATGAACTTGATAATACTATAAAATAGAGTCCTAGGAAAGAACACAAACCAATACTCCTACACTGTAGGAGTTCAACAAGAATGTAGTTTATCGTATTTTTGAGCAAGGATTTGTAAATGAAAAAGAAACTTCTGTTACAAATGGAAGGAAGTTGTTGCCTCTGGGTAAAATTTTAAAACATTTTTTAAAATTGGGTAGAAAGAGGGTGAATGACAAAACATCCTAGAGATAAGGAAATAAAGATTAGTATATCACCAGGTCCACTTATTAAGAAACAAGTCACTTTGGAAGCTTTTGGAAAACCATTCATTTACAGTAATAATTAGTTGGGAAATTTAAGACTAGTGGATTCAGCTTTTTTTGATTATTATTTGCAAGGAGCACATTACATAATATGTAGTCATCAAAATTGGCTTTAAATTTCTTTTAAAGTAAAATGAAAGAAGTTCTATTTTAGAGTAAAAAACATAACTGAGTCATACTTTCAGAGCCTGCCTGTCCTCACAGCAGGTAAGATCACAAAAGGCATTTTGCTTGTCTTTAAGAGTCAAGAAATTGGTATAGTATAGTGACCTTTCAATTGTTCTGGAGGAAAAAATATAAGGTGTATTAAGTAGATACAGCTTTCAGTTTGTAGGCCAAATAATAATAAGGCCTCCAGAAAATAATTAAAGCAATCCTCCTATTTATATGATAAACCTATAGCTTTTGTATGAATTCTTTTTTTTTTTTTTAAGATTTTATTTATTTGTCAGAGAGAAAGCGAGCGAGATCGAGCACAGGCAGACAGAGTGGAAGGCAGAGTCAGAGGGAGAAGCAGGCTCCCTGCGGAGCAAGGAGCCCGATGTGGGACTCGATCCCAGGATGCTGGGATCATGACCTGAGCCGAAGGCAGCTGCTTAACCAACTGAGCCACCCAGGCGTCCCTTTTGTATGAATTCTTTACGAGTAAATAATTCCTGAGGCACTTAAACAATACAATTTTTTATTAAAAGAAATTAATAGCATCAAAATTATTTAGTAGATCTATATTTAATATAACTAAAACAAATGTCATATTCTTAAAATATATATATGAGGATATATATACACACACATATGTATGTGTGTATATATATATATATATATATCTCTATCTATATATATATACCACAACTACATTACTGGCCCCCATAATTTCTAATGTTACTTTTACCCCAAGAGACTACATTAATTATTAAGTGGCTATTATGTATCAGATGTATAAATATGTGACTTCAAAACTTGCTTTAAGGTCTGCAAGAAGAGGTTTTGCCAATTCTTTACACTTTAAAATCCACAATTATTAAGATAATATTGATAATAATAATCCCAAAGTAAGACAGAGGATATAATAATGTTGAATGATCTGAACAACAGCCAAAATAAAAAACTATAAATAGGCAGCTATAAGGGAATCTGTAGAGTATCCCAAAGAATTTCTTGGAGTTCTTAACAAAACAAAGCAAACACTAAACAACAGTTTTAAAGAAAAGAATATAAAAATAGACATCATAAAATAGACATCAGTAAATTTGGAGAACATAAAACCAAGTTACCAAAATTAAATTTTTTAAAATTCAAAAATCTGAGAATTGGTATTCCTAAAAAACTAGAAGGTTAGTACTGGGCAATATATTTTAAATGATAGAAAAATAACTGCAATTTGGAACATAATTTTAGAGACCTGTTGTTCCAAGGACATGAAAATAACCATGGTTTCCTAACAACCAGAGAGCTTTTGTATTTCTTGGACTGCATTCATGCTAGATGAAGATTAAAAGGCAGCAGCCAAAATGAATACACTTCAACTTGGATGTTGAAGCAATGATCTGATGGGGTTTTCTTGGCCACAAGTGACCCACAAGCTTAAGATCAAGAGCCAAAGCCCCCAGTGGGATGTTGTGCTCAATTTGGTGGGGCTTGAAACCATCTCTGGTTAAATCATCATCAGCCTGGCAGGAGGCCAGCCATGAAGGAAGGGAGTCTCCCCAAACTCTGATTTCTTGAGACCACAACCTAGAGCAGGTCCCACAGTCAAATTATTCACATTCCTTGAAAAGAGAGAACAGGCATCAGTTGTGTCCGTCGAAGGGGGACACTGTCCAGGTGTACCCTGGACATTTTTTGAAATCTCTGGGCTGCCTCTGCATCTGAAAAATAAGAAAAATAGCACAATGACAGACAACGGATGAGGAAAAAGACAATCATCTGGCCTAAAAACTTAAGACTTATAAGAAATTAAGAAAGCAGACAAAACAAACAATTAGACAAACAGCCATATCATTTGGAATGTATTATTCTGAAGGCAAGTACAGCAGAGAAAAACACAAATTATTTTAAGCAAAGTAAGAAATGACCATAGCAACAAAAGTTATTTTTGGAGAGAGCCAACTGGGGGAATTAAAAAAAAAAAAACAAAAAAAAAAACATTAAAAAAAAGTATGTTAAGATATGTCAACCTGACACAAAGATAAGGTGGAATAAGAATCTAGTCCCATTTGAAGCTGAAATTTGCTGAATAATGAGAGCTAGTGTCATGAACTTGGCTGCTTAACTGCCTTTGTGTAAGAAAACATCTCAGAACTTTGAACTTAGGAAATTCCAACTTGTCTTGCACCAGGTCACGAGCTCCAAAGAGCAGGAACCTATTTCAACAAGCAGCTTTAAAAAAAAAAAAACAAACAAAATACTTTAATATTTTTCATTTCTTTTAATGATACATTTTAAAATGCAATAGTGCTAAAATCCACCAAAGTAAAATGCACTGAATTAAAAATTAAACTTACTCAGAAAGATGTTCAGAAGTTGGGATACAAACAGAAACTGAAATTAGAAGAAAAGTTTTATATTTAAAAGAGCACATGAAATATAGTGAGTGAGAATAACGATTTAGTAAAGAGCTCATATTGTGGCTGACCAAAAATACTGGAATAAATATAAAAAATCCAAAGCAATACAATTATATATACATACCTTTCTCTAATACAACTTGACAAGTATGAGTTTCATGTTGACTTAAGTGTGTGGCCATAATATCTAAGCCAGAAACATCAGCAATGAAATCACAATTAAGGCACACTAGAGTAATGCCCCTATAAAAAAAAAAAAAGCAAATAGTATAAAAGAAAATGTTTTCATCTTTTATAAAAATCCATATACAAGTTCAATGATTATTTTTCTATAATTTGGTTTTTATGTCATAACTGTCACTCTCATTTTTGTTATAAAACTTGACATAACTGAAATGATTCTCTAGAAAATGGAATAGCCATATTCAAATTATGCTACCATTTATTTACAGAAAGTATTTTTGTTTTATAAACTTTTACCACTCATGCTAAAAACTAGGTGACAGGAGATCTATAGCCCAAACCTGGCCTCACCAACAACTTGTGTCATTTCAACAAGTCACAATCTATCTGTGCCTCTGTTCATCTGTAGAGCAAGGATACAGTATTAATTCACTCAATATATATTTACTGAGGCTGCCTTTATATATATTGTACTATATATTGCATTGTGGTTATAATGATGACCAAAAAATACAGTCTGTGCTCTAACAGAACGTACAGTCTAGTATTTTATTAAGGTAATGAAAAAATTAGAAGAGAAATGTTAATGATGATGTTGTAGCTGCCATTAATTGTGTACCATGTTTTAAAGGTATTCCCATATATTTTTAGTTTAATTATTCTCATTATTCTCATTTAACACTGAATTAATGAAAGTAGTTTATTTAGTAATTACTAAAGTAGTTAATTCACTACTGAAGTCCAAAGCCTGGTCCTCAGCATACCAGCACGGCGAACCGGTCCACTTGTTGGGGCCTAAATTCCTTGTTTCTTAACATAACTTCACTGAATGCTATAGTTCCTAAATGCAATCTCTAGTGATTATAAATTTTAAAAAATGTTTGGAAACAATTCCCAAAGCCATTGATACTTTTGTTGAATTCAGGAATAGTTTTTATACTCATTGGGTCAGACTCTGTAGCACTTGCTATTTGAAATATTTAACACAACTGACATATAGGAAGTAACAATGGCCTTCAGATTCTTATTTAAATTGTGTTTAAACTTTAGATTTTTTGTTGAAAGGTATTTAAAAATATTATTAACCCTGCAAAAATATGGAAATGTTTCAGAAAACTTAGAAAACCACTATATGTTTATTATATTTACTAGACTAAGTACTTTGGATCTTGTGAGTCAAGCATCTGAAATGTTGTTTAAAAGAAAATCAAATATATTAAATGTATAAATGATGTTAAGCTGTTTAAGGAACTTGAATTGTAAATATTGTTTAAAAATTTAGTCTATTTAACTTAAATGAACTTTATCAAACATAATTAAAAGTCCTCTTGAAAGCAACTATTAAAATGTACTAGACATCTGACATCTAAACGGAATATTTTTAAAGTGAAATCTAAAAGCTTAATTTTAATAACTAATTATATAATCTTCTCTGTTAACAAACTGCTCCTACAGAAATCAAAAGTAGTCTCTATGGTAAGTAGTAGCTAAATTACTATTCCACTAGTCATAGTTACTTGTACCAGGGTTGGAGTGCCTAACTCATGCCTTCACTAAACAAGGATTTGTAAAATTGCAAATTTCTTGATCTGGAAAGATGTGCGAGACTGGGACTAGTATGTTCAAGTGATCAATAGAGAAAGCTGGTCCGCACTAAAAAAGGAAAGCAGAACCCAAGTCCAGAGAAAATAATAAAGACAAGATTATCCTGCCTCAGCAGGTCAGACTAGAGAGAAGCCATGTTACTAAATGATCCTATTTCCCTTATTTGTTCGGTTGCACCTCCTCCTCTTAGGGGTCCATGAGATTCTTTAGAATTCTGCTTATAAGTTATTTTTGCTTAGGTGAAAAAAAAATAGACCATGTAATGTGATCATTGTTACTGTCAACTTATTAACAGAGCACAAATGCGGTTTTGAAGTTCATAACATGCTTTAAAATTTTAAAGTTTTGGCAATACACAAAATATATGCGAGTAACATACCTTAGATTGACTTCTCCCCTGCAGCTCTAGTTTAATTTAGGTGTGCTGTGTTTCTACACTTAGATGCCACATTAGCACAACAAAACTGACCTACATTAAACTAAAATCATGTACTTCCTCCCCAAATCACCTACTCCTAGCTGGTCTTTCTTATGATAGTAAAGCTCAAACTATAATTATCTGTCTCCTCTTCCTTAAAATAATCAGTATGGCAAGCATTTGATAATATTTATTATTTACACTGTACCAGTCTAAGAATTGTAGATGCATCATCTTACGTAAATATTTGGAACACCTGGGTGGCTCAGCTGGTTGAGTGTCCAGCTCTTGGTTTTGGCTCAGGTCATGATCTCCCAGGTTGTGGGATGGAGCCGGGAGTCCGCTTGGGGGATTTTGTCCCTCTGTCCCTCCCCCCACTCGTATTTTCTCTCTCAAATAAATAGCTAAATCTTAAATAAATAAATAAATAAATAAAGTAATGACCCAAAAAGGTAGTTGCTGTAATTTATCACCTTTTTATAAAGTTAGCTTAGTAAACTACCAAGGACACAGAGCTGATAAAGGTCAGGACTTGGCTTGAAATTGAGCACTTTGATTCTAGACCCTATCTTCTTAAAGATGATATAATACTGCCTCATCATTTTAACTTAGGTCCTAACTAAATTGTTCATAACTACCACAATAGTTCTAATCCATAGGATTCATGCATCTATAACTCACCCTACTATTGAAACTTCCTTCACGATCACCTGATTCTAAATAAGATATCAAAGGTTCTCTAATGCTCTGCAAATTAAGTCCAAACTACTTAACTATATTTTCAACACTTTCGCAATCTAGCTCTAAGCTTAAAACTATTCCTCCAGACTTCAATCTTATTACTATTATCTGAACTTCGTGCTCCTCCATTTACTACTAGCCATTCCCTCTGTATGCCTTCTACTTTTTCATTTCTGTATGCCTTCACCTTTATTCACACTATTTCTTTTAACTCAAATAACTCTGTGTATCTTTTATCAGTTTAAATAATGTTCATTCTTTAAAACCAAGTATACCTAACAGCTATGCAGATCATTCCAAGTTATCTCTCTTCCCTTTCACACTTACTAAAAGTTGTCCTTGCTTTATTATAGTTTTATACATTCACCCCTTATCTCCCACCCAATAAACTATATATTCTCTGAAGGGTAGTTTCAAGACTTATTCATCACTCTCATCTTCATAAGACCTGCTATATTGTGTACCTGACAGATATGTAATAAAATAGCCAAAGAATGAATATTCCATTCAAACAAGAGCAATCACAAAAATTATTGTTCTATAATTTTAAGTATGCTATGTCCATACATAGAAATTGACCAGTTTTTTATTTTAGACCTATTCCAGTTGAAAGAGAAGTATTCCAGATCTTTAAAATCATATAATTCGTTTAAAAAACAAACATAACTGAGCTTGATAACAGTAAGGTAAAAATGAAACCAAAATCTCATCTTTTGAAAAAACCCTTTTTATTCTATTCACAAGTAGGCAGAGCAGCAGGCAGAGAAAGAGGGGGAAGCAGGCTCCCCGCTGAGTAGAGAGCCCGACATGGGGCTTGATCCCAGGACCCCAAAATCATGACCTGAGCCGAAGGCAGAGGCCTAACCCACTGAGTCACTCAGGCACCCCAACCCTTTTTATTCTTATAAAAATTTTCAGTAAAGGCAACATCTAATATAATCTTAACCCATTTCCTTGAATTCAGTAAATGTCTTAAAATTTATACTAATATTTTTAAAAACTAAATCAAAATTTTCTCTCCCTGTGAGCTACAGATCCCTATGAGCTAAATCATAGATGGGACCTACAGTTCATATAAGTCATTTTCAACATATACATTAACTTATTCACTGAATATTTACTGAGTGCCTACCACGTGCCAGGCATTAGTCAATGCGAGACAAAAATCCAAACTACATGTATATTCTAGTGAGAGGACACAGAAAAATCTAGAAAGTAAAGTACACAGTATGTCAGATGATGAAAGATGACTTGGATAAAAATGCAGAATAAAAAGGAGACAGGAAGTGTTGGGGTAAAGCATAGGGGAGAAGATACAATGTAAAAATCAAATGGTCAAGGAAAGGGTCACTCTGATCAGAGTAGCAGCCCAATGTGGATAAAGGAAGACATACAGAAATCTGGGGAACAAAACTAGTCACAGGGACTAATACGTACAAAGGTCCTGAAACATAACATCATCCCTTTCCCACTTTTTCTAGTAACTCAAAGCACGAAAACAAGTACTGGTAATCTTATCTCTCTATATTAGCTTGGTATAGCAAAGACACTGACATTTCAAGTAGCAATGGCAACATGAACAATATAAAGAACGACAGAGTCCAAAGAATTCAGATGAATATTTTTAAAATGGTGTTCAGTGGATTCTGAGTTTAGCATGTGGTACAATCAAAGTTAAGTATCAATGTCTTTAGAAATATTCATCAATACCTCTTCCTGCATAGTAAATAAGTTGTTCACTTCTCTTTGAGAAAGGAAAAATAAGAATTAAGCTACCTAATAATTTCAAGAATTTCAGGGTGTTTTTTAAAGATTTTATTTATTTATTTGACAGAAAGAAATCACAAGTAGGCAGAGAAGCAGGCAGAGAAAAAAAGGGAAGCAGGCTCCCTGCTAAGCAGAGAGCCCGATGCAGGACTTGATCCCAGGACCATGAGATCATGACCTGAGCTGAAGGCAGAGGCATAACCCAGTGAGCTACTCAGGTGTCCCAAGAATTTCAGTGGTTTGAGAAATGTACTTCAAAAGTAAAAAAAAGTATTAGTCATTTTACTAGGTATCTTAGGTATCTTTTTAATATTCAAACATTGCTGGAGAGCCTTATTTTTGTTCTAACTACACAATATAAATGCACAAAGATATCTTGACACCACTTGTCGCCAGTGAAATTTAGCAAGAGAAGATAGGTTAATCATATCTCTAGTCTAAGGATATAATGGATAGAACTTTCTAACATCCAGTAGCAATCATTTAGATTTCCAAATTGGGCTTCCCAACATCAGGTTTTTAAAAAAATGAGAACAAACCACAGTAAGATAACACTTCACACCCATCAGGATGGCTGTAATCAAAAACAGAAAGGGGTGCTTGGGTGGTTCAATCAGTTAAGCATCTGCCTCTGGCTCAGTTCATGATCCAAAGGTCCTGGGATTAGGTCCCAAATTGGGCTCCCTGCTCAGCAGGGAGTCTTGCTTCTCTCTCTCGCTCTGCACCTAACCCCACTCTTGCTATCTCTCTCTCTCAAATAAATAAATAAAATCTTAAAAAACAAACAGAACAAAATAGATAATAACAAATGTTGGCAAAGATGTGAAGAAACTGGAACCCTCACACACTGCTTGTAGGAATGTAGTGGAGGTACTCTGTAAAACAGTTTGACAGGTCCTCAAAGGCTCAACATAGAGTTAGTTACTATATTACCCAGAAATCCTAATCTTATATATATACACAAGAAAAATGAAAAGACAAGTCCAGACAAAAACCTGCATACAAATGCTTATAGCAGCAATATTCATAATGGCTTCAAAGTTAAAATAACCTCAACAGATAAACTATGGTAGATCTATACAATGGGATATTATTCATCAATAAAAAATGGAAGTACTGACATGTTACTACATGGATGAATCTTGAAAATATGCTAACAAGATGCTAAGTGAAAGAAGCTGGTCACATATTGTATCATTCCATTTATATGAAATGTCCACAATATATAAATCTAAACAAAGATTAGTGGTTGCTTAGGGATGGGAGGAGTTGGAAGGAAATGGGGATGATCGTTAATTGAGTACAAGAGTTTCTTTTTGGAGTGATGACAATGTACTAATTTAACTAATTTTACTAATTAACTGTGGTGTTGGCTGAACAGTTCTGTAAATATACTAAAATAATAATAAAATACTAAAATATACTAAAAACTATTCACTGTACAATTTAAAGCATGAATTAAATGGGATATGAACTATATCTCAATAAAGATGTCATATATATACAATTTAAGTTATATAGTTATATAGTTTTTTAATAGAAAGAATTTAAGACCAGCTAATTACCTGAGATCTTCTGAATGCTTCTTAAAAATACAAAACCTTTTACTTGGACGGTTACTATGAAAGCTGGAGAGACAAAACAGATTTTATTAATTTTATTATACAGTAAGTCTTACTAATTTATAGCTTTATTATCGTTTGTACTTAAAGTTTCTAGTTTTATATAAAAGATCATGATATAAACAATAAAATAATGCTTGCCATCCCTGTTTAATTCAGTTTTATCTTAAATTCCACTTTATCCTTTTATTTTCTAATGAAACATATTTCTCTAAGTATATTCTTATAAGAGCAGTACCTCACCATTATATAAAAAAGGAAATACTTTAAAATTTTCTTTAAAAAGCAAAAAAACTCAAACTAATTTTTTTCATCTGTTAAGGAAGAGTTGAAGACACTTTCAAACTTCTACAAATAACATGAATCTTTACCAATCATCATTTTTTTAAAAGATTTTATTTATTATTTATTTATTTGTCAGTGAGGGAGAGAGAGCGAGTGAGCACGAGCAGGCAGAGGCAGAGGGAGAAGCAGGATCCCCGCCGAGCAAGGAGCCCAACGCAGGGCTCGATCCCAGGACCCCAGGGGATCATGACCCGAGCTGAAGGCAGCGCATGAAGGCAGATCATGACCCCACTGAGCCACTTCAGCTAAGTGCCATTGTTTACCATTTGTAAAACTGAACATTTAGAGAGTTCTTTCCAACTACCAGTAGAGGTTCTGTAAAAAACAAACAAAAGCAGAACTCTTGAGCTAAAATAATACTTCCCCTAAACACAAAACAGAGAACCTCTAACTAAACTTTGTTACCAATGATAATAGCTTTCATATACCTTTTTAAATCTGGTAAAGAAAGCTCTCCTGTATTAGAAACCCAGGATTAGCTTTATTTAGCACAGTATTTCTCAAAGTGGAGTCACAGTCTAGTAACATCAACCTTACTTAGGAGCTTATTTAGAAATGCAAAGTCTTGTGCCCTCTACAAACCTAACTGAATTAATCCCTGGCAGTGGGGCCCTCCAGAACATGTTTTAAAAAGTTTCTCCAGTAATTCTTAGGGCAAGCCAAAGATTGAGAAGCAGTAGCCCTAGCGAGCACTGATAGATTCAAAGTAGCCAACACACGAAGTCAATGGTCACTCTCAGATACAAGGTAACCATCATCAACACAGCACATACTTATGAGAAAATAAATACTGTGACTAGCTATAATCCCCAGAAAGTGTCCTCAGAAGACTTCTAACAGTCATTTCTTCAATTTGGGGATAAATACTATTAAGGAATTTACAAATATAAGACAATATCACAAAAATAATAATTAGGTTTTTTGAAGAAGAGAACATCAGGAGTTAGTAAACACTGAAATTGCATGCAAAAATTTGTGCCCATAACTGTTTCTCCAGAAGAATAAATCCAAGATTTTATCTGATACCCAAAGAATGTGAACCAAAAGAAGTTATTTTTTAAATGAGATTTAAAAAGTTACTTTTAAAAGCTATTTTTTCTTTTTCTTTAGACAGACTATTTTGGCTTTTTTTGGTAAGAGGAGAGAAAAAAAATTACATTTTAGGGTCTTTGATGGCTTCCATTCTGCCTACAACTGGTATCTTATTAAGATACTGGCATTTTGGGGAGCCTGGATGGCTCAGTTGGTTAAGCGACTGCCTTCAGCTCAGGTTCATGATCATGGAGTCCCGAGATCGAGTCCCCCACCGTGCTCACTACTCGTCAGGGAGTCTGCTTCTCCCTCTAACCCTCCCCATTCTCATGCTCTCTCTCTCTCTCTCAAATAAAAAAATAAAATCTTTTAAAAAAATGTTGGTATTTTAAAATTCAGTTGTCTGAACCCAGTTTATAAAAAAAAATTATACTACCCCTTTACTTATATTTGCTATACAAATTCCATCCTTTTATTATTATTATTATAGGAAGGAAAAAGTGGTTCTATAGCTCACAAATAAGAAGGAAAAAATTCTCCTACTTCCTATTAGATCTGCATAAAATTAATAACAATATAGATATGAATTTTAAAAGAAAAAAAGGTTATGATTTTAAAAACAATACAGTAAAAACATGTTAAAATTTAGGTTTTAAAAATTCACCGTCTAGTTATATGACTATATATAATTATCAAAACTCATTTAGCTATTCTCTAAACATAGGTTAATTTCATTGTGTATAAATTATACCTAAGACCAGAAAGAAAAAATCCCTTTGACCATATTTTCTTAATAATCTTAAATCAGTACAATTAACAACTTTGTTTTTGATGAAACAAACATCAACAATATTGATGGTATGCCTCCTGTTTAAGACATTATAACAGAGGTTGAAGATACAAAAAAGAAAGAGGGCAAGCTGTCAAGGTCCAGGGGTGAGTGGGGGAAGAGGGAAAAGTCCAATAGCAGCTGGCACAGCCTAATAAATGCTTTTAAAATGAATTAATACATATTCATAAATAATTGTAAGATAAATGTTAACAGTGACACATACAAAGTTTTGTGGCTGCATGAAGGAAAACTGCAGGTAAATGGAATAGAAGCCAACTGGCAATCAGGAGTTCATTTTAGTTAAGATGGTCACTCTATGCTATGAGCTGTGTTAAGACTGATGATTCACAGACCTGTACCCCCGAAGCAAGTAATACATTATATGCTAATTTAAAAAAAAAGAAGAAGAAGGTCACTCTACTGCCTTACTCCAAGCAAAGCAAAGCAAAGAGCAAGATACAGAGGGATTTTCAAGAAAATAAGCATTAAAGGGGCTGAAAAAGTGGTCAAAAATTAAACATTGTAAGATCTTATACTCTCCAGAATATTTGAACTTCATGACTATTAATGTTAGGAAAGTAAAGGATTTTAGGCCAAAAATGACCTGACCAGACATGCTTACTATAGTACCAGAAGAAAGGAAGAACTGGATTGGGGGTGGGGGCCCAACCCACTGAGCCACCCAGGTGCATGTCAGTTATGATGCTATCACAATAATCCAACAGTTCTTCTAATGACTATTCTTTAATGCAAATAAATCTATACAAAACATATCATGAACTCAAGCGTATCTTCTAAAAATCAATTCTGTGCTCTGTCTTATCCATTGTATAGGAACAAACTGTTATACCAGCTTTCTTTTTCCTTGGAAAAATTTTAAAACACCCTTCAAAGCCTTAGTGAAATGTCATTTATAGAATACCTCCCCTTATTTCCTATTTAAAGAACTCATTTTTACTTTCTCTGTGCTCTCATAGTCATTTGTTTACTATCTTAAGCTAGGTAAATATCATCTCTTCTACTAAAGTGTGAAAATTAGAGGCAAGTACTTTATCCACAATACATAATAATGACAACTTAGAAATGATAACAACTATAATTACTTGAATATCTCCCAAGTAAAAATCATTTTGTTAAGCACTTTAAGTATATTTTGTAATTATCACGATGACTTTCTCTCTTTTTTTTTTTTTTTTACGATGACTTTCTTTTTAAGAAAAGGAAACTGGGAGTCAGGTTAAGTAACTTGCCCAAAGTCACAGAGGTAATAAGTGGTGAAGCTTGGATTCAAATCCAGATTTGTCTGATTCTTCACCACCAGCTTGCCATACTTTTTACTTAGCAAATAGTAAATGCTGTTAGAAAAAGAGATATTAAGGCTCAGCCTCCAAGGAATGCTACTTAAGAGATGTGATCTTTACCAGCAAGTATCAAGTCAACCTGAGTAGAGGCATCCTGGACATATATTTCCCATCTTGGAAAAGCATACACCAGGGTCTGTGGTGGGAAGAGCAGTCTACTCACCCCTGCTTCTCCTAAGTAACAACCAACAGCATTTTAGTTCTCTGTATAATATGATTTGTAACTCAGAATTGAGAAGTGGAGGCATAGGCCACTAATCGGGTAAACTCTTCAACAATTTTACCTTCCTATGTATAATAAAGCTTAATTATTGGAAATTTAAAAAGAGAGATATGAAATATTTATGTCTGTCAAGTTAATTCTATTACATGTAGAAAAAACCTTTCTTCTACATTGTATTGAGGAATAATAACAATATTATGTGGTAATTTGTTTCCATTTTTTTCAGGTGACTTCTATTGCCACCTGAAGGCTGTAAGCAAATAAGATGCAGTAATTTAAACAACCAAATCCAAATAATACTACTTTTAAAAAATCACTTAAAATTACATGTTTAATAGTGCTCTTCTTCAAGTCTTATTCCAAAAAGGTTCCAATGCATCAAGATTTTTTAATACCCTCTTTCAAGATTCTATTTAGAGCCCTTCAAAATTACAAATAATGACTTGCTATTTGTAATTTGCTAGGTGACATGGCAAATACAAATAGCCCCTTCTTCTCACAGAAATAATAGAGACACAAACAAATATAATAAAAGGCAAAAATAAGTGAATCATACACAGCTCAAAGTGAAAAATAATCTCTGTGAGTGGCTACAGTGATCAGACACTCCAAAAAAGCGGGGAGCCTGCTTCCTCCTCTCTCTCTCTGCCTGCCTCTCTGCCTACTTGTGATCTCTGTCAAATAAATAAATGAAATATTTTTTAAAAATGAGATATGCAATAAACTTTATTCTAGGGAAGAGTAGTCAGTTTATGGGGATGGGGCAAAAAAAAGAAAAAAAAAAAAGACCAGAGGGAAAGAGACCAACTGAGAGTACAGAAATGGAATAGGATAGAGATTAAAGATACTCATCCTTAAGAGAAAATGAAGCTCCTATACATACAGGACTCAACCTATAATATGAATCCACACTGGGCAGAGATAATCATGGCCATTCAATGGACAATACCTAAGACAGTGAAGGAGGCAAGCGTACCAGCAGATAAAAAGGAAAAGAGACCTACCAAACCCTGAGAATGGCAACGGAAGCTTTCAGTTCCTAAGAGGCTAACAATGAGTAGGAACTCAGTGTGTGAAGTCAACGAACATCAGGGTTGTGGCTCGCTGGGAATCGGAAAAAGGGTATTGAGGGAGGTGGGCTAATTGGCAATGTTCTGGAATAGAATGGATTTGAAGGTTCTGTAGGACAGGTGGGAAGCCTATAATAAACGGGAGAAGGAAAGGTGAAATGACCCTTGCTTTAATAAAACAGAAAACATTTTCCAATTTGACCCCTACAAATTAAGGGCAGAATTAAAACCCCATGCAGGCAACCATGTATTTGTCACAGAAAGAAGAAACATTCCACACAGCAGTATATTGGGGGAAAGGATACCTGGGGCCTGGTTTAGAAGAATGAAATATAGGTGTAGACCACTGCAATAGTAGTGAAGCAGAGTAGCAAACGGCACAAAGGGGAGTCTCAGAAAACCATAATGCACAGTGACTGATCAAGAGAACTTCACGGGCTTAAGAAACCTGGGACAGTAAACTATTTCCAGGATGTGTTCCACATTCACAGAAATGATGCCCTGAAAGAGTATTTGGGTGGTGGTTGTGTGATGATAATGTTTGGCTCATCTGTATTCTTTTTAGAACCTAGTGAGTCAAAAGTAAAAATACATATAAAGTAATTAGAAATACAGAGTTGGATCTCATGGAGACTAAGGATTAAAATCGGAAGACTTAAAGTTGAAAGGTAAACGTGACAGTAGTTGAGTTACTGAAGAAAAAAAAAAAAAAAGGAATGTAAAGAAGCAAGATGAGTTAAAGGAAGAAAAGGCAAAGAAACAGAGTAGCCAAAAAGGAAGAAAAAAGATAGTGGTAACAGTTTAATAGAAGCTGAAGAGGAGGCTTTCACAATTGAGTGAGGACAACTTCAAATACTCTAAAAAAGTCATGGAGTAGTAAGAGCAAAAATAAAGTGAATAAACACGGTGATAAATAATCCTTAAAGGAGGACTGTTAATTGGTAGATGGGGATGATATTCAAAAGGTAGAGAGAAATGAATCACAAATAAGCTAGTAAACACTTTTATTTATTTATTTATTTATTTATTTATTTAAAGTAGGCTCCATGCCTAGCATAGAGCCCAATACAGGGCTAAATTCAGGCTGAGGTCCTGAGACTGAGTCCTAAGCTGACCTTAAGAATCAGACACTTAACCAAGTTAGCCACCCAGGTGCCCCATTACAAACACTCATGGTAAAAGGAAGACAAAAAATAAGGACAGTAGACAGTAGGGATAAATTTCCCTTGTCTTAAAAAAAATTACCTGAAAATGTTTATAAGTAGAAGGAATCTGGGAGAGAGAAGAATTGAAGTTGCAAGTTAAATGAATAAGACTGTGTAAGAACTAGAGGAGACCACGGACAGGGTTAGCTTTGGAGAAGTGGAACATATTTGATTTCTGAGATCAATGTCTAGAATAAAAGTAACAAGAAAAAACATTTGACGTTTTAAAGATTATTTAAAATGATGACTTCCAACTGAGTACTTCCTAGGAGGCCAGGTTAACAGCTAAGAGACTACAATAAAATCTCCAGAGAACTGTAGAGAAGTTTAAATAAACATTGTAGATAAATACTACATCAAAAACGAATGATGTACTTTATGTTGGCTAACTGACTATAATAAAAATTTTAAAAACCCTAAAAAAAAGCATTAAAAATTTAAAAATAAATAAAGAAGTATTTTAAAATAAAAAGATAAGGCCGAGTCAAAGTTAAAAATTACAAAGTTAGAGGTGACTGAATCAAACACCGGTTGAGTAGTCTAGAACTGAGCATATACTTCAGGAGAGGAAGATGTTCCAGTCTCATGTTGGGTTTTATGCCAAGTGAGCATGACTAAAAATGTAAAGGATCCTAGAACAAAAACAAAGCAGCAACCAAAACAGATGACCCTGAGAGTGAGGTTGACTATAAAGTGAAATAGGTGCTACGGGTCTGGAAAAAGGAGTCAAAGTCCTAAAAACTCAAAAGGAGTTACCCGTATAGGGTAATGGGAATTGAAAAGAAATGAAAGTATGTATGATGAGATTAAAATTGGTACTGTGGTATAAGAAAGGGGGTATAACGATGGGTGTTAAGTAGGGCATGTATTGCATGGAGCACTGGGTGTTACACAGAAACAATGAATCATGGAACAGTACATCGAAAACTAATGATGGGGGCACCTGGGTGGCTCAGTGGGCTAAAGCCTCTGCCTTCAGCTCAGGTAATGATCCCAGGGTCCTGGGATTGAGCCCCGCATCGGGCTCTCTGCTCAGCGGGGAGCCTGCTTCCCTCTCTCTCTCTGCCTGCCTCTCTGCCTACTTGTGATCTCTGTCTGTCAAAAAAAAAAACAACAAAAACAAAAACAAAAAACTAATGATGGACTACGGTGACTAACATAACACAATAAAAAAAAAATGTTTTTAAAGGGGGGGCTACAATAACTTAACGGTTGATGTGAAGCACTGGCACTGAAGAAGTCCAAGTACCTGAGGTCAGGCTAATAAGGGGGAAATAACAAATGAGAGAGGTGATAAGCTATCAAGAAAGGTAGACAAATCCTTGAAAACCATAGCTGATAAGATCAGAAAATAACATAGAGGTCATTTTATGATCTGTAAGAAAATAACTTTTATACTTCAATTTCTAACTTTAAAAAAAAAAAAAAAAAAGGAACAACCTCACTTTGCATAATCAACCTAACTGCTCTATATCTAAATAATTTGGGGCTATTTTTAAGAAAATAAAAATCCATCGTAAGGGATGCCTCTATTAATGAGATACAAATGAAAGCAACGTGGGCTGTGAAGGCTTTCTCTGCATAAAGCAAATATTAGGTACTCAAATAACCAAAGTTGAATGAATTTAAAAAAAGAATTCCAACAGTGGCCTAATGACTGGAATAGTCTCTCATTCCACTGAAGGATAGATGGTTTGATGGACAGTCAGACAGAAGAGAAAAAAACAGACCTAATAAAGTTCCTAACATCACCAGAAACCCTAGAGTCTCTCAAAGTAACTGCGTTGAAAAGAATAATATTCATGAGATTATATATATTTGTTTGGTAAATATATTTAAAACATTTGATTTTCTAGACTTGAAAATGACCATTTAAAAAATTCTGTAGAAAAAAAATACCCATAGAGAAACCATTTCCCTAACAAACCTATCCTAATTTCTTAGTCTAACTATTCTTACAATTTTAGTTCCAATAATTTTATGAGTTATGATGCTAGAAAAAATAGTACCAGGCATTATTCTAAAAAGTTCACTATAACTAGACATTTAGTTCCTTAAAGAGAAAAACTGGCTTCTAAAAGGGTAACTGTTTTGTTTTTTTAAGATTTTATTTATTTATTTGAGAGCGAATGAGTGAGACAGAGCATGAGAGAGGAGAAGGTCAGAGGGAGAAGCAGACTCCCCAAGGAGCAGGAAACCCGATGTGGGACTCAATCCCGGAAGTCCGGGATCATAACCTGAGCCGAAGGTAGTTGCTCAACCAACTGAGCCACCCAGGCGCCCTAAAAGGATAACTGTTTTAAAACAAACTTTCTGAACTACAATTTTAATTGGTAATTACAGATGTTTAACTCATCTTACCTCATCATATGATTTACATAGGCTTTGCTACAGCTAGTGTTGTATCTGCAAAAACTACAATGGACATACGTAGGAAAATGATTTGCAAAATCTTTTATTTCGGAACAACACTCAATGCACTTGTGAATTCCCCGACGATACCTTATGGAGATATAAAGAAAACGATAAAAATATATTTTAAGACAAAAATAATAAGGAAGGGCCTTATTAATATTCTGTTAATTAAGGACAAGATGTTTAAATAAACATGCTTAAACAGTTATAATTTGAAAATTTGTTATGGAACAACAGCTACAGTAAGTGTAAACAATCTAACTTAAGTCAGTGTTTTCCATTGGCATAAAAGGGATTAAATTAAGCAATACAAACATCACAAGATTTAAGCAGAACATATAATAATACCAGTATAATAAATGAATATTATAAAAAAATAATTCAAGTACTGTGCAATAATTGTAAGAAAATACCTTTTTATTATTTGCTTGGCCTTTATGTCATAGTGATAGCATATAAATGTACAAGAGAGTTGTGTAATAGGTAAAATTATATTAAATAAAGTTTTTATACTTAAGATTAAATTAGTGTTATATATGAGGAATAAAAGATTACCTTAAGTTCCTCAATGCTGTATTGACTTTACTTTTTTTATTGCTACTAGCCAATGTGCTTTGTTTCTTTTGCATATTAGAGATTTTTGATTTATATTTAGATTTACTTCCATTAGGCTTACTTGCATTAGGTTTACTTGTATTGGATTTAGTTGGATTAGGTTTGCTTGTGTTAGATTTTGTGGGATTTTTAGCAGTTATATTTTTAGTCCTTGGAGGTGAGAGCTGAAGGGTAGAAGTGCTTGCACTAATTGAAGGTGTAGTTGAAGATCCTGACTGAAGCGGTCCAACTGAAGCTCGAATAGTAACCTACAAAAATGGAGATAATGTTTGCTTTAGAAAATTAATCATGGCATTAGTATTGAAATATCACTGTATAACAAAAAGTTAAACATCAAGTACTTGGAAAGGGAAAGTATAAACTATAATTGGATAAGCCTTTCATTTATTCTAAATGTTCATCCCAATTAATGAAATTAAACTTGATATTTATTCACTTGTAATATTACATTTTTTGTATTGATATCAGTCATGTTAACAGTTATTAATATATAATTAGGAGTTAATGCAAATTATATGACTATTAAAAGAGCACATTCCATAGCTATTTTTATGCTCTGATACAACTTAAATAATTCACAGAGATCAAAATTTAAATCTCAGAGCCCAAAAAACAATTCTAGAAAGGCCTGCATTAACCCTCAAAAACTATAAAATAACAAGATCTAGAGTAAACATGACCTCCTCTTTCCAGGGGATCATTAGGCAGGATTTATGTATACATAGGTTATGGGAGAGGTTACATCAATCAATTCATTATACTGATAAAGAGTTTACTAATATTTAGAATTTCCTTAAAGAGAACTAATATAAAGTTTATCATTTAGTATCCAGAAATTATATTTTTTGGTTGGCAATAAAAAACAATTGCCTACCAACATTCTCATTGATCATTAAACTATACCTCTCCCATGTATTTGTCCTATGGAATACATGTGTTTTGGTATCACTCAAAAGCACTGGACTAGGAATCAAAAGACTTGAGTTTAAATCTCATACCATGCCTTCCTAGCCATGTGACCTTGGGTAAGTAACTTTTCTTCTTCTTTATCTATAATATGGGGCAATAACTGTCTTGCTTTCCTCACTGGATTGCTGTATGGATTAAATAATAGAATGTATGAAAAAGCATACCAAAAGCCTTATTCTAAGGTGCTATAAAAACATTTAGTATCATTATTAATATTATTACTACTATTATTAATAAGGGAAAATATGAGAGAGGACTGCACTGCTTACATTAGTGTTCTGCATGTCTAGTCCCAGCATGGAATGAATGGACTGCAGGGAAGGATGCTGGATAGCTTCTCTTGCTCTAGGTCTTCAGAGCATGGCTTTATATTGTTTTAGTTAATTCAAATAACAGACATACCCACATTCAAAGGTAAGTACCCAAAGCCAAATATAAATGTTTTGGGGATTATTTCACTTTGGATTATCCATGCCTCTGTTTCCCTCCACTGGAGCAAATATTCAAGAGCTGACTGTATATAAAGAAGTCAGAGAAAACAGAGGTATATAAGGCAAAAAGGGAAAAGTAAATTACAATCATCAGTATGCAGTCAGACATGTTGTTTGCTCACTTAAAACATAATGCTATCCAGCAGCAGAACTTGCTTCTCTGAGAATAGACTCAGTAATAACTGCAATAAATATTTCAAAACCTATGGCACTCAAGGCACTATACCAGATGCTGAAGACACAAAGATAAAACATGAGTCCCGATCTCAAGCATCTTATAGTTTAGCAGATAAAACCAACATATACACTGCCAACTGGAATAGCTCAAACATAGCCTATATAATATTGACACAACACACTGACCCAGGGAATAGTTAATCTAGTTGCACTTTTTACAAAGGAGTATCACTTTAGCACAGCACACACCACTGACCATAAAACAGTGGTTAGAAGTTTATCTTTTCTAGATACAGAAATAACAAAACCTAAAATTAAAGGCTTACTAAAAATCAGGCATCATTTTTTAAAGTATTGTATTTAATAAATAAAAGAAGGCAGGAGTTAATTTCTATTATCATATAAAATGTTAAAATACAACATATTTAAACTCACTTTTGTTCCAGGAGGCAACCCTTCCAGTTGTTTAGGTTTTATAAATGTTCTATGATGTTGAGTCTTATGATCCATTTTCTCTTTGCATGTCAAAAACTGCAGCCTGCATTTTGTACAACGATGTATTCCTTTTTTCTGTTTAAAAACAGAAAAAGGGAGGAAAAATAATTTCTACAACCACAAATATTGTGTGCTTAAACTGCTCTGATTTCATTTTAATGATACCTAAATAATTTTAAAACTAGTACTTTATATCACCCATATAAATAACAGCAAAATATTGTTTCATTTTTTACATACTCTGCATTAGTATTTGGGTTTCAAAAATGTCTGTTCCTATACGGAAACTGAACATAAAAGTATCTGTAGGTTCTTTTTTTTTTTTTTTTTTTAATTTTATTTTTTCAGTGTTCCAAGATTCATTATATCTGTAGGTTAATGGAAGTTCTCTCAACAGTGGTGTGAAAGCTCATCTAATTGTGATTTTACAGTGTTTAGACACATGGTTAAAAAGAGCTATACTACGTTTTTATCCTGGAAAAAAGTAAATTCTTTTTAATCTTTGCTATTTTAAGTTGGTTGACAAGCTGGTAAAATAAATTCAAATATTTAACCAGACATTTCAAAAAAGGTTGTTATAGAAATGGTTGTATAAAGTAGTGCTTTCTAATGTAACTTTCTGCAATGATGAAAATGTTCTACAGCTACACTGTCCAATATGGTAGCCTCTAGCCACATAGGTTATTGAGCACCTGAAATGTGCTAAGTGCAACACAGGAACGGATTTTTAAATTTTATTTGACTTTAAGTAATTTTAACTTCAACAGCCACATGAACATTGAACAGTGTTGAGATGGAGACATAAATCAGACAACTACTGCTAATCTATTTACTGATTAAGATCCCTTGTGTGAGTCCCTCTTTAAACCCAATCCTGCTATTATTCTATAGCTGGAAAACAAGATTCAAGAAAAATCTAAATCATTCCCCCATTACTAGTCACTGGCACTGCCAACTCCTGACCCAGTTTTCTTTCTACTATATAATAGCATCTACAATCTTATTCATATGCTCTCATTAAGAAATGATATATGTATGTACATATATATATATACACACACACACTTAAACAATACATAAATACAAAAGAATGTTTTCTCAAAAGTTACATTCTGCCAAATATATCACCATTTCCATTAAAATACACTCAATCATTTATAAAATTCGAACAAGGTAATATACTGAGAAGTACCTGGCACAGTTACTAGCATACAGCAGGCATTTCATAAATCAAAGCTCTTTACAAAATTCAAAGAAATGTATAAATATAATGGGTTTGTATTACTATTCTAGTTGCATCTTAAGACTATTTTAGAAGTGTGGTGCATTGGATTTATCATAGATACAGGCAATTTTTTAAAATTCACTTATATGTGCTGAGGGAATAGGCAGAAAAAGAGAAAACTCAGCTAAGAAACAGATACTAAGGCAAAGGACAGAAAGAAAGTTCACCAGAATCCAATTCCCAGAAACCTCTTCTCTATCTATAATCACTCCCCAGGTTATCTCATCTAGTTTCATGGCTTTAAATACAATCTATCCATCTGTCTACTTGACATCACTACCTAAGCAGCACTAATTACAGGGACAAAATTGAATTCTGGATTTTCTCCCTATCTTCCTGTCCCCCACCACCCAAATCTGTTTTCTCAGTTTTCCTCCTATGATAGTATATGAAAATTCCATTCTTGCAGCTCCTTTGGACAAACACTTGGTAGCTCACCCCATATTAAAACCTGTCAGCTCTACCTTTGGGAACTTTCATCATCTTTCTACCCCTCATTACCTACTACTGACTGGTCCAAGCCACTCACCTGGACTCCTTTATATTCTTCCTGTCATGTTCTTTCCTCCATGTGGTCTATTCTCCCCATAGGTGCCAATGATCTTAAAACACAGCAGATTGTTCAGACACTTAGATGCTCTGATAGTTTTCTAAAGCCCTGTTCCTGGTTTACAAGGCGCTGCATAAACTGGCCTATGCTTTATCACTACAAGCTTACCTCTTACTAGTTTTCCTCATACTAGTTTACTCTGCTCTAGCCACAGCTGGTCTCTTAGCTGTTCTTTGAGTGCCCCATGTCTATATTTACTTCAATGCCTACAGAATATTTCTCTTCCCAGATTTCCACATGGCTTATTCCTTATTTCCTTCAGAAAGGCTCCTGTTTTACCACACCACATACATAAACAAGCAACCGTTTCTCCACTCCCAACACCTCCCTGGTACTCTCTACCCTCCACATTTTCCTTCCACAGTACTATTACCAGCTAGCAAGCATATACATTCAAACGTAAGTCCACATATATTTATCTTCCTTTACTATAATTCAAATTCCAGAAGGCACAAACTTTGTTTTATTTACTGCTAATATAATACCCAAAACAGCCCCTGGCACACAGTAAGGCATGCAATAGATATTTGTTAAATAACTGGACTGTGAGGCAGAAAGCAAGAGACTGATAGAGAAAGTACAAATGAGAAGCAGGTACAATTTAACTAGTTCAAAACGTCTGCCATTCCATTCAATGAACATTTGTCCAGTCATGAGATAGGCTAATTAATCCTCTATTCTCTTAGTTGGACCTAAGTCTTAAACATGTCTCTTATGTATGAATGCATTTCAAAGCAATAAAAGTAATAAACAGTACATTTTAAAATAACATCATGTTCAGTCAATGAAACAGTGATCTGTTCCAAGGCTAGAGGACTAATGATCTGTTTTGTACTTTTTTGATACATATACCACACTGTTTGGGAGACTCGAGGGATTTAAGAGTTAATTCTGACTATACATAATTTCTGCCCTTAGACCTAACGTCAATGTGAAATCTGGGTCTCTGGAAAAGCAGTATAAGCCTGGGCTCTGAAGTGCAATTTTAATTCTGCTTTTTATTAGGTAGTAGGACACTGAGCAGGTTGCTTTCTCTAAAACTCTGACTCACCTAAAAGTTAGAAATAATAGTACATATATGGTGATTGTGAAGATGATAATACTTGTGAAGATGATAAATACTTGCCATAAGGTAAGTAACTTCATATGTTAACTGCTTAAAATTCTTACTAAAGATCTAATGAACATATCTTACACATCTGAAATCACTTTTATTCTTTCTTAAAAGTCATACAAAGATTGTTAACTCTAAAATCACCCAAGACTTAATCCAGCTTTTTTTTTTTAAAAGATTATTTATTTATTCATTTGACAGAGAGAGGTCACAAGTAGGCAGAGAGGCAGGCAGAGAGAGAGGAGTAAGCAGGCTCCCCGCCAAGCAGAGAGCCTGACATAGGGCTCGATTCCAGGACCCTGGGATCATGACCCGAGCTGAAGGCAGAGGCTTTAACCCACTGAGCTCTTAATACAGCTTTTTAAAAGAAAGTTACAACCAAAGTTTTTGAAGACAATAAAATGAGCCACAGAACCAACAATTCTTATTGTCTAATACCGCACTAATGATGTAATCTTAACTATAAGTTTATAGTCCTACTCAGCTATGGTGTTCCAGTCTTCAAAAATAATTACGCAAATTGTAAATATCTTGAAGGATGCTGATGATCCTTATTAATAGATTCCCCTCCCTTTACTCTGTTTACCTTCCTAAATATTCCATATAAAAAAAAGAAAAACTGGCAACAATCGCAAGACAAAACATATAACTCAGTGTATAAAAACCTTATAAATCACATAGCCCACATAGTGGGTCCACACATCTCTCTCATAATTATCATTCTTCCCATTTCTACATCTCACTCTGGAGTTTAAGAAAGCACATGGGGAAAATTATGATAAAAGATCCATAATGAAACAGCACTACCATTTTATATCTCATTCTCCCATTCAAATTTAAGCCCAAAGATGAAATAAAGAGTACCAAGAATAGGGTTTCCAGAACTCTATTCCTCAAAAAATGTTAATACATATTATGCAAATAAAGGGCTCAAGGGCCAAAAAAAATAATGGGAACTAATAAGCACTATACCTGTTGCTTGGAGATTTACAATATTCATTAGCATATTAAAAGCTCTGAGAAGTCCTGTTTTAAAAAACAGACAAGCAAAACTATTTGATATTGTTTAAGTATTTGCCAAATTTCTTTCTTTTCTAGTAACCATTTGGGGGAAAACATCCATTAACACCTGATGGAACACTGTTGGGGAAACCTAGAATAGAAAGATTTTGCCAGAACTTCTCAAAGATGAGTATCATCCCAACATCTCACCACAGCATAGGAGATACTAAATTCACTTGGATAAAGAGGATAAAACTGGATAAAAAAATTCACTTGGATATTCACTTTGATAATATATTTTATAAATATATATATACATATACATTTTACACACCCACAATGGAATATTAGTTCTAAAAAAATGAAATCCTGCCATTTGTAGTGACACAGGTACAACTATAGAGTATTATGCTAACTGAAATAAGTCAGAGAAAGACGATTACTATATGATTCACTCATATGTAGAATTTAAGAAACAACAAGCAAACACGGCGGGGGGGGGCAAACCAAGAATCAGACCCCTACCTGTAGAGAACAAACTGATGGTTACAGGAGGGGAGGTGCCCAGGAGGATGGGTTAGATAGTAATGGGGATAAAGGAGGGCACTTGTTGTAATGAACATTGGGTATCTTAAATAAGTGTTGAATCACAAAATTCTACACTGAAAACTAATATTACACTTTATGTTAACTAACTGGAATTTAAATAAAAATGTAAAAAAATTTCACTTGGAAATTCTACTTTTATGATCTTTCCAAGTTAAAAACCACAACCTGATTTCATGACAATCGAATGATTAGAACTGAAAGCAAAGAGAGCACCAACCAGCATGCCAATTTCATCAATAATAAAAAAGTGCAATGAGCTGGTTAGGGAGGAGGCAAAACTTGATTACATGATCAGATTCAGTAAATCCAGTGACTTGTGATTTTGTCAAAGACACTGTTGTTGAGGGGCACCTGGGTGGCTCAGTTGGTTAAGCGGCTGCCTTCGGCGTAGGTCATGATCCCAGATTCCTGAGATGGAACCCCACATGGGGCTCCTGCTCAGCAGAGAGCCTGCTTCTCCCTCTCCCTCTGCCTGCCACTCTGCCTACTTGTACTCTTTCTCTCTCTCTCTGAAAAAATAAATAAAATCTTTAAAAAAAAAAACAAAATACTGTTGTTGCTCTTTCAAGCACACTTAAGAATAGGATCAGGGTTGGGGCGCCTGGGTGGCTCAGTGGGTTAAGGCCTCTGCCTTCAGCTCAGGTCATGATCTCAGGGTCCTGGGATCGAGCCTCGCATCGGGCTCTCTGCTCAGCGGGGAGCCTGCTTCCTTCTCTCTCTCTGCCTGCCTCTCTGCTTGCTTGTGATCTCTCTCTGTCAAATAAATCAATAAAATTTAAAAAAAAATAGGATCAGGGTTACATAAAAGTTTTCAGCCCAAACAAAGGATGGTTTAATTGCTCCAGGAAAAGAACAGTAAGCATAACATCAGAATTCAAGAAAAGGGTGTTAAGTGCTAATACTGGTGCAATATAATATAATAATATAATATAATGTAAGTGTAAGAATTTATATAGCAAAACTAGCAGAATTCATCCACAAAACAGGTGATGACCTAAATACAGTTCTTTGGCAGAGTTCATATACCAAGCAGTAAGTGTCATTACTGTTCCCTTTATCACTGGCAGCTATAAAAGACCACGTCTGTTCAAAGATAACAACATTTATTCTCATCATAAAGAAAATAAAAAATGGAAATTAGGTTGGAAGGAAAACAAGATTATGAATCCTTAATCTTTTCTTATTAGTTCAAGCTCACCTTTACTCTGATAACTACCTTTAAAATCATTCCCATGCCCACTCTTGGCCTCTGAAATATCAAATTTTATGGGTATTCCACTCATCTGCCCTTTTCCCTTTCAATCCTAGGTTTCCAATTTCTAGCTATCTTTCAGAATTTTCACTTGTGAGTCACAACATCACCAGAAAGGAAGGAAGGAAAAGAAGTGGAAGTTTTTTTTGTTTTTTTTTTTTTAAAGATTTTATGTATTTATTTGACAAAGAGAGATTACAAGTAGGCAGAGAGGCAGGCAGAGAGAGAGGAGGAAGCAGGCTCCCTGCTGAGCAGAGAGCCTGATGCGGGGCTCGATCCCAGGCTCCTGAGACCATGACGTGAGCCGAAGGCAGAGGCTTTAACCCACTGAGCCACCCAGGCGCCCCAGAAGTGGAAGTTTTATAAGTAATTCAGCATAAATTCCAAATTAATCATGTCATTTGGAAAATCTTGTTTCCTTTGCAGAACAAACCTAATGTCCTAAGTAATAATCTTTTTGCTAAAACAACACGAACAAATAAGAACTGGTAAATCTCACCTGATGCTTCATATAATGATGCATGTAGGGTGTTGCAATTTTAATAACTTTGAGGCAAAATGGACACAGCAAGTTCTTAGTGTTTTCATGGGATGTTCTAAAATGAGTTTCTACATCAGAAAATAATGATGATCTGTAATTGCAAACCTACAAATAAAGAAAGTTTAGTTTAACTTGAAAATGTATAATGATATGCAATTACAAAGTAATAATGATAAAGTCATTTGTTTAGAAGAACATCAACTATTTCTCATTCAGCTCTGATACCTACATAACCAAGAATCTCATTAATGTAAACACCAAAAGATAATCTTTGAGACAGAAAAGTTATCTGTCAAAGTTTAGGGATACTTCCCAAACTACAACTAGGCTCCCTTCTTTTTATTTACCACCCCCACCTTAACTTGAATTTTCACACTTTAACACCTCTTGTTCTGTAAAATTTTCTTTCTTTCGTCATAAAACAGCACCTTCCTTTAGATTATAGATGGCCTCCAAGCTATGGCACTGCAATGTATTTTTATCTTTTTTTTCTATTTCTTCTTCAAATTCTGAAAAAATGCTAATCCCAAAGCATTTGGTAGGGTTCTCTATAACGAAAAGCATTTCGTACTTCCCTTGTATGCCTACATTCTCCCCTATATGATAAAATAAGTCCCTATGCTTGTCTTACTGCCACAGGGCTTTTCTTTGTCCAATCACGAGTAGGTATAAAATGGCCTATGGGCCAATTTCAACTCTCTGTTGATCCCACAGATAATACATGAGTTATGCCAAAGTTTTTTTTTTTTTTAATAAATAGTTTACAAGAGGAATTTTAATTTTAGTAACCAAATTTATCTAAATGGTTAGGAAAATAAAAGAATATATTTCATGGCTCTTGAAAATTATGAAAATTATGTGAAATTCAGATTCCAGTGTTCATAGATTTTTTTTTAAATTCTTATTGTGTTTTGTTAGACACCATATAGTACATCATTAGTGCAAAGATAGAGTTTAAATAAATAAACACAGAGCTGGATCACATCCGTTTACTTGTTGTCTATGGCAGCCTTTGTGCTACAATGGCAGAGATGACTGTTGCAACACAGACTATATGACCCTCAAAGCCTGAGGAGCTTTATATCTGGTGCTTTACAGAAAAAATTTGCTGGCCTCTGGGTCCCAGTAGGTTGAAATCTGAAAATCAAGACAACAGAAACAAACAAACCAAACAAACACTAAGTAAACAATAAAATATGTGTATACCTGGCAAATATATGGCATTTCCCCAGGCTTATGATTGTCCTTCATATGTTGTAAAAGAATATGCTCTGTTTCAAATGATAATTCACAGATTTTGCAAATGGCTAAAAGTGGGGAGGAGAAAGACATTATACCATTTTAAGATATAGATACAGACATACACACACACACACAAATATCAAATTATGTTATATAACTGAAACTATATGTCACTTATACCTCAATAAAAGAAAAGGTATCTTCACCAGGCAAACAAAACAAATATATATATATATATATGTATTCATTTTATATATCTATATCAACAAAAATAACAACAGTATTGGTGGTGATAAACAACAGTTACACAGTTTTTAACTGTATGCCTAACACAGTTCTAAGAACTTTACTTACATTAGCTTATTTAATTCCCATAACAGCATTATGAAGCAGATATTTCTATTATCTCCACTATTCAAATATTAAGTAACTTGCCTGAGATCACACAGCTGTATTAATAGGCAGACCTGGGATTTGAACTCAAGCTATCTAGCTCCAAAATATGTGATTTTAACTATGACTGTAGTTACTTTTCTTATTCAAGTTTAAAAGAAGAGCATTAATTTCATATTTGAAAACAATGATCTGAAGTTTTTAATTTAGTTCCCCACCTATAATGCACAAGTTATTTACTTGAATGAATTATTTATAAGAGGAACTTCAATGACTTGTTTTAAAAATTTAGGTAAGTTAAGACTTTTCCAATTTTGCCCCCCAAAATTCCAGTCTTTTTCTTAGTCTGACGTTTCTAACAAGATTCTTTCTCAGAGTTTACATTATCAAAATTGATAATATCCAATACTTAAGTAGAACTGTAACTTACTAGAAAATTCATGGGGTGTATGTGTGCTTTCAATGTGACACTGCAGTTGAAATGGTGTGGGAAACTGACGATAGCAGTGCTGGCAGGTGGTGTGGTTTTCCCAGCTCTCACTGCTCTGCTTCTCAAGTTCCAAATGGTGTTTCATGTGGTTCATAAACCTATAAATGATTGTCAACAGGTGCAAAAGTTCAGATTTAAAAACAAAAATCTAACAAATAAGTATCTGAGTCTAAATCTTAAAACTACAGATATATTATTCAAAATAAAATCCCAAAAGCCTTAAAATCCTCTAGAAAACCATGTGTTTTAAATAATCACTTTCAATTAAGGGGCTAAATAAACATCTTTGCTTTAAAAGAATTCATCAATGTAATTAATCTGAAATATCACTAATTTGTTCAAATTCTTAATCATTTCAGATTATTAAAATTTTTTTAAAGATTAAAAAAGCAGGCTATTTTTCCATACATGAATACTATTTACATTTTTAAATAAAATACTTCAAAGGAAGGAAACCCTACCACCAAAAGCAGCTACAATCATAAGAGAAATCTTTTAGGGCCATGAAGATATACAATAGATTCCAGCTATTTAAAAGACAAATTACTGGTATTTTTACTTGTGTCTTGGTTTCTAAATGCCTGTAATAGCAATTTTAATGCCTACAATTACAAGAACCTTTTGTTTTATTTAATGATACTGGTTTACTGTTAGCACAGACTGTTCATTTTAACTTGCAGACTGTGCCCTTTGTAGGCATTGTCCATTTTTCAGTTTTACATTCTGCTATTTCAGCTTCCTTAAAAGGCTTCTTATGAGCAGGAACTATGACCTTCAACAACCAAGAGTGCAATATAAATGGGAATACCTATTTAAACGAGCTTACTGAAGCGTTTTGCTGAATTTGAAAGTAAAGTTGTAACAATTTTTAGTCTGGGTCAACTATTAACAATTATTCACTTTAGCCCATAAAGGAAAGAATCTTGAAAGTAAGTGATAATGTCATCAATCTGGATAGCAGTCACCATGAAGGCTATAACGTTTATCTATCTTTCACACCTCCACAGTAGTACTTCTCTTGAACAGGTTATGGCACACTGACATATCTTTTTGTCCTTCCTTGGTTTTAACCCCAGCTCTACAAACACTTACAGAAAATCTTAATATTGGCTAAATATTTATATATAGAAAAAAGGTCACGAGCCATTAAACTTTCAGCTCACAACTTTAAGCAATTAAAGTGTATCTATATAAAATAATCTCTTAACTAGCAAGCTTTCTCACAATTATATGAGCCCGCATTGGGAATGTAAGCTACTTAAACCAACAGATGGAAATGAAGGAAATATAAAAGCAAACTTCTTAAAAGGATGTTCACAGAATAAAATCAACCTAACTGTTTTTGGTGATATTCAATGTAGGAGGAAAAAAAAAATCATACCACACTATGCTGACAAAGCAGAGAATAAAAATCTATAGCTATTAGTTTTCTACCATTCTCTACAAACACCATTCAATTTGTCTTTCCAATTTTTACTGTTTAACATATAAAACTTCTTTGGTTACAAAGTATTTACCATTTACCATTAATTTACCATTAAGATTATGTTTCCTAAACAATCAGTATTTCAAAAAATGCTCAATTCCAGGATGATATAAATGCTGTTTGCTTTAAATTTTGAAATATTCTGGTACTGTAAAAATATGTAACTACTCTTCTAAAATAATAACAAAAAAGGAATTTAATTTTCATACGTTTAATATTAAGTGGGCTAGTCTCAAAGGAAAAGCCAAAAGCTATTGCTGAAATAACTTCTGATATATACATATTTAAATATAACAAGGAACTAAGTCAGTGAAACATATTTCTATGTTATCACCATATTTACTAACATGATTTTTCTGGTGTATTTTACTATGAATATGGAAAAAGGTGACAGAGTTCCATTGTTTCAGTGCTATATCACAAAGTATAATATCCCTTCTGTTAAATTATTAACTATTTATGGCTGTTAAAGTTTAAAGGAGATAAAGAAATATGAAGGCTCATATGAAATAACATGTGAAACAATTTGGAAACTATAAAGCACCACCATGAACAAGGCTTTAATAATTGTTATAGGAGTATATCACGATGTATTTCAGGGTTTTTCTATATGCTTCTTTTTGGACCCAATAACTCACAAGAAAATGAAATAAATACTGCATCCAGAAGTACCCTACAGGTACTTAAGAATGCTATTTACAAAGTTAATAAAGACAAACATATGTATGTTTCCACAAACATACGCACTCAGAATCTAAGGGCAGTATAATGGTGTCTGCAACTTACTTTGAAAGGCACAAGAAAAAACTAGCTTAAAAGAAGAATGAACAGATATATGATAAAGCAAGGATAGTAAAATGGTAATGGCAGAATCAAGGTGATAAGCATACAAGTTATCTGCTGTAAAATTTTTTCAACTTTGCTGCATGTCTGAACATTTTTATTATAAAATGGTATAAAAACAATCTTACCTAATATAAATGTCAAGCTATATAACCACTGAAAAATATCAATCAGTATGTCTTGTTACCTTGTTCTTGTTGCACACTCACTTATAGGATAACATCTACTAATATGCCATGAAACTCAAAGATCACAAACTAAAGTTCCTAAAATTTAAAGCATACATGTATAAAATTCAAAATTCCACTGGAAATTAAATTTCTAATTTTTAAAGGGGTTAAATTTTAAAATCAAAGCAGATCTGTTTCTAGAACTGGTACTTCTCTAAAGAAGATCACTTTTCCTGCAAGCGAAATGTTCTAAAAATTATAAATCTGAATTAAAAGACTTGAGCATTAAGTAAGATTAGTATGGAGGAGGTCAAACTGGACATACTCAAGTGGTTCTTCTTGTGAAGAAACATAAAATTCAAACGCAGCTAAAAATGAAATAATCTCATGAAAATTCCTAAAACAGTGATAATACAGGGAAAAAGTTAATTTCCCCTTATTTGAAATGAAGTTTGTCCTTTCTTAAGTTATCTTAAACAAATACAACTAAGTAAATCCAGGCATCAACTCTAAATTACAAGAAAGAACAAAAGCTTTTCAACAGGACAATCTGCCTTTGTCCTTAGCAGAAAAAATTAAAATTGTTTATCTAGAATGACAGAAAAATATAAGATAAAGATAAAACATTTATATCTATGGCATTCCAATTTTCAAACAGAAATGAAAGTAAGTATTTACATACCTAATATTATTTTTAAGAATTTTCAAGCAACTGAAGCATTTAAAAGTTGTGTGAGTCTTCTGTTCTTCCTGGGCATCTCCTTCATGTTTTCCATAATAAAAGTCATTAACTAACATGATCAATTTTCCTTTCTCTGAATCAACAGTCTTGTTTTTATTTGCTGTACTTGAAAATTCTGTTTTAGCCAGTCCTAAAAAGTTATTTATCATGTCTGGACAACAGTACTGAAAGAGAAAAAAAGAAGTTTTATTTATCCCTTAAAAAAATTAGATTACCAAAAAACAATTCTGTTTACAACTAAAGTCAGATCATGTAAAACTATGCTTGGTAATATGTCAGGAAAAATATTAATTTAAAAGTATGTGGTATATACTCACACTCTAAATAACAATAAACACCTATTATCTTCCTATTATCTTAAAAATCAAAACTTTAAAAAAAAACAAAATTTTTTAAAAGAATAACCCTAAAACTAGGACTTGGCTATTGATCTAATAGTTATTTTCCTTGCAATTTATCTTTTCAGATATGTATACTGAATAATAAATGTTTAACTAAATTAAACTCATTCATTTCATATCCATGTCAAGATAGAGCATTGAAAGGAAATGTAGTTTTACATGCCATATAATGTATACGTTTAACTATCAAGTGATACATGAAATTTCATATCTAGTTAGAACTAAAAACTGAACACAACTAATTTGCCATTGCCCAGATGCAAGGTGCTAGAAAATGTGTGAGGAAATAAAGATCTTTAACAATTCTTTAAAACTTAGTTACATCTTGAAAAATTCTACAGTTACACCTTGAAATCTCGATCCTTAAATATTTGAAGGGGAAATTTAATTCCTCATGAATAAAATCAAGATGTCACATAAACTGGTTCTAATGTGGAATACTTTCATACATGAGCTTTTTTTTTAACAAGACATAATTAATTCATTTATTGTACATTATTTTCAGTTGTAGAATTTCTCTAAGGCAGTTTTTCTCAAAGGCCAGTCCAAAGAAGACCTGTATGAGAAAAACCAGAAGTACTTGTCAAAATGCTAATTCCTGGGCCCACTTCAGACTCATAAACTACAACATTATCTAGATACAGGGCCCAGAAACCTTTATTTTTCAACAAGCCACCCAGGTAATTCTTTTATAACATACACCAGCTGACTTAAACCCTTCCTAAATGTGTTATTTAGTAAATTAATAACAACATTAAAAAGTTTGAAACTCTAACAGAATTCTATTCCTTTTTTTTAAAACCCAATTAGCCAAGATATAGTACCTCATTACTTTTTGATACAATGTTCAATGACTCATTAGTTGAATATAACACCCAGTGCTCATTATATCACGTGCCCTCTTTAATTTCCATCACCCAGTACCCCATCCCCCCCACCGACCTCCCTTTCCCCAACCTTCAGTTCATTTCCCAGAGTCAAGAGTCTAAGATAACATCCACTTCCTCTCCTGCCACACTGAAATGTTAAATCATAGGTAAAATGGTCTGTATCACATGGGAAGCTGGGTCTTTGATCCAAGACAGACCTATTAACATTTCAATTGCATTTATTTTGTTCACTTGTCAATTCTGAAACCTTTAGGGGAAAAAACACCAAGAAAAAAATAGAAAATAGATCTAAAAGGGGAAAAAATACTGAATAAAATTAGCCCACAAATAGTGACATAATCTGCATTTGGGAATTAAGGTTGCATCTATAAGCTAAATAAGGATAAATACATTAGGTTCCTAATACTACATGATCCTCTGAGGCTAACCACTCAATACATACAGCTGAAATGACACCACAACGAAAAGAGGGAAATGAGAAGTTTCTAGATACTTCTTGGGACACATGTAATATTTAAGAGTTCAACTTTAGGAAAGTCCAACTATTTCTAAGGACTATTACAAGGCAAAGTTCCTTCTAGAACATGCTGGTTTTTAATTTAAGGATAAGTGGAGAAAAGGATGGTTCAGAGTAAATCCATCAGCACTATCAGAAAAATAACTCAAAATAAAGACATGTGTTACTACAAATGATATATCCTCGTAGTTTCATTTTGATAGGAAAAAATCCCTGACGGTATGTGCAATTTTACCACACAAGTGATCTCAAACAACGAGAAACATTATAATGCACAAAAATGATATAATACAGAACAGTGTCTCTAATTAGAAAATGTGGACAATCATATATATTCAAACATTAAATCTGGTTTTCACACGTTTAGAAGTTATTGAGTCACATTTGAGACTTGATTCTTTTCCAAATCTACAAAATAACCTAAGTAGTCCATAGTAGAGTGTGCTACAAGGTTATATTTTTCAGAAACATCTAATTTGGATGCATTACATTACCTTAAATGCTCATAAATTATAATATACATAACAGATGATCAATTGCTAGCTGTTTTTTCTTTTTTTTTTTTAATTAAAGAGATGGGAACATATTTTAAAAATAAGCATACAAATCTTAACATGTTTTTTTTTTTTTGGACAGTTGACACACAATGCTACATTACTTTTATTCATGGTATCTTTTAAGCAATGTTTTGGATCCCTATAAGAGAGATGAGCAATAAACCACTGAAAACCAAGAATGGACAACCAAGTTCAGAAATTTAATAACTGAGAGAAAAGCAAAGAACCCCAAAGAAAGTATCTTTTTTTCAGTCTTAAAACGCTTTTGGGTCTAGCCCTTCACTGTAGCCCTGGATTATCTCTTATTTTCCTGGAGACAGAATATTAATACTTTAAAGCCATTTATTGTAATTTGACAAACAGCGGATACCACCTAAATAACATTCTCATCTTCACTCCTCCCAGCAGAGATACCATGTTCTATTGCTTTGTTTGTGCCTAAAATTTAGGTTAGGTTTTCAGAACAAAGAAAGTGAGATGTTATTTTTAAATAGTAAAAAAGAAGTTCCCATATGATCAGCCTACATAAGTCAACATTTTCCCCTTCTCCTGCTGGGACTCATCCAAAGCCACAACAACCAAATTCTAAAAATTTATTTTCATTGAAACTAACAGCCAGATAAAATCCACAGACTCTACAACATATGACAGCACTACCCAAAGCAGCCAAGCTCAGACAGAAGACATGTAGTTGGAAGCAGATCAGAGAAGTCAAATGGACCCAACAGTAACAGATCTTAGAAAGTCTCAGCAAAAATTTGCATTCTAAAGGTGAAAGACACATCCTGAAGTGCAAAGCTACATACTGTGTTTATAAAACCAGGTACAGAAGCTGAGGCAAGAAGGATCCCACAAGTGCCCCAGACTTCATTTCGTACTGAGAAGCAAATTAGGCAATGCTACATATAAAAAGCAGACACACAAGTCACATTTACAGAAAGCCTTCTGCCCAGCAAAAAGGTGTATAAACCAGTTAGTAGGATATAAGATTATCCTGGCAATCCTTCCTAAAATGCGCCTTGTACAAAAGAGTTAGCCCAAGAAAATCCAACTTGCTCTTCACTATGATTGAAACTTACATCTAAACAAAAATAAGATAAGGAGGAAAACGTAAAATTCTGACAAAAACACCATGGAGCAGTTGCAGATGAAAATAGTATCCAAAATTTTTGCTACAAATTTTTAAAAATTTAATGAAGTAACTGTGTCTATTCGGAAAACCACAAAGCAACAAGAGATGGCAAGACAAAAGAGATCTTAAAAAGGAGTGGCAAAATTGAGGGAAAAGTAGAGAAATCAGAGAGATAAAGACAGAAAGAACAATGGTGAACAGGCATTGGAAAATAAAATGAAGGACACAAAGACTGACAATGACAAAAGCAAATAAAGAAAATTTAAGTGCTAAAAGGATTAGAAAGAAAATGACAGATATGCCAGACAAGGGACATCAAACGAATGCATACTGGACAACATTCTCCCCTCCCACAAAAAGACAAAACAATAGTATGGGACAGTATTTTAAAATATGAATATGAAACAAGAAACAAACATACACTAAAATAAAGACACAAACATATAAGCAGAAAGAGCATGTTATATATCAGAGAAGACTGACCCAAACCCCAACACCAACTCAGTCATTATAAAATTATCAGTATTCCAAAATAAAGAATCGTATGGACAGCTAGGCAAAAAGATCAAATCACTTATAAAGAGCAAAATAATTCAGGCTTATACCAGATTTCTCAACAGCAATATTCAATATTATAAAACAGAACCACCACAAACAAGATCCTCAAAGTAGGATCCAACTTACTTTACATCCTTTTAATCTTTTAAATTTAAATTCAATTAATTAACATATAACGTGTTACCGGTTTCCAAGGTAGAGGTAACTGATTCATCAATCTTATATAACACCCAGTGCTCATTAGATTACAGGCCCTCCTTAATGTCCAGCGTCCAGATATCCCATCACTCCACCCCTCTCCCCTCCAGCAACCCTCAAGTTGTTTCCTATGATCCTAAGAATCTCTTGGAGCACCTAGGTGGCTCAGTCGGGTGAGCCTCTGCCTTCAGCTTAGGTCATGATCTCAGCGTCCTGGGATCAAGTCCCACATCCAGCTCTCTGCTGAGCAGGGAGCCTGCTTCTCTCTCCACCTCTGCCTGCCACTCTGCCTGCTTTTGTGCTCGCTTTCGCGCTTGCTCTCTCTTTCTTTCTCTAATAAATAAATAAATAAATAAAATCTTTAAAAAAAAAAAAAAGAATCTCTTATGATTTGTCTCCCTCTCTTAGTCTTTACTTTTCCCTCTCTAACCCTACGATATTCTAGTTTTGTTCCCTAAATTCTTAAATTCACACGTAATTGAGGACATATAACAATTATTTTGCCCTGATTGACCCATTTCACTTAGCATAATAATATACACTAGTTCTATCCATGTCCTTGCAAATGGCAAAATTTAATTTTTTAATGGCTGTGTGGAATTCCATTGTGTGATGTGTATGTACACACACACACACAAACACCACATCTTCTTTATCCATCTGTTGATGGACATCTGGGTTCTTTCCACAGTTTGGCTATTGTGGACATTGTTGCTATAAACACTGTGGTGCAGGTGCCCCTCAGGATCACTACATTTGTATCTTTGGGGAAAATCCCTACTGTGCAATTTTGGGTTGTGCAATAGCTCTATTTTCAACTTTTTGAGGAACCTCCATACTGTTTTCCAGAGTAGCTGCAGCAGCTTGCATTCTCACCAACAGAGTAGGAGGGTTCTCCTTTTTTGCATCCTCATCAACACCTGTGTTTTCCTGACTTGTTATTTTCGCCATTCTGACTGGTGTGAGGTGGTATCTCACTGTGGTTTTAATTTCTATTTCCCTGATACCAAGTGACGTGGAGTACTTTTTCATGTGTCTGTTGGCAATTTAGATGTCTTCTTTGAAGAAATGTCACTTCATGACTTCTGCCTATTTCTTGATTGGATTATTTGTTCTTTGGGTGTTGTTAAGTTCTTTATAGATTTTAGATACTATCTCTATCTGATATGTCATTTGCAATATCTGCTCCCATTCCATAGGCTGCCTTTTAGGTTTTTTTTTTTACTGCTTCCTATCCTATGCAAAAGCTTTTTATCTTGATAAAGTCCCAGAAGATCATTTTTGCCTGTTTCCCTTGTCTTTGGAGACGTGTCTAGCAAGAAGTTGCTGTGGACAGGGTGCCTAGGCGGCTCAGCGGGTTAAGCCTCTGCCTTCGGCTCAGGTCATGCTCTCAGGGTCCTGGAATCAAGCCCACTGGGCTCTCTGCTCAGTGGGAAGCCTGCTTCCCCCTCTCTCTGCATGCCTCTCTGTCTACCTGTGATCTCTCTCTCTGTCAAATAAATAAATAAAATCTTTGAAAAAAAAAAAGGAAAAGAAGAAGTTGCTGCAGGCAAGGTAACAGCAGTTGCTGCCTGTGTTCTCCTCTAGGATTATGATGGATTCCTGTATCACATTTAAGTCTTTCATCAAGTCTATTTTTGTGTAGGGTGTAAGGAAATGGTCCCGTTTCATTCTTCTGCATGTAGCTGTCCCAATTTTCCTATATATCATAATTAAAGGGTCTATCCAACAAGAAGGTCTAAAAGTTGTAAATATTTATGCCCCTAACATGGAAGCAGCCAATTATATAAGCCAATTAATAACAAAATTAAAGAAACGTATTGATAACAATACAATAATAGTAGAGGACTTTAACACCCCACTCATTGCAAGGGACAGATCATCTAAGCAGATGATCAACAAGGAAATAAGGGCTTTCAATGACATACTTGATTAGATGGACTTCATAAATATATTTAGAACACTGCAACCTAAAGCAACAGAATACACATTCTTCTCAAGTGAACATGGAACATTCTCCAGCACAGATCATATATTGGGTCATAAATCAGGTCTCAACTGGTACTAAAAGACTGGAATCACTCCCTGCATATTTATAGACCCCAATGCTTTGAAACTTGAGTTTAACCACAATAGAAAATTTAAAAGAACTCAAATACATGGAGGCTAAAGAGCATCACACTAAAGAATGAATGGGTCAACCACAAAGTTAAAGAAGAATTTTAAAAATTCATGGGAACAAATGAAAATGAAAACACAACTGTTCAAAACCTTCGGGACTCAGCAAAGGTGGCCTTAAGAGGGAAGTATATAGCAATGTATGTCTTTCTTAAGAAACAAGAAAGTTCTCAAATACACAACCTAACCTTAACCTAAAGGAGCTGGAGAAAGAACAGCAGATAAACCCTAAACCCAGCAAGAGGAGAGAAATAATAAAGATCAGAGCAGAAATCAATGAAACAGAAACCAAAGAACTATAGTACAGATCAACAAAACTGGGAACTGGTTCTCTCAAAGAATTAATAAAACTGATAACCCCCTGGCCAGACTTATCAAAAAGAAAAGAAAAAGGATTCAAATAAATCATGAATGAAAGAGGAAAGATCACAACCAACACTGAGGAAATATAAACAATTACAAGAACATATGAGCAACTATATATGCCAACAAATTAGGCTATCTGGAAGAAATGGTTGCATTCCTAGGGAGCATAAACTACCAAAACTAAACCAGGAAGAAACAGAAAACCTCAACAGACCCATAACCAGCAAGGAAATCGAAGTAGTAATCAAAAACTCCCAACAAATAAGAGCCCAGGGCCAGATGGCTTCCCTTGGGAGTTCTAGCAAACATTTAAAGAAGAACTAATACCTACTCTTCCGAAGCTGTTTCAAAAAATAGAAATATAAGAAAAACTTCCAAACTCTTTCTATGAAGCCATTACCTTGATCCCAGAAGCCAGACAAAGACCCCCACCAAAAAAGGTAATTACCAACCAATATCTCTGATGATCATGGATGCAAAAATTCTCACCAAAATACCAGCCAAGAGGATTTGACAGGACATTAAAAGGATTATTCACCACAAACAAGTGGGATTTATCCCTGGGCTACAAGGTTGATTCAACATCCACAAATCAATCAATATGATATACTACATAAATAAAAGAAAGGACAAGAACCATATGATCCTTTCAACAGACACAGAAGAAGCATTTGACAAAGTACCGCATCCTTTCTTGATTAAAACTCTTCATAGGGGCACCTGGGTGGCTCAGTGGGTTAAGCCTCTGCCTTCTGCTCAGGTCATGATCCCAGGGTCCTGGGATCAAGCCCTGCATCGAGCTCTCTGCTCAGTGGGGAGCCTGCTTCCTCCTCTCTCTCTGCCTGCCTCTCTGCCTACTTGTGATCTTTGTCTGTCAAATAAATAAATAAAATATTTTTTTAAAAACTATTAAAGAACTCTTCACAGTGTAGGGATAAAGGGAACAAACATACCTCAATATCATAAAAGCCATATATGAAAAGTCCCCAGTAAGTATCACTCTCAATGGGGAAGAACTGAAAGCTTTTCCACTAAGGTCAGGAACATGGCAGGGATGTCCACTGTTGTTCAACATAGTACCAGAAGTCTGAGCCTCAGCAATCAGACAACAAAAAGAAATAAAAGGCATCCAAACCAGCAAAGAAGTCAAACTCTCACTCTTAAAGATGTCATGACATTCTATGTGGAAAACCCAAAAGACCTCACTCCAAAATTGCGAGAACTCATACAGGAATTTAGCAACGTGGCAGGATATAAAATCCAATGCACAGGAATCAGTTGCATTTCTATACACTAAGAATGAGACAGAAGAAAGAAATTAAGGAGTCGATCCCATTTACAATTGCAGCAAAAATCATAAGATACCTCGGAATAAACCAAACATATAGAAGCAAAGAATCTGTATCCAGAAAACTATAGGATGCTCATGAAAGAAACTGAGGAAGATACAAAGAAATGGAAAAATGTTCCATGCTCTTGGATTGGAAGAACAAATATTGTTAAAATGTCTATACTAACTAGAGCAATCTATACATTTAATGCAATCCCTATCAAAATACCATCAACTTCTTTCACAGAACTGGACCAAATAAACCTAAAATTTGTATGGAATCAGAAAAGACCCTGAATAGCCCGAAGTATGTTGAAAAAGAAAACCACAGCTGATGGCATGACAATTTCAGACTTCGAGCTGTATTACAAAGTTGTAATCATCAAGACAGTACAGTACTGGCACAAAAACAGACACACAGATCAATGGAACAGAACAGAACCCAGAAACGGATCCAAACCACTTTATATATGGCCAAACTATCTATCTTTCAAGAATGGAATATAGTCAAACTGTTTGAACATGAAAGAACTCAAAACTATTACTTCTTGAGGAAAATTTCTAGAGGATGAACTTCAGCCAAACGAGATAACTAAAGAAACGGTAAGCAACAGACTGGTAATCAACACTGAATATATTTACTGTGAGAAAAGATTGTAACAAATACAGAAATAAGGTTAAGAAAATCAAATGCAAATGTTATCTGCCATGGCAATGAAAAAATGATAAAATCAACAAATAAAAACTGTGGAGGGGGTAAAAGGACAATGAACATAAGGCTAAGAAGGTTCATGATTACCTCACATATACTAACAGTACATCAAAGAATATCATTTAGAGCTACCAAATGAAGTAGTATAGGTATGAGAAATCTTGATGGTACAAAGGTAAACACTCAGAAAGATAACACTTACTAAAATCAGGTAGGAGAGGAGAAGGTAAGGATGGGTGGGTTAAGAACAGAAAATTTAATACTACTTTAATTTTAATATTAAAGAATGGCCAAAGGAATAGAAGACTATTAGAATTATATCAACATTAAAATTAAATGAGAACAAAAATACAGCTTCCCTAAAAACCTAAGCTACATACATACAAAGCAACCACATAATGAAAGATTTTTAAATAAATAAATAAATATAATGAAAAAACCATGCCGGGGCGCCTCATTGGTTCAATCAGTTAAGCATCTGCCTTTGGCTCAGGTCATGATCACAGGACTCTGCATCAGTCTCCCTGCTTAGTGAGGAGCCTGCTTCTCCTTCTCCCTCTACCTGCTGCTCCCCCTACTTGTGCGCTCTTTCTCTCCCTCTCAAATAAATAAATAAATAAATATCTTTAAAAACATATGGAAATAAATAATTATGACAGAACCAAGACCAAGTAAATCTATCATGTACTCTATACAAATAAGTTTAACTCAAGTGCCATAACAAAAGAGATTTTCATATAGGATCACAAAGGAAAAATCAACTCTACTGAAACCAAGGGGCATAACATGATTTAAAAGGGTAAAGAAAAGGACGCACAAATAATATACCAGACAAATGGAAACCATAAGAAACCACGGGTTGTAAGCCTAAAAGTCATTAAACATTGAGACAAAAAGAACATATAAAAATGTTAAAGGATGTATACAATTATGAGATTCATCTATGTCAAAAACAACAATCTTAAAACAGAACTGCAATATATCCAAGAAAATATTAGTAATGAAAGATGTAGACTGATATATGGTGTTGCTCAATCCGTGTAAGATCAAGCAGACAACAAAATAAATAAAAATACAAATATCTAAATAATGTAATTAATATGCTAAATCTGGTTGATAAATATCGAATTCTATAACTTAAATTTTTTACCTATTTTCAAGTTTCCATGAACACCAAATAACCTACACACTAAAAAAGGAAAAATTTGTTAGAACTTGGGTTTTTACCATTAAAAGTGTGAATGCCTTTATGTCTTTAAATATGTCTTTAATAAAAGACATATTATGTCTTTAGATAAACTGTTATGTCTTTAATATGTCTTTAAATAAACTGGCTATAAAACAATGAGAATTATGTCAATCTCAAAGAATTTTCTAAGGATTAAATAAGATAATATATTTAAAGTTTAGTAGTCTGGCACATGGTCTCAGATAAATTGCTCTTATTATTGTAGGATTTTGCTTTATGTTTTAGATATTCTTTATTGAAACATTATTTCTTGATGTAGTCATCTACTTATCTTGAATAACAGCAAAAAGTCATTTATAAAGAATCTAAAAATCACATTTTTCAAAAATGGAAATCATTGTTGTAATACTAAAACTTCAACTGATATATAAAATGCATAAACTAGAATGCAAAGAATCTACTCAGTTTTTAACTTCCTTTTCCTATTACATCACAACACTTTATGACATAAACACACGTAAGTTATTCACATTATATTTAACTTAGTGCAAAAATATATCTTGGAGATCTTTCCATATCATAACCTATTATAGAGATTCCATTCTTTAAAAAGGTTGTGTAGTGTTGCTCTATTACATGAATATTGTATGAAATTTTGGTTGTTTCTAATATGACTAATCCCAAACAATGTAATAATACATTTTGGATGTAAAGCTACATTTTGGAAAATGGCTAGTTTCCCTAGTACTGAAGTATATATAATAAACTATATACAAAACAAAAAGGAAATAAGAACATTTCTGTTACCTGTATATGCAAAAAGAAAACTGGGGAAAATAAAAAAACCAACTAATAAAAATTCTTTGAGAGCCATTCTGGCAACCAGGTAAATAAGAGACACAATTATGATTTTTCACTTGTGTGACTTTATAAACTTCTTATTTTGAATAGTATCACTGTATTACCTACTCAAGTAATTAAAAGTTAATTAAAGAATTTAACCCTTTTTTCCAAATTCAAAACATAAAAAAAAAAAAAGGTATCTCATCAAAACATTATACAGATTAAAAAAGTGAAAGCACTTGTACAGGTTAATTCTCATACAAGAAGAAAACACAAGTGCAGTTATCAGGGACTGTATTATGGGAGCTGAGTAGTGATAGACCAATACAGGTTTGTATATGAATAAAGAGATGGTATTTAAAATTCTTTAAAAAGTTCCCTTATTTTTTTTTTCTTTTTCTGTCAAACGTTGTATTTGCTTAAAGAGTTATTTATTTATTTGAGAGAGAGACAGAAAGTGAGTGTGGAGGCTGGGAGGGAGGCAGAGAAGGAGAGAGAGTTCCAAGCAGACTCCATGCTGTTCCAAGCCATAAAGCCACCCCTCCTTCCTTTCTTTCTTCATATAATCTACCTGGACCTTTTTCTTCCTCTTCCCCTTCCTGCCATTTATACTAGGCATACAAAGAAGATATAGGCTATCCTCAGACCATAGTGGGATACTGTAATACACACTAAAATATTTCAAGTGAAATGTTACCTACACCCCATATTTCATTTGTACTTTGAAAATTTCTTTTTTTTTCCTTTTCTTAGGGGGTGTGGCAGAAGAAGATGGGGAGAAACTCTTAAGCCCAACTCCTCACCCAGCCTGGAGTCCAAATCTGGGCTCAACACCACGCTGGATCTCATGACCCTCAGATCAGGACCTAAGCCCAAAATCAAGAGTCAACTGTTTAACCAACTGAGCCACCCAGGTGCCCCTGAAATTTTTTTGAAATTTAATTTCAAGAGCTTACTACTCCAACAAAAAAACCTGAATTAATTAAGGACAATTACATAATCTACATTCTGAATGGAGTTAAAATAATTATTTCATATGAAATGCTCCATCATTTGGGACTTAAGTCTGACTGTTGAAAATTAAATGTAAAATTTAGATTTTCATTGTATAATGTGATATGCACATATTACCATAGACACAAAAATAAGATAACTGAAGAAACTATATAAAAATGTCTTTTTTTATGTCTTCTTTGGAGAAGTGTTTATTCATGTCTTCTGCCCATTTTTTGACATTATTATCTGTTTTTTGAGTTTTGAGCTTGAGGAGATCTTTATAGATCTTGGCTATCAGCCCTTTGTCTGTAGTGTCATTTGTAAATATCTTCTCCCATTCCGTGGGTTGCCTCTTTGTTTTGTTGACTGTTTCCTTTGCTGTGCAGAAGCTTTTGATCTTGATGAAGTCCCAAATGTTCCTTTTCACTTTTGTTTCCTTTGCCTTTGGAGACATATCGTGAAAGAAATTGGTGTGGCCAATGTCGAAGAGGTTACTGCCCATGTTCACCTCTAGGATTTTGATAGATTCCTGCCTCACTTTGAGGTTTTATATCCATATCAAGTTTATCTTTGTGTATGGTATCAGAGAATGGTCGAGTTTCATTCTTCTATACATAGCTGTCCAATTATCCCAGCACCATTTATTGAAAAGAATGTCTTTTTTCCACTGTATATTTTTTCCTTCTTTTTCCTCCAAGATTATTTGACCATAGAGTTCAGGGTCTATATCTGGGCTCTCTACTCTGTTCCACTGGTCTATGTGTCTGTTTTTGTGCCAGTGCCATGCTGTCTTGGTGACCACAGCTTTGTAGAAAAACTTGAAATCAGGCAACGTAATGCCCCAGTTTTGTTTTTCTTTTTCAACATTTCCTTAGCAATTCAGGGGTCTCTTCTGGTTCCATACAAATTTTAGGATTGTTTGTTCCAGCTCTTTGAAAAATGCCAGTAGAATTTTGATCAGGATGGCACTGAATGTATAGATGGCTCTAGGCAGTACAGGCATTTTAACAATGTTTATTTTTCCAACCCATAAGCATGGAATGCTCTTCCATCTTTTTGTGGTTTCTTCAATTTCTTTCATGAGTGTTCTATAGTTCCTCTAGTACAGATCCTTTACCTCTTTGGTTAGGTTTATTCCTAGGTATCTTATGGTCCTTGGTGTTATAGTAAATGGAATCAATTCTCTAATTTTCCTTTCTGTATTTTCATTACTAGTGTATAAGAAAGCAACTGATTTCTGTATACTGGTTTTGTATCCTACCACATTACTGAATTGGTGTAGGAGTTCTAGCATTTTGGGGGTGGAGTCTTTTGGATTTTCCATATAAAGTATCATGTCATCTGCGAAGAGAGAGAGATTGACTTTTTCACGCCAATTTGAATAACTTTTATTTCTTTTTGTTGTCTGATTGCTGTTGCTAGGACTTCTAGTACTATGTTGAACAGTGGAGAGTGGATATCCTTGTCGTGTTCCTGATTTCAGAGGGAAGGCTGTCAGCTTTTCTCCACTGAGGATGATATTTAGTGGGTTTTTCATAGAAAAATTTTATGAAGTTGAGGAATGTTCCCTCTACCACTATACTTTGAATCGTTTTAATCAGGAATGAATGCTAAGAAGACATACAAATGGTTAACAGACACATGAAAAAATGTTCATCATCATTAGCCATCAGGGAGATTCAAATCAAAACCACATTGAGATACCACCTTACACCAGTTAGAATGATCAAAATTAATAAGAAAGTAAACAAGTATTGGAGAGGATGTGGAGAAAGGGTAACCCTCTTACACTGTTCATGGGAATGTAATTTGGTACAGCCACTTTAGAAAACAGTGTGGAGATTCCTCAAAAAATTAAAAATAGAGCTACTCTATGACCCTGCAATTGCACTACTGGGTATTTACCCCAAAGATACAGATATAGTGAAAAGAAGGGCCATCTGTACCCCAGTGTTCATAGGAGCAATGGCCATAGTCACCAAACTGTGGAAAGAACCAAGATGCCCTTCAACGGATGAATGGATAAAGAAGATATGGTCCATATATACAATGGAGTATTATGCCTCCATCAGAAAGGATGAATACCCAACTTTTATATCAACATGGACGGGACTGGAAGAGATTATGCTGAGTGAAGTAAGTCAAGCAGAGAGAATCAACTATCATATGGTTTCACTTACTTGTGGAGCATAAGGAATAACACAGAGGACATTGAAAATGGAAAGGAGAAGTGAGATGGGGGAAACCGGAGGGGGAGAGAAACCATGAGAGACTGTGAACTCTGAGAAACAAACTGAGGTTTTGGAGGGGGCCGTGGAGGGTGGAGTGAGCCTGGTGATGGGTACTATGGAGGGAACGTATTGCATGGAGCACTGGGTGTGGTGCATAAACAATGAATTTTGGAACACCAAAAAGAGATAAAATAAAATGGAAAAAAAAGTCTTTTTTTTTTTAATTTGTAGTATACCAAATCTACTAAATTAAAATATTCTGATTAATACCTTATTTTCATTTAAAATTAGAATATAAAAAGCATATGTTATAATACATATAAATTCAATCTTAAAATTTGATGATTCAGAGGAAATTTCAAAATCTTATATGAAAATAATCATTATGAATATAAATCTTTGCCTAAATTATATGGAAACACCACTAGGAGAAGTTTTTTACCTAAATGTCTCCACAAAACATTTACTATAAATCAATCAGTATTTCTAGGGATTTGCAAGCCTTTTTAAAATTAAATTTTGAAAAAGTTTTACCTTCATGTGATTTTTCAAAGGATCCAAAAGATTAAAATGAATATTGCACTTTGGACAAGCTCTCGGAAAAGGTGTTCCATTTTTAGATTGATTTGAAGAGGTATTTGTACCTAAAATAAATTCAAAACACATATAATACAAAATTCATCACTTTATAACCTTAAATAACCACTAATAACAATTTCTAAAATTTACTACAACTTCTAAAACTTATGCATAAATAATCTTTTTTTTAAGTGGGGGGAAGGACAAATGGAGAAAGACAGAGAATATTAAGTAGGCTCCATGTCCACAATGTAGTCCACTGTGGCTCAATCTCACAGCCCTGAGATCATGACCTGAGCCAAAATTAAGAGTCAGATGCTTAACCAACTGAGACACCCAAGAGCCCCTATAATTTCTTTTTTATATGCCACATTTCACATTTACCTTTTGATGATGCAGCCTGGGAAGATGTCACTGAAAGAGATTTAACTGAAGGAAATACAGCTGAAGAATTTAATCCAGAAATACCATCACTGGGCTTTGGCTTTTTTGGATTAACGCTGTTTACTTCAGAAGTAGAAGGACGTTTTGATAAAAACGAACTTTCATTCATACCTACAATGAATTAAATAGTGGGAAGTATAATTTTAAACACTTAGGCATATTCCTTATAACAAAGTAAAACTATTTTGGAGCTAAATTAGATGTAATACAATTGAATTATCCTATCATTCAACTGACAATAAATAATGATTAAAAACTGTTATGATCAGAAGTCAGGGGGTGTACCAAATATCAACCTTGAAAAAGAAGAATAAAACAGGAGTATCACAGTCTCAGATTTCAAGATATACTACAAAGCTGTAGTAATCAAGAGTATGGTACTGGACAAAAAGAGACACACTGATCAATGCAATATAATAGAGAGCCCAGAAATAAACTCATGATTTATACGGTCAATTAATCTACAACAAAGGAGGCAAGAATATAAAATAGGAAGAAGTCTCTTCAACAATGATGTTGGGAAAACTGGACAGCTACATGCAAAAGAATGAAATTGGACCACTTTCATACACCATCCACAAAAATAAACTCAAAATGGATTAAAGACCTAAATATGAGATCTGAAGCCATAAAATTTCTGAAAGAAAACATAGACAGATACATTTTTGAAATCAGCCACAGATACATTTTTCTAGATATGGCTCCTCTGGGCAAGGGAAACAAATGCAAAATTAAACTATTTGGACTACACCAAAATTAAAGACTTTTGCATAGCAAAGGTAACCATCAAAACAAAAAGGCAATCTACCGAATGGGAAAAGATATATCCAAAATATAAGAGGGAGTTAATATCCAAAATATAAAAATAACTTATACAAGTCAACACCAAAAAAAACCCCCAAATAATGCAATTAAAAATGGGCAGAAGACATGGACAGACATCTCTCCAAAGACATAAAAATGGCCAACAAGCACATGAAAAGATGCTCAAAATCACCTGTTAACAGTGAAATACAATTCAAAAGCACAATGAGACATCACTTCACACCTGTCAGAATGGCTACAATCAGGACAAGAAATAACAAATGTTGATGAGAATGAGGAACAAAAGGAACCCTCATGCACTGTTGGCAGAAATGCAAGCCAGTGCAGCCACTGTGGAAAACAGTATAGCGGTTCCTAAAAAAATTAAAAGTAGAATTACCATATGCTATGAGTAAAATTATAAATAGAATTACCATATGAGTAATTCCACTACCGGCTGTTTACTCAAAGAATACAAAAACACTACAAGATATGTTTATTGCAGCATTATTCACAATAGCCAAGATATGGAAGTAATGCAGGTGTCCACCAAGAGATGAATGGATAAAGATTTCGCACCTAAATAAGTGGAATAAAAAAGAATGGAATTTTGCCATTTCCAGTAACATGGATGGCTCTACAGGACATAAAGGATATAATGCTAAAGGAGTAAGTAAGTAAGTCAGAGAAAGACAAATACCATACGATTTAATTCACATGTGGAATTTAAGAAAGCAAACAAATGAACAAAGAAAAAAAGGACAGAAAGAAAAAAACCAAACACTTAAAATACAGAGAACAAACTGGTGGTTGCCAGAGGGAAGGTAGGTACAGGGATGGGTGAAAGAGGTGAAGGGGATTAAAAATAAACTTATTGTGATAAGCACCAAGTAATGTACAGAATTACTGAATCACTATACTATACATCTGAAACTAATAAATCACTATTTAATTATACCTGAATTTTTTTTAAAGGGGAGGGGCAGAGAGAGAGAGAATCTTAAGCAGGATTCACACCCAGAATGGATGGAACCTGATGTGGGGCTTGACCTCACAACTCTGAAATCATGACCTAAGTCAAGATCATGACCTGAGTCAAAATCAAGAGTTGGACACTTATCCAACTGAACCACCCAGGTGCTCCTATACTTGAATTTTTTAAAATTAAATTAATTGGGGGGGGGGTGACTAACATGGTGGCATAGTAGAAGGATCCTAGGCTCCTCTCGTCCTTTGAACACAACTAGATAATTATCAAATCATTCTGACTACCCAAGAAATCAACCTCAGACTGACATCACAACTAGAGGGAGAAAAGAGGCCACATCTACGAAGGTAGGAAATATGGAGACATAGCTTGGGAGAGAAAGGGATCATGGGTGCTGCAGAGGAGAGAGCCCTGGTGGCTAAGAGAGGCACAAGGAGAACAATTCCCCAAAGCCACTGGCTGGGAAAACGAGAAGGGCTGATTTTCACAAGTTTTTGCAAACAGCAGGACTTGAAGACTGAAATTTTAAAGGTTGGTGGGCTTGGCTAGAATAGACCTCCTGAGGGCACTGCCTACTCCCGGAGAGAAAGAAGGCAAACAACCCCAGAGGCAGATGACACTATCTGAGGAAAGTCTAAGGCACACAGCAGGGAGATTGCTCACTCTTCTTGGAGCACATCTGTGAGAGGTGGTATTTACAGAGACACCTCTCCAAAGACAAAAGAGCCAGTGGATGCTATTTCCTTCCCCTGTCCCTCAGCAGAGGCACGGAGCTGCCTACTAAAGGAAGCTTAGCTGGACATTGGCTGTCTAGCTTGCTTGCTCCAAGTCCCACAACCCTTTCCTCTGACACAAGCGCCCTTCTCGGTTAAATCGGCATTAGTCCCAGTGCAGCAAGATGGTCCACCGGAAGACCAATGCAGGCCCCCACCCACACCACATCTTTAAAGTTTGGAGTTTTAAAGGTCAGCAGGGCTGGCAAAGTGCACTGTAAGGCTACTGGCAGGCAAGCAACCCAGAGACCGCAAGAAAACAGCAATCTGAAAAATGCCTGGGATGCATAAAGGAAAATTATTCATTTGCTCTTCTGGGTGTCCTTTCCTAAGAGCAGCAAGCATGAAGCCCCCTCTCTGGGGACAAAGGAATAGGCTGGTGCCATTTCTCTCCCCACCCCCCACCTCCCAACTGAAACCCCTGCACACACCACATCTCCCAACCAGAAAGTTCTGCAAGGCTTCAGTTCTAGCGGAAGTAGCATCACATCTCATTTAATAAGCAGCAGACCAGAGTGCACCTAGTTAAAACTTGCCACATGCTGGGCAAGGCCCAAACACTACCCACCGCAGGCAAGAAAATCCCCATATGACTGAACTGAATGACAGAGCAACCAACACATAGCACCACAGTGCTTGCGGCATACACCAGAGACATACCCTGAAGCATCAAGCTCTGGACACTATATGGCCTCTTCATAGAGCCGTTAGTCTCAGGAGCAGGAAATATAACAGGCTTTTCTAACTCACGGAAGAAAGAGACTTACACAAAATGCCATGACGGAACAATTCATCCCAAAGGAAACAACAAGAAAAAGTTACAGTCGGAGATCTAATCAAAACAGATACAGGTAATATGCCTGATGGAGAATTTAAAGCAACAATCATAGGCTACTCACTGGGCTTGAAAAAAAGAAAAATGGAAGACTTCAGGGAGGCCCTTACGGCAGAGATAAAACAGTTAAAAAACAGTAAGTCAGAAATGAAAAATGTAATAACTGAGATTTGAAAACAGACTAGATGCAGAGAACACAAAGATGAAGAAGCAGAGAAATGAATAAGTGATACAAAAGACAGAACTATGGAAAATAATGAAGCTGAATGAAAGAAAAGAAGAATTATGTATAATGAGAATAGACATAGGTAACTCAGTGACTCCATCAAATGTAATTAACATTCATATTACAGGAATCCCACAAAAAGGAGAGAGAAAAGGGGCAGAAAACTTATTTAAGGAAGTAACAGCTGAAAACTTCCCTAATCCAGGGAAGGAAATAGACATCCACATCCAGGAAACACAGAGAACTCTTATCAAAATCAACAAAAGCAGGCCAACACCAAGACATATTGCAATTAAATTTGCAAAATATAGTCATAAAAAAGTCCCTAACTTACAAAGGAAGACCCATAAAGCTAGCTGCAGATCTCGCCTGGGATCGAGCCTCGAATTGGGCTATCTGCTCAGCAGGGAGCCTGACTCGTCCTCCTCTCTCTCTCTGCCTACTTGTGATCTGTCAAATAAATAAAAATCTTTAAAAAAAAAAAAAAAGTGCTGAATGGGGAAAATCTGCAACCAAGAATATTCTACCCAGCAAGGCTATCATTCAGAATAGAAGGAGAGATAAAATGTTTCCCAGACAAAAACTTAAAGAGTTCATTACCACTAAACCAGCCCTCAAGAAATATTAAGGGACTCTTGAGTGGAAAGAAAGACAATAAGTGACAAAGAAAAGAAAAGAAAAGAGAAAATCTCCACAAATAACAACCAAACAAGTAATAAAATGGCCCTAAATACACATCTATCAATAATTACTCTCAATGTAAATGAACTAAATGCTCCCATCAAAAGACAAAAGGTATCAGAATGGATTTAAAAAAAAGAAAGTAAAAAGACTCTACCATATGTTGCCTACAAAAGACTTTTTAGACCCAGAGATACCTGAACATTTAAACTGGGGGATGGAAAAATATTATCATGCAAATGGAAATCAAAAGGAAGCCAGAGCAGCAATACTTGCATCAGACAAACTTGACTTTAAATCAAAGACTGTAACAAGAGATGAACAAGGGCACAATATCATAATAAAGGGGCCTATCCAACAAGATCTAACAATTATAAATATTTATACCCTAACATGTGAGCACCCAAATATATAAAGCAATTAATAACAAAATTAAAGAAACTTGTGGATAATAATATAGTAACAGTAGGAAACTTTAACACCCCACTTACATCAATGGACAGATCATCTCACCAGAATATCAACAAGGAAACAACAGCTCTAAATGACACACTCGAACAGAAAGGATTTAACAGATACATTCAGATCATTCCATCCTAAAGCAGCAGAATACACATTCCTTTCAAATGCACTAGGAACATTCTCCAGAATAGATCTCATACTAGGTCACAAATTAGGTCTCAACATGTACAAAAAGACTAAGATCATACCATGCATATGTTCTGATTATAACACTATGAAACTTAAAGTCAACCACAAGAAAAAAATGTGGAAAACAACATGTGGAGATTAAACAAAATGCTACTGAAAAATGAATGGGTCAACCAGGAAATCAAAGAAGAAATTAAAAAACACATGGAAACAAATGAAAATGAAAACACATTGGTCAAAAAGCACTGACATGTCGCAAAAGTAGTCATAAGAGGGAAATATATAAGAAAACAGGCCTACCTTAAAAGACAAGAAAAATCTCAAATAAACAACCTAACATTACACTTACTGAAGCTAGAAAGAGAACAACAAATGAAGCCTACAGTCAGCAGTAGAAGGGAAAGAATACAGATTAAAGCAGAAAAAAAAATAGAAAAAAAAATCATTAAAAGCAGGAGCTGGCTACTTGAAAAATAATCAGTAAAATTTATAAGCCCCTAGCCAAATTTATCAAAAAAAGAAAGGACCCAAATAAATAAAATCACAAACAAGAGAGAAGAAATTACAACCAGCACCAAAGAAATACGAACAATTATAAGAGAATATTATGAAAAACTATATGCTAACAAATCAGACAACCTGGAAGAAATGAATAAATTCCTACTGAAATAGGAAGAAATGGAAAACCTGAACAGACTGACAACCCAGTAAAGAAACTGAATCAGTAATCAAAAAAATTCCCAACAAACAAAAGTCAGGAGCCAAATGGCTTCACAGGAGAATTCAATCAAACATTTAAAGAAGAGTTAACACCTATTCTTCTCAAACTATTCAAAAAAATAGAAATGGAAGGAAAACTTCCAAATTCATTCTACGAGGAAAAAGACTCAACTACTAAAGAACTATAAGCCAATATCCCTCATGAATATGGATGCAAAAATTCTTAATACCAGCAAATCAAATCCAATAGTATATTAAAAGAATGAAACACCACAATCAAGTGGGATTTATTCCTGGGCTGCAAGGGTGACTCATTTGCAAATCAACATGATGCACCATAATAATAAAAGAAACGACAAGAACCATATGATCCTCTCAACAGATACAAAAAAGCATGTGACAAAGTACAACATCCATTCATAATAAAATTCTCAACAAAGTAGGGATAGAGGAAACATACCTCAACATCATAAAGGCCATATATGAAAAACCCACAGCTAATATTGTCCTCAATGGGGAAAACCTGAAAGCCTTTCCCTTACAGTCAGGAACAGGACAAGGATGTCCACTCTCACCAGTTATTTAACATAGTACTGGAGCTCCTACCCACAACAATCAGACAACAAAAAGAAACAGGAGGCATCCTGGAAGAAGTCAAACTTTCATTGTTTGCAGATACCATAATACTTTATATAGAAAACCCAAATACTCAACCAAAAAAGTGCTAGAGCGGACACATGAATTCAGCAAAGTTGCAGGATACGAAATCAACATACAGAAATCTGATGCATTTCTATATACCAATAATGAAGCAGCAAAAAGAGAAATCAAGGAATCATTCCCATTTACAATTGTACCCAAACCGTAAGATACTTCAGGAATAAATCTAACCAAAAAGATACAAGATCTGACTCTGAAAACTATAAAACACTGATGAAAGCAATTGCAGAGGACACAAAGAAATGGAAAAATGTGGGGTGCCTGGGTGGCTCAGTGGGTTAAAGCCTCTGCCTTCGGCTCAGGTCATGATATCAGGGTACTGGGATCGAGCCCCACATCAGGCTCTCCGCTCAGCAGGGAGCCTGCTTTCTTCTCTCTGCCTACTTATGGTCTCCGTCTGTCAAATAAATAAATAAAATCTTTAAAAAGAAAAAATGGAAAAATGTTACATGCTCATGGACTAGAAGAATAAATATTGTTAAGATGTCTATATTACCCAAAGCAATCCACACATGTAATACAATTCCTATTACCCAAAGCAATCTACACATGTAATACAATTCCTATTAAATACCACCAGGATTTTTCAGAGAGCTAGAACAATCCTAAAATTTGTATGGAACCACAAAAGACGCTGAATAGCCAAACCAATCTTGAAAAAGAAAATTAATGCTGGAGGCATCAAAATTCCAGATTTCAAGCTATACTAAAAAGCTATAGTCACCAAGACAGTATGATACTAGCACAAAAACAGAAACATAGATCAATAGAACAGAATAAAAAACCCAGAAATGAACGCATAGTTTTATCAATTCATCTCTGACAAAGCAGGAAAGAATACTCAATGGAAAAAGGACAGTTCAGGGTGCCTGGGTGGCTCAGTTGCTAAGCATCTGCCTTCAGTGCAGGTCATGATCCCAGGGTCCTGGGATGGAGCCCCACATCAAGCTCCCTGCCCAGTGAGAAGCCCGCTTCTCCCTCTCCCTATGTCTGCTGCTCTCCCGACTTGTGCTCATTCTCTCAAATAAATATAATCTATTTAAAAAAAAACTTTTTTTAAATGTCCTCTTCAACAAATGGTGTTAGGGAAACTGAATAGCAATATCCAAAGAATGAAACTAGACCACTTTGTTATATCATACACAAAAATAAATTCAAATTGGATGAAAGACCTAAACGTTGAGACATGAACTAAAAATCCTAGAGGAGAACATAGGCAGTAACCTCTTTGACATTGGTTATAGCAATTTCTTTCTAGACATGTCTCTTGTGAAAGGGAACAAAAGCAAACTCTTGAGACTCCATCAAAATAAAAGGCTTCTTCTGAATAGTGAAGGAAACATCCACAAAACTAAAAGGCAATCTTCAGGATGGGAGAAGATATTTGTAAATGACCTATCCAATAAAGAGTTAGTACCCAAAATCTGTAAATAACTTATCAAACTCAACACCCAAAAAACAAATAATCCATTTCAAAAATGGTTAAAGACTTAAACAGACATTTTTCTAAAGAAGACATACAGATCACCAATATACACATGAAAAGATGCTCAACATCACTCATCATCAGGGAAATAAAAATCAAAACTACAATGAGATATCACCTCATTACCAGTCAAAATGGCTAAAATTAACAACACAGGAAACAACAGATATTAGCGAGGATACAGGGAAAGAGGAATGCAAACTGGAGTAGCCACTCCGGAAAACAGTATGGAGGCTCCTCAAAAAGTTAAAAATAGAACTACCCTATCATCCAGCAATTGTACTACTGGTATTTACCAAAAGGATATAAAAACCCTAATTCGAAGGGATACATGCGCCCCAATGTTTACAGCACCATTATCAGCAATAGTCAAATTATGGAAAGAGCCAAAATGTCCATCCACAGATGAATGGATAAAGATGAATATGTATATAATAGAACCCTACTAGACATAAAAGAGAATGAAATCTTGCCATTTGCAATGACAAGGATGGAGCTAGAGAGTATTATGCTAAGTGAAATGAATCTGTCAGAGAAAGACAAATAGCACATGATTTCCCTCTTATGTGGAATTTGAGAAACAAAACAAATGAACACAGGAGAGAAAAAGAAAAAGTGAGGCAAACCAAGAAACAAACTCTTAAAGAGGAGAACAAACTGATGATTACCACAGGGAAGGTAGATGAAAGGATGGGTTAGGTGATGACGATTCAGGAGGACACTTGTTTTGATGAGCACCAGGTGTTGTATGTAAGTGCTGAATCACTGAATTCTACACCTGAAACAACTATTACACTGCACATTAACTGGAATTTAAATAAAAACTTGAGGAAAATAAATAAGCATTAATTTTTAAGAAATAATTTTTTAAAGATATTATTTATTTATTTGACAGAGAGAGACAGAGCAAAAGAGAGAACACTAGCAGTGGGAGAGGGAGAAGCAGGCTTCCTGCCCAGCAGGGAGCCTGATGAGGGGCTTGATGCGGGGCTCGATCCCAACACCCTGGGATCACGACCTGAGCCAAAGGCAGATGCTTAATGACCAAGCCATCCAGGTGTCCCAAGAAATAAGAAATTTTTTTAAAAGTCAGGGGTATAAAAAAATTATATAAACATTTATTAGGGACTATATATATTCAAATAATTCAAGAAATAATCTCTTTATGAAAGAAAATACTAAATATGGCTTCAAATAAAGTACTATATAAACAGCAATTATGAAAGAAGCCAGACCAAAGTACCCCAAGCAAAAAAGAAAAAATTAAAGCAGAGACTACTCCAAACTAAGTTTCTACAAATGAATCACCTTTCGATGCTTTAAGTGCACTGGAGTTAGTTTACAAATGAAAAATTTTATTTTATTTTAAAAATCTAGAAAGACCTATTTTATTTATTTAAAATGTCTAATGGAAGGTTAGCTCTTTTTCTACCTAAAAGGGGGGGGGGGTCTACTCAGAGCTTTAGTTTATATTATCCATTTATTCAAAGCAGAAAAACTACAAAAGTGGAAAATACAAAGTGGAAAAACTAAACTTGAATGATAATACCTCATTCACTCATATGAAAGGACTTGTAATGGAAGGAATAAGTACAATGGTTTTCAAATTACGTTCCTGGAGCATAATGGGCTCGTTTTAGGGAATATTTGGTTGTGTTGGACAGAGGAACTCTTTCATATTTTATTTATTAGAACTTTGAATAAAATTTTTTTTACATGGGAATTTTATTTGTAAAAACAGTTTTTAATTTGAAAACCATCACCTTAAAGCTAAAGCATTATATCCCTATTCAAAGCATTAGCAAGAGAAATAGGGATATTTAGGCTACAATCAGGCCAGGCAAAAGTTCCTTTTGAAAACACCACACAACTACTTGGTAATAAGGAATCTAAAACTGCCCACCATATATTTTAATGTCCTCAATTGTATAATAAAAGTAGAAGTAGTAACCATATTAGAAATAATTCAGGCTTTTAAACCACACAGTGTAAGTTGAAATTCAAGCTCTGTCACTGACTAGCCATGTATTCTTGGCTTATTTAATTAACTTCTCTGAGCCTCTTTCGTAAAGTAAGTTATAATGCCTTATTTTACAGAACTGTTTTAAGATAAAATAAGATTATATATTTAAAGCACTCAATACACTATCTGACACACAGAAAGCATTCAGTAATAAATAACTACTGTCCTTAATAAAAAAATATTTTGTATCTTAACTTTTAAAAAGCACCCACACAACATCTGGCACAGAGAAAGCATTCAACAATAAATGACAGCTATTATCATTACTAACAAAATATTTTATATCTTAACTTACGGTAAAGGAAAAAAATTCTAATAGCTTTTAAATAAGAGGAAATGTGCCAGAAAAACAAAGAGTATTATACTAGCTGGTTCCTCTGTTTCATCCTGTGAAATAACATAAAAAAAATTTTTTTTCCCCATCTTCAAGGCATGTGATTATTGATGGCTATAATATAGGTACTTGGAAAAGATTTGTTTATTTTCAGTAGGATTCTTGTGAGATACTTGGGTTACTTGAATAGCCAATGAATGCTGGTATTTTGATTAAGCATCTGCTTATATAATGTAACAGGCTGGACAGTAGAAACACATAGCTTTACACCGAACTTTTTAACATAAGAAGGCCTGAGCATAGGGAGCCCTGGTTGGACTGGATCCCATGACCCCAGGGTCATGAACTGAACCATGGCAGCCTCTTAACCAACTGAGCCACTCAGGTGACCCCATTTAAGAGTTTTAAATTCTTTATTTATCCCTGTTGTCTTTGGTTTGTATTGCTTTCTACACTGAACAACACTCTCTTTCTGTCAGTAAAATCCTTTCAAAGCTCAAATCGTCTTCTCCAAATATCCATGATCACTGACAGTGCTCAGTTAATCATGTTATTGAACATAAAGCAGATACTATCATTCATACCAACTATTGTCAAGTCCTTTAAAGTTCATAATTCATTTTCACATTTTTTTAAAAGATTTTATTTATTTATTTGACAGACAGAGATCACAAGTAGGCAGAAAGGCAGGCAGAGAGAGAGGAGGAAGCAGGCTCCCTGCTGAGCAGAGAGCCCGATGTGGGGCTCGATCCCAGGACCCTGGGATCATGACCTGAGCTGAAGGCAGAGGCTTTAACCCACTGAGCCACCCAGGCACCCCTCATTTTCACATTTTATTTATCTTATTTGTGCCTCAAAAAAGTCCTGACTAAAGTAGAACGAGAATTAAAATGTTATCTCCCAATGGCTGACTCCAGGTCTGGAGAATGAATGCATTCAACAAGAAAAATAAAATCTGCATTTTTTTTTTAAGATTTTTTAATTTATTTGACAGAGAGAAGAGAGGTCACACGTAGTCAGAGAGAGGAGGAAGCAGGCTCGATGCGGGGCTCGATCCCAGCACCCTGAGATCATGACCTGAGCCGAAGGCAGAGGCCTTAACCCACTGAACCACCCAGGTGCCCCTAAAATCTGCATTTTAACAATATAAGAAGACTGAAGTGTAAAGACTTAATGGAAACCACAAAAATCTTAAGAATAGAAGTTCAAATCTACATCTTCTTCATCATCCTCCTTACTGCTCAGGCTAACGTATCTCTCCACAGCAAAAAACTTCGAGGTTGAGCAGGAATCATTGTCCTAACTCCAAAGAATACAGACTTTTTCTATTAATAAAGTCCTTGTGTTTTGTAAAACCAAACTTTGGTTCTTATCTATTTTACTAACTAGATTTTGGAAGTATACAAGTGACACCCAAAGTAGTAAATATCAACTAAATATTACCTAAATGGAAAAACATTTTAGGCACTAATATTACAACAAAGAAAAATGGGGGTTTGGTAGCTTCTCCACACTGATTTGTTAGTAAATAATCTAAATCCCCCCAAATTTTGTTTATCTCTATCTTGTCAAATATTTGTAATATACCAAAACTACTAATATAAGAGCCTACTTGCCTTGATTACAGGGAATTTTCAATTAGATGAAATTCCTTCATAGCACACTAATTTATTTCAGGTTAATGAAGAACTATGTTTCAGTATACAAAGAACTTTAATTCTACCTTAACAAGGGAATTTCATATTCCTGCAGTGGGCATTTACTGAGTAATGGCCATATACAAATTTATTGTGCCACTTTTATAACAGCACTCTATTATCATATGTAACTATACTATCTGAAGCATTTACTGAATAGAAAGACACTAATCTAATTAGGAAATCACTTGTAATCATATACTTTTTCAAACTAGTAGTCATAAAAATTAATACTTCTTTTAATTTCTGTATTTCTACATTTCTATATTTCTATAACTTACAAAAATTATTTTAAGATTTTTCAGTCCACTTTCAATGCCAAGTGAGAACAAATTCAAAGTTAGTTAGCATACTTATCAGGAAAAATAAAACATCTTATCATTTTTTAAAATATATATTTATTTAAATACAATTAATTAACATACAGAGTACTACTAGTTTCAGAGGTAGAGTATAGCGATTCATCAGTCTTCTGTAACACCCAGTGCTTATTACATCACATGCTCTCCTTACTGTCCATCTTATTAGTAAATAAGGTTTTATTTTAAATCACCCAAGGAGGTAAAAAAAAAAAAAGTCACCAAAAATGTCAATCAAGAACTATTAGCACCATGCCACTTTACAATATATGAAAAACTTAACATGAAGGCAAGAACTTGAAAACAGAAAGTCAATTCCATATATATATTCATCAAGTTTCTTCTTATAATTTTTTTTTTAAAGTGCTAAAACCAACCTGGTATAGAAAGTGTTGGTCCTCCTTGGTAATGTGATGATCCTGTATCCTGGGTCAAGTCAAACAGTAACTCTGAAGAATTATTAGACACAACTCGTGCTGAGTTCGTTACATAACCCTGTTAAAATATTTCAAAGGAAGAATATTACATTTACTCAACGTAGTTATAATTATTTTGTTTCATAAACTTTTATGAAGGTAAACTGAAGTGTATGTCAATATTATAAGAATAGCCTTTGATGACTCAGTTAACAATTAATAAGTTAAAATATGCAGAGGTAATTATTACTGCCAAAATCATCATCTACTAAAATTGAAAGCAAGCTCTTACAGCTGTTGTGTTTCTAACTAGCCAATTAAAATAGGGCAAATTCTAATCTGTTTTTTCCCCCAAGAGAAAGAAAACATATATACCCATTTTAAATCAGCAGGATTGATACACTCTAGAGGACTACTAAAAATGCAGTATTCCCATCAAAGAGCAAATGGTAAAACTTTGCAAAATCTATGGGTAAAAGTAAAAAATGATGAAAATATACTGACCTAAGTATAAATTTAAAAGCTTCCGTATCTCTATAAGCCCCCCAGACAAAATATCAGGACAAACAAATTAGGAATCAGTCTGCAATATTGTGCATCAAGATTAGGGATGAATATAGCACATGGTTTGAGTTTTAGCATCATCTTTATTGGAAAAATTTATAAGGCAAGTGTCAGGAAAAGAAAGAATGGATTCCCCCCCTCCGTCCCACGCCTCCTGCTATTCCACAGGAAGCCGTGTGAGATTGAGGTAATCTCCCATCTCATAAGGCAAATATGAACACTGCGTGGTCAAAAGGGTAAACCCAAATAAGAAAGTCAGGCAAACGGATTAGAATGGAAGCTATTTATAGGAATAATCTGAGACAGCTGCTCTGCTCCTAGAAGCCTTAGGGCTCAAGGGAAGTTTTAGCCTTTCCATCAGGAGAAAAGATGGTCCCAAGCTAGTAGGACCACCTCAAGAAGAGTGAAAAGTATGAGATGAATGATAATGTGCTCAAGAATTAGGTAGTATAAATTTGTGTATTTAGTATAATTATGAAAAGTGTGATCAATTTAGGGATGTATACACGAATACTATTATATATTAAACATACTGTTAGACACACTCAAAAAATATATTCCAATTCTATTTTTAAAAGACCATTATTGTAGAGTAAGCTCTCAGAGGAATTTTGAACCATTCTATATGTCATAATATACAACAAGCAAAAGTTTTAGGATTAACAATGCTTAAAAACCAAAAGGGAAAAAGTCACCTTAAGAGAAAAATGGGCAAAGGCTATAAACTGAGACACTTCAAAAGCAAAATACAAATGACCCATACATAAAACTCTTTCCAATTTACTAGTCAAAGAAATGCAATAAAGACAATGGCAATTTTTAACTACTGAATTTGGGTTTTTGGGTTTGTGTTTTTTTTTTTTTTTTTTTGACACAAAGAGAGGTCACAAGTAGGGAGAGAAGTAAGCAGAGAGTGAGAGGGAGAAGCAGGCTCCCTGCTGAGCAGAGAGCCTGATGCAGGGCTCTGAGATCATGACCTGAGCCAAAGGCAGAAGCTTAACCCACTGAGCCATCCAGGCACCCCTGAATTCACATTGTTTTAAAAATAATAATATGTAATACAAAATAACGGCCTACTACTCTTTAAAGTATTCAAGTAATGAGAGAAAAAGAATGAATAGCTACAGAAAAATATGAGACTAAGAAGAAAAAACTAAGTGTAACGTGTAATTCTGAATAGGATCCTGGTAATGAAAAATGACATTAATTGAAACTCTGGTAAAATTCAATTAAAGTTTGAAGATTACTTGTTAATTACCTGACTATGATACATAAAATGTTAGCATTAGGGGAAACTAGGTTAGGCATATACGAGAACTCTCTGTATTATTTTTCTTGTAAGTCTAAAATTAGCTTGAAATAAAAATTTTAAAAGGGTCACCTGGGTGGCTCAGTGGGTTAAAGCCTCTGCCTTCGGCTCAGGTCATGATCTCAGGGTCCTGGGATCGAGCCCCACATCGGGCTCTCTGCTCAGCAGGGAGCCTGCTTCCTCCTCTCTCTCTGACTGCCTCTCTGCCTACCTCTCTGCCTACTTGTGATCTCTGTCTGTCAAGTAAATAAATAAAATCTTTTTAAAAATTTTTTTAAAAATTTTAAAGTAATGATAACATTCACTACTGGCAAAGTAGAGGTTTTATTTTGGTACATTTTGGCATAAATATGTTGGCAGCAGCTATCAAAGGCTTTATGTAAGTTCACATCGTTTGGTCCAATTATTCCACTTTAAAAATTTATGATAAGGAAATGAAGACATTTAATGAGAATTCCTTTTAATAACAAAAAATTAAAATCTGTATGTCCAACAAAAGATTAAATAAATTATGATAGACTATAATGCAAACACTATGTTTCTGAAAAATATCCAATGACATAATCCCAGTAGAATGTTCAGAGTAAAAAGAGGAATCCATATTTGTATATGTAGTATGGTCCTGATTTATATAATCTATACCATGTCTGCAGGGGGGGGAAATATCAAAATTTAGTATGTATCCTTCTGTTTTTCTAAACTTTTCTCCAAAATAAATATTAAAGATAGAACATAAAGGTTTTATTTCGTTTGTGCTTATTAACTAAGGGATAATTAAGTTTTCAGAATTTTGGTTTGCTAACTTTTCTATTGACACTGGTTTGTTAAGTTATGTAAACAAAATGAATGGAGTCAAAGGTATAAACTTTTGGTTACAGAATAAATTAGTCATGGAGATGTAATGTACAGCATGGTGACTATAGATAACAACACTGTATTGCATATTTAAAAGTTGCTAAGAGTATAGATCTTAAAATTTCTCTCATCACAAGAAAAAAAATTCTGTTAACTACATATGGTGATAGATGTTAAATGAGATTGTGGTGAACATTTTGCAATATAAATAAATACCAAATGATTGTTATGCTGTACATTTGAAATTAACATAATGTTGAATGTCAATTATAACTTTTTAACATTTTAAAAAGAAATGACCTTTCCTCACCACACTCTGCACAAACTGCAGAATAAATAAAATACCAAATAAGTAAATAGTTTTTTTTTTAAACAAAAAAAAAGTCATAGAAACAGGTACTGAAGTAATCCAAACCACTTCTAGAATTTGAGGCCTAACAAGGCAAAATCTGTATTTGAAAATTAACATGTAATATAAAAAATGCATAACTCCATATGACCTGACTGTAACCAAGCTCCATCTCGTTTCATAATAAATATCTTCTCCAAATATTTGCACTAAAAAAATGGAAAATGTTCACTTGTATTTTCCAAAATAGTTCTTTAACAGAAATACAGTTAATACTCTTAAAAACTTTATTAGGAAAACAACTCTAGTTAATTAAGCTCCAGAATTTCAGAGAACAGGCACACACTGTTCAACAATAACTGGTTGAAATAATTCTCCAACAGGGAGAATACAAGAAGTTCAGAAAGATATCAAATACAATAGTAAGGGTAGAACAGACACTAGACTTTGATTCAGAAGATTGGCACATTTAACTATATATACCTTGGGAAGGTCACTTCTGAGCTTCAAGTTATTCACCTTTCAAATTGAAGTAATAGTCACAATCGTGTTTTAAATGTAATTGTACTTCATGATTCATACATGTATTAAATCAAATAGTTGTCACAACATTACTAATAAAAAACTAGTATTATACCCTATTATATAAGTAGGTAAACTAAAGTCAGTAGTGGTTATATAGGGCTCCCAATACAGTCCTGCTTGTTATTGATGGAGCTGTAATGAGAACCCAGAACCTGACAGGTTCCAAGGCTTATACACTTAAGCTAGATCACACTGAATTAGTTTTAGGTGATAATAATATATCACTATTATTGGCAAGAGCTCTGAAAGAGATGCTAGAGTGTACAGATATTCCACGAAAAAGTAAACACACACACACACACACACACACACACACAAGAGATGCTAGAGTGTAGAGATATTCCATGAAAAAGTAAACACACACACACACACACACACACACACAAGAGATGCTAGAGTGTAGAGATATTCCATGAAAAAGTAAACACACATCACACACAGGACATAAAATGGAAAACTATAATTATAATTTATTAAAAGCAGTGGCTTCCAAAATTCAGAGTAAATTCCCTTAAATAGGAGTCTCAATTCATCCCCAGAATATATCTGTCATTCTTAACTTTGCACATTAGAATGTCTTGAAGAGTTTTTTGTTTGTTTGTTTGTTTTACAAGATACCATTTCCAGGACCCACCCAGACCAACTGGCGCAGCCTCTCCTTTTAAAAACTTACCAAGACTGAGAAACACCAACTGAGGTGTTTTGATTTTAAAACTATATGCAACTAATGAATCATTGAGCACTATATTAAAAACTAATGATGTGGGTGCCTGGGTGGCTCAGTGGGTTAAGCCGCTGCCTTCGGCTCAGGTCATGATCTTAGGGTCCTGGGATCGAGTCCCGCATCGGGCTCTCTGCTCAGCAGGGAGCCTGCTTCCCTCTCTCTCTCTCTCTGCCTGCCTCTCCATCTACTTGTGATTTCTCTCTGTCAAATAAATAAATAAAATCTTTAAAAAAATAAAAATAAAAAAAAATAAAAACTAATGATGTACTATATGCTGGATAGCTGAACACAATAATAAAAAAATAAAAATTAAAAACATAAATAAAACTATGCCAGAGAAATAAACATCTCAGAAATAGCTCTAGTTTCTAACTTATATAACACCAAAGATACAAACCTTCCCTTTTTTTTTTTTCCCTCACTGGGTTCAATGTTGGAAAGATTTTTATTTATTAAACTGAATTAAATAGTCAAGTTTCTTTTTCCAGTTTTCTACCCTGCAAAAGCTACAACTTATGAAAAGTAACTGAGTTATTTGATTCTAACTAATAGCAAAAAATCTTCAATTTTAAGTAGCTTTTCATCTTTTCAAATATTAGTAATAACCTACAGAACCTTAGGATCCATTTGAGAGTCATTGGCTGGTTAAAATCTCTCACTTTAGAAATGAAGAAAATGAGGCTCAGAAAGGTTTCAACAATGCTTATTAACAAGGCTGAGTCAGCATTCAAGTATCTTGCTTCAAATCTAAGATTTTTAAACTACTGGCCCAGGGCTTATATCACTGTTAATATTTCAGATAGTTATTATCGGTATCAAGTAATAATAACTCAGGGAGAGAGAAACATTTGCCTAAACATATACTTTTATGATACATAACATCTTCAAAATATAAGTGGGAGGTCAATATAGTTAGCCATATATTTAAAAATCTGTAGTCCTCCTTTCCATTATTACATAAATTACAATTAAAATAACTCTTCTATGAAAAGTAACACCTCAAAATATCAATTTTTAGTACTAACAGATCTGCAGATTACCTAATAGTAATATGAAATAGAGAAAAAATGCATTATTCCTACCAAACATATTTGGATTCAATTCTGGTTTTGAACTTGAATATTTGCAAGAAAATTAATAGGTGCTTTGATAGACAATAAGCGAATTACTGTCAAAGCACAAACATTTTCGTTCAAATTTATTATTTCTCTAAAGCCAGTGCCAAATAGCTTACAATAGGCATGGCAAAATTACTGAGTTAGTTCAAATCCAACTAACAGCGAAGAATCTTTACATTTGGGATAACTTTTTTTTTGAGTAATATAATTCCCTGACTTCAGCACCACTTTGCACATTTAAAAATTATGGAGGCCCCAAAAGAATTTTTATTTATTTGGGTTATACCTATTGATATTTAACACATTAGAAATTAAAAGAGAAACGGGGTGCCTGGGTGGCTCGGTGGGTTAAGCCGCTGCCTTCGGCTCAGGTCATGATCTCAGGGTCCTGGGATCGAGTCCCGCATTAGGCTCTCTGCTCAGCAGGGAGTCTGCTTCCCTCTCTCTCTCTCTGCCTGCCTCTCCATCTACTTGTGATTTCTCTCTGTCAAATAAATAAATAAAATCTTTTTTTAAAAAAAAAGGAATTAAAAGAGAAATTTCTTAAAATATTTAAGTAATAATAAACCCATTACAGATTAACATAAATAACATTTTTATGAAAACTGACTATATTGCAAACACACAAAATATCAGTGAAAAGAGTGCTACTGTTTTACATTTCTGTAAATTGCTCTAATATCTAGCTAAACTATCACAGTTTCATATCTGCTTCTGCCTTCAATTTGTTAGAATATGTTGTTTTATTTGAAAAATGGAAAATCTGGCTTCATAAAGATATATAGTTGAAAAAGGGAGTAGTATTTTTTTTTTAAGATTTTATTTATTTATTTGACAGACAGAGATCACAAGCAGGCAGAGAAGCAGGCAGAGCGAGGAGGAAGCAGGCTCCCTGCTGAGCAGAGAGCCCAATGCGGGACTGGATCCCAGGACTCTGGGATCATGACCTAAGCTCACAGCAGAGGCAGGGAGTAGTATTTTAATAGCAATTTAGGATAACTACGGATACACTTCTTTGATAATACACCAAAATTCAACAGTTGATATTTTCTTAAGAGATTACTGTAATGTGGCATCTGACTTGGTATTTACTAAACTTTTCATACTTTGTTACATTAAAATCTATCAGTCAGTCTCACACTTTGATTGGATCTTTTATCTATGATTCTGTAACATCATGCACTGGTTCTTTTGAAAATACTGGGGGTTTTTTTGATTATGCTGATCCTCCAAATGTACACAGAATTCATTATACAATAACAAAAAATTGTATTTATTAATTGCACTACCGAGAGGAAAGTCTTTAAGTACTAGGAAGCTACCAAGATCATGGTGGCAAAGACAAGTTTTCCAAAATTCTAATTTGTGCTTGAAAGTGCAATTTTACCCAAGAAATGCTATCAGTTGTTTTCTTTTAAATGTGCACTTTGTTCAGTTTTGAGGAAATGTCTGCCAAATAACCAAGACTGAATCACTCACTATGTGTAGCAACCAGACTCTAAAGTGGCCTCCATTATCACCATCCCCTGGCGTTCATGTCCTGCACAATTCCCACCCCTTTGTGTAGGCAAGACATGTGACTTATTTCTAACCAACAGAACAGGAAAGGTAACAGGATATACATGATTTTGTGTATATAACTATATTATGTAAGATCATAATGCCATTCTCCTAAGGATCTTCTCTTGTGGGCTTTGAGCAAGTAAGAAGCCATGTGGGAAAGACCAGTTGGCAAAGCCAGAGACTCCCAGTGTGACAACCGTTAAGAAATTGAACGTTGCCAATTACCATGAGAACTTGGAAGCAGATACCCCTCCAGTCAAGCTTCAGATAAAACTGCAACCTCAGAGTCCACACCTTGAATGTAGCCTGTGAGACTCTGAAGCAAAGGATCCAGCTAAGCCATGACCTGACTTCTGACCCATATAAACTATGAGAAAATAAATGTATGTGGTTTTAAATAATTGTTTATGGTAATATTGATACACAAAAATATATAATACACCATGGTTTATCAGTCATTCTTTCAAGCAAAAGGAGTCTTCTATTTTTAAAAAGTGGGTAGTTTAGCTCACATTTCAATCACTGGAGTGCTTTTCCTCAGGATAACCACTGAACTTCAGACACAGAAGTGCTTTTGCATACTATCCATTTCATCACACAAAATATTTTTAAAAGACACATATTCAAGGTAGAGATTTTAAAAAATAACATGTTAATACTTCATCAAGGAAATCAAGCATGAATGTATTTTATTGGGAGTGCATGGTGGGAATGAATACAAAAACTACTCATACTTGGTACCACCATCTTGATTCATACTAAGGCACCAGCAGTTTACTCAATATTACTTTTGCATCACCAACGCAAATGTCAACATGGTGGAAAAGGCAAATAGTGTCTTTTATTATTATGACAATAGTACTGACTCCCAAACCCATGAAAGAGTCTCAGGGGACTGAAGACTACACACTGAAAACTACTGCATTAAGGCATTTTAAGTCTATATTTATATATTATATATATATATATATATATATATATATATATATATACTTATGTAAATACAGTAAGTCTGGATTGAAATCCCATATCTAACATTTTGCCAGCTGTGTGACCTTAAATAAATAATTTAACCTCTGTGAACCTCAATTTCCTCAACTATAAAACAGGATTAATAATAATAATAGTGCATCCTTTACAGGGATGGTTAAGAATTAAATGATTAATTTATGTGTACCATTTAGAAACAAAGCATTACACATAAATATCAACTGTAATATTAACTATTACAATTAACTATTATTATTTATTAACAGTTTTTTAAACTAATTATGAAGATATATTTTCAGAATAAAAATCTATAATGTCCTCTCAAACGTTTTTCCCAATTAAGAGCAAAGAACAACTGACCTAATTTACAATCCTAAATAATTTTCCATTATGCAATATACATTATGCTTTTATCATATTTTGGTAACACAATTTTCAATACTTTACCTATTAAACTTAAGCATGTCACCTGATTTAGGAACTGGATGGATGAGTAGTTCCTGTAGTTATTACTCTGGGTACTGGCTAAGATATCATAAAGATAGGGACATTTTCTGATTTTAATTATAGATGGCTACCCATGACAACCCAGAATTTTAATTGGTATTGTTTATACTGATAAGTAATATCCAATGTATCCCTGAGCTGTGTAGTTTCAGAAACACTTACAGGTTTAGACAAAGGCTGAACAATAACAGAACTATCGGAAGATCTAGATTCAGGATGAAAATTTACTGGCGACGCAGCCACTGGATTTGATGTTGGGTTGGTGTAGTGTTGACTTGTAGGCTTGAATGCAGCAGTAATACCTGCATTTAAAATTATACAATATATTAAATATATTTTCATATAACTAATGATGTCATACTTCACTTTAAAAGTAAAAAAGTAAAGAATACTGTACCTCGACTGAGTGCACCGTTCTTTACTCCCCTTGAATATGAGCTGGGGTTTACTCTATTCAAAATATCTACAAAAAATTACATTTATTTTAAAATTCATTATTTGAATAAAATATATACTAAGAAAATAGAAATCATGAATTGAAAACAATCAAATAGATTCCTGGAAGGAGTATATAAATTATCACTCGCTTAAAATACAGTTAATTTTGAACATATGTATCTTTACCTACTAAAGAAACAAGATTACTAGCCTTGTTTTATAAAGTTTTTTTTTATTTTATTATTTATTTGACAGACAGAGATCACAAGTGGGCAGAGAAGCAGGCAGAGAGAGATCAGGGGAGGCAGGCTCCCCACTAGCAGAGAGCCTGATGTGAGGCTCCATCCTAGGACCCCAGAATCATGACCTAAGCCAAAGGCAGAGGCTTTAACCCAGTGAGCCACCCAGGCACCTCACTAGCCTTGTTTTATAGAATAAGAACCACCACGCAAAATCCAAAAGCCAGAAGTAAAAGACTGATAAATCTGACTACATACAAGTTAAACTTCCTGCAAAGTTTTCTTTTATGGCAAAGAAATATTCCACATAATTAGTAAGAATCTTCCAAAAATTTATGTGTATAGAACCTATAATTAGTGTATCTTTCTTTAAATGGCAACAGGGCTATATCCACTCAGGTTTCTATCACTCAAAACCAAACCCCTATCCAACCTCCATATTCCATTCACACCTTCCCTGGAAGTATCATTATGAGGGATCACACCAGATTATCTGCAGCATTAATCTTGAGTCCTGAAAGGGAAAAACTAGAACAGAATGCAGGCTAAAATTACAGTTTATCAGAGTAACTTATAACTTAAGGGGTTTCAAATCTACCAATATACCAGAATATACCAGAAGTCAATCTGAGCATAATACAGAACTCTCAGGATCACTTTAAAGTTCCTGATTCTGGCATGCAATTTCTGCAAGTTCTAGACTATTTTCTAGTCAAACTAAAATTGGGAAGAGTATGGATGTGCCAAAAATTGCTGGTTACAAAAACGTAAAAGCACAAACAAGTCCTAAATGTCATAAAAATTTCCTTTTTCCCTCACAGTAAAAAAGAACCAGATCCCATAAAATAACTCTATGAACTACACGAACACACAAAAGTAGGGCTGTTTTCTGATAATGGCAATGCAATACTCTATACCTAAGCATTACTTATGTCTTATAGAATAAAAACCTTCCTACACAACTTGACACCATTCTCACTCAGAAACTCAAGATTAATTATTACTCAAACCATCAAAGAACTATTGGCTAATGTACTTTTTCGGGGCTGTATTCTACAACACAAGTTTTTACTCCCCTTTCTAGCAGTTCTATATAAACACTTAACTCATATTCCATATATTAAAAATTTTATGGCTTACACAAAAACAGTAATAAAATTCATTTAAATTCTGCGTAACTGTCGAGAAAATAATTTTTACTGGGGTCAGTCTCCTTTTTGACAGAATTATTTTAACATTAATAAACAATGTTCTAGTTGAATATGATTAACAATTTTCTACTAGTATAATTCAACTTGGTCTTAACTGTTATTTTTTCTATAATTCTAACAATTAATTTTATAATATGGTAATACTCCAGTATAAAATGATTACAATGACTAGAAATAGTAATTAAGAGAATATATAATCATGTTCCACTATCATCAACAAGCATGCCATCATGTCTAGCTCAATTTACAATCAAAGTGGCACTCCACCTAGAACCTAAAGATTATCAATCTGCCACAGGAAATGGTATTGAGAACTTAATTGGTTAAGTGATTCTCCCTCTGATAAAACTGAATAAAAGTGCCATTCCAAGTTTAGAGGCAAGAGAAGAAAGAACCAAGCTTTCAGAAGCTTTCAGAAAAGTACTGTCTTAATCACACTTTTGAGCCCTGTCTTGATAAGAAAACTCTATTATGCTGGTCATATTCTTTGTTAAATTCCCCTGGCTTAAACAAGTGAACAAATAAACATATATCTACAATGGGAAATTATTTATTTTCTCCTTCTGCCCTAAAATATGTATATTAGTTCTCTGTACTTTTTTACATTTTTGAGTGGACATTTTAATAAGAGTCATTGGTCACTGCTTTAATATTCTAACAACGTCAAATCCAACTACTCTAACAAAAATCTAATAATCCACAAAGGTACCAAAATATTGTGCTAGACAGCCATGAAAGATTTAAGTATTAACTAACTGCTATATCACCCAAGTACAGTGGCTGTAGACAGTGCTCTTCTCTCTCATGACTATAAACGTGAGTTGCTGGAAGATGAATGTGGTCAGAAGCTGAACCCCCTGTTGGCACACAGGCTAGAGACTAAAATTATTCTCTGCCTATATATTTTGTAGCACTGTATGGATGACACTGTAGTTGCCTGGATGTGAAAACCCCTGTTTGAGACTAAAATTTATTAAGCATATTAGGACATTTGAAGAAAAGTACTGTAACCTCTTCTAGTTCTCTAATTCTGTGTTTAAGGTGTGTGTGGGGGGATAAACAAACGGATGAACAGGTTACTTGGCTCCACTAAAAACTATGATTTCCAATTTCAAAAGACCTCCAATGTATCAGCTAATCTTAGTCTATTTCTTTCCTCACATCTGGTATTTTAACCTTTTACGTCCCTTCTCAAGTCCTTAATCACATCTCATCCTGATTCTATAATTCTCACTCACCGCTCACCAAATCTTTCATCTCTAACTCCTTACAGAGGAACAAGTACCTTATAAAGCAGTTCACAAGGTCTTCCATTAAAAACAGTTATGTTATAAAAATCAGTTCCACTAAAAGTAAATGCTTACTTGAAATTGCTGGTTTTGAACTTGATATCTCTCCAACAAAGATTGGCTCATCATCATCATCATCTTCAACCTCTTTTACTTTCTTCTGCCATGGTTCTAACTCTTCTTCTTCACATTCCATAAAGAGTTCTGCCATTTTTGAATTGTCTAATTTTCAAAAGGAGAGAATTAAACCTTATTTTCAAAAGGAAAAGTAAATACATTTTTTTAAATTCACAAATATTCACATATTTAAGATCCACTCTAATAGCCCTAGTGGCAACTCATGACTTGATAGTTCATGGAAGCAACAGTGAGAAACTCAGAGCTCACTCTCTAAGATAAAAACTAACAAATTTAGATAAATAGGTAACAGGTGACAGTAGTTATTTACATGAAACCGTGGAAACCAGTTCCAGTCTTATGCCTGGAGTATAAGTTTATCTACAAAAGAGACTGCACCTAACCATTATCTGGGGAGTAAACATATTAACAAAGGGGAGATAAACTAAGAATAAGAGGCAACTCATAGGAGATATACTAGAAAAACTGAACCAAATTCAGGAAGTCCAGTCAAAAAACAGGGATGAGGTGCTAAAGTAAAATAAGGGAAACAAAGTGAGACTTATTCCATTCAGGGCAAATTAGACATTTCTTATCTAAAGAAACAGATCAAAGAATGTGGAGTAAATATGAACTTACACCACCTTAGAAGTTCTGACCAAGCACAGAGCTCCTAAGATGAATTTTAAATATTAAATGCTACTCTTAAATGTTAATATTTAAATACTAAATATTAGTGGACAATCAATAAGTACCAGAAACTTGAGGAAAACTTATCTTTTAGACCAAATCAATAAAAATCATAAAGAATCCTAAGGAAAAGAGATAATGCAGACAGCAAGAAAAATATCAAGAAAAATATAGTTAGCATCTTTAGAGATATTAGATAAGAATGTTATAAAAATATTCAGAAAACAAAAAGTTTTAAAAATATGATAGCCAAAAATTTTTAATTCAATTGCTTTTAAAAACTCAAAATATCCCCACAGGTGGAACTAAGAGAAAAATACACACACACACACACACACACACAAACTAGATAAAGAAGAGGATACAAGGTTGTCAGAGAAAATCAATTTCAAAATACAGCATTCACCTAATAAAATTTACAGAAAGAGAACAGAGAGAAAGCAGAGAGTAGGTTATCTGAGAAGTAATACAGACATATTTCCTAGATTGGAAAACATATGTATCTAGATTGTAAGGCCCCACTAGGTACACAACACAATGATCAAGAAAAGAGTTACATCAAGACACATCGTCATGAAATTCCAGAACAAAAGATAAAAAGATAAGATCTATGGGGTGTGGTGGGGCACAGGGGTTGAGGTGAGGTGGGAAGAACTGTTCATATAAGAAAGGTCAGTAAGAATAAGAACCATAGAATAATAATTTAGTAGAAGACAGTAAATAATACTTCAATAACTTCTTACCAAAATTAGTTTTTAATTTAGAGTTCTTTACGCAGTCAAACTTTTCATCAAGTGTGAGAATAAAGAACAGCAACATCACACAAGATTTACTTCCCTGTAAAACCCTTCTCAGAAAGTTACTAAAGAATCCATAAAAAAGATAAGACTTAACCAAGAAAGAAGACACAGCATGTAGAAAATATGATATTCAATACAATACAAAGTCCCAGGACAAAGCCCACCCGGAAGACAACCAGTCCAGACTAAACTGGATCAGTACTTCAAAAGGAAATATCTCTGGGATACCAAAGAAAAGATTATTAAAATGTAAACTTTTAGGTTACCTGACAAGTTTTATTGTGTAGAAAATTGAATTGAGAGGCTAATGAAGGGTGTGGGAAGATCTGCCTATGGATTTTAATATAACTTAGCAAATGAAAAAAAGTGAAAAGCATTAACAGCTGCACAAGAAAGAAAGAAAGAAAGAAAGAAAGAAAAGGGAGAGAGGTAGGAAAGAGGAAAGAAAGGGAGGGAGGGGGAGAGAGAGGAAGGGTAGGTGGGTGAGTGGGAGCGAACAGTAAATGTATGTATTATGTATAACAGAATATTAAAAAGCATATTACAATGCTCATCAGTGAACAGCATTTATTGTAGTCATCATAATGAAACATCAACTATGGATTAACAAAATATTAAGACAATTATTGGGAGATACCTGGAAGGAAGGGATAGCTCTAAGCAAGCAAAAATTCTCATGATTATTAGAAAGCGGTTAAAATTGATTATGCAACAGACAGCACAACCAATATGCATATATGCACATAATCACTCTTCAAGAAACTATCATTAAGCCATTTAAAGCCTTTTCAGATGGTCTTGACTATGTGCATATACTGCTTTTAAGCTGAGATGGAGAAAAAAGAAAAGGTGGACAGGAGGGGGAAGAGAAAGAGTACTGAGGACCTAAACTAAAGTAGTCACAGTAGAGATGGATATAAGTGGATATAACTTAATATACAGAATGAGATGAGGGAGGTCTACCAACCCCCCTCCCAAAAAAACTCTATTATAGAGTACTGGCTTGACAATATCTTTCATTTATCATTTAAACATAGTTATTTCTAAGGGTAATTTTTTATTAGAGTAATGCCACTTCTACTTTTGACTCAAAATTAGGACAATGTTCTACCACCTCTTAAAAGATAAGAAAAAATACTGTAACTAAAACACTTTGGGGATGGCATACAAAGGAAATACCAAATCAAATTAAGAACAATTCTTTCATAAATTTTTAAATTTTTTCCTTTCTATAAAAGTATGTCACAAATTATTTCCTGTCTTAATTTAAATGTTAACAGCCAACCCCCCAAAACAAAAAAGGCCTCTCCATTTTCCCAAATGTCATGAATATCATGAACTGATCCCTTTCTTTTCTAAACTATACTGTTTTATTATATAGAATTCTGCAAGTCAAATGATTAAAAATATTATATGTCCCAAGACCAAACTGAGCTCTTTGAGTGTATTTCCTTCTACACACTAGATAGCCAATAGGCACATAGTATATAATTTATGGACTAGGAAACTAAGTGGTCAGACAATGCTTAATTTTTAAAAATTAGGGAAACTTACTGTATATGGATAATAAAAGTTTCTGATCAGTTGGTGTTATGGGATGAACTATGTTTTTCCAAGATTCCTATGTTAAAGTCCTCACCATCAGTACCTCAGAATATTACTATATTTGGAGACAGGGTCTTTAAAGAGGTAGTGAGGTTAAAATGAAGTTATTGGGGTGGGTGCTAATTCAATATGACTGGTGTCCTTAAAACATGAGACCTGAACATGGATACACACTTGGAGATAAAACCATCTAAAGACAAGGAAGGAGCCCTGGTACATATCCTTCCCTCATGGCCCTCAAAAGAAATCAACCCCACCAATACTTTGATCTCATACTTCTAGTCCCCAGAACTGTGAGAAATTCTGAAATGAATTTCTGTTGTTTAAGCCATCCAGTGTATGGTTCTAGGTTACAGAAGCCCTAGCAAATAATACAGAATACAAAGGTCTTCCTCATTCTTCTTAACAGGGCATTGCCACTGTCAATACACTCAGGATAGATTGTCGAGAAAAAAAAAAAACTTAAGGACACAAAAGAACTTTATGTTTTTTAGAAATAATTATTTTTTGTCTATGCATAAAAGAAACAGAGGTAATTATGTACACTGAACTAATAGTTATCACTGGGCATAAGAAGAAAAAACATTTCATTTCTACTTTACTCACTTCTTAATTTACATTATCTGTTATGTGAGCATTTGTTACTCTAACAACTTTTAAGTTTTTTTGACTTTAAAAAAATGTGCCTACTTCTCCTCCTTTCTACTGAAGCAAATTTATTAATACAAAAGCCACATATACTAGTATCGGTTGTGGCAGCAACACTTACTTTTTGGCTGAAAAGGGTTGTCGCCCATCAAGTTGCAGAGTTGACGCTCTGTAAATTGTCACCTAAGTACTGACACATGATATCAGTCAATTTTATGAGTCATTTTAAGTAATGCCAAATATTGAAATATGAGACTTGGGGTTCAGAAATTCTTGGATCTAATTTTGATCTCGAAACTCACCATGTGACTCCAGACAAGAGAGTAATTTATATCTCAGTTTTCCTTCCTATAAAATAAAGATACCTAGTATTAGAGTGGATCTCATTAAATTAAATGTACACATACTTAATCTTTTTTCCTACGAAAAGCTCAATTTTTAAGTTTGATATGTCTGACATATACTTGCAACTCACTTTATATATAATTGGTTCATTCTTGAATGAATGCAAATTCAGTAAATAAAATGGTAATTCTATTAAGCACTTACTCCTTGGAAGAAGTCTGATTTATTAACCTACAAATAATTTTTTAAAGTGTCCTTTTATAAAAATGAGTAATCACTTTATGATGTATTGTTTTAGCAAGTCTGAATTTTCAAATACTAAGAATACTAATCTTTAACTATAACCTATTCAGATTTCAGACATAAATGTAATTATTTCCACAAAAAAAAACTTTAAATAAATTTTAGTTTATATGTTTCTGATTTTTTATCAAAGACCTTAAAAGGGAAAGAAAATTAATTGGAAAGGGAGAGCAAATTAATTGGACATATTTCATCATAGATTAATTCATTCAAAAGTAACTACTCATTGGCATGCCTGGGCTAGCTCAGTCAAAAGAGCATACGACTCTTGTTCTCAGCGTAGTTCGACGCCCAGGCTGGTGTAGAGATTACTAAAAAAATAAATAAATAAACAAACAAACAAAAAAAAAAACAGTAAGAACTCATTGCCTTCTAAATGCAAGATAATGTGCTAAGTTCTAGGGAAAAAACAGAAATGAGTAAGTCATGGTCCTTGCCTTCAGAAATTTATAATCTAATATACCTATATTTCTTTGGGATTGAAAAGATATTGCTATTAGAATAAAAATTATCAAAAAGAAATTTTAATTCATTTATTTAAAACAAGAATTATTCTGGATCCCCAAACACCAACAGCATAAATTTTATAAAAATTACAAATTTTAAAATAACTTTTAGTTATAAAGCAAAAAAAGATAAAAACTAGACACCAGATACCTAAAATACTAAAATGCACACTAATTCAATCTTTATATTTCTCCTTATCCTCAGGCTGACACAAGCAAATTTTCCTGCTTTCTAGTTTCCAACTTATTTGGACTTCATTAATCCACAGGGAAAAATAACTCATTTTAATTTCAGAAGTTACTGTTATAAATGTTCTAAATAGTATCACAGGAGTCTCTAACGGATTTTTTTTTTTAAGATTTATTGATTTATTTGAGAGAGAGAGAACACGGAGCAGAGGGAGGTGCAGAGGGAGAATGACAGAGAATCCTCAAGCAGACTCTGCTGAGCACAGAGCCCCAAACGGGGCTCAATACCATGACCCTAAGATCATGACCTGAAACAAAATCAAAAGTTGGACACTTAAACAACTGAGCCACCCGTGGGCCAAGACTCTAATATATTTTGTGTTTAAATGAATTCACCAAGTTCTGAAGTCTATTTAAATCTCATTAACTCAATTATTTGAAAAGTTGTAGCATACCTCTAAACTATTATCAATATTATGAATATGTCAAGGAGATAAATACATGACAATTTTTGCTCATGTTAAGGACCTAATTGTCAGCTAGAGTATTTTTCAAGAGCCACAATTATACAGCTTATGAGACTCAAATATAATATTTTTTATTTCAGTAGTTATGCTGGGTTCTAATAATGGTTATATTGAATATTATATAGTTGACATATATGCATTTTTTGCTAGGTGATCATATAAATATCTCTTGCCAAAACTGAAATTAGTATTCAATTTACAAATATTCAATTAATGACTGCCTTGTCAATACGAACAGACATCTACTGCCTGCTATGATAGAGATGACTTTAAGATAACCTACTTCAAAAGCTCAAGGAAACCTCAGAAACCTCAACTGATGTAGTCTCAAACACACTATAAAGTTGGAAATCCTCAGATGTAATTAGAACCATAATTTCAGCCTAAAGCTGTATTACATAATATAGTAGCCATTAGCCACATGTGACTATTTAAGTTTAAACTAATTAAAATTAAGTAAAATTTAAAATTCAGTTCCTCAGTTTTACTAGCCATATTTCAAATGCTAAAAGCCACATGTGGCTGGTAGCTACTCTACTGGACAATAAAGCTACAGAACACTTCCAATGGACAACACGGGACTAAAGAATCATTGCCATATCTTGTTCTGAATAATAAACACTTTCATGAATTCCTTTGGCATCTTAGCCATTGAAGCATGTCAAAATTACCACCATAAACACCTCTCAGGTCACCACTTCAGAATTTTGGTGGTAAGGAATGGAATTCTAAGAAGGATTAAATCAGCTACCACGGAAGTAGAATATCCAGCAAAGGTGGGGATCTCAAAGTTCCAAAATGTCTCTAATAGTCGCTACGGCTCAGACTGAGCCCCAAAATAGCCAGAAAAAGAGAACACTCAATTTCAGCTACTGACTTGTTTTATGACCATGTTTAATACACTTGTTTCTATGAAGAAAAAATAAATTCCAATTAACTGACTTATCAAATACTTTTTAGAAAATCATTCATTTACTGTTGGAGACTGCTCACATAAATATTTTTAATTACTATCTTACTATATTATTTTAGCTTTTATACATCTAAAATTAAACAATACCTTAAATAATTTTTTCTACAGATATTTAAAAAAATCAATGGAAATGTAGGTCTAAATTTTTAATTGTTAGAAAAATTTACTTTTATCCATTCAGAGGTATTACCTGATACCATATCACTGTGTTAAATAAAGGTAATGCATTTTCTCTGGTACCTAAGCACAAAATATGGCAGGTGTGTTATGTACTGGATATAGTTCTATTTACTTTCTGATAAAAGATTAAGCAATTCTACAAACCACAACTGTAGAGTCTGCACATGAAGAAAGACCATTAGGCCAGAAGCCAGAAGAACCACATCATAGCCTCAGCATTGCTACAACTTTCAATCAAATCACCTTACAATTCTGGGTCTCGGCTCTAATAATCTCTACAGCCTAATTTAGCTCTATACTGTATACTGTGTACTTTAAACATTTATTAACAATAAACAGTAAAACATGGTGAAGAATGAATGCCACATTCAAATTCTGACTCAACCATTTATGATGACCTTGGGAAAGTTAATCTCTGTGCCTTGCTTCACTATACATATGTAACTTATTTCAGAAAGTTATAGTGAAAATTAAATTAGATAACACACATAAAGCATAGAACTCAGTGCCTGGCACACAGAAATCATCCAATAAATCTTAACAATTTTTAATTCTGTGCTTAATACCATTTTCAAGAACCCTAAGAACAGATCACAATTTTGTTAGTATACTAGAATTTAAAAGCTATCAGCTGAGCATTCAGAAATTTTTTTTTTTTTAAGATCTTCAATGCAATAGTATTTCACATGATGACATGTTAGTTTTGTAAGTATACCTTCTAGAATGTAGAGGTCAAAATCTATCCTACCATATTTTCATCTTTTTAAGGAAGAAGCATTTGAAAACTAGTGAAAACACATAAAAAATTTTATACCTTCATATAAATGTAACACACAGACCTAAAATGTATCAATACTGTTAAATTACATATTACTGGTCTCATGGAATAAAACAAATACCTAATTCAAAGATACCAGCAGATAAAAATTAACATTTGGATAAAGTACCTTATACCATTTCCATAGAAAAAAAAAAAAACTTTCATTTTACATCCATCACTGTATTTTAATTTTTAAAAAAATCCTTTTTAAAAATGAGTAAGCAGCAAGTAAAATGAAAAAGTGAGGAATATGGTGAATGGTTGAATTGAAATGATGAATGGTCCATCTCCCCAGACCCAAAAGTTATTCAATGAAATAATCTGAAAAACCACATTATAAAGCTAATCTTTGTTTTTTTCTCATTATAAAGATAATGTTTTAATTGGGGGCCTGCATTCCTAACCAAGAAATTGGCAACATCAAAAACCAGATTAACATAAAAGGAAAAATACAAAACCAAAATTAATATAATCATTTTAAATACTGAAATTATTCAAAATAAGGAAAGCATATACAAATAATGTTCAACTAACTCTTAAATTATGTCTAAGACTAACAACCTAGCTGTAAGAAACACTAAACCTTTAATAATTTTACTTATATACTTAGAAGAATTTTTCAGCAGAATGATTTTGATGACATAGGATCACCAGAACACTGTCATTTTTTCCTCTCACGCAATTCACAAGAAACCGGGTATTCAAATCATTCCACTAACTTTAAAACTTAGGTTTACAGTCTATTTCATTTTATAAACAATTCTTCAGTCTTTGTGACTAATGGCATACCGAAATGGAGGTCTATTCCAAATGGACAGAGCTTTAAGGATTCAAAGTGAGTTCTTAACTGTGAATAACAATTTAGTATTTCCAACCCTGGTTCTGTGATCTCTCAAAAATTTCCAGCTATCTCAAGCTGATACTAGAAAATTCATTTTAATGTTAATTATCTTAAAAACATACATAGTCTTTTGAGGACAGAGAGCCATTTTAAAAATTCCACTTCTATATCACCTGAATATCCATCACCTATTGATCCCATCATGGAAATTAACTGTAACAGGGTTAGGAAAACAGAGAAGGATGATGTGTACCTTGGCATATAAATCACACAAATACAAACCTTATAGCATAAGGAATAAACCCTATATAATTAAAAAAGACCAGAACTATTTCATAAAATTCAGATGTTTAAATATGAAATTTTATAAAGAAATTAACTTATTAATTTATAAACATTAAGCAGATGAAACCCAATTTCAAATAAATACAAATACAAATTAAAGTACTTCCCCCTTTTACGCCTCTTATTTTTTAAAACACTTTATTGTTAGAAAACTCAGTACCTATACTTCTTTAGAATCAGTCCAGTTAATCGGTTACTGTTAAAAACCAGACTTATTCTTGAAAAGGGCACATTTCAACCACACAAAATGTACAGTTAGAAACATCTGATCACTAGCCCCTAAACACTACAGACAAAATACTGGGGGAATTATAGAAACTTTAGAAGATAACTCACCAAATCTTAACCAATTTCTGAAAGATTCTAATTTTTATTTTAAGCAGAATACTACATTCTGAAAATGGTCATTCCAAGAGTAGGAGGAAAGGTCCCCCCAAAGAGGAGAATATACTGGATATACAGTATTATTTTTTAAATAAACCAAACATCTCAAAAGTCATTTTAAAAAAAAGATCATACATGTAGCAATGTTAACAGTGAACAGGCAAAGAAAGAAAGAAAGAAGGGAATGGGTTGGAACTCAGCCTTGATTGGAATTAATGGGGAAAAGGACAGAAAGGAAAAGCAGCATTCCATGCAGAAATAACAGCATGTATGTACAAAAGATCTAAGGCACAGCAAATATAAGAAACTGGAGGAAAAAATAAAAACCCTAGTGTGAGTGGAAAAGAAAAGGGTATCCCCTAGGAGATAAGACAGAAGTCAAACAACACAGCACCCTAGAGATCATATTGGGAATTTTTTCCTTAACCCAAAAGCAATGGGAAGCCAAGGAGGGGATTTTCAGCAAGAACTGATACAATCAGATTTGTGATATAATGTCAAAATAACAGAATTTGAGACTAAAAGACACAGTGGTTTTATTCTATTGTCCTAATCAATCCCCACTTGGCATACTATATATGGCTACGTCCCCTTCAACTATAAGTAACAGAAAACCCAATTCAAAGTGGCTTAAGCAAAAGAGAATTCCTCAGCTCATTTACAGAACTAAATACAGGTACAATTTAAACAATGATATGTAAATCTAGATTTTGTATCTCCATTCCTGGATTTTTCTTTCTCTATGTTGTTTCTACTCTCAGAAGAGACTTCCCACTGTGAATGACTATACCAGCTCCAACTTAACACCTTCCAAGTTTCAAGTCTAGGGCAGTAATAGTGGACTAGCTCTGATTGGAGTTAATTGGTTTGGCTTAAGTCCTATGTCCTTCCCAAATCCAATTATTGCTAAGGACTTGTAATAAATAGGTTTAGTCCTACAGCCCAAGCTCGCCCTGGTACCAGAGATAGAAGAAAGGCAACCAACCGAAAACAATAACAAAAAAAATTCCAGTAAGATAAAGATTTTCCCAAAGGATAATCAAGATATCTGTTAGGAAAGTAGGAAGGAAGATGCTGGATAAACAAAAACACATGTTCATTATAATGAATTAGAATTAGAACTCTGTCTCAGTCAAAAGACTAAAGATATTTAACCTAGGAAACATGAGATTGTGGGTTAGAGGTGTTAGAAGTAAAAATAATTTACATATTATTTTTAAGTTTGTGATGAGAAAGAAGGAAAGAGGATAACTTATTCTTTGTGATTCAAGTGATAACAATATTAGTAATATTTACTTGCTTTGAGTAAACTAGAGAATTTCATTCCTAGTGCTGAGCTTCAACACTACTTAATTCATTATATACTATTATGTTATCATATTACAAATTATGCTATTTATAATAACAACTTCATTACCATTAAATGCATACATTACTTTGTCTGATCCTCAAAAATTCTATGATGTAGACACTCTTATCATCCTCACTTTAAAGCTGTAGAAACTGAATTACAGAGGTTAAGTACCTTGCACAAAGTAACACAACTAAGAATAGAGCATGGATTCAAATCTAGGCACTTAAAAGGCCAGAGATTTCAGCCACATACCACTTGCCTCTATCAGGAACAAGACCAAAATTACAGGGAAGCAGATTTCATCTCAACCTAAGAACAAAACAATTAACAGTTTAAGTATCAGGAAATGAGATGAACTCAAGATCTGATATATCACCAAAGAAAAATATAAAATATTTAAGCATTATATAATTGAAATGGTCACTTTCAACATCTCCAAGGGCTCTTCCAACCCTAATATTATAAACATAACCACCTGTTACAGGGATATAAATTTTTACCTACACAGAAACAAAGGGAATTTATTATTTCAGTTTAAAACAAACAAACAAATAAACAAACAACTGTTCTGAGAATGTTGAACTATGAAATGCCATTTCGGTATTATGAATAAAGTCTTTTGGTAATCAACCTACCATACCCAGATATTTTCTAGAAACTTTCAAGTTTAATGTAATGAATGAAGCAACAGGGCGGAAGTTCAACACTTAGGATAAAATTCTTGAGTTTACTCAAAGCAAGTAAATTCCTAAAGAAAGAATAATAACTGAAAAAAAAAAATAGTGGATATTTTTAAACAATATAAATTGCATTTTAACAAACCTGTTTGATGTCAACTCCCAATGATATCAAGTTCTACTTCACAGACACTGATTCAGAGCAAAATCTGAAATCTCAAATCATGATAAATCCATTTTTGAAATTTTAACATTTCTGATAAAGTTTTTTTAATGTAAAAGCACTAAGTAGAAGGCCTGTGCTTCAGTAGACTGCTTACATCTACAATCAATCTAAACCAGCAGAGTTTAAAAGCTTCTATGTAAAAGGAACCCTTCTTCATAAGGATATGGGGACTCTCTCTTTGCACCACCTCCATTTCATCCAAGTAAAACCTCTGCTGACCCTGATGCAGGCTGCAGTCCCTTTGCTCTAGTTATCACTATGCATTCTGTCACTCAAAACTAAGTTGAGCACAGCAGTGCAGCTACTACATTTTCTACTGCACAGTATTCTACTGAAGGTATCCAACGGAAGATCCCCATAACCCTCCCCCTGCCAAATCAAATTACCCTTTCTTCATCTACATTTTCCTTGTTTTAGCCCAATTTCTTCAAACATCCTCCTCGAAATCTGTTTATATGACAATAGACTGGTTCTCTACCCACCTCCTCCTATTTAACTCTATACAGATTCTCCATGTTCTCTTGCTCCTTTAAATGGTATAAAATCAGGTTTTTCATAGAGTTTAGTCCTTAGCCCTGCACAAATTGTTCCCTAAATGACAGATCTAATGCACTCCACAGTCTTAGCTATCAGTTCTCAACAGCAGCCTATAAAATCATCAAATATTAATCTCCAACCCTGACTCCTCAACTAAATTCCAGCCTGTCATCTCTTAACTACTGAAAAGTGCTATCTGGATATTTAAACTCACGTCAAATTCAGTATTTCCAGAACTGAACATAACTTCTCCACAAAAATTAGCCCTACAGCATTATTCATAACAGCCAAGAAGTGAAAACAAGCCAAATGTTCATCAACTGATAGATGAATAAACAAAATGACATATTCATACAATGGAATATTATTCAACAGTAAAAACTGAAGTACTGATTCACGCTAAATTGATGAATCTTGAGAACATTATGCTAAGTGAAAGAAGTCAGTCACATATTGTATGGCTCTATTAATATCAAGTGTCGAGAATAGGCAAATAATCCACAGAGACAGAAAGTACATTTGTGGTTGCCAAGACTTGTGGGGTGGGGAAAATGGGGAGAGATTACTTAATGGGTAATGGGTTTCCCTTTGAGAAGCTGAAACTACTATTCTGAGATTAGTGTTGATGCTTGTTTAACACCGTGAGTGTACTAAATGCCACTGAATTGTACTTTTTAAAATAATTTAAATGGTGAACTTAATGTTACATTAACCTTACTTCAGTTATAAAAATTAGTCTGTCTCTATGGATTATTTGATACTACAGGGCTTCAGTTAATCATTTTTTATTACAGAGGAGCTCTGAAGGTAAAGTTGGGAAGGGAAGAAAAATAGTAACAAAAAATTTTTTGGAACAGAAACTTCAAGGAGTAACTTTCAAAGTACTACCCACATTCATTACAGATGGAGTGGAAACAGCTGAAAATAGAGAAGCAGGCAGGTTTAATATATGTGTTGGAAAGAGGTGGAACTCTGTATATTTAATGGTCCAAATTAACCATTAACCTTCAATATACTATCAGAATCCATAAAAACAATTCTAGTTTTTTATTTTCTTTCTTGAGTAGTTCTAGTTGTAAAGATTGACGTTTTACGGCTTTTATTGTTTCCTGGAAATCTTCAAACAACATCTTATTACTTTTAAATAGAATAAAACTCATTGTATTTTACAATTACTATGTAAGCCTACAGAATCCTTTTATAAATCTGAGATACATTATGTGATTTTAGTTGATTTTATTTTTCCTACCACTTGAAATATTTTGCTAATTCCATCATCCTAGGTATTACCTCACCATTGCTAAAAAAATATTCCCAACTACGCTTACAAGAAAAACAAAATAATAAGAAATTTAAGAATGATTTAATTGCCTAGGATAATGCAACAATGAAATAAATCATCACTATGCTTTATCTTTCACTTTTCTTGTCTTTATTTTCTTATTGCTTTGCACAAAATACTGAATCAACTTTCAAAAAGATATATAAGACTGAAGACATCATCTCTGCAGTCTGCACCGAGAAGAAAAAACTTTACTTCTACCCTTTTATGTTGCAGTTCCTGGGGAGCTGTGGATTAAACTAACAAAAAAACAGAGTAATAGGAGGGAAAGCACATAATTTTTATTAGTATTTATATACACGGGAATTCACAAAAATGAAGTAAAGCTCAAAGTGGTCAGACTCAAGGTCTTCTATACCATTTTAACAAAGAAAAGGGAATTAGAGCTTTGAAAGACAATAAATCATGGAGAAGTTACTACAATATACATGGGAGAACTAATGGAAGATAAGGGTTATTATTCTCATTAAGTCTGCTTATGCAAATTAATCTTGCTATTAACTCTCCATCTCAAGTAGTAAGAGTCACTCTTCCTTTCCATGGACAAGGGGGGAAATATCTTCAAAAGGGATATTGGGCACCTGGCTGGCTCAGTTGGTTGAGCAACTGCCTTCGGCTCAGGTCATGATCCCAGACTTCCCAGATGGAGTCCCGCATCAGGCTCCCAACTCCTTGGGGAGTCTGCTTCTCCCTCTGACCTTCTCCTCTCTCATGCTCTCACTCCTTCTCCCTCAAATAAATAAATAAAATCTTTAAAAAAAAAAGGGGGGGGATATTTATGACTGGCTTTTAGGTGGATAACAAGAGAACAGAAAACAGCTTTTGTTTCTATTAATTCTAAATTGCCATCTACTCAAAATAATCCTTAGGTCAAAGTGACATATGTTAGCACAGCATATGCTGATCTTCATTTGTCTTTAGTTTTTACTGAATCCAGTTAAGAATTCAGAACTTTCATTTTCTGCTCATTTTGGAACAAAAGAAAACTGGCAGAGGTCACATTTCACCATTAATAGATAAACCTAAAAATGAACCCAAAGACAGATAGCAAGCACCTTAGACTTAATATTAGACAAAATCTGGGAAATCTCCTACTGAATCTTCAGAGGAGAGTAACTTGGTACAGTTCCTAAGTGGACAAGTGTTGAATGCAGGTATATACAATGGTGACTAGAAGGAAACAGATGATGTGGGAAATTTTCTAATTCACTGGATTGGTTATGCTAACTGGCATCTACAAATCTAGAACTGAAAATATCTTACAATTATGAAGCAAAGAAGATTGCCAGCTTCCCTTCAACAAAATTAAGAACGCTCAAACTTTCGAAAAATTAAGTACTGCATTTAATGACACACGTGCAAAAAAGCCCTGGAATGATAAGCTAGAATTTATCATTAGTATTTTAAATATCAAATCAATATTTATAAGATGGAAACATCCCAGGTTCACATGACAGCTGGTAAGTAGTTAGTCACATTCAATGTTGCCCATTTCAAGTATATATACACCTTCAAAACCCAGAAAATAGATATAAAAATCTGGACAACATGGGACAGTGAAACATCCTAAGCTTGAAAGATGTAAATCTACACAGAGTTTCAGAAAAGGAGAAAGAGTAGAACCAAGATTAATACAAAAATTACAAGAATAGGGGCGCCTGGGTGGCTCAGTGGGTTAAAGCCTCTGCCTTTGGCTCAGGTCATGATCCCAGAGTCCTGGGATCGAGCCCCACATCAGGCTCTCTGCTCAGCAGGGAGCCTGCTTCCCCCTCTCTCTCTCTGCCTGCCTCTCTGCCTACTTGTGATCTCTGCCTGTCAAATAAATAAATAAAATCTTTTAAAAAAAAAAATTACAAGAATGGACAAACGAATTTAAAATTTCTGTCAGGAATACAACTTGTGACAAACTTTTTGTAAGTGTAGAACTGGCTTAATATGACCCAACAAGAAATTTTCTTGATCTGGCAATATCAGGAAAAACAGGGTTGAACTTCTATGGATTTTCACAAATGAGAAGCAAGAAAAGTCAATTGCACATAATCTGGATTTCATACATATTTGATGAAGAAATAAATACTTTTCCTAAGAAAAACCAGTTTTTCTTCTCAGCTCAATGCATTCCCAAGCATAAATGAATTCAAAAACCCTTTCAGGGGTGCCTGGGTGGCTCAGCCTGCAGAGCAACCAGCTCTTGATTTTGGCTCTGGTCATAAGATCAGGTTGCTGGGACCAAGCCCTGCACTTAGCAGGGAGTCTGCTTGAGGATTCTTTCTCTCCCTCTCCCCCAATTTGCACACTTTCTAAAAATAAATAAATCTTAGAAAAACAAAAACAAAAACCAACCTTGCATAAATTAACATGGAGAGCCCTATTATGAAAAAACTACAGGAGAGGTAGATACACTCATTAAGAGGGTCAGAACCTATACCGAAAGGAATGACACAGGAAAAGCTTCAATTACCAAGAAGACTCTTCCTCATGCAACTAGGAAAAGAACTTGTGGAAACCAGGGAAAGAATTTTGTCTAACCCTTCAACCACAATGTTTTTTTGCACATTTTTTATCCTGAAAGTGGGAAGAATAAAGGAAGATGTTCTTTGTGTGCATATAAAAACTAGAGAAGTATGCATATTCACTGTAGGGATGGTATGCAATTAGATGCAGGATATGTATTTGTTTTTCATGTCTCAAGATATATACAAAGGGATAATGTTTAAATTCTAATTAAAAGCTCTAATGAGTTGTTTTACATAATCCCTTATTTTTCTGTAAATTATATAATGAAATTTATATAAAATAATTTAAAGTGTAAAAAAAAAATAGTTCCTTTAAATCTAGATGGTGAATAGCAGTAAGCTATTTTTCCTGTTATGAGTTGAGTCCTTAAAAGAAAATTACTTTGTAGAAACGAATAAAAATTCCATATACACATTTGATACAAATTATCAAGTAAATCATTATTTTTATCTTTAAAATAATCTGACTGAGAAATCAGATTTTTTGAGTTCTCTGAAGCAGGATTATATATTTAATTAGTAAACAGGTCATAAATAACTATATCTCACCTTTCAAAAGTTACTTTTGAAGTGTAACAAAACATGTTGTCAATAATCTCCAATTTCCTGTCACCTAAAACTATAGTTTACTTTCTATTTACCAGAATTGCTTCTCCATTCAGATACAACCCCTGCTGAATTTGTACAGGGGGAAAAAAAAATCTTGGTATGATTCTAAGTGTTCTCTTGAATAAATAAAGCAAGTGTGGAAGGAGGAGTATACAAAAATTATATGTTCTTGTCCTTTGCCTTCTTGTCTCCTACTAAAAACGCCAATTCAGAGCAGTAAAACACTGGACTAAAGAAGCAGAACTGGACTAGATAGTCTTAACTGGTACAAATGGTTGAAATGGGAATGCTGAGATTTGTAGTTCTCCAACATTTAACTAAGAACTTTCCTAATCACAGCTCACTACTGCTACAAGGGCCCTGAACAAACTTGGAAAGCAGGTGAAGTTTGTGACATCTCTGATGTCTGGCTCCAATGGCAATGGATAGCAGCAATTCAAAGTTCCCTAAACTAGTAAGTTGGTCCTAGATTTCTAGAGGATTGCTCCCAATGATTTCATTATCAGATTACTGCAGGTAAATTCATGCCAATACTAATGCCAAAATATCACTCCCTACATTACTTGCTAATTGCAAAAGAAAAAGCTTAGCGTGGAAAGATAGTCTGTCACCGTTTTATTGGAGAGATCAAATTTAGGAATACTAATAGGGTAACATATAACCCTCCTTTATGTGCCTTCTGATGTTGAATAATGTGAAGTACACTGCATGACTTGAGTGTTTTTGCCAAAAATAGTAAGCCTGATCTACACAAGCCTTCAGATTTACAAGTTTACAGAAAATACAGGGGTAGAGGGTATAATTTAAACCTAATGAAGAGGAAACTATCAGTAAAATACAGAATGGGGGTTATTTTACAAGACTACTGGTAGCCTGGTCTCTTCAAAAGGTCAATGTCATCCCCCCCACAAAAAAAAAGAGAGAGAGAACTACACTAAATTAAAAGAAACTAACAGAAACAAACGTACATGATTGGATACTGGTTCCAAAATAAATGACTAAGAAGGACATTTTCGGGACAAAGGGGAAAATGTGAATACATACTACATATCTATATTAGATTGTAGAGATTATACTTCAGTACAATTACAGTATTGTGCTTATACAGAAAATTGGTCTTATTCTTATGACATCCATATAGACACATCAACAGGACTTAGGTGTGAACTGTCATGATAACTGCAATGTGCTCTGAAAATGTTCACCAAAAAACATGTAAGATAAGCAGATAAAGGAAATGTGGCAAGATGGCAACACTTTTAAAACTAGGTGGTACATATGAATGTGCAAATGGGCTATTCTTCAATTTTTCAGTATGTTTGGGGGAAAAAATTAACCTGAAAACTTCAGTAATAAAAGTTGAAAAGCTAAAAGCAAACTCTTAAAAACAGAAATGTAAAAGGAGCAGTTGAATATTTCTTAAATTTTGTAGGTGAGCCTCCCTGCTTCTCCTCAGTCAGCTTATTCCCACAAAAGAAATATAATACACTGAACTGAGCACTGAACGAGAAATCAGGAGACCTAAGGTTCTAGAAATGGTTCTATCCCTTCCTAGACATGACCTCATTAAAGACGTCTCCCTGAGGCTCTCTTTCCTCATCTTCGAAACCGTTCCATAAACACAGAACAGTCCAAAAGGGGTCTAAGAGGTACAAATCAAGCGTATCGATGGCAGATACAAATGCAAGATACAATTATAACGGTATTGGTACTGATGTTTTAAGCATTAACAGCACACAGCCCTAACAATTCTCCAAGCAAACCTGTGCCTTCCGTGGCACAGCAAGTTTCCGCTTAGCCTGAGTTGTCACTAATCCCCCCAAGGCAGGACTTATCACAAATGCTATGAGGTGGCTTTTGTCCTTTAAAACTCTCCTCCTAGGTTTCAATTTTATATCTAATGGCACTAAAAGACGTCAAATTCTTGAGACCCAGTCCAAATCTGAAAACAACGACGTTTACGTCCACAGAATTTTCAAAAACAAATCTCTGCAAACAAAGAGAACCCCTTGGACCAAGGTCTTCCCGTGCTTGCACAAGAAGCGGGTTCCCTTTGAGGTCTCTCTTCTCTAGCAAGATTTCTCCTTAAAAGCCTTCAAACTTGAGCTAAGTTGGGAGGAACTCCCTCCATCTGTAGAGCAGGATAAAACCTCAGAGTGAGCTCATTCTTTCCGTCTCATTAAGTGAAACCTGAAAACTCGGTCAGTAAATTGTGTATCCAACTCCACGTTTCTCCTCAGGGCCCTTCTGTAGACAATAACGGGCAGAGCAGGGAAGTCCCTTTGACAAGAACGAGGGTGTGAGCGTGGGAGGACTGGTCACCTGGGCGGGAGGTGGAGGGTAGAGGGGACAGGGGCCCTCGGGCCCCGGGTGCCTGGAAGTTCGGACCCCCCTCCGGTCTCCGTCTATCATGAAGAGACTCCGGGGAGCGTTGTTGTTGGGGAAGCATGGGTCCTCGCCAAACAAAATGTACAGCGGACCAAGGGGAGCAGTAGAGAGAAAAGCCAAACCCAGGCTGGGGGCAAACAGGCGCACAGGCCCCGGGAGCCGAGGTGGAGGAGACGGAGGAGGTGCAGGAGGCGGAGGAGGCGAAGGAGGCGGAGGAGGAGACGGAGGAAGAGGTGGCGGAGGCCTGCGCGGCTCCGGCCTGCCGCACCAAGCCGTCCGCCGCGTTGCGCCGGGATCCCTCCCCCGCCGGGGCCGGCGCAAGATGGCCGTCCGGCCGCCGCCGCGCAGCCGGTCCCCTCCCCCGCGCCCTGGGCGCTCTCGGCAAACCGCGCCGGCCTCGACACCCCCGGCCCAGCGCCCCCGGAGTGAGGCGGCGCAGGCCGCGCGGGAGGGCCTCTGCCTGCTGCAGCGCGGGGCGGGCGGGGGCGGGGGGCGCTTACCGTGAGCGGAGCGGATCGGCCTGACTGGGGCCCTGAGGAGGAGGAGAAAGAGGAGGAGGAAAAGGAGGAGCACGAAAAACTACACAGCGGCGACGGCGGCGGCTCCCATTGCGGAGCAGCAGCTGAGCGGTGGGAAGGGGGGGGGTTCTCGTGGAGCCGGCGCGCTGCCTCATGGGTAGGCTCCGGGTCAGCCTCCGTGCGTCCGGGTTCCCTTTCTTCTCGCCGACGCGGGAGGCGGGCGCGGGCATGTGCGTCGCGCCGCAGGCCCTCGAAGGCCGCGGCGCCCCGCCACGCGCCTGCCGCGGGCGAGGGCCAGGGCTGGGCTTGGCGAGACTGTGGGTGGCCACCGGCTTGTTCCTTGCGGGCCGGCGGGAGGCAGCGATCCCGAGGTCGGGGCTGCACCGTAGGTGTAGGCATGGGAACGTGAGTTCCGGGTCCTCCCTGTGTGTAACAGCTAGTATTCGCAGGCTTGGACAGTGAGAGGGGCTAGGAAGAGAGGCGCCATTACAAAGAAATACTGTGCAGGAGGGGCGAAGACCTACGCCAGAGGAGAAGTAAAGTCGGGCTCTTTTAATAATTGGCTAATTTTCCCATATTTGTTTCAAACATACGGTTTCACTTGTGCCTTTAATTCTTAACTCTGCCATTTGGATCCCTGTAATCATTTTTTTAAAAAGATTACAATAGGGTGCCTGGGTGGCTCAGTGGGTTAAGCCTCTGCCTTCGGCTCAGGTCATGATCCCAGGGTCCTGGGATCGAGTCCCGCATTGGGCTTTCTGCTCAGCAGGGAGCCTGCTTCCTCCTCTCTCTCTCTGCCTGCCTTTCTGCCTGCTTGTGATCTCTGTCTGTCAAATAAATAAATAAAATCTTAAAAAAAGAAAAAGATTACAATAAGTGCATTTACAAGAACACTTAGCAAGATACTGCCTGCATAAATACTTGCTACATCTTATATGTTGAACCATAAGGAAACTTTCCTCTCCCAGTTATCTTCACAAGATCACTCTTGCTTCCTTAGATTTTAACACACACTCATCACTGCACAAACCCATCACTGAATTGTACTATTTCTTCCTGTTTGATTTAGTTTCTTCTTTCTCATCTAGACGTTCCCCCCAGCTTTTCTATGGGGTTTAGCATTACAGTCACTTCCTTATTGATTACTATCCCCCAGATCAATCTCACCAAAAGACCACTTAAATTATTCCTAGACCGGGAAAGGCTACAGGTAACCATGACCTACAGCCCCCCAAACTGTGCCCGAGTTAATCTATCCAGCTTTCTCTTTCTTGCCCTGAAAGTAAGTTTTACAGGAAGAGAGAATAATCAAAATACCAAACTGGAAATCTAGAAGTTCAAAAATCTTGCCATATCCTTAAGTCATTGTAGCTCAAATATAGTTCTAATGGTTTGCAAAGCATGTTATGGTAATGAAAATGAATTGAAGATTTCACTCTGTGTTCTGTAGTTTGGTCCCAGGTGTAGAAACAGAAACTTAATGTTGTTAGACCCTAGAGCTAATTTAAATTGAGGGGATGATTCATGTCAACCAAACCTACTAGAGACTGATGTACAAGCCCAAATCTAAATTTATTCCTTTTTTTTTTTTTCTTTCATGACAAGCATATCTGTCCTGAAGACCAGAAAATTCTGGGTGACACATTTTCACTCAAAGGAAACGTTTACATGAGAGGCCAAATTATAAAAGATTTCCAATGAGTATAAAATCAATATGCATGAAGTAATTTAGATGATTTTTTTTATGACTCCATCCTTAAAACTTCTTCCTTGGCTGGTAGAATATGACTCTCTTGGTTCTCTTACTGTTCACACTTTCCTATCATTTTTTAAGACTTTGTTTCTCTGACTTAACAATTTCCTGCCCCTTAACATTCTGTACCTACTTTTTAAGTATCCTCACAGTACTTATTCTCCTTAAGTGAGGTCATGCTCCACACTCTTCCCTGACTGTAATGTATAGAGGTGATTGCCCAGCTTCCATTTTCACCTCTCCATTACGCTCACCTATATAATTTGGGTGGAATAACCACTACCCACCGCTAGTTCCAAGAGTGGTCCAGCCAGCCTAAAATTATTAGAAACACCCTTACCTCCCTTTGAACCAGTTTTTGTTTCAGAAACCAATCAGAGTGAAGCTCATGACTGTGGGAAAGAGATTTTTCTTTCTCTGGATGGTAGGGCCTTGACATTAGAATGTGAATACTGGAAGAGCTACAACTTTTTTGTCTACTACCATGAGCCAACTGATGATAGAGCTAACAGGTGGAGGAGGAAGGACTGGGTGAATCAATCTTAGAGAAAGAAACACAATCTCAGACCATCATAAACCTCCAAATCAAACCCTATCTGAACCCTCTGCTACCTCTAGACTTCTCTGTTATATGAGCAAATAAATTCCCCTTTTCTTTTTAAGCTGAAGGGGTCCAGAATAAGCCTCTGTGACATAAAAATTATTTTTAGCTGAAAGCATTTGAGTTTCTGAAATCTCTTATCTGCCTGAAAGCAGAGCTTCCCAAAAGAACTCAATTGTCATAAATCTCCTCCCAGGCAGCAACCAGAGAAGATTGGCTCTTATCACCAGAGACACTGAGAATTGTCACCACACCTAAAGAGTCATTGTCCCAAAACTATCATATCTCCCATCTATTTTCCTTAGGGCCCATTTATCTTTCCTAAATGTCATTTGTTTTCCCATAAGTGCACACTCTCCCCCACTAAGTCATTTGTTTTCACTTAAGTGCCCTCTCCCCTCCTGTCCACCTATTAAAATTGTATATAAGCCCCAATTTCTAACCACTCCTTTGAGTCACATATCTTGGTAAACTCCCTCACACAGTGTGTGATTAAAATCTGTCTTTACTCTTGCTAACCTGTCCTTTCATCAGGTTTAATTCACAAGCCCCCAAAAAGTAAATCTAAGAGGGTAGAGAAAAGTTCTTTTTTCTGACAAAACCAATTTGAATTGAGTTTTCTGTTATTTACAAGTGAAAGCATCCTAACTGTGGTGGAGACAATGATAAGTACTCACCATATTACTTTCCTCTTGCATACTCAGGAAACCCACATTTCCTAGTTCCTTTACTTCTGTATCAGGCCATGTGACTGTATTGGCCAGTGCAACATAGGTGGTGATTTCCCAATCTAAGCCTGACCATTAAAACCTCCAGTGATTTATAGGTCCTTTCTGTTTTTCACATTTCAGTGATCGCATACAGAAAATTCTGAGGAGCTAGGGGATGGCAGTAACATTGGATGGAAGAACCACAGGTCTTAAATAATTGCACAAAAGCACATCTATTACACAGATCCTCCCTGTACTGATTAGAGCAACAAGTAAACCTTTACTGGGTTCTGACTGAGTTTTGAGGGTTGTTTGCTACTAAATTCACTAACCCTGATTAATAACAGAAATAGTGGCCTACTGTAACAAAAAATCTAAAATATGCAGTATTAGTTGAGCATAGCAGTTAGGTGGGAATTAAGGAACCATGTAGAAGGATAACCAAAAATTCATATTAGCTTGTGGGTATACTGTTGTCTACAATACCTTAAAAGGCAGATCAGTACAAGTATATACTTTCTAGCTCTAAGGGAAGAGTTAGAAAACAGTACTAGATGTTGGTGATTTTTTTATGTGCGATTTGTAAAATATTACAAGAAAAAGATTAGCATGGAAGAGGATTTACCAGTTTACAAAAAAAAAAGGGGGGGGGGACAGAATTCAGCATTTGGGCCACCTTACAGAGTTTGAGAACACAATGCTTCCAGATTCCACAGAGAGAGAGCTATATTTTAAAAGGCTTTGAGCAAAGAAGCCTCAGTAGGATTTGAACAGAATGACTCAGCCCTTAGGAAAAGATCAGATTATACACGTTGTTTCAGATAGTATCTATTGTTTCAGATAGCCTCAAAGAAGCAGCTACTATTTTTTTCCTCAGCTTTATTAAAGTATAAGAGACAAAATTGTATATAAATAGGATGTGATGATTTGATATGCATATCCATTGTGAAATGATTACCACAAGAATTAATTACAGTCACTTTGCATGTATGTGGGAGACAGCTTAAAATCTACTCTTAGCAAATTTCAAGTATACAATACAGTGTTAGGCTATACATTAGATCCCCAGAACATATCTAATAATTGAAGAAACAGGTATTAAGTTGAGAGATAGATTTGATTAAGAAAGCAGAGAAATAAGGCAGCTTTTAAAACCATGTCCCCAGAGGGCTATATGGTTGGTGCTTCAACCATTACTTTTGGGTATCTGTCTACCTTTTTTGGGTAGTCCCTTTGCTGCAAGCTCCGTTGTGCCTTTACTTCCAACAGCCAGGATCTGCTGCTCTTTTTCAAGGGACTACCCTTAGGCTATTGGAGTCACATCACCTGCCTTCATAGAGACTGAAAGAAACCGTGAATAATGCCAGCACTTTAACCAAGGAGTGATAAATGCAGGACTGTGGAAGCCCTAACTTTCTTGTCCTGGGTGAGAACAACTTTGAGGCATGACCTACACTCCAGAATCCCACTGTAGGACTAGGCTGAGGCTACCTTCTATAGGGTTTTGTCTAATGAACCCTTGCAGATGTGCATGTTAAGCTAATATGCTAGCTCCAAAGCCACCCTTCTTAAAAGATAAATGGATATTTGAAATGAGAGGAGTGGCTTAAAGCTGGAGATAATCACTTACTTTCCTCCTCTGAACATTTCCCATCCCTTTCACATTCAAGTAGCAGCATGTGACTAGTTCAGGCCAGTGGAACGTCATCAGAAGCAATTTACGCCAATGCTAGGAAAAGTGGTTCAGAGACCAGTATTGTTCCCTGATTTGTTTGTTTCTGGTCCATTTCAAGGTAAGTACAGCAAATGAAAAAGTTTAGAAACTTTTATAGAAATTTGACATTTTCACAACATTTTATTGTCTTCTACAAAAGTAATAGTCTGTAACAGATTTTAAAGTTTTTAAAAAGTGGTCCTTTGCTACAGATAGTTTGAGCTGTACGCCAACAACACTTCTTTTTTTTTTAAAGATTTTATTTATTTATTTGACAGATAGAGATTACAAGTAGGCAGAGAAGTAGGCCGAAAGAGAGAGAGAGGAGGAAACAGGCTCCCTGCTGAGCAGAGAGCTCGATGCGGGGCTCGATCCCAGGACCCTGAGATCATGACCTGAGCCGAAGGCAGATGCTTACCCGACCGAGCCACCCAGGTGCCCCGCCAACAACACTTCTAACTCAGCCTCTAAAACCTCTTTACATTTTCCCCAGACATTTTTGTTCTTCAATTGGTCATGTGCAGAGATCTACCAGAGTCCTCGAAGCCCTAGAAAACAGTTGGACGTACTAGGTAGAAGAAACCTGGGGTTTCTGAATGATTGATGGAAAAGAAACACCTCCCCCCAAAAACATATCAATATTCACTACACTATAAGGTGAAACATAAACTTTAATATGTTAAGTCTCTGGGATTTGGGGGTTATTTTTTTGAGTACCTAGTATTAGTTATCCAAATACACTGTTACTGAGTTTTCCTATGACATTGACTTTTATCTCTACTTTCATAAGAAGATGTATCTTCAAAGCACACCCCTTTCTAAAGCCTCAGAGCCATATACCTCATCATATAATGATGATCCCATTTGGATGTCCCACAGGACCTAAAAACTCAACATCTCTAACGCTTATTCCATCATGCTCCCCTCTTCTTCTCTATTTCATTTTGTTCAGCCATAGCGCCTTCCCTTCAACTGTCCAACCCTGAAACGTAGGAGTACCACTTGGCTGCATCTTCTCTAGTGCCCATCATAACCCATCAATCTTGTACCAACTTCTGAAGGTTCTACCTTCTTCACATCTTTCCAACCCTTACCCTACTCTTAATTTCTAGTTCCTCTATCACACTTGAGTGAGAAAATTTTCTATTGTACACTCCTGCAATTAATTACTTCCAACATCATAAAACACCCTTTTAAAAAGTTTATTTTTTTTATTTATTTTCAGTATAACAATATTCATTATTTTTGCACCACACCCAGCGCTCCATGCAATCCATGCCCTCTCTAATACCCACCACCTGGTTCCCCCAACCTCCCACCCCCCACCCCCGCCACTTCAAACCCCTCAGATTGTTTTTCAGAGTCCATAGTCTCTCATGGTTCACCTCTCCTTCCAATTTCCTCCAACTCCCTTCTCCTCTCTAACTCCCCATGTCCTCCATGCTATTTGTTATGCTCCACAAATAAGTGAAACCATATGATATTTGACTCTCTTTGCTTGACTGATTTCACTCAGCATAATCTCTTCCAGTCCCGTCCATGTTGCTACAAAAGTTGGGTATTCATCCTTTCTGATGGAGGCATAATACTCCATAGTGTATATGGACCACATCTTCCTTATCCATTCGTCCGTTGAAGGGCATCTTGGTTCTTTCCACAGTTTGGCGACCGTGGCATTTGCTGCTATAAACGTTGGGGTACAGATGGCCCTTCTTTTCACTACATCTGTATCTTTGGTGTAAATACCCAGTAGTGCAATTGCAGGGTCATAGAGAAGTTCTATTTTTAATTTCTTGAGGAATCTCCACACTGTTCTCCAAAGAGGCTGCACCAATTTGCATTCCCACCCACAGTGTAAGAGGGTTCCCCTTTCTCCACATCCCCTCCAACACATGTTGTTTCCTATCTTGCTAATTTTGGCCATTCTAACTGGTATAAGGTAATATCTCAATGTGGTATAAAACACCCTTTTGAAAAGCAAATCTAAGTATGTAACATCCATGCTTTAGAAATAGATACATTTTTTACATAGTCCTTAAGGCAAAACTTCATAACATGGCGTGGTAGATACTATGGCTCAACTACTTCAATCTCCATTCCACTCTCCATCTAACTGGAAACGTTAGGAAGCTAAACAAAACAGACCAAAAAACAACCATATTCCCCATACAGCCTTGCCACTAGAGTTCAGAACCTGTATTGGGTTCTGCCAATTTAATGCCCTGCACTAAATATGAAAGATGAAAATGAGAGAGAAGCCGTCTTCTATTATTGTAGCTACTACTGGCAAACAAGATGATTCAGATGTGACTGGTAGAAGCAACTGCAGAGCTGAGTACTAGCGTTAGTATCTATTCATCAGCTTCATGCACGTGAGGCAATGGAGGAAACACCAGTGATAGTGGCAGGAGCTCCCTGAACCCTGTATCTCAGCTAGGAAATCACAGCAGCCTCTGATTTCTATTCCTCTAGCCCTTTCACTAATATTGCAGTTCCCTGTATTTAATATCTTTCTATCTGAGATACTTAAAAGAGTTTCTATTTCCTGCACCACCACTTGGCCAATTGACATGACATACGAGGCTCTTCTGCTCAAGCCCCAGTTTCTCTTGCCAACCTAATCTCATGATGCTTTTTCCTGCTGCCACTTCATATATCCATTCATATACACTGTAGTTGAGCCATGCATGCTGAACTACCTTCTAACCCCCAGATGGACAGTGTTTTCCTCATTCTTGTTACTCCCTTCAACTCCTTTTGTGTTACTCCTTTCTAACTCCTGTTGATTCTCTAAGATTCAACTTGAACCTTATCTACTCTGAGAAGCCTTCCCCGATATCTCTGCTCTCATCTGCCAGCTTGTAATAAAAAATTTCTCATTCTTTCTTTTGCCACCTAGTATTTGAGCCCCTACCTATCTATGTCTGAGATATTCCCCATTCTTACAGGGTCAGAGGCTTCCACCTCTATAGAAATTGAAGATGCCAGCTGCTTGCTTTCCCACTTCACCTGTAGTTAGAGAATGTGTACATGATCTAGGATCTGTCAGTTTGCCGCCATGACTTCCCTGGATTATGAATCATCAGCTAATGGCCTGGTTTTCTTGCAAACTCTAACAATGTGCAGCAGGAGAGAAAGAACCTAAAACCAGTTTCTAGAGGCAATAGTGCCAATAGTTCTAGAAACAGAAGTGTGGGTAGCTTGAGCTGGAGTGTCTGTGCTACTGGCAATAACAACAGTGTCTTCTCCAGCCTGGTTCTATGTGATTTTGAAAGTTGTTCTTGGCTGCATGGTCTCTGAGACTGATTTTTAAGGCTTCTAAGAGGCTATATACTAATGAATAGCTCCTTAATAGATCCCTTCTATGCTTAAATAGCCAGAGTCTGTTTCTATGGCTTAAAACCAAGAACTTTGATTTATATAATATCCTCCCTGTTCTCTGCTATTGCACTTCATATGTGTAGGTTTGAATTATTGCTCAGCAAATATTCCCTCCTGTATACTCCAGATACACATTCCTGCTCTATTGGTGTTGGGCTTGATCATATGTTTTGCTTTGGCCTATGAGATGTCAGCATTTATAATTCAGACAGGAGCATGTCCCAGGTGGCTGGTGATTATTCAGCCTGGGCTGCATAGCGAGACACATGGACAGACCGCATGCCTCAAGTAGCCATTGGTCCAAAAATAAGGGACACTGGGAGCCTCCCTGAAACCTATTATCATCGTTGAGCTCAGAACCTGAAGACTTCAGTCTTAGCTAGCCATCCCAAAGACTATAAGCAAGAAAATAAGGTTACTATTTTAAGTTACTGCGTTCTTTTTTTTTTTCTTTTTGATTTCTTTTTTCAAAAATTGAGGTATAATTGAAAATAACATTATGGGGGTGCCTGGGTGGCTCAGTGGGTTAAGCCGCTGCCTTCAGCTCAGGTCATGATCTCAGGGTCCTGGGATCGAGCCCCACATCAGGCTCTCTGCTCAGCAGGGAGCCTGCTTCCTCCTCTCTCTGCCTGCCTCTCTGCCTACTTGTGATCTCTCTCTCTGTAAAATAAATAAATAAAATCTTTAAAAAAAAAAAAAAAAGAAAGAAAATAACATTATGTTAGTTTCTGGTATACAACATAATGATTCAATATTTGTACATACTGCAAAGTGATCACAGTAACTATAGTTAATATACATACAGGTCACAAAATGTTTTTTTCTGGTAACAAGAACTTTTTAAAACTTACTCTCTTAGCAACTTTGATGATAGTATTCTTATACTATCATCAGTATGGTATAGTAATGATGTAATGATGTAGTATTATTAATTGTAGTCACCATGCTATGCATTATAACTCCATGACTTACTCATTTTATAACTGCAAGTTCGCACATTTTGACTCCCTTCACCCAATTAGCTCACCCCCAGTCTCTGCCTCTGGCCACCACCAATCTGTTCTCTATATCTATGAATTTGATACTTTGCTTGTCTATTTAGATTTCACATATCAGTGATACCATGCAGTATTTGCCTTTCTCTGTGTGACTTATTTTACTCAGCATATTGACCTCTAGATTCATCCATATTGTCACAAATGACCAGATTTCATTCTTCTTGCAGTTGAATTACATTCCACTACACACACACACTTTTGAAGTGTGTGTGTATATAAAGTGGCATGGCATATTCACACACACACACACATCACATTTTCACACACACACACACACACACACACACATATCACATTTTCTTTATCCATTTATCTGACAGTGCACACTTACATTGCTTCCATACCTTGGGTCTTGTATATAATGCTGCAATGAACATGGGGGTGCATGTATCTTTTCAAGTTAGTGGTTTTGTTTCCTCTGTATAGACACCCAGAAATGGAATTGCTGGGTCATATGCTATTCTATTTTTAACTTTTTGAGTTATCTCCATACTATTTTTCCATGATGGCTGCACCAATTTGTATTCCTACCAACAGTGCACAAAGGTTCCCTTTTCTCTACATTTTCACCAACACCTGTCTTTTTTTACAGTAGCCATTCTACAAGATGTGATGTGATATCTCACTATGGTTATTGGTTTGCATTTCCCTGATGATTAGTAATGCTGAACATGTTTTCATATACACATTGGCCATCTGTATGTCTTCTTTGGAAAAATATCTATTCAGATCCTGCCCATTTTTTAATTGGATTGGGGTTTTTTGTTATTGAATTGTATGAGTTTTTTTGTTTGTTTTTGCTTTTTAAAAATATTTCTGTTTACTTATTTAACAGAGAGAGAGAGCAATCACAAGTAGGCAGAGAGACAGGCAGAGAGAGGAGGAAGTTGGCTCCCTGCGGAGCAGAGAGCCAGATGCTGGACTCCATCCCAGGACTCTGGGATCATGACCTAAGCAGAAGGCAGAGGCTTAACCCACTGAGCCACCCAGGTGCCCCTTGACTGAGTTTTTTTAATATATTTTGGATATTAACACTTTATCAGATAGATGATTTGCAAATATTTTCTCCTATTCTAAGTGACTACATTCTTATATAACATTGTATTTATAGCTAATATAGTATGTAATTAGTATAATCACCATAGCAAAAGTCTGTCTGTATTATAATTATGGTCTATTGCTCTCTACTACTAAACTGCAGGCCTGTTGAGAGTGGAGACTGTGTCTTATTAGTCTTTACATTTTCAGTGATTACCACACAACCTATATTAAGCCTCAGTGAATGTTTGATGAATTAATAGGCAAGTAAATGAATGAATGAAAAACATTCTAAAAAACAGCAATTTTTTTTTTTTGTCTATTGTACCAGAGCATTTCTTTATTAAATGTTCTTCTTCAGTCAGAGCTGGTAAAAATCACTAGATTAGGCTGGATTGAATTATTGCATGGTAATACAACCATTCTTTCCCGAGACCACTCCTTTTTTATTTTACTTGGAATTTTGGGTACTCCTCAGTGAGGTAAAAATACAGGTCCTACTCATAATAAATATGTTCAATGAATTTCACTTCAATTTTCTTTCCATAACTCCTTAGTTACTGATTTACATACAGACTTCTACTACTTCTGTAGGTAGTTGGTTATTTCCATTATGTGTAGATTCTACTAGTTTCATTTCTAAATATTAAGTAAATCCTGGTTTTCAAATTTGGGCATATTTGGTAGTGTCTCACTGTTTCATGCACCAAATACTTGACTGATAGCTTAGACTTTGTGAAATTAACTTGTTAAATGAATTTGGCATTTGTTATACTAATAGTTTCCTGAGTATGTAAAATTTTCATGTAATCATTTTGACTAGGAAACATTTTGGTTCAGACTAAAATAGAAACTCATGCATGTTTTTCATTTTGACAAAATATACAAAATTATTTTTCTCAACCCATTCCTAAGTTTCATAAAATTACTCCCTCAGTTGGAGTAAAAATCGAGGATGTGATGAGGCTTAGAGATCAAGTGAGTATAAGGAATGAGGTGCAAACAACAAAAAAGAGTTTATATTTTGTCATGATCTTGAACATTCTGATGAGACTCTAACAACTGCATCAAAGTGGCCATGTCAAGAGACAGAATTCAGAACTATGTATATTCCTGTCTCCATTTCTAAGTTTAAGCTCTAAAGCAGTTCTAGGGTACTGGGTCATATATATCTGGGTAGATATATTTCTTTAATTATTAGAAGCGATAATATTTGTAAGGATAAACAGGTGGAACAATGTAGCATAATTTCTAAATATGTTGACTGAGTACCCATGAACAGCATTTAGTCATGAAATAAAAATATAACACATTTCATCCAAAACATTTAATATATACATAATCATAGTTATTCATCATAATGAAACATAGTTAACAATGAATTCACAAAAGTGATAGTGATTTTTTTCCAGATTATTAGGATATAATTGACACATAACATTGTATAAATTTAATATGTATACCATATGATTTGATATATGTATTATATTGCAAGATAATTACCACAACAAGTTTAGTTAACATCCATTAAAGCTCACGTAGTCATATTTTTTCCTTGTGATGAGAAATTTTAAGATCTACTTTCTTAGCAGTTTTCAAATATGCAATATAGTATTGTTAATTATAGTCACCTTATACATTACTGTATTTTATAGTCCCAAAACTTGTAACTGGAAGTTTGTACCTTTTGAATACCTACACCCATTTCCTGCACTCTCCAGCCTCTGTCTCCGGGAGCCACTAATACGTTTCCTCTTTTTATGAGTGGGTTTTTTAGGTTCCATATATAAGTAAGATCATCCAGTGTTTGTCTTATTTCACTTATGTTGTAGCAAATGGCAGGATTTCCTTCTTTTTATGGCTGAGTAATATTTCCTTGTATATATAACAAATATGTACAATACTGTATATATGTATGTATAATAAACTTTCTTTATTCATTTATCTAACAATGGACACTTAGGTTGTTTCCATTTCTTAGCTATTGCAAATAATACTACAGTAAATACAAGGTGCAGATATCTCTTCAAGACAATGATGTTTCATTCAGATATAGATCCAGAAGTGGAATTGCTGGATCATATGGTAGTTTTATTTTTATTTTTTAAGGAGCCTCTATGTCATTTTCCATAGTGGCTACACCAATTTACATTCCCACCAACAGAATATAAGAGCTACATTTTCTCTACATCAGCATTTAAACTTTTTTTCTAATAGCCATCCTAATAGGTGTGAAATGATATCTTATTGTGGTTTAGGTTTGCATTTATCAATTAGTGATGTTGAGTGCCTTTTCATATACCTGTTGGCCATTTGAATATCTTTTTTTGGAAAAATATCTGTTCAGAGCTTTTGTCCATCTTCTGATTGGATTATTTGTTTTGTTTAGGGGGGGTTGGTTTTGGGGTTTTGGGTTTTTTTTTTCTGTTTTGTTTGGTTTTGTTTTGGGTCTTTTAACTGTTTGTTGGTTTTGCTATTGAGTTATATGAGTTCCTTATGTATTTTGGATATTATATTTTTGCAAATACTTTCTCCCATTCCATAGATTGACCTTTCATTTTTTTGATCATTTCTTTTGTGGGGCAGAAGCTTTAAACTTGATGTAGTTCTGCTTGTTTATTTTTGCTTTTGTTGCCTATGTTCTAGATGTCCTATCCAAAAAAATCATTGCCAAGACCAATACCCAGGAGATTTCCCCCCGTGTTTTCTTCCAGTATTTTTATGGTTTCAGGTCTTATATTTAAGTTTTTAATCAATTTTCAGTTAATTTTTTTAAAATATTTATTTATTTATTTATTTGACACAGAGAGAGAGAGATCACAAGTAGGCAGAGAGACAGGCAGACAGAGAGGGGGGAAGCAGCCTCCCTGCTGAGCAGAGAGCCCAAAAGAGGGCTTGATCTCAGGACCCTCAGATCATGGCCTAAGCTGAAGGCAGAGGCTTAACTCACTGAGCCACCCAGGCGCCCCTTAATTAATTTTTGTGAGTGATGTAAGATAGGGGCCTAGTTTCATTCTTTTGCATGTGAATATCCAATTTTCCCAGTATCATTTACTGACTATCTTTGTTCCATTGAGTATTCTTAGCTCCCTTGTCAAATACTAGCTGATAATATATGCAGAGTTTATTTCTGGGCTGTCATTTCTGTTCCATTGGTCTATGTGTATATTTTTATGCCATTATACTATTCAGATTACTATAGCTTTATAATATAGTTTTAAATAAGATAGCATGATGCCTCCACTTTTGTTCTTTTTTTCTCCTGATTGCTTTTGCTATTCAGGGTTTGGGCTTTTTTTGTGGTTCTGAACATATTTTAGTTTTTTTCTGTATCTATGAAAAATGCCATTGGAATCTTGATAAAGATTGCATTGAATCTATTGATGGCTTTGGGTAGTGGACATGGGATGTGAACATGGGATATCTTTCCATTTATTTGTGTCTTCTTCAATTTCTTTTTTTTTTTTAATATTTTATTTATTTGACAGAGAGAGACACAGTGACGAGAGAGGGAACACAAGCAGGGGGAGTGGAAGAGGGAGAAGCAGGCGTCTGGCCAAACAGGGAGCCCGATGTGGCGCTTGATCCCAGGACCCTGGGATCATGCCCTGAACCAAAAGCAGATGCTTAATGTCTGAGCCATCCAGGTGCCCCCAATTTCTTTCAACATGTTGTAGTTTTTAATATACAGATTTTTCACTTCCTTGGTTAAATGCTAAGTATTTTATTGTATTTGATGCCATTTCAAATGTGATTGTTTTCTTTATTTCCTGTTTTAGACCATTAATTATTAATGTATAGAAATGCTACTGATTTTTTTATGTTATTTTTGTATCGTGCAACTTTACTGAATTCATTGATTAGATCTAACAATTTTTTTTCATGGAGTCTTTAGGATCTTCTGTATATAAAATTATGTCATGTGCAAATAAAGATAATTCCATTTTTTCTTTCCAGTTAGGATGCCTTATTTCTTTTTCTGCCTGATTGCTGTAGCTAGGATTACTAGTGCTATGTTGAACAAGAGTGGTTTGGGGTGGCACCCTTGTCTTATTCCTGATTTTAAGAAGAGCCTTCAATCTTTTTACCATCAAGTATGATGTGTCATACATGGCATTTATTATTTTGAGGTACACTCCTTCTACACCCAATTGAGAGGTTTTTAAAATCATGCATTGATGCTAATTTTGTTGAGTTTTTTCTGCATCTATTGAGGTGATCATATGATTTTTATTCTTCATTCTATTAATGTGATACATTACATTTATTGGTTTGCATATATGAAACCATCCTAGTATCATCCCAGGGACAAATCCCACTTGATGATGGTATATGATACTGTTATTCTGTGGCTAAATTCAGTTTGCTAATATTTTGTTAAAGGGTTTTACATCTATTCATCATAGATACTGCCCTGTAGTTTTTTTCTTTTTTTTAAGATTTTATTTATTTATTTGAGAGAGAGAGAGACAGTGAGAGAGAGCATGAGCGAGGAGAACATCAGAGAGCGAAGCAGACACCCCATGGAGCTGGGAGCCTGATGCGGGACTCCGGGATCATGACCTGAGCCGAAGGCAGTCGTCCAACCAACTGAGCCACCCAGGCGTCCCTGCCCTGTAGTTTTCTTTAGTGTCCTTACCTGGTTTGGAATTAAGGTAATGCTTGACCTGTGAAATGAGTCTGAGAGTGTTGCCACCTCTTTTTTTTTTTGAAGAATTTGAGGATTGCCATGAATTTTTCTTTAAATGTTTGGTAAAAGCCACCAGAAAAAAACAACAACAACAACAACAAAGAACAAAAATAAAAACAAAACATGCAGTCCTAGGCTTTTTTTTTTTAATTGGGAGGTTTTTGATTACTGATTTAATCTTTTTTCTTTTCATTGGTCTATTCAGATTTTATTTTCTTCCTGATTCGGTTTGGTGAGTTGTATGTTTCTAGGAATTTATTTATTTCTTCTGGTTGTCTAATTTGTTGGCATATAATCATTCACAGTAATCTCTTATGATTCTTTGTATTATGGTATTATTAGGGTCTGTGATCAAAGGAACAAGACCAACACAAAGCAAAAGTCAAGCAAAGCTTTATTTCGCACCAAGCATTGAAAATCAAACCAGCTGGTTGGGGCTGTCTCTTACAAAGAGGCGACGATGACCAGGGGGGACACTGACCCCGACGACTCCGCTACCCCAGGACGCTGCTTCCAACGACCATGACACTTCTGCCCCCCCGGAAGCTCCCCAGACCACTAGGCTCCCAGCGTTCCCGAGGACTACAGCTCCCAGCCTCACAGACTAACCTTTATAGAAGTGGTTGAGCCCGGCCCACACACAGGTGGCCAATGAGACTGCAACACACAGAGAAAACTGCACAGTCATGCTCAGTCAGCAATACAGGTGGTCAATTGAATTCCAATTCACCATAGCAAATATATGCACGCCCCACTGATTGGATGTCTTTATCTGGCTGGCCCGCCCCTGTATTCGGGGTTTGCAAGTAAGTTCCTCTGGGAGGGGCATGGTCAATTCAAGCTTACAACGAAATGGCTCCCTCTGGCCAACTAGGCCCCTACAGTATCAATTGTAACCTCTCCTTTTTTGTTTACAACTTTATTTTTGTGTCCTCTTTGGTTAGTCTGGCGAAAGGTTTCTCAAAGTTTTTTTAAGATTATTTATTTATTTATTTGACAGATAGAGATCACAAGTAGGCAGAGATGCAGGCAGAGAGAGTTGGAGTAGCAGGCTCCCCGAAGAGCAGAGAGCCTGATGTGGGACTCTATCCCAGGACCCTAAGATCATGACCTGAGCTGAAGGCAGAGGCTTAACCTACTGAGCCACCCAGGTTCCCCAGATTTGTCAATTTTATCTTTTTAAAGAACAAATTCTTATTTTGCTGATTGTTTCTATTGTTTTCCTGCTGTTTCATTTATTTCTGCTCTAATCTTTATTATTTCCTTACTTATGCTTAATCGGGGCTTAGTTTTTTCTTCTTTTTCTAGTTCCCTGAGGTGTAAAGCTAGGGTGTTGAGATCTTCTTTATTCTTGATGTGTACATTTATTACTATAGATTTCTTGCCTCATAAAACTGCTTTTGCTGTATCCCACAATTTTGCAATGTTGTATTTCCATTTTTGTTTGTCTCAAGACACTTTTATTTCTCTTTTGATTTCTTCTTTGGTCCATTAGTTATTCAGGATTGTGTTGTTTAATTTCCATGTATTTGTGAATTTTCCAGATATCCTCTTGCTGTTGATTTCTAGTTTTACACCATTGTGTTCATAAAGGATACTTAGTATTATTTCAATATTCTTAAATTTGTAAGCCTCATTTTGTGACCTAACATATGATATATCCTGGAGAATGATCTGTGTGCACTTGAGGAAAATGTATATTCTGCTGCTATTGGATGGAATATTCTGTTTATGTCTACTAGGTCTATTTGGTCTATAGTACTGTTCAAATCCACTGTTTCCTTATTGATCCTTTGATCTATCCATTGTTGAGATTTGGGTATTCAAATCCTCAACTATTATTAATGTGTTTTTATTTTTTAAAATTTTAATTTATATCCATTTAGTTAACATATAGTGTATTATTAATTTCAGGAGTAGAATTTAGTGATTCATTAATTGCATATAACACGCAGGGCTCATTACATCGAGTGCCCTCCTTCATGTCTATCACTCAGTTACCCCCTCCCTCTAACCACCAACCCTCAGTTTGTTTCCTGTAGTTAAGAGTCTTTCATGGTGTGCCTCACTCTCTTTTTTTACTTTATTATTCCGTCCCTTCCCCATGTTCATCTGTTCTGTTTCTTAAATTCCACTATGAGTGAAATCATATGAAATTTGTCTTTTTCCAACTGACTTATTTTGATCAGCATAATACCCTTTGTTTCACCCACATCGTTGCAAATGGCAAGATTTCATGCCTTTGATGGCTGCATAATATTCCATTATATGTATGTACCACACTTTCTATATTTATTTACCTGTGAATGGGCATGAAGACTCTTTCCGTGTTTTGGCTATTGTGGACACTGCTGCTATAAACATTGGGGTGCATATGCCCCTTTGAATCACTATGTTTGTATCCTTTGGATAAAGATCTAATAGTGCAATTACTGGGTTTTAGGGTAGTTCTCTCTCCAACTTTTTGAGAAACAACCATACTGTTTTCCAGAGTGGCTATACCAGCTTGCATTCCCACCAACAATGTAAGCGGGTTCTCCTTTCTTTGCATCCTCACCAAAATCTATTGTTTCCTGAGTAGTTCATTTTAGCCATTGTGTTAGCTTCATTGTGCTTTTGATTTGTATTTCCCTGATGCTAATTGATGTTGAGCATTTATTCATGTGTCTGTTAGCCATTTGTGTGTCTTCTTTGGAGAAATGCCTGTTCATGTCTTTTGACCATTTCTTAACTGGATTTTCTTGGGGAGGGGTTGTTTGATAAGCTCCTTATAGATTCTGATATGTCATTTGTGAATATCTTCTCCAATTCTGCAGGTTGCCTTTTAGTTTTGTTGATTGTTTCCTATGCTGTGCAAAAGCTTTTTATCCTGATGAAATCCCAATAGTTCATTTTTTAAAAAATATTTTGTTTATTTATTTGACAGAGATCACAAGTAGCAGAGAGGCAGGGGCTGGGGGCGAGGAGCAGGCTCCCTGCTGAGCAGAGATCCCGATTCGGGGCTTGATCCCAAGACCCTGAGATCATGACCCGAGCCAAAGGCAGAAGCTTAACCCACTGAGCCACCTGAGCACCCCACCAATAGTTCATTTTTGCCTTTGTTTCCCTTGCCTTTGGAGACATGTCTAGCAAGAAATTGTTATGGACAATGCTGCCTGTGTTCTCCTCTAGGACTTTGATGGATTCCTATCTCACATCTAGGTCTTTCATTTAATTTGAATTTGTTTTTGTATATGGTGTAAGAAAGTGGTCCGGTTTCATTCTTCTGCATGTTACTGTCCAGTTTTTCCAACACCTATTTGTTGAAGAGACTGTCTTTTTTCTTTTTTTCCCCCAAAGATTTTATTTATTCATTTGACAGAGAGATCACAAGAAGGCAGAGAGGCAAGCAGAGGGGGAAGCAGGCTCCCCACTGAGCAGAGAGCCCAATGTGGGGCTCAGTCCCAGGACTCTGAGACCAAGACCTGAGCCGAAGGCAGAGGCTTAACCCACTGAGCCACCCAGGTGCCCTGAGACTATCTTTTTTCTGTTGGGTATTCTTTCCTACTTTGTCAAAGATTAGTTGACCATAGAGTTGAAGGTCCATTTCTGGGTTCTCTATTCTGTTCCATAGATCTATGTGTCTGTTTTTGTGCCAGTACTATACTTGTCTTTATGATTACAGCTTTGTAATACAGCTTGAAGTCCAGCATTATGATGCCTCCAGCTTTGGTTGTCTTTTTCAACATTCCTTTGGCTATTCAGGGTCCTTTGTGGTTCTATACAAATTTTAGAATTGTTTGTTCCAGCTCTGTGGTATTTTGATAGGGGTTACATTGAATATGTAGAATGCTTTGGATAGCATAGACATTTTAACAGTATTTTTCTTCTAATCCATCAGCATGGAATGTCTTTGCTAGTTTGGATGCCTTTTTATCTTCTTTTTATTTTCTGATTGCTGAGGCTAGGACTTCCAGTACTATGTTGAACAACAGTGGTGAAAGTGGACATTCCTGTTGTGTTCCTGACCTTAGGGGAAAATTCTCAGTTTTTCTCATTGAGGATGATATTCACTGTGGGTTTTTTTTTTTTTTTTTTTTTTTTTTTTTTGTATATGGCTTTTATGGTATCAAGGTTTGTTACCTCTAACCCTACATTGTGGAGGGTTTCTATCAAGAAAGAATGCTGTATTTTCTCAAATACTTTCTCTATATCTATTGAGAGGCTTATACAGTTCTTATCCTTTATTAATGTGGTGCCTCTCATGGATTAATTTGTTGATGTTGAACCACCTCGGTAGCCCAGGAATAAATCCCACTTGGTTGCAGTAAATAATCCTCTTGATGTACTGTTGGATCCTACTGGCTAGTATCTTGGTGAGAATTTTTGCCTCCATATTCATTGGGGATATCGGTCTGTAATTCTCCCTTTTGATGGGGGCTTTGTCTCGTTTGGGGATCAAGGTAATGCTGGCCTCCTGGAATGAGTTTGGAAATTTCCCTTCCATTTCTAATTTTTAGAATAGTTTCAGAAGAATGGATATTAATGCTTCTTTAAATGTTTGATAGAATTCCTCTGGGAAGTCATCAGTCTCTGGACTCTTATTTGTTGGGAGATTTTTGATTACTGATTCAATTTCTTACCTGGTTATGGATCTATTCAGGTTTTCTGTTTCTTCCTGTTTCAGTTTTGGTAGTTTATATGTTTCCAGGAATTTATCCATTTCTTCCAGATTGCCTACTTTGCTGGCATATAATTTCTCATAATATCTAAATTGTTTGTATTTCATTAACTCCTCACTCACAGTAGCGGACAGATCATCTGAGCAGAAGATCAACAAAGAAACAAAGACTTTGAATGGCACACTGGAGCAAATGGACTTAATAGATATAAAGCATTTCTTCCTAAAGCAGCAGAATACACATTCTTCTCAAGTGAACATGGAACATTCTCCAGAGTAGATCACATACTGGATCACAAATCAGGACTCAGCTAGTATAAAAAGATTGAGATCATGTCATGCTTATTTTCAGACCATAATGCTATGAAACTTAAAGTCAACCACAAGAAAAAAATTTGGAAGGACCACAGATATATGGTGGCTAAAGAACATCCTACTAAAGAATGAATAGGCCAACCAGGGAATTAAAGGATTAAAAAAATAGATGGAAGTAAGTGAAAATGAAAACTCAATAGTTCAGAACCGTTGGGATGCAACTAAGGCAGTCCTGTGAGGGAAGTATATAGCAATACTGGTCTTCCTCAAGAAGCAAGAAAAGTCTCAAATACACAAACTAATGTTACACCTAAAGGAGCTGAAAAAAGAACAGCAAATAAAGCAGCAAGAGAAGAGAAATAATAAAGATTAGAGCAGAAATCAATGTTACAGAAATAATAATAATAATAAAAAGAACAGTAGACTAGATCAATAAATGTAGGAGCTGGTTCTTTGAAAGAATTAACAAGATTATCGAAAAGAAAAGAGAAATGACCCAAATAAGTAAAATCATGAATGAAAGAGGAGAGATCACAACCAACACCAAAGAAACTCAACAATTATTATATCGCTGTTTATTTGCATCCAGCTCTGTTAGTATTTACTTTATATATTTAGGAGTTTTGATATTCGGTACATAAATATTTATATAATTATTATTTTTAATTGTATCTATACAATGTTTTATTTCAAAAAAGAAAATATATGAAAGATACAAACAATACAGAAAATCAAATAAATTAAAAATAAGAAGGTCAAAGGGGAAGAAAAGTTAGGAAAGTTTCATATCATCCTAATGCAGAAAGCAAACCAATTTCTTAGGAAAACAAAACTATGCTTGAATTCAAACCAGAAAATAATTTCTCCATTGGGTCATTGTAGGCAAGATTCGATGTATGCCTTAACCTGGGAGTAGGTTTCAGTGTACCCAGAGAAATGGATGAATTATAAATCCTGTAGGTAGTCTTCCTTAGTGTTTCTTTCATTTAAGCTTAAAAAAAAAAAAGGATAGTGAACAGCTCTGAATTTGAAATTAAACCACCTGAGAAATACCTAGAATACAGCTATTCATTGCACTAATTAAGTATAGAGCCTTATGTTTTAATAATCAGTAGAGCTGGGGGGTAGCTTTGACATTTTCTGGTGAATATTAAAATATGCAAAAACGCTGCCTGTATGAAAGTCACTCCACCTGGCACTTGGAGTTGTGCCAAAAAAATAAAGTCTAGGAATAAGGATGAAATTGTCTTCAGAAATTTGTGTCCCCTCTAACTACAGAGAAATGAGTAATTGAAACTATAGAGTTCCACACCATAAAGCATGGCAGCAATAATTTTGGTCTGGAAAATTCTAAGTACTACCACCACACTTTGCCATTAAAATTTTTTATACTAAAACATCCACAGAGAACCAATATGTAAGTACTATTAATTTGTCATTATTGAATAGCCCACCTGAAACTGGCCTGCTTTTTTAATATAATATTGGCCCAAGATGGCTAGAGTTCCAAATTATCAAGTGTGAAAGTGGCAGTTTAAATTCACATATCTGGTAAGCAGTACATAAGTGAATCTTCTTATTTTCATTGCACAAAGGAAACAGTTTGTTTCCTAAAAGATTTTATTTGGGCACCTGGGTGGCTCAGTGGGTTAAAGCCTCTGAACTGCGGCTCAGGTCATGATCCCAGGGTCCTGGGATGGAGCCCCGCATCGGGCTGTCCGCTCCTCAGGGAGCCTGCTTCCCCCTCTCTCTCTGCACGCCTCTCTGCCTCTTGTGATCTCTCTCTGTGTGTCAAATAAATAAATCAACAAAACCTTTTTAAAAATAAATAAATAAATAAATAAAGGATTTTATTTATTTACTTGATGGGGGGCAAAGGGAGAGGTGGAGGGAGATAATTTTAAGAAGATGATGGACTGAGTGCAGAGCCTGACACAGGGCTTAATCTCGTGACTGTGAGATCACAACCCCAGCCAAAACCAAGAGTGGGATGCTCAATGGACTGAACCACACAGGCACCCCTGGAAGCATATTTTTAAGAAGGCTCCACACCCAGCATGAAACTTGAACTCACCACCATGAGATCAAGACCTGAGCCAAGATCTATAGTTAGACACTGAACTGACTGAGCCATCCAGGGACCCCAAGAAATAGTATTATTTTTTTTTTATTATGTCCAGTTAGCCACTGTATAGTGCATGATTAATTTTTGACATAGTGTTCAGTGATTCATTAGTTACATATAATACACAGTGCTCATCATAACACAGTGCTCGTGCCCTCCTCAATACTCATCACCCTTTCAACCCCCTGCCCTCTGAAACCCTCAGTTTGTTTCCTGGGGTTGAAAGCAGTATTTTAAAAATAGAATATCCCATGTTGCAAATATTTAAGAGCTATCATGAGATTGCGAAGTCATCTGAAGTGAGATTCTTCATCATTTTTGGAACATCCTTGGTCATTACTTCTTCAAGCATTGCCTCTGTTCCATTCTCTTTCCTCTCCTTTTGGAACTGTAATTATATGAATATTAGATCTCCTCTCCATGTCTCCTAACTTTTTCTTCTATATTTCCTATCATTTTTGTCTCTGTGTGCTGCATTCTGGATAATTTCTTCTAAAATATTTTCTAATTTGCTCTCATATATATCTGCTCATTTTAAAATTTTATATATTGCATTAACTTATGTACAGTAGCATTGGTTCTTTTAATAATCATATCAGTCACTTTTTAGACTGTTCTCAATTCATTTTTTACGTAAGTATAGTAAGTCATTTTTTTAAACGAGAGGAAGAGAGGGGAGGGGCAAGGGAGAGAGAATCTTAAGCCTCCAGTGCAGAGGCCAATGTGGGGCTTGATCTCACAACCCTGAGATCATGTCCTGAGCTAAAATCAAGAGTCAGATGCTTAATTGATTGAGCTTCCCAGGCACCCCCAGTAAGTCATGTTTTAAAAATAATCTCTGTCTAATAATTTCAATATATGCCATATTTTGTTTCTGTAATTTTTCTCATGGGATGTTTTCCGTGTGTGTGTGTGTGTGTGTGTGCGTGCACATGCCTGTGTGTTTTATTGTGCACTGCTCATTGTCCCTAAAATATTATGTGAAAGGATTCTCTGAGGTCCAGGATAAATGTACCTTCTTTCAAAAAGGATTTCCTTCTACCAGTTCAGGACCAAATTACCCAAATTCAGGGCTTCATGTTTCCTGGACCATTCAAATCCAGGTCTGTAACTCTTGGGAAGAGCAATCCCATTGTCACAACCTCTAAAGGAGGAGTTTTTCTCCTTTTCTTCTTATCTCTGCTTTTCTCAATGTGAAGACAACATTCTCTTTGGTCCTCTGGGTGTATGGGTAGATATATTTCAGGTTTTCTTTTGTTCTGAAGGTTGACACCACTTCAGTGGAGAAGGGGTGGTCTACTATGCTTCCCAACTTGAGCAGGACTCGGATTTCAATTTCTGATTTCTCCACATGTGAGATTGCTAAAACCAATATCCAGACCTGTCCAGATCAACAAGTTCCCTTAGAGAGTAAATCAACCTTAGTGTATCAGTGTTCTGCTTAGCTCTCCAGAATCTAGTGTTTTCTTAAATTTTTGTCATAATTTTGGCTCTACACCTCCTTGAAGAAACACTTAATTGTTCCAATATTTGTAGGTTCCTTCGTCGGCAAGATTGAAAATAAAAAGAGAAAATATAATTTTACAAAGAAGAGAGATTTTCTTTTCTTCCAATGTCCATGTCTGGTTTTGGTGAGGGAGTAATGCTGGCCTCCCAGATTTGGGAAGTGATCATCCCTCCTCTTCAGTTTTTTGGAGTGTTATTGTTTTCTTAATTAAATATTTGGTAGATTTTCTCAGGAAAGTCATCAGGGCCTGATTTTTCTTTGTAGGAAAGTTTGTTTGTTTTAAAGATTTTATTTATTTATTTGACAGCGATCACAACCAGGCAGAGAGGTAGGTGGGGTGGGGGGGCAGGCTCCCTACTGAGCAGAGAGCCCAATGTGGGGCTCGATCCCAGGATTCTGAGACCATGACCCGAGCAGAAGGCAGAGGCTTAACCCGCTGAGCCACCCAGGTGCCCCAGGACTGTCTTTTTTCTGTTGGGTATTCTTTCCTACTTTGTCAAAGATTAGTTTACCATTCAGTTGAAGGTCCATTTAGGGTTTTCTATTCTGTTCCATCGATCTACGTGTCTCCAAATGAGAATTTCACACTTCACCCAGTGATGAGTTTTTCTGCTCTCTTGCTTGTGTATTTGGATGAACAAAATTTATTTATTTATTTATTTTAAAAATATTTTTATTTGTTTATTTGACAGAGAGAGAGATCACAAGTAGGCAGAGAGGCAGGCAGAGAGAGGGGGGGAAGCAGGCTCCCAGCTGAGCAGAGAGCCCAATGTGGGACTCAATCCCAGGACCCCGAGATCATGACCTGAGCTGAAGGCAGAGGCTTTAACCCACTGAGCTCCCCAGGCACCCCTGTAGGAAAGTTTTTAATTACAAATTCAATTTCTTTAATAGACATACATATATTTAGGTCATCAGTTTCTTCTTGGATGAACTTTGGCAGTCTCTGTATTTCAAGCAATTCATCCATGTCCTCTAAAATTGTCAGATTTATTGACATAAAGCTCTGCACAATATTCTTTTTAACCTTTTAACATCTGAAGAATATGTATGTCTCTTCTCTCATTCCAAATATTGTTAATTTGTGTCTTCTCTCTGTTTTTCTTTTTCTAATCAATCAGGCTAGAAATTTATAAATTCTTTTTCCATTTTCCCAAAGGACTAACTTTTCATGGATTTCTTGTTTTTCTGTTTTCTATTTTATTGATTTCTGTTCTAATATGTTTTATTTCCTTTCTTCTGCCTATTTTGGCCTTAACTTTCACTTCTTTTTCTAGTTCTTTATGATGAAAGGTGAGGTCACTGAATTGAGACCTTTCTTATTTCCTAACACAGGCATTTAGTGCTATAAATTTCTAATAGATTTAGCTGCATCTAACACATTTGAGTTGTTGCATCTTCATTTTCATTCATTTTATTTTAGCAAAATACTTTGTTTCAATTCAAATCTATTTGACACTTAGGCTACCTAGAAATGTGATTTTAGTTTACAAATATTTGAGGGTTTCCTAGATATTTGTTTGTTATTGATTTACAATTTGCATTTTTTTTTAAGATTTTATTTATTTATTTGCCAGAGACAGAGGGAGAGCGAGCGAGCACAGGCAGACAAAGAGGCAGGCAGAGGCAGAGGGAGAAGCAGGCTCCCTGCCGAGCAAGGAGTCCGATGTGGGACTCGATCCCAGGACCCTGGGATCATGACCTGAGCCGAAGGCAGCTGCTTAACCAACTGAGCCACCCAGGCGTCCCTACAATTTGGGTTTTTGTTTTTGTTTTTTTACATTAATTGACTTCACTTTTACAACAATTCTAGGTTTTCAGAAAAATTGGGCAGGAAGTACAAAGTTCCCTTTTACCCATTCTCCTTCTCCCCTAATTTCCCCCATTATTAACATCTTGTATTAATGTGGTACATTTGTGGCAGTTGTCTATAATTTACATTAGGGTTCATTCTGTTTTGTACTGTTCATTCAAATATTCATTTGACAAATGAATATTGTTGTATCCACCATTGTAATATCATACAGAATAGCTTCATTATCCTAAAAATCCCCTGTGCTCCACCTATTTATGTCTCTCTCCCTGCAAACCCTTAGCTATGACTGACCTTTTTATTGTCTCTATAGATTTTCCTTTTCCAGAATGTCATATAGTTGGAATCATAGAGTATGTAGCCTTTTCAGAATGGCCTGTTTTGCTTAGCAATTTGCATGTGAGGTTTGTCCATGACTTTTCATGGCTTGATAGCTCATTTCTTTTTATTGCTGAATAATATTCCATTGTCCTGATGTACCACAGTTTGTTTATTCATTTGCCTATTCAAGGACATTTGGTTACTTCTAATTTTTGGCAACTATGATTAAAGTTGCTATTTACATTTATGTTCAGGCTTTTGTGTGGACACATTTTAAAATCATTTGGATAAACATCTAAGACTTTAAGAGTTTGATTCCCTTGTCCAAGTTCATATAGTTAAGGAATAACACAGCTAGAGTTTGAAACCAAATAATCTGGTCTAGAGTCTGTACCTTTAACCACTACCTTAAACTGCCTTTCAACATGTGATACAAGTGAGATGAACACAGTAAGGGAAGATTCATGGATGAAGGGGTTTGAATCCAATCTTTTTTTTAAAAAAAAGATTTTATTTATTTATTTGAGAGAGAGAGCGCAGGCAGGAGGGAGGGGAAGAGGGAAAGGGAGAGGGAGAAACAGACTCCCCACTAAGAAGGGAGCCTGATGGGGCTCTAAACCAGGATTCTGAGATCATGACCTGAGACCTGAGCCAAAGGCAGATGCTTAACCAACTGAGCCACCCCTGGAATCCAATCTTAGAAGAGAACTAAGAATTGGATAAGTGGAAGTGGAACGAAACTTTCAATAAATGGTACGGCGAAATTATGCTTGGAAAAGTATAGTGTGGGAACGTGACGATGGTTGCACAATAATGTGAATTGCTTAAGGCCACTAAATTGTCAACTTAAAAATAGTGAAAGTGGTAAAATTTATGTCATGTGTATTTTATTGCAATGTTTAAATAGGTATGGTGTACCTGTTGATTTATGGGTGTGGTAGTAAATTAATCTGATGGAAGTTAAAGTTTTATTAGGGGAATAAAAGGCAATAAAGTTGAATATGTTAATTTAGAATAAGATCAGCATGAATTTTAGTGATGGTATAAGGTTTTGGGGAATCATTAAAAAGTTTGGAAGATGAAATAGACAAGAAATCTGCAACTTCCAAGTTTTAAGCTATGCTTTATGAGAACTTTATTGAAATGGGGCAAGACTGGGGGCAACTCAGTCTAGGTGTGTTCACATGTACATTAACTCATTTCCTCCCATAGCATCTTTATAAGGTGGGTATTACTGCTCCCATTCTAAGTCAAGGAAGCTAAGGTTTATTCATGCTCACAATACTAATACAGAGTAAAAGCACAGTAATTTGAAACCAGATCTCTTGACTTCAAACCTAGCGGATTCATAAATGGCAGAAACAATATGGATTTAGGAATTACACAGATCTTCGTCTGAATCCTGGCTTTGTCTTATTAGCCATGTGACTTTAGGAAGATTATTTAGATGGTCTAAGCCTCAGTTTTCTCATCTCTGAAAATGTGATAAAAATATGCATCTCCTAATGATTAACTTCTTGGTATATAGAGTGATTTTGAGTACATAGCATCCAAAAAGTGCTCAATAATTGTTCATTCACTTTCTTCCTCCTTAATTTCTGATGTTTATCTGACATTTATTTGTAGCATATACAAGGCCACTAAATTGTCAACTTAAAAATAGTGAAAGTGGTAAAATTTATGTCATGTGTATTTTATTGCAATGTTTAAATAGGTATGTTTAAATTATTTGTTGATTGCCTAATGACATTTAAAACTTATTTGTGAATTTAGGTTTTCTTGCATGGACAAATGATAAATTTTCATACATTAGTCTCTTTCTGGGTAGTAGAAAAGCACATTTACTAATTAAAGGCACAAAATTCTAAAGAAAAATTATGAACATGGTTTGGAAACTCATGTACATATTTATTTAACACCATTTCATATCTTTGAGAAGGCTTTTGGAAACTTATTTAGAAAGCTGAAAAGTCCTTGAATACCAAGTGGTTTAACAAGAATTTTTTAATGAGTTAAGTGTAAAGGAATCAAAAACATATGAATTCTATTTTCTGTAAATAACACATGGTTTTGAAAACTGAAAATGTACTTGAAAAAAATGTTTCCTGTGCACTATTGAATTAAAGCTCTTGAAAAATAATGTCCCCCCAAACTGAGGCAATTTCCATTTAGATTCTAGAGTATTCTCTGTCCACAATGAAAATATTGGCCACAGCATATTTTATATGTTTGATTTTGTTGAGATAAAATTACTTTAAGATGGTGTCTAAAATAGGAGATTTCCTGGGTATCTGCACTTTCACAGTGGATAGAGTCATTTTCTTTTTGGACAAAAGAGGAAGCAGTTGTTTTAATCCACATAAATTGTTCATAGAGGAGCAATTCTAGGACCTTTGACATGAGAACAGTGGGAAGACAGTGAATGAAGGAATGTGGCGAAATGTGACATCAGAATTTTCCAACAACAATAGTTTATTTATTTTGGAAAGGCAGGAGAACTAATCAGCTAAATTTTCATTAAGATATTAAAACCGTTCACTGGTAATGCTACATAATATAAGAGCCTTCAAATATTTTATTTATGCTGTACCTGTAACTGCCTTTCTCTTTTCTAAGAAGGAGATAGCTACCATATATAAGACCCAGACGAGGCAATCATCTTTTCAATATTACCATTCTTCTTGAAACTACCCAGTTCCCAATCCATCTTTGGGTATTCAGAAGAGTTTCCATTCATTTGAAGTAGTTCATTGCCTCTTATAATTTGTAGTCCTCCTCTCGCCTAAGATGGCAAAACTGACTACATTTTGTTAGTTGTAGAATGAAAAACATACAGATAAAATTGCTTTAGAATAAACCATATGTTTGTGCAGTAATGGACAAATGGACATTGATTAAAAGGACCAGAAGCACTGACAGAAGGAGAAATATATAAATGGAACAGAATTGGGCGTCCAGAGATAAACCCTCACATTTATAGTCAACTGATGTTCAACCAGAGTGCCAAGACAATTCAGTGAGGAGGAACAGTATTTCCAAAAATACTCCCTAAAGGGGAGAAGTAGTTATCTTAATGCAAAAGAATGAAGTTGGACTCTTACTTTATACCACATACAAAGTTTAACTCAAAATAGATCAAAGACCTCAGTATATCAAAGATCAACTCGAATTAATTAAAGCTAAACTAAAATTCTTAGCAGAAAACATAGATATAATTCAGCATGGCCTTCGAATTAGCAATGGTTTCTTAGATGTGACACCAAAAGCACATGCAACAAAAGAGAAAAAAATAAAGTGGACTTCATCAATATTAAAAACTTCTGTGCTTAGGGGTGCCTGGATGGCTCAGTCGGTTGAGCATCAGACTTTTGATTTCAGCTCAAGTTGTGATCTCCAGGTCATGGGATCGAGTCATGTATGAGGCTTCATGCTGAGCCTGCTTGTCCCTCTCCCTCTGCTGCTCCCCCTGCTTATGCTCTCTCTCTTTCTCTCTCTCTCACAAATAAATAAATAAAATCTTAAAAAAAAAAAAAAAAACTTCCGTGCTTTTAAAGACACCATCTAAAAAGTGAAAAGACAACACACAGAATAAGAAAAAAATATGCAAATCACATTTCCTTTTTTTTTTTTTTTGGAAGATTTTATTTATTTATTTATTTGACAGAGAGAAATCACAAGTAGATGGAGAGGCAGGCAGAGAGAGAGGGAAGCAGGCTCCCCGCTGAGCAGAGAGCCCGATGGAGGACTCGATCCCAGGACCCTGGGATCATGACCTGAGCAGAAGGCAGCGGCTTAACCCATTGAGCCACCCAGGTGCCCCACAAATCACATTTCTGAGAAGGTGCTTCTAACTAGAATACTCAAAGAATTATTACACTCAGTAACAAAAAGACAAATAACCTATCTTAAAAATTGGCAAAATATCTAAACAGACATTTCTCCAAAGAAGGTACACAAATAGCCAATAAGCACACGAAAAGGTCCTCAATATTAGGGAAATGCAAATCCAAACCACAGTGAGAAACCACTCCAAATTATTAGGATGGTTATAATAAAAAATAGAGATGACAGCAAGTATTAGCAAGAGTGTGGATACATTGGAACACTTATACACCACTGGTGGAAATGTAAAATGGTTTGACTTCTTTGGAAAACAATCTGGTCATTCTTCAAAAGTTTAAACACAGAGTTACCGCATGGCCATATGGCTCATTGATTCCACTATTGAATTATACCCAAGAAAAATGAAAACATATATCCATACAAACAACTTGTACATAAATGTTTATGGCAGCATTATTATAACCGAAAAATGGAAGCAATGCAACGGATAAATAAAATGTGTTATATCTCTACAATGAAGTATTATTTGGCAATAAAAAGAAATGAAGTTTTGGTCCATGCTACAAAATATTATGCTAAGTGAAAAAAGCAAGTCACAAAAGACCACATATTTTATTATTTCATTTATATGAAATGTCTAGAATAGGCAAACTCATAGAAACAGAGAGAACTGTGGTTGCCTAGATGTGGGAGAGTTGAGGAAACTGAAAATATTCTAAAATTGATTGTGTTGATGAATGCACAACTCTATGATATATTAAAAACTACTGAATTGTAGGGGCACCTGAGTGGCTCAGTGGTTAAGCCTTTGCCTTTGGCTCAGGTCATGATCTCAGGGTCCTGGGATCGAGCCCTGCATTGGGCTCTCTGCTCAGCAGGAGGCCTGCTTGCCCCCCTTCTCTCTGCCTGCCTCTCTGACTGCTTGTGATCTCTGTAAAATAAGTAAATAAAATCTTGAAAAAAAAAAAAAACTACTGAATTGTATACTTAAAGTGGGTGAATTGTGTGGTATGTGAATTACACCTTAATAAGGTTGTTCCTCTTGCCTGTGAAAAAGAACCAGAAATAACTTGTAAATAGAAATGTTGGGTGATTTTCACCTTAAAATATTTTTATATAACTTAGAGCTGAACTCTTAAGATTTTATATATATATATATATATATAAAATATATATATATATAATATAATTTAGAGCTGAACTAATATATATGTGTCGAATTTCAGGTTAAAGAGGTGAGAGAAGAAGGATACATCTATCCTTCTCTAAAGGTCTGATTGTGGGATGCCTGGGTGGCTCAGTTGGTTGGACGACTGCCTTCGGCTCAGGTCATGATCCTGGAGTCCCGGGATCGAGTCCCGCATCGGACTCCCAGCTCCATGGGGAGTCTGCTTCTCTCTCTGACCTTCTCCTCATTCATGCTCTCTCTCACTGTCTCTCTCTCAAGTAAATAAATAAAATCTTTAAAAAAAAAAATAAAATAAAGGTCTGATTGTAATTGTCTTTCCTCTTCTTTTGTATTTTTTTTTTAATTTCCCAATGCACTGGTTAGAATATGAAACTAATTAACAACTGCTTTTTTGGTGTTGGAGATGCAGGGGAATAAAATTCCCTGCTGTCAGCCTTCATTCTAGTAAGGGGAATAGAGGGGGGGTAGTAGGAGAGAATGGCCTCTTCAAGGAAGTAATGTTTGAACAGAGATCTAGATAATGTAAAAAAAAAAAAAAAAAAAAAAAAAAAAAATCTGGAGGAAGACAGCATTCGGTAGAGGACACAGAAAAAAAAAAGCCTTGAGTTGGGAGGAAGATTAGTGTATCAGAGCAGGGGTTCTACAACACAAGCATGCACTGGAATCAGCTGGATATTAAAACAGACTGCTGGCTCCCCACACAGTCTTATTCCGTAAACCTGGGAAAGGGCCCAAATTTGCATATCTAGCAAGTTCCCTAGTGATGATGTTGTCCCTAGAGACAACACTTAAAGAACCACTGTTAGGGGAACGACAAAGAAACTAATGTAGCTGGAGAACTTTGAGTAATTGGGAGAATGGTACACAATAATGGGCCAAAGTCAGCTTATACTAGCTCACAAGAGCCAAAATTGTGCATCTCTTTCCAACCTTATATCCAGTGATGTTCCATTGTTAGCTTGATAGCCATGGCGGGAGTACTTATACTTCAGAAACTGGCAAGAGCAACATACTAAGGGTCCCATTACAAGTGATAGGATTGAGGTAAAAAAGGTAGGCCAGTGTCAGAATTTGAAGGATCTTGTCCTCCATGACAAGGAATTTGGATTTAAGTACAAGGGCAATGGGAAGGAAGAGTTGTGACCAAAGGAGAGATGTGATTTGTTTTTTAAAATGGAATATCCTGGCTGTTGATAGGTGTACAGATGATAGGCGTTATGATTGTACCCTCCAAACTCAATCTGTACTTTACTGCAATTAGCTGCTTAACTGAAGACTACATTTCTCAGCTTTCCTTGCAGCTACAGGTGGGTATGTGCTTAAAAATACGCCAACAGAATGTGAGTAAAATGATGTATGGCATTTTTGAACCACTGGTTAAAGAAGAAATCCTTTCCCTGAATGTTCACCCTATCCCTTTCTGGAAGCCACAACCCAGACATAGTGGCCCAGTTTGGACTATGCCAATGGTGATAATACCCAGGAGATGGAGCAGCAATGGCTTAGAAGCAACCCTGATCTCTGAATCACTGCAAGAACAAAGCTCCCCATCAACCTGTGAAAGATTTAAAAAAAAAAAAGTTTTTCTTTAAGCAAAAGCCACGGTACTGTTGGTTCTCTGTTACAGTCATCTCATCTTAGCCTAACCTCAGGAGAAGGTAGAGTAGAAGCAGGGGGAAGACTTGGGAGAACTGTTTTTTGTTTTGTTTTGTTTTGTTTAGATATTTTATTTATTTATGTGAGTCGGGGGTAGGGGAGAGAGCACCAGCAGGGGGAAGGGCAGAACAAGAGGCAGAGGGACAAGCAGACTCCTTGCTGAGCAGAGAGCCTGACACAGGGCTGGATCCCAGGACCCAGAGATCATGACCTGTGCCAGAGTCAGACGCTCAACCTCGACCAACTGAGCCACGCAGGCGCCCCCAGGAGACTACTGTAATAGCCAGAGAAGAGATGACGAAGGCTTAAAGTAGGATGTGTGCCAGTTGGGCCTCTTTGTTCTCAGACTCATTCCTCTCCCTTCTGTTCCTCTGTTGCCTGATTCCCTAGCAACTGACTTCTGGCTGGCATTAGACATTCTCTAGAGATGGAAGGGCAGGAATGGGGGAAGCCAGGTCATTTCTCTCTCTCTCCCCCTCTCTCTCTTTCTCAATCTCTACCTCAGGCAGCATGTCTGGCAGGGATGGAATTGCTCTGGCTTCTGCTAAATGGTATTACCATGGATCCAGCTTCTTCTGGGGGACTGTGACCCTTTCTCCTTCTGTTCTCCCAGCCTGGACATGGCAGCATCTTCTAGGTTGTTTCATCATCCCATTTGGCTTCTCACTTCTCATGTCACTAGTATAACCAATTTCCTTCATTAAATCTCTGTTTTAAATGGTTTCACTTCTGCTGGGTGAGCCTGGACTGCTATAGGAACAGGTGGTAAGTGAGTGAGAAGTGTTGGAATCAGAGCATATTTCTAAGTAAAAATGACAGGATTGGTGAGAGATTGGATATGGTGTATGAGGGAAGGGTTTAAAGATCAAAACAAAACATTTCCCTGCAACCTCCCCACCAAACTGCTTCTCAGTCTTTTCACTCTGAGAAAACTAAAACGATCATTTACTCAGACTCAAAACAAAAATCTCAGTCTCATCTTTGATTTACTGGATTCTTCATCTAGTCCTTCATAAAGTTCTACTTCAGTTTTTGTGGTGTGTGGGGACTTATCTGGAATTATAAATATCCATATACACTTTATCATACTTGATCAAAAATCTTACACTGGAAATAGAGCCTAATTCAGACATTACTGCTAATTTCAAAAATTCCAGTGAACCTCACAAAGACTGTCCTTTGAGAAATAAACCAGAAACTATATCTGGATTAGACAGCCTGGTCCCTGGACCATTGCCAGGACAGCCTCAGGGAGTGTAAGGATGTGCAACAGCCAGGGTTTTGCTGTGTCTCTTGGGAAACCAGAGCAGGTTTAGATAGGAAGATACACAAGAGCTAAAGCACGCTTGGAAGATGTTAGGCAAGTGGAAAGTCATCACCACTTAAAAGGGCTGGGGCTGGGTCTCGATTTTCTCTTGATTTGAGAATGCTGAGGATAAACACAATCTCTGGGAAGGAGAAAGTCCTCTCTATTTATTAGCTGTGTAATCTAGGATAATGTTGGTAACCTCTCTCAGCTTCAGTTTGCTAAAGTGTCAAAAAACAGGAAAAGCATTACCTACCCTGCAAGATTATCGTATTAAGTTATGTGGTAGGCCTTAAAACATGGCACATAGCATGTCTTTTTATTCATTTTTCTTCTCATCCCTTTCATTCATCCCACACCGGTAGCACTACGGAGTAGATTAGGTATAACTGTCTGTAACTTAGGATACTCTCAGTTAATGACTATTGCTCTTCTACACATATGGTTCCCAGATCAAATGAGTGCCATGGTTTGATTCATAATTAAGATAAAATGTTTTCTTTGCAAAATTCATTGCCAGCTTGTTTGCGGAGATACTATCTATGATTAATGGAGTAGGGTGCAAAAGTTTTGGGAAGAAAGGCAAAGCACTGTTACTATCTATGTCACATGCAAGACTAGCAATTGCAAAGTAATGACCATGGTCTCATAAGAAGCTCTTCCCTCATCAACACCATTGTTTTGTTTCTCTGGACCTACTGGACTATACAAAAAAAGTGGCAATGTGTACTATGGACAACCCATATTTATTGGCATCATACTAAGTTTTCTTAAGACACTTCATAAATTTGACTTTAAAATATTCCTTATATAAAAACTTTAATTCTCCAATTTATGAAGATACTCTAGACAAAGACATTGAAAAAGATAACTCAAAATGATGAGGACAGGGTGATTTTGTTTTATGTATTCTATTTTCTGACATTTAAAAAATTATAGTAATACAAATTATTAATTTTTCTTCTGCAAATAAATTAATTTCCAAAATATCAAACACGCTGCTTGTATGATTACTGGATTCTCTCTACTTAAGAGCTAGCCAGCTCTTTCTGTTTATAGCTAAAATGAAATGAGAATATTAAAATGAGTTACTTTCCTACATAAGTGGGTGTAATTGTTAATTTTATGTGCCAACCTGGCTAGGCCCTAGTATTCAGATATTTGATCAAACTCCAGTTTAGATGTTGCTTTGAAGAGATTTTTTTAGATAAGATAAACATTTAGGTCAACTGACTTGGAGTAACACAGACCACCCTCCGTAATATGGTTAGGTCTTGTCCAACCAATTGAAGACCTTTTGACAAAAAGACTGAGGCTCACCAAGGAGAAGGGAATTCTGTCTCCAGAATGCTTTCTCAGACTGCTTTCAGACTCCAACTGCAACATCTACCCTTCTCTGGGTCTCCAGCTTGCTAGCGTGCTCTGCAAACTTCAGACTTTTCAGCCCCACAGTCACATGAGATAATTCCTTAAAATAATAATTCAGTCTCTCTCTCTCTCTCTCAATCTGTCTTTCTCTATATATGTGTGTGAGTGTGTTTATAAGTATAAATATGGATGCAAGTATATATAACAATATATATATTATATTGTATAAGGTATTATATATATTACACATGTGTTCAAGTTCTCTGGAAAACTCTAATACAGTGGGAAACACTAAACCAAGTATCAAAGTAGCTAAAAGATAATGTTTTACCAGATATAATGTTCACCAGATAAAACATTTTTAAAACTTGTAGCGATCCTTATTTTATCATTAATTTGCCTTTTATATTCTATATCAAAATACCACATTTTTTTCCAAAAGGACAGTTATCTCAAAAATTGGACTAATGTGAAAATTATTCTTTTGCACTTTCCTTTTTTTTTCTATTTTCTTTCTTTCTTTTTTTTTTTTTTTTTTTGTTTCTTTTCAGTGTAACGGTATTCATTGTTTTTGCATCACACTTGGTACTCCATGCAATCCATGCCCTCCCCAATACCCACCACCTGGTTCCCCCAACCTCCCACCCCCCGCCCCTTCAAAACCCTCAGGTTGTTTTTCAGAGTCCATAGTCTCTCATGGTTCTCCTCCCCTTCCAATTTCCCTCAACTCCCTTTTTCCTTTTGCACTTTCTAATGGCTTACTTGAGATATACTACCATACAAATCGCCCATTTAATATACAATTCACCCATGCATATAAAGCCAATTAATTTACGACAGAAGAGCCACATCCAATGGGGAAACTACAATCTCTTCAATAAATGGTGTTGGGAAAACTGGACAGCAACAGGTAAAAAAAATGAAGCTGGACTGACACCATACACAAAAATTAACTCGAAATGGAGTAAAGATTTAAACACAAGACCTGAAACCCTAAAATTACTAAAAGAAAAGATAGGCAGTAAACTCCTTGACAATGGTTTTGGTTATGATTTTTTGGATTTGACACTAAAGCAAAAGTAAACAAAAACAAAACAATCGGAACTACATAAAAGCAAAAAGTTTCTGCACAGCAAAGGAAACCACCAACAGAATGAAAAGGTAACCAGCAAATGAGAGAGGATATTTGCAAATATCTGATAAGTGACAAGGTGTTAATATTCAAAATACTTAAAGAATTTATACAATTCAGTAGCCAAAAAAAATAAACATTCTGATTTAAAAATGGACAGAGGATCTGAATAGACATTTTTCCAAAGAAGACATACAGATGACCAGCAGACACATGAAAAGATGTTCAATATAACTAATCATCAGGGAAAGGTAAATCAAAACCATAATGATATTTCACCTCACATCTGTTAGAATGGCTGTGATCAAAACAAACAAACAAACAAAAACAACTCAAGAAATAACAAGTGATGGTGAGGATGTGAAGGAAAGGGAAATCTTATGTATTATAAATTGGGATAACCACTAGGGAAAACAATATAGAGCTTCCTTAAAAAATTACAAATAGAACTACCACATGGTCGAGCAATTCCACTTTTGATAATTTATCCAAAGAAAACAAACAAACAAAAGCTAATTTGAAAAGATATTGGTTCATTGCAACATTATTCATAATAGCCAACACATGCCAAAAATCTAAATGTCCATGAACTGAAAAAATAAAATTTCATATATATATGAATATTATTCAGCTATTAAAAAAATCAAATCTTGGGGCACCTGGGTGGCTCAGTGGGTTAAAGCCTCTGCCTTCGGCTCAGGTCACGATCCCAGAGCCTGGGATCAAGCCCCACATCGGGCTCTCTGCTCAGCAGGGAGCCTGGCTCCCCCTTTCTCTCTGCCTGCCTCTCTGCCTACTTGTGATCTCTGTCAAATGAATAAATAAATTCTTTTTAAAAAATCAAATCTTGCCATTTGCAGAAACATGGATGGAACTCAAAGGTATTAGCTAAGTGAAATAAGCGAGACAGATTCCACTTATATGTGCAATGGCACAGTCAGTTAAGTATCTGACTCCTAGTTTTGGCTCAGGTCATGATCACAGGGTCGTAAGATTGAGCCCTGCCTTCAGCTTTGCACTCAACAGGGAGTCTACTTATGATGCTCTCTCTCCCTTTGCCCCCTTCCACCACTCTCTCTCTCTCTAAAATAAAATAAGTAAATCTTTAAAAATATATAAAAATAGAATAAAACAAAAGACTGAGCTCATGGATATAGAGAATGGATTGGCAGTTGTCTGAGCCAGGGGCTGGGGGTGGGCAAAATGGGTAAAGAGGCTCAAAAGGTACAAAGTACTAGTTATAAAATGAATAAGTCATAGGAAATTAATGTTCAGCATGGTGATTATAGTTGATAATACTGGACTGCATATCTGGAAGTAACCAGGAGATTGGACCTTGAAAGTTCTCATCACAAGAAAAAAATTTTTGTAATTATGTATGGTGACAGATATTAACTGCATTTATCATGGTGATCATTTTGTAATATATGCAAGTATAGAATCAGTACAAGGTACACCCCAAACTAACATAATGTTATATCTATTTATGCCTTAATAAAAATATTTTGAAATCTTAAGTATGTAGGAGCACCTGGGCAGCTCAGTTGTTAAGCATCTGCCTTCGGCTCAGGTCGTGATCCCAGGGTCCTGGGATTGAGCCCCACATCAGGCTCCCTGGTCAGTGGGCAGGCTACTTCTCCCTCTCCCACTCCCCCTGCTTGTGTTCCCTCTCTCGCTATGTCTCTCTCTGCCAAATAAATAAATAAAATCCATTAAAAACTTTTTTAAGTATGTGATTCAATTATTTTTAGCACATTCAAAGTTGTACAGCTATCACCACAATCAATTTTAGAACAATTTCATTGCCCCAAAAGGAAGTCTGCTATCCTTTAGTAGTCATTCCCATCCTGCTTCCCAGTGCTCAGCCTTAGGATAAATATTAACCTCCCTATCTCTATGGATTTGCCTATTCTGACATTCTATAGAAATGGAAGCATGGTTTCTGTGGTCACTTGTGACTGGTTTCTATATCACATTTTATTTATCCATTCTACTAGCTGATAGACATTGGGCTATTTCCACTTTTTGGATATTAGCATTTGTCTTTCTCTTGACCTTAGTACCAAAATGTGAAATGACTAAAAGGTAAGAAGAAAAAAACATATTAAATTCTGGAAAAGTTCTCAGGAGAATGATGAGTGAATAAATGAGTTCTCAGAACACTGCATTCAGTATATGCATGATTTCTATTAACTAATCATTTCCAAAGCCATAACATTAATTAAATGTCCCTCAAAACATTTTCTTATTAAAAGCATTTTCCCTAAGTACTTCTGTTTATGGGACAAGAAATTGAAATGACTGTCTTGGCAGTGTAACTCCAGTTGTTTAAGCCAAGGGATTAAGAGTACTTTTGAGAAGGAGTAACAATGTGTTCTCCACGGCTTTGGAAATGATGGCAAATTTATATATAATGTATGGATGATTGTATTAAATATACCCTTATGAGATTGTCAATCAAAGTAGCTCTTCTATCAGGAGATAGTTTCCAGTTCACAATTTTTTTAACATTAGAATCCAAGCTGGTCTTCAATGTTCATATTTCCCCTCAACTTAATTTTTAAAATCCAGTTCTAAAAATGAAATGACTAATAATTCTTAATTTGAGCAACAACTATCCATGCCAGCCTGATACTGGAAAGCTTAAATCTAATCCTAAAATCACTCTTCATGTAATATAAGTGCCTTTGATGTTGCAAAATCTCAAGGTGGTACTCTTTAATTATTCTTAAACTAGCTGCTATGGCCAGTATTGCTTCACAGGATATAAAAAGAACAGTAGCTAAGCTTGCATAGAGGAGCTCTAGAAAGAACAATAACGTCAACTGGACTTAGTGTGGAATGCAAGGCTTAGAAATTCCATAAAGTAGAGAAGGAAAGCAGGAATTTTACTTATAGGCATCTAAAAAGAGTTTGTCTTCTCACCAGGATGTGTTCACATACTAAACTTTAGGTTTGATTTGCCTTTAAGTATGTTTATATAATTTTAACTATTAATAAAATGTAAGTAACAACTTCACTTGCATTCTTTTTTTTTTTTACACTTTTAAAAAAGGTTTTATTTATTTATTTGACACAGAGAGAGATAGTGAGAGCAGAAACACAGCAGGGGGAGTGGGAAAGGGAGAAGCAGGCTTCCAGCAGAGCAGGGAACCCCATGTGGGACTTGATCCCAGGACTCTGGGATCATGACCTGAGCTGAAGGCAGATGCTTAATGACTGAGCCACCCAGATACTCATTTTACCTTCTTTCTTTCTTTCTTTCTTTCTTTCTTTCTTTCTTTCTTTCTTTCTTTCTTTCTTCTTTTTTAAGATTTATCCATTTACCTGAGAGGGCCGGGTTGGGGGAAGGGAAGAGGGAGAGAGAGAGAATCCCAAGGAGCCATCCACTGAGCAGGGAGCCCAACTCAGGGCTCAATCCCATGAAACCAAGACTATGACCCAGGCTGAAATCAAAAGTTGGGTGCCCAACTGACTGAGCCACCCAAGCGTCCCTTGACTTGCATTCTTTTTACACAAGTCCAGCTAGATCAAATTCTTAAATGGGCAGTGTTCATCTTGGTGTTCAGTGTTAATCTTGGATGTTCCTTAATTTCTATGTCCTCTACTCCCTTTTTCAGTGTACCTTCCTCTAGAAATAATTTCTAAAAGTTATTTACACAAAGATGTCAATGATGACTTACTTTTAAGAAATATGGGCATTTGAAAAGAGCTCATAACAACAAAAAGGAATAAATTGCTACCAATGGAATTTCATATATGCACGCAGATCAGAGAGGTATATTTCACGGGTTTCCTGAACCCACAGTTTTTTTTTCCCACAATAAAGCAGCCCTGCCATAGACCCTAGACGTAAAAAATATTTGCAGAACTGTATAATGAGTGCATTTTGCAGAAGGAAGGTGAGTTCTTACATCACAATCCCAGTATCAGCCAGGAATAGCTATTTTCATTCATACCTGAAGATTATTGGAATGACTAGATAATAGAAAAGACACTGATGGTTCTGATCATTGAACCAGAGGGCATGAAGATAATTGCATGCAACATACAAAACTAAAAATGACCCATTTCACACCCAGTTCTCTGACCGATACTCCTTTGTGCTCTACTTTCTTATCATAATGCTCTTGATTGCAATTGTCAGCTGGGGCTCCTTGGTTCAAACAACCCCAATATTACCTAAAAGCATTCTCAAACCTGGAGGTTTACAAAAACAATAAAACACCAACAAAACAAAACAAAACAAAAAACAAGCAAAATAATAAAACATTTAGTTGAGAATGACTTATCCTAACCTATGGAAGAAGAATTAGATATAGATTCCCAGTTGGATAATGGAGTAAAATTGACCTTTCCTCCTTCTCTAGGGAATCATCCAAAAGAAGAATGAGAAAGAGAAATGCAAGGTAGGCTACATATGAAACCTTAAGCCACAGATAGATAGAAGGGTTGCCAAAAGCAGTGAAGATCAAACAGGATGTGGGAGGAAGCTGAGGGGAGGACTGTGAATGCAAATCCCTCAGAGAGCTGGCAAGACCCCAAGATGAGGAGCATACCCAAGATACAGAGCTAAAATCTTCAAGTATCCTAAAAGGGACAGGGAGCATGGAGTAGGGACAGAAGTATCCATACACTAGTTTGATTCTGAGAATCAGAGGTAATAGGACTGAACAAGGATATAACTGATTAACAAGCCAGTTTTTAAGAAACAGTCTGTTGCTGAGGCAGAGGGTTGAAAAGATTCTGAATAATGTGAGTCTTAAAACTGCTTCTCTCTGCTGGCCTGGGAGAGGTAATGGTTAAATAGACTCTCACATTTAACTAAGGGCTCACATTTAACAGAGAATGCTGCTAGCCTTGGACATAGCTTTAGCATCTCCAATATAAGATCTACTAGCAAGCAGCTGGTCAAGGAAGCCCACTCATCAATTTGAAGGATCGAAAATAAACCATTCAGGATCCATATAAAAATGTAAGAAAAGAGGAGAAAAGGCACAAAAATAAAAATACAGATGAACACTGATCAAAGCAGTATTTCCATGAAACAGATGAAAATGTTGATCAAATGTTTTGTCATAGCTTTAAACAGTTAATGAATTCAGTAAACAATTCATCAGTAAACAAGAGCCCATACATACAAGCAATGTATTTAAAAGCCTTGAAAAATAAAGGAGAAAAAAAATCAGTGAAACAAAAAACTGGTTCTTTGAAAAGATAAATAAAAGGGTAAATCCTCTAGCCAGCCTAAGAAAAAAAGAGAGTTGATAAAAATTACTATCAGAAATGAGAGAGGAGACATTGCTACAGACCCCAAAGACATGAAAAAGATAATAAAGGAAGATTCTAAACAAGTCTATTCCCACAAATTTGATAACCTAAATGAAAGGGACCAATTTCTTGAAAGGCACAATCTGCAAAAACTCACAAAAGGGGGCGCCTGGGTGGGTCAGTGGGTTGAGCCGCTGCCTTCGGCTCGGGTCATGATCTCAGGGTCCTGGGATCGAGTCCCGCATCGGGCTCTCTGCTCAGCAGGGAGCCTGCTTCCCTCTCTCTCTCTCTGCCTGCCTCTCCATCTACTTGTGATTTCTCTCTGTCAAATAAAAAAAAAAAAAAAAAAACTCACAAAAGAAGAAATAGATTGTCTGAATGGGCCTATTAAAGAAATTGAATCAATAAAATTAAAGAAACTGAATCAATAATTAATAACCTTCCAAAACAGAAAGCATGAGGTCCAAATAGGTTCACTGGTGAATTCCACCGAACATTTAAGGAAGATATCATACCAGTTTTTGACAATCTTTTTCAGGGGAATACTTCCTCATTGTATGAGGCCAGCAGTACCTTAATATCAAAACCAGACACAGACATCACAAGAAAACTATACAGAACAATATCTCTGATGAACATAGATGTCAGACCCCCAACAAAATATTAGCAAATAAAATCTGCATTGCATAAACAGAATTATATACCATAACCAAGTAGGATTTTTTTTACAGGTATATAAGGCTGATTCAGATTTTGAAAGCCAATTAATGTGCTCTGTCACATCAACAAGCTAAAAAAGAAAAAGCACATGAGCATATCGATAGATGCAGAAAAAGCATTCGACAAAACCTAGTAGCAATTTGTGATTAAAAACTCAGTAAAAGAATAGAGGGGAGGGGCACCTGGGTGGCTCAGTGGGTTAAAGCCTCTGCCTTCGGCTCAGGTCATGATCCTGGGGTCCTGGGATCAAACGCCGCATTGGGCTCTCTGCTCCACGGAGAGCCTGTTTCCCCCTCTCTCTGTGCCTGTCTCTCTGCCTACTTGTGATCTCTGTCTCTCAAATAAATAAATAAATAAATAAATAAAATCTTAAAAAAAAAAAAGAATAGAGGAGAACTTACTCAATTTGGTAAATAATATCTACTAAAAGACCTTCAGATAACATCATTGTTAACAGTGGAAAACTAGAAGCTTTTCCACTAAGATCGGGAGTAAGGCAAGCAAGTCCCCTCTCACCAGTTCTTTTCAATATTATACTAGAAATCTTAGTTACTACAATAAGACAAGAAAAGGAAAGAAAAGTATACAAATTGGGAAGGAAGAAATAAAACTATCTTTGTTTGCAGGTGACTGATTTTCTATTAGAAAATCCAAAAGCATCAACAAAAACTCCTAGAACTAGTGAACAATTATAGCAGTTGTAGGATATAATATTAATATATAAAAGTCAATTGCTTTTCTATAGATCAGCAATTAATAAGTGGAATTTAAAATAAAAAACACAGTACCACTTACATTAGCAACCCACCAAGATGAAATATTTAGGTATAAATGTAACAAAATGTGTACAAGATTTTTAGAAGGAAAACTACAAAACTCTGATTTAAAAAAATCAAAGAAAAAGTAAGTAAATAGAGAAATAGTACCAGTTCAATATTGAGGAAAACTCAGCATTGTCAAGCAGTCAGTTCTTCTCAACTTGACCTATAGATTCAATGCAAACTCAATCAAAATCCCAGCAAGTTATTTTTGGTTATTGACAAATTGATCCTGAAGTTTATAAGGAAAGATCAGACTCAGAAGAGTCAACACAATACTGAAAGAGAAGAACAAAGTAGAGGACCGATGTCACCAGACTTCAGTACTTACTGTAAAGCTACTGGTGAAAGAATAGACCAAAAAAGAAAAAAAAAATCAATAGCCCAGAAGTGGACCCACATGAATACAGTCAACTGATCTTTGATAAAGGACCAAAGGCAATAAATGAAGCAAACATCATCTTTTCAACAAATGGTGCTGAGACAGCTGGACCTCCATATGCAAAGCCATGAATCAAGATGTAAAAACTAACAAAAATGAACTCAAAATGGGTCATATATCTAGATGTAAAATGGAAAACTATGAAATGTATATACGAGTAGGAGAGACTATAGGAAAAAACTTAGATGACCTTGGGTACGATAACAACTTTAGACACAACACCAAAGGCACAATATATGAAAGAAATAATGATAAGCTGAACTTCATTAAAATTTAAAACTTCTGCTCTGCAAAAGACAATGTTGAGAAAATGAGAAGATAAACCACAGACTAAGAGAAAAATATTTGCAAAAGACACATTTGAGAAAATACACAAAGGATTCCTAAAGCTCAAAGATGAGAAAACAAACAAATTGATTTTAAAATGTGCTAAAGACCTTAACAGACACATCACCAAAAAAGATATATGGATGGCAAATAAGCATATGAAAAGAGGCTCCACATCTTGTCAACAGAGAATGCAAATTAAAATAACAATAAGATGCCACTACATACATTAGAATGGTCAAATCCTGACCACTGACAACAGCAATGTTGCCAAGGAAGGAGAGCAATAGGAAATCTCCTTTATTGCTAGTAGGAATGCAAAATGGTACCCCTACTCTGGAAGACAGTTTGACAGTTTCTTGCAAAACTAAACTTACTCTTACCATATAATCTAGCAATCATGTTCCTTGGTATCAAACAAGTTGAAAGCTTACAGCTACACAAAAACCTGCACATGGATGTTTATAGCACCTTTATTTATAACTGCCCAAATTTGAAAGCAACCAAGATGTCTTTCAGTAGGTGAATGCTTAAATAAATTGTGGTACATCCAGACAATGGAATTTTATTTAGTGCTAAAAAGAAATGAACTATCAAGCCATGAAAAGACATGGAGGAAAAACATGTTACTAAGTATAAGAAACCAATCTGAGAAGGCTACATACTATATGATTCCAAGTATATGACATTCTTAAAAAAAGGCAGAACTGTGAAGACAGTAAAAAGATCAGTGTTTGCCAAGAGTTTGGGCAGGAAGAAGAAGACCAGGTGGAACACAGAAGATTTTTAGTGCAGGGAAATATTCTGTATGATACCATAATGATGGATACATGTCATTATAGATTTGTCCAAACCCACAGAATGTACAACACCAAAAGTGAACCCAAATGTAAACTGGTGATTATGATGGGTCAGTGTAGATGTATCAATGGTAACCAATGTACCCACTGGTGGGGGATGTTGATAATGGGGGAGGTTATGCATGTGTGGGGGCAGGGAGTTCACAGGAAAACTCTTTACCTTCCTCTTAACTTTTCTGTGAACGTAAAATTGATTTAAAAAAGAAAAAGTCCTTTTTGTTGTTTTGTTTTAAAAAAGACATTCTGACACATGCTGCAACATGGATGAAATTTGAAGACATTATGCTAAGCAAAATAAGCCAGTCACCAAAAGAAAAATATTGTATGACTCCACTTACATGAGGTATTTAGAGTAGTCAAATTCATAGAGACAGAAAGTAGAATGATGGTTGCCAGGGTCTGGGGGATGGAGGCTTGGAATCGGGAGTTAGTATCTAGTAAGTACATTGCTGGGAAGGACAAAAACGTTCAGGGTTGAATTGTGTTGATGGTAGTACAACAATGTAAATGCATGTAATGCCACAGAAACATTCACTTAAATGTGGTTAAAATGATAAATTTTGCATTATGTATATTTTATTACTATATATATACATATATTTATATTTAATTAACAGAGCAAAAGGCAGGCATATGAGGCTTAGGAAGATAGAGAAAACTAAAGTAATAAAACACAAGTTGGCAGATCTCTCAGGAGAATAGTGGTTTAAAAAAATAACAGAGTAAAACCTGGAAGTAGCCCCGGGAAGACTAGATGCTGATGAGAACGCAAAAAGGAACATAGGTTAGATATGAGAAAAGCAAACAAAATAAGTGAAAATAAATAGCATTTAAAACAATTAGGGGTAAAGTCATACCTAAGGAAGACAGGCAAACGAGGTCGAACATACACTTACCTGAAATCCCTATACAATGTGTCAGAACAAATACCTGAAATATAATTAAAGAAAATGCTCATTTTGAAAGGGCATTTCAGGTCCCGGGAAAATTTGACACATAACGGTCAACGCAGATATATCCTAATACGATTGCTGAATGTTGAATCTTTGGGGCAATCAGGCAAAAATAATGAGTCATCTATGAAGGATGGAAAACAAAACAGGCTAACAGCAGTCTTCTCTGCAACAATACATGGTTCTAGAAAACTGGAGAAATGCCTTTAAAAGCCTTAAGGAAAGAAAATATGATCCAAGAAGTTTATATAACCCAAATTGTTATTCAAAGATAAAGGCAACCAATAATTTTTAATATTCATGAACTCCATGGAAATACTGGAAAGAATATTTACAATTCATATCACAAAGTGCCAATTTTTTGGTCTATAAATAATTTTATTTTTTAACTATAAATGTAACAGCTATATGCTAACAGTTTTGAAAACTTAGACAACATAAGCAACATATTATATATGTTTCTTGAAAACATACATATACCATATGACATGTGACAGAAGAAGAAACTAAACCTTGAATAGTCCCGCAACTCTTAAATATATCGAAGCAGTCATTAAAAATCTTCCCACAAAGATCAGATTAGGTCATACAGGTAGATATAAGGATCTATTTTTTTGATGGTCAGGAGAAAGGTCAGGGCTAATACCTATACCTGTCAAGACGTTATCAGAGAACACGTGAAATAGAAACACAACTATAAGAATTCTTAGAATTTTAAAAAAATAAAATTAACAACAACACCTCGAATATGTGTAGCAACATATTCTGAACAACATTGCTGTTGTTCTCAAAGGCAAGCTGGCAACTTACTCAGCCTGAGCCGTTCACATGCTGCTGTGCCAGGGCAGTTCTTTGAGACAGATTGCCCCTGTCAGACAGGCATAAACCACTACTTCTCACTTCTGCCAGGAAGGAAGAACACCTTCTTTCACTGCATAAATGCAGGTGGCATTTATGAAAATAAATGAATTGTGACACAGAAAATAAGGAAATTCAGTGGAAAGGAGACATTTGTAAAGATTGGGGGGTTGAAAGTACTATTACCAAACATTTGTAGATTTCTTTGGTTTCTGGAAAAGGGAAAGGCATCCCACTTTCCCCATTTGCAGCATATTTTACATATAGTTTCAAATCTCAGCCCTCATCTTTATTTCCAAACGGGCTCAATTATTAGCCATCGTTTTTAGGATTTGGGATGAAGTTTAGTGTCTGAACTAGCTACACAAAGAAAGGGAGCTCAAGCCCCTTTCTACAAGTGAATAGCTCTTCCTTTAGGAGCAGCATTACCAAAAGTAACCTCACTGAAGTTCTTGAACAAACTTTGAAAGGAGCATCAACCACTCATCAGAATATAAGCTTGAAGCTCATTTGTCGGGATCAAATATCAACCAACTCAATACATTCTCTCACAAGGACAGCAACTCCAGATTCATTTTGGCCTAAAGTAAAGAGAATTAAATAAGAAGAAAAAATAAATTAAAAAAAAAAAAACCTACAAGTAAACCAGTAACTCTGAAGATAAATGGGCAAAGAATGAGAAGAGTTTGCATAAAAGGAAATATAAATGGATCTAAAACATATCTAAAAAATGTTCAGTCTCATGAAGAGACAGGAAAATTAAAATTAAACTGAATTATCATGGGTAACTCATCAGATTGGAAAAGATCACAAAGCTTGGTAACATTCTGCGTTAGTGAGAGTGGTAGAGGCATTTTCATATATTGCTGATAGGAACATAAATTAGTACAACTTTCATGTAGGGTAAATTAGCAACATTTATCAAAATCATAATCACACATACTCTTGGGGTCAGTAATTCTTTTTCTAGGAATTTATGCTATTGATTTTTGACATATGTAGAAAATGACTTATGTACAATACAACTCATTAGAGTATTATTTGCAATTGCAAGACTGGAAACAACTTAAATGTCCATCAGTGTGGAGTGGGTCAAATAAATTATGGTGCATCCATTCAATGGAATACTATGCTGTTGAAGAAAAATGAGTGAAATTTATTGTCAATACAGAATTAGTTCTAAGATGTAAAGTGAATGAAAAAAAATTTTCAGAGTATACAGAATGTTATCATTTGTGCGAAAATTGTATGTACATTTGCTCATGTATGCACTGAAGGATGCTATATAAGATAGTTGTAGTATTAGTTGCCTTCGAGGAGGGGGAGACTAGTTGACTGGATAGGAGTTAAAGTGAACTTACTGGTACTCTTGTACTTGGGGAATTTTTAAATGTGAACTCATCACAGAGAAAGAAAGAAGGGAGAGAGGAAGGGAGAACGAACAAAGGAAGGAAGGAAGGAAATGAGTGCCTCTGTTGATGTCTATCTTTCCCAGGGAATTTGTGATTCCTCTTAGTTGGGAATGGTTAAGGGAAGTGTCCTGGGCTGCCTCTTCTTTTACCAACCCAGTGTTGGGTTTTTCACCTTTCTTCTGAGTCGTACTTTATTTATATTCCCGTGATACTCTGAGTCAGACGAGTATCTCCTTGCATCAGTCAGACGAGTATCTCCTTGCATGCTTATTCACATGCAAACACCAAAAATTTATATTTTAAACAAAAGTCTTTATAAAGTTCTGACTATACCTGATTTTTAATTTCATAGAACTTAAAGAGGTTTCTATTTGTTGTAAAGTCTGCCAAATTAGGAATACTTCCCTGCTCAGGGACAAGCCATATTTTAATTCTTTTATAACAATGAGACAAATTCAAGACTCTAAAAATAGAAACTGGTCAAAAGTGATTAACACACTCTTTTATTTTCTATCAAATCCAATATCCAAACAATAACTCTATTTAGCCATACTCTTTCCAGTTGTTTGCTTAAAGAGGGGAAACTTTCATTGTCCAAGTCTATGTGGCTTGCTCACGACTGGAAGGGAACTACAGATGGGGTATCAGAAGCCTACAGGTAATCCCCACAGGATATTTCTAGGTTATTGCTCTAGCAAATTGGAGGGATATCCTGACCCTGTACATTTTTAAAAGTATAATCTTTCAAGAGGTAGTGATAGTAGCTTTCTATTGAAATTTACTTAAAATCTCCTGATACCCTGTTAAGCCTCCACCAATGGCAAAGTCCCATTAGACCTGTCCATGCTAAAGCCTATTTGATATTAAAACAAAAGGAAAGGTCTCTGCCTAAGTAGATTAGGGAGACAAAATCAAGCAAGCCAGATTTCTAAACAAGGGGACTTTAAGCATGGAATTTGCATATATTATTCATTCTCCGTCCATGCTAATAGGCAGCGGTTGCTCAGTGAACTCTGGCCTACCATGCTTAAAAACAATGGTTATAACATTAGTATCCTTCTTTCCATGGCTGCTGCCAGAGAAATTTCAGGCTCCATTGGGATTTTTACAGAACTCCCTCTCAACATTCTCCAGTATCCTTTCTCTCAAATGCCACTCAGAACTCTTTAAGTGGAATGGTTTCTTTGCCTCTGAACAAGTTTCTGCTCTGTACTCTCCGTGGCTGCTAGCCTGTTGGTACTTTTCCCCTCTTATCTTCGCTTCTGGCTAAAGGAGTAACTTACAGGTCAAATTTAATTTGATAAAGGATTAAACATTGTAAAGAAGTAACAGAATCCATGTTGTACCCTGTGTAACAATACTAAGTGCCCTCCATTCCACTTTGCTGCAGACATAGAGGGTTTTGTGGTTAAACAGTTTGAAGTGTATTCATATTCTACAATTGGAACGCCTGTTCTTTGAGTCATACTGTTTACTACTTTTAGTGCCTTTGTTCATCTATGTCCATGCCTGCATTTCACTTATGAAGAAGCATAACTTATTATTGTCTGTTATGGGCCTCAAAAATTTGCTCAGTGGGAGTGAGATAGAGTGGGTGGTCTTCCTTTTAATTATTTTTTTAATTTAAATTTGATTCAGTTAACATATACTGTATTATTTGTTTCAAGGGTCAAATTTAGTGATTCATCAGTTGCATGTAACACCCAGGGCTCACTGCATCAAGTGCCCTCCTTAATGTCCATCACCCAGTTATCCATCCTGCCATACACTCTTTTCCCTGGATGAATGCTTGGGAAAGCTTCATCACTTTTCTGACCACTCTAAGGTACTAGAAAGATCAGTGTCATTTTAAATATATGGGTGATCTCAGGTCAGAAATTAGAATGTTCATATTCAGAAAAAAATCACAATTCTTAACTTCAGTTAATATGCACACCTGCTTTTATTTAAGCTAGAGAAAGAAATATTTTAATAGCCTTTTCATATCATTGTGGATATTCTTTGATACTATGCCAAAACTCAACGCTTAATAGTTTCATAACTGTTGGTTACAATATGGAATTTAAAAGCATATAAATGAACATTCATTCTGTTACATTGTAGTCTATTCATTTGTTTTGAAGTCTGAATTGATCTTTAACCCATTCATGATTCTAAACATCATGCATTGATCATGTGAAGAATGGTCGGGCCCTGAGTTATGTAGATTTCCAAATGTTGACATTTTTCTTTATATAATAATCATAAACCACATCAGTTACCAATATCGCATTATCTCATTAGAAACATCTTTAAATACCGAGAAGCTGCCAAGTTCATGGTGGTGGATACAATTTCCAAACTTCTAGTTTTTGGTTGAAAGTTCAAATTTTATTGTTGGAACAAAACGTTTCAGTTGTTTTCCTTAAAATGATAGACTCACTCACTTCATTCATCTTTTTTTTTTTTTTTTAAGATTTTATGTATTTGACAAACAGAGATCACGAGTAGGCAGAGAGGCAGGCAGAGAGAGGGGGAAGCAGGCTCCCTGCTGAGCAGAGAGCCCGACGTGGGGCTCGATCCCAGGACTCTGGGATCATGACCTGAGCTGAAGGCAGAGGCTTAACCCACTGAGCCACCCAGGTGCCCCAATTCATTCATTTTTAAGAAAATATCACTCAAAATGCAAGTCTAACTCATCATAGTTTGTTTCTTTATCAGTTGTTCTTTCAAGCAAACATGATGTTCCATTAAAAAAAACAACAACAAACAAACCTGCTGATTCGGTTCACAACTCAAAAATTGCATAAATGCTTTTCTCGAAACAGGATAGCATCTTGAGGTGGAGAGCTCTCCCAAGATCATGGATCAAGATCTTCATCTCCAATATTAACTTTATTTCTTTTGCCTTTTCACTACTTGTTTTTTCTCTATTAATGGATGAGAAGACAGTGTTCCTTACCTCTGGCAACTATTAGTAACTCTACTCCTAAGGCCATAGCTGCATCAAAAAAGTCCTTCAGTTTTCTTGCTAAGGTGGTTTTAGATAACAAAATTGCTTTAGATTACTAATTGTCTGAACAAGGAGGCGTCTGTGCCATAGCAAATATCTTCTGCTATACTGCAACCAATGCCTCTGGTATTGTAGCAAAAGAAATTAATAAGCAACTCACTTGGCTAGAACAGATTGGTACTCCATCAGGTACATTCTTTGATTTATTTGATACTAACTGGTTTGGTAATTCAGACACTGGCTAAGGAGTGTACTTTGGTCTCTTGGTACTATCCTCCTTAGAGCTAGCATTGTAGGCTGCCTGGTGCAATATGTTCTCTCAGAGGTCTTAAATATATTTTCATAGCCATCAATAGTATATCACATGATCTCATTGTGCTTGGAGAAACAGACACAAGATGAACAAGGACAGGAACAGCAAAACCACTTCTTCTACAATCTGACAACATAGCCCATGAGTTTTACAATGAAATGAGGAACTTAACTCTGATGGTGACTGAAAGTGGCACTAATACTTTTCATCAATCTCTCATATATGATAACTAATAGGGGAAACTGTTAAGCTAAACAAGGAGGCCATTAGACTGATGTGGCTATATTGCCATGGAGACCTACATAAGCAAACCAAAGTCTAAGCCTATAAATGCCTCAAGGTCTTAAAATCAAAATACAAAGGACAACTGATCATTCAACAACAGCAAACTAAGATTTACCAATAGCCAATTAACTCCCCTACTTTGCTTCCTCCTGTCAATAGTCTCTCCCCAGCACCTGACAGTCAAAGGCTCCTAACTACTTCTTGGTGTTGCCCAATTCCAGTAAATTTTTGCTAAGATAAACTCTTAAAAAACTTTTTTAAAAATGGAAAGCCCTCAGATACATAATGAGTAAGTCACGGGAATAAAAAGCAGAGCATAAGGAATATAGTCAATGATATTGTAATGGCAACGTAATGGGACAGATGGTGGCTATACTTGTGGTGAACATAACAATGTATAAACTTGTCAAATCACTATGCTGTACAACTAGAACTAATGTTAACATTGTGTGACGTATACTGAAAAAAAAAATGGAGATCTTGAGGGGAGAAGGAGCCCCTTACTCAGGGAACAAGCTGAGGAAAATGAGGCAACTACATATATCCATATTCAGAAATGATCACAATTTTTTTTTTTTTTTTTTTTTTTTTTTTTGAGCAGGGGAGCGGCTGAGGAAGAAGGAAAGAGAGAGAGAAATCTTAAGCAGGTTCCATACCCAGCACAGAGCCTGACATGGGGCTTGATCTCACAATCCTGAAATCGTCCCTTGAGCCAAAATCGAGAGTCAGACACTTAACTGACTGAGCCACCTAGGCACTCCTGGAATAATTACAATTCTTAATTTCATTTAATGTCCATATCTACCTTTAATGCAAGGACCACTACACATATCCTTTATTATTTTCCTGTTGCTGTTATCACAAATGAGCACAACTTAGTGGCTTAAAACAACACAAACTTACTATCTTACAGTTCCACAGGTCAGAAGTCTAACATAGGTCTCAACTGGCTAAAATCAAGGTGTTGGTTGGGTTATGTTCCTTTCTGGAGGTCCTATGGAAGAATCTCTTTCCTTGCTTTTTCCAGGTTCTAGATGGTGTCTTCATCCCCTGGCATATGGCCCCTTTCTCCCATCTTCAAAGCCAGTAATATCACATCTCACCATCCATTCTTCCTTCATTACATTTCTCTCTCTCTGACCACAGCTGGGAAAGGTTCTCCAGTTGTAAGGACTTGTGATTAGATTGGGCCTACCTTAGTATGCAGGATAGTTCCTCATCTCAAGGTCTGTAGCCTAATCATATCTGTAAAGTCCCTGTACCACTTGTTCAAGCCAGCATCATCTCTCACCTGTTTCTCTCCTGGATTATTGCAGTAGCCTTCTATCTGGTCTACACTGTTATACTGTTGACCATTATAGAAAATTATCCTTACAGCAAATCCAAAAGTTGTGTTCTACACATTTCAAGTTTGATATACCTATTAGACAATCAAGAGGATTTGACATAGCTGTCTAACAGATAGACGAGTCTTCAATTCTGGAGCTTAGGGAGAGGTTTTGACTGGAGATATAAACTTGGGAGACATCACCATATAGATGGTCCTTAAAATCATAGGGCTGGAAGAGATAACCAAAGGAGTGAGTGTAGCTAGAGAACAGGCTGAGAAATGAGTCCTAAGGCATTTCGACAAGGAATGAATCAGCAAAGACTACTAGTCTACCAGTGAAAATAGGAGGAAATTTGAGAGTTTGTGGCTTTTTGGAAGTCAAATGAGGAAAGTATTTTAGGAAAAATAAAGTAGCTGTGTCAAATGCTGATAAAAAGTCGAACAATATAAAGATTGCCAACGGATTTGGCAAGATGAAAGTAGTGATTTCAACAAGATCAGTTTTAGAGGATGAGTAGGTACCAAGGCCTAATTGCAGCATGTGGTAGCCATGGAAATATATGACTCAGATCTCCTGCTACAGGGAGCATAGCTGACTGACAGCCCCAGCCGCAGCCCCTGTAGATCCACCACTGGATTTGTGCTGAGACCAAGCTTTCTCCAGACTGCTTCCAACCAGTGATTGAAACTTCTGAGGTATTAGTACAGGCCCACCTTTGTGGGAGGCAAGACCCCTCTAAGAGGCAATTTTTTGGGTTAAGGACTTCTCATCAACATCACCAAAACTTTCTTGGAATTGTGATACAGTCTGAAATTCCTCATCCCTACCTCCTTCCTTCCCTCTCTCCTTTCACAGGTATCAGCCCCACCTAATGGCCTAAGGGCTCCTCCTAACTACTTCTGCTCCACAGCCCCTCCCCTTATCATTGATTAGCATTTCCCCCAATAAATCTCTTACACATCTAATCCCATCTGGGTATCAATTTATCAGAGTACTCAAACTAACACAGAGTAGTTTAAATAAATAAAGAATAGGAAGAGACAAACATGATACAGAGAGCAGAAAAATTACACCTCGTTGGGGGAACTTGAGGTCTAGGTTTGCTAATGTTGTTGTGATGTTGTGTAGATAGGAGCTATTACAGCATGTTTGTATATTCATCAGAATTATCCAAATAGACTAAGAGAAATGGATGTTGTAGGAAACACAGAGAACAGAATCCAGTGCACACAGAGAGAGGTTAGCCAGCTCCAGGATTTTGTCCTCTCTAGCACCCCAGAGTCAATCTAGCTCTTCAAAGCCCGAAAGACATCTTTCAGGGTAAAAGCACTTTATAAGGGACTTTAACACACATTATCTCATTTTATCCTCACCACTATACATGAATTGGTAGGCATTAGCATCAAATGCATAAAAAATAAGAAAATGGGGTGGGGAAGGGGGAAAGGGAAGGGAGCTGGGCATCTCAGTCAGTTAAGCATCCAACTCTTGATTTCAGCTCAGATCATCATCTCAGGGGTGGTGAGACTGAGCCCCATGCTGGGCTCCACAGTCTCCCTCTGTCCCTCTGAACCACCACCACTCTTGCACAGACACAATCTCTCTCTCTTTCTCTCTCTCTCTCTGTCTCAAAATAAATAAACCTTTGAAGTGCCTGGGTGGCTCAGATAGTTAAGCATCTCCCTTCCCCACTCAGGTCATAATCCCAGAATCCTGGGTTTGAGCCCGGAGTCAGGCTCCCTGTTTTCCCTCTCCCTGTGCGCTTCCCCCTGCCCTCATAGGTGCATGATCTTTCTCTCTCTCTCTCTCTCTGTCTCTAATAAACAATCCTTTAAAAATAAATAAATAAATCTTTTTTTTTAAATAAAAAGATAAGAAAGGTAAAATGCAAAAAGCTTGGGGCACCTGGGTGGCTCAGTGGGTTAAAGCTTCTGCCTTCGGCTCAGGTCATGATCCCACAGTCCTGAGATCGAGTCCTGCATGGGGCTCTCTGCTCAGCAGGGAGCCTGTTTCCTCCTCTCTCTCTACTTGCTTCTCTGCCTACTTGTGATCCCTGTCCAATAAGTAAATAAAATCTTTTTTAAAAAATTTCAAAAAGCTTAAGTGAATTTCATAGTTTTGATGATTAGCAAAGAATAGCATTTAGAGTTAAAACTTTGCCTTCTGATTTCAAGTCCAGTTTTAGACTGCTGCTCCTGAGAAAACACAAGAGGTTGAACAGAGGCCATAAAGAGTAGGGTAGGCAGGGGGTGATTGCACCAGGATGGAGCATCAGTGGAAGAATTGGAGCTCTTATTTAGGCCCCCCAAGGCTGTTTAATAGACAAGCAATAGGCAAAAATGAAATAGAGTGCCATCTAACCTAATAGAGGTAGTCCATCTAACTTATATATCATTCTAAAGTGTGGCGCACCTGGATGGCTCAGTCATTAAGTGGCTGCCTTCGGTTCGGGTCATGATCCCAGAGTCCTGGGATTGAGCCCTGCATCAGGCTCTCTGCTCAGTGGGAAGCCTGCTTCTTCCTCTCCTATTCCCTCTGCTTGTGTTCTCTCTCTGCTCAGAGAGTCTGTCAAATAAATAAATAAAATCTTTAAAGAAAATTCAAGTGTTTGGTAGCAAAACAGATGCTGGGATACTTTAGATCAGAACAAAAATAGTCAAAGCTGGCAATAGTAGGAAACATTCAGGAGAATTCCTGAGCCCCTATAAAAATGCTTTGGGCATTTTTATAGAGCCACACTTAGGCTATATAGATAAATGGCAGAGACACCGCAGGTTCAGTTCCAGACCACCGCAATAAAGTTAATACCACAATAAAGCAAGTCAAATGAATTTTTTCATTTTCCAGTGTACATGAAACTTATATTTACATTATACTGTAATTGTATAATAGCATTGTATCTTAAAAAAGAGGTACATATCTCAACTAAAAATAAGTTATTGCTAAAAAATGTAAACCATCATCTGAGCTTTCAGCAAGTCACAATATTTTTGCTGGTGGAGGGTCTTGCCTCAATGTTGATGGGTTTTGACTGATTAAGGAGTGGTGGCTGAAGTTGCGGTGCCTGTGGCAATTTCTTAAAATAAGACAATGAAATTTGCACATTAATTGACTCTTCACTGATTTCTCCATAGTGTGTGATGCTCTTTGATAGCATATACCCACAGTAGGACTTCTTTCAAAACTGGTCAGTCCTTTCAAACCCTGCCACTGCTTTATCCACAAAGTTTATGTCATATTCTAAATCCTTTGTTGTCATTTCAACATCTTCACAGCATCTTCACCAAAAGTAGATTCCATCTCAAGAAACCACTTTCTTTGCTCATCCCTTAGAAGCAAGTCCTCATCTATTCAAGTTTTATCATGGGATTGCAACAATTCAGTTGCATCTTTAGGCTCCGCTTCTAATTCCAGTTCTCTTGCTTTTCCCACCACATCTACATTTACTTCCTCCACTGAAGTCTTGAAACTCCTCGAAGTCATCCATGAGGGTTGGAATCTACTTCTCCCAAATTCCTGTTCATGTTGGGGGTATAGTTCAGGGTTAGAACATTTGAGTGCAAACCCCTTTTCGTGTTGATATTTTGACCTCTTCCCATGAAATACAAATGTTCTTAATAGTATCTAGAATGGTGACTCCTCTGTGAAAGATACCCAATTGATTTTGTACAGATCCATCAGAGGAATCATTATCTATGACAGCTCTAGCCTTACGAAATGAATTTTTTCAATAATAAGATGCGAAAGTCAAAATTATTCCTTGATCCATAGCTGCAGAATGGATGTGGTGGGGAGTAGGTATGAAAACAACATTACTCTCATTGTTTATGTCCAGCATAATTCTTGGGTGACCAGGTACACTATCAACAAGTGATAATATTTTGAAAGGAATCTTTTTTCCCCCCTGAAGAGTAGGTCTGAACAGTGGGCTCAAAATACTCAGTAAATCATGTGCAGATAAGCTGTCACCCGGGCTTTGTTGTTCCATTTATTAGCATAATTCTTAAGGGACCTAGGATTTTCATAATGGTAAATGAGCATTGGCTTCAAGTGAAAGTCACTAGCTGCATTAGCCCTAACAAGAGAGTCACCCTGTCCTTTGAAGATTTGAAGCCGGGCGTTGATTTTTTTCTCTGTAGCTATATAAGTCCTATGTGGCGTCTTCCTTCAACAGAAGACCGTTTCATCTACATTGGAAATCTGTTGTTTATTATAGCCACCTTCCTTAATTATCTTAGCCAGATCTTCTGGAAAACTTGCTGCAGCTTCTACATCAGTACTTGCTGCTTCATCTTGCACTTTTATGCTGCGGAGGTGGCTTCTTTCCTTAAACCCATGAACCAGTCTCTGCTATCTTCAGGCTTTTCTTCTGCAGCCTCCTTAACTCTCAACTGAGGGGAGTAAGGGCCTTGCTCTGGCTTAGGCTTTGATTTAAGGGAATGTTGTGGCTGGTTTGATCTTCTATCCAGATCACTAAAACTTTCTCTCTATCAGCAATAAGGCTGTTTCACTTTCTTATCTTCATTTAGTCACTGGAGTAGCACTTGTAATTTCCTTTAAAAATGTTTTCTTTTATTCATAACTTTGCTAACTTCTGGTGCAAGAGGCCTGGTTTTTAGCCTATCTCCACATTTGTTATAACTTCCCCACTAAGTTTATTCATTTCTAGCTTTTGATTTAAAGTGAGAGATGCGTAACTCTTCCTTCTACTTGTACACTTACAGGCCATTGTAGGGTTATTCTTTGGGTTAATTTCAATATTGTTGTCTCAGGGAATAGGAAGGCCTGAAGAGAGGGAAAGAGATGTGGGCATAGTCAGCATTTCTGTGGAGCACTTAGAACACACTCATTTATTGATTAAGTTTGCTGTCTTATAAGAGTGCAGTTCATGGCACTCCAAAATAATTATAACAGTAACCTTAAAGATCACCATTACAAATATAATAATAATGAAAAAGTTTAAAATACTGCAAGAATTTCTAAAATGGGGCAGAGAAACCTGAAGTGAGCAAATATGTATGGAAAAATGGCGCTGATAGTCTTGCTCAATGCAAGGTTCCCACAAACCTTCAATTTGTAAAAAAACACATACCTGGGAATGCAATAAGCAAAGCACAATGAAATGTTGTATGCCTGTAGTTTGGAAGAGAATCATTAAGGATTCTGAGTTAGCAGGGGGGTAGCATGTTAGAAGTCAAAGATAACAGTAAGGTTTCTGTGTAGGGGAGACCACATGGATGCACTCAGCAATACTAAGAGGATGGGATGGGGGTGGGGGTTGTTATTGAGGTAGATGACTAATTCCTCTTGATATATGATGATGTTTAGGATGAGGGGAGACTCCCCTCCAGATCTAAGGGGACCTAGTAGATTAGTTTAATGAAGAGGTAGAACTGGTGTCATGGTGTCATTTCAAGGAAAAAAAGAGAACTAGTGTCATTTCTCTAAGTTCTTTAGTCAGGGGAAGGATGGAAAAGAGAAGTCTTAAGTAGATCCTTGGGATCAGGAAGGAACAGGTCTTTTATTTTTTCTTGAATTCCTTGATCCTATTCCTTGATAGGATCAAGGAATAGGATCATTCCTTGGTCCTATTTCTATTGTTCAAGGAATTAGGATCCTATCCTAATTCCTTGAACAATACAACTTTCCTGACTTGTTAAAGGTTTTTCATGGTTTTTATCCCAAATATCCTTTTTGCAAAAAACAATTTTTGCTTTGTCCATTGTGGGAACATTAGTAGCATTAGTTCTCTCTTCGCATTACACAGCCTTCCTATACATAAAAAGCTGATCAGTACTACCAATCTCTCTCTCCCTCTCCCTTTATCCCCATCACCACCTCTTTCTCTCTCCTCTTCTCATTCCTGTTCTCTCTCTCTCTGTCTCTGACTCTGCCTTTCTATCTCTCTCTCTCTCTCTCCCTCCCTTCCTCCTGCAAGCATGCTCTAGAATGTGAATCTCAGTCCTGTAATTTTTGTTTATAAACTCTGTCTTCCTCATGAAAGGAGGATCAGTCTTCAAGGATGTATGGTGAAAGGAGACAGTAAAAACATTTCAAGATCTCATGAAAGACCAAAGCCAGCCTAATATAGACAAGAAACAACTGGGAGGCAGTTGAACTGTGCAAGCTAGAAGTCTCTAGCTATGGCTGGAGTTCCACTGGTTCTCCAGTCTTCAGGACCCTGGGCAGGATGTATGAGGTATGACCAAGAGTAAAGATCCAAAGTCAATGGAATATATGTGCCAATAAGTTTTCTTTAATTCAGGTTGTTCACTGACCATTTAAATATTTTCTCTCTCCTAGATCTGGTCTCTGCTCCCCAAATGTAACTGAAGCCCCCCTTCTCTTGAATAGGAAGAAACTTCCAATCATATAGACAAGACAATATCTACCTTTTAACACTCTATTTTGCTATTGCATGCATCTTAGTTTCTTCTAGTTTAGATTTTATGCAGTTTATATTCATTGTCTTAACTGGTTCAGAACTGAATTAATTGTTTTCCATTCAAACCCCTATGCTCTGGTCTAAGTTTTTCCTAGATTATGAGTTACATACAGGCAGAGTATTCTTTCTTTCTGTGATTTGCCACAAAGGAGGATTCGCCCCAAAACGCTGGGTGGATGAATGGATGGATAGATTAGTGGATGAATGGATGAATTACTCCCCCTTTATTCTCCATTCTACATCTATTAATGTCTTACCTCAAATTATCCCTTTTTTATGAAGCCATTCTTTAGTTCTTCCTGCAGATATCCACCCCCTATATTTGAACCCTTAAGGATTTTTTGTCCTGAGATGCTTACTTTATCCCATCTTATATTTTTGTTTTGCCATCTTGTATCTTGTGTTTGTCTTTATCTTCCATAGAGAGGCATTATGTCTTATTCATTTTTACTTCCTGTTGAACTTAACACAGGGTTTACATGCATTATATAATCAATAAATATTTTGAGTATAATTTAGCCTAGAGTAATTTCATTTTCATAATATCCTTGTAAGATAAACAGAACTCACTTTACTGGTTAAGAAACTGAGGCTTAGATAAGTTAATGACAATCATCCACTGACCATGGTTGCCCAAATGGGCAAAGAGCTGGCTAGGAGGAGAGCTCAGGGGTGGGAAAGGAGAACCAGCTTTCACCAGCACCAGTTCCTGACTGAGTATGCATTTAACAGATCCACTTTCAAACAACCTTTAAAAGGAACATGCTGGGTCATAAAAGCCAAACCTGCATGTACAAAAAGATATTTTCCTGCTTTGATCTTTCCTTCAGTAAGGCATATGTTATATTTTCCTTTTAACCGTATACATCCATCACCATACACCATCTTACCCATATGTCTTATGTGTCTACAATCTGTTCTTATGTTTAATGTCACCTAGTCAAGGGCCTGTTGCCTTATGATCACACAATTGTTGTAGCTCTTCAATTGCTCTTTCTTCCATATGGGTTCCTCCACCTTTCAGTCAATTCTCCACTACAATGCTAGTAAATCTTTCAAAGCTACCATTGTTTACATACTTGCCAACAAGACACTACAATATTTTTTAATGGCTGTGTCTTATTTCAGAATAAGGGCAAACTCTTTGGCTTGAAATTCTATCTCCTTGCAGTCTTCTCACCAACCTCATTTCCAACCTTTGCTCATACTCCTTAAAGGAGCCTTCTATTCAAGCAAAGATTTCCCACATATGACAAAAGTTCGCTTCCCTCTCAGTCACATCATTTCTCCTACTTATACTTAAAATGTTTTCTTTCTTCACCTTTTATCTAAATGCTATACTATCTTCAAAGCACAGCTCAAAGACGATCTCCACTCTGAAGTTTTACTATATACACCATCCTTTGGTAATCATGCTTTCCTCTGAATTCCCTTAGCACTTTCCATATGCTACTTGACTATCTTTTAAGGTACATATACTCACAGACCCCAAATAAATCTTTAACTCATCCCAAATGGAAGCTCTGTACCCATTAAACAAGAACTCCCCATTCCTCTCTCCTCTCAGACACTGTGTTTTTTTTAAATCTCCTCTTGTGACTACAATGTGCACTATGGCTGAGAAACTGAATTTATAGTTTAGTACACCCATCCTCAGCTCTAACCCCATGTTACTACTGAGTCTTAGGAATCATTGTTGACTGCACTGTGCCAAAGGTGGTGGCATTCTATGGTATTTTTGGTAGAAATCTTTCCTGAAATTTTCAGTGGGGCAGTTTTCTGAATGTGTAGCATCTTTTTGCTCAAATTTCTGCTGTTAGCCAAATCTGCTTATCTCTCATTCTTGGAATTCATAGCAGTGAGGGACTCAATTTTCCAATTCAGTTTCTGGGTCTTGTCCCTTATTTTTCAGTTTGGTACCCAATCTGTATAGGTTTGATTTTTTTTTTTTTTTTAGCTATGGAATGACCTGGATTTGCGTCTTTGTAGCAACCTTCTTCAGTGCATTCCTGCCTGATGAGGTGGATAAAGCTTTTTCTTTGTGGTGGTCATTCTATATCATTCATCACCTCCAGGGAGTCAAGTGGCCATTATGAACTTAAAGAAACATGTGGAGCTGAGCATTTTAGAAGACACCATATTGCTGATAGTGGGAAAAGTGATAAACAAATCTTAAGCTTTCTATTTCAGAATAATGATCTGATCCTTACTTTTTTTAGCTACTAAAATATGTAGGATGCAGATTTTATTCAATGCTCTTCTACCACAATAGAAAACTTGAAGAAGATGAGGAGAAACACAGAAGAGTGAAATGACATTTAAATTTTTATAAGTATAATGCTGAAATTACAAGCCTACTTTCACTTATGTTTGAATTAAGGCAACAACATATGTGAATGAAAATAGAATAGAGAACAAAAAGGAGAGCTGAGTAAGGTGCAGTTATTTAGACTTTTTATCATTTGCTTACTTCTTGAGTATTTGCTATCATACTAGTTACTGAGAGGGGTTCAAAAATGAAAACGCATGGTCCTACCTTCTAAAAGCTTATGATCCAGTTCGGGGGGACAAATAAGCAGTTTACAAAGTAAAATTAAATACAAACAAGAGTGGTATGAGGAGGGTATACTCAGAGCAGAAAGAAAAAGGAAGATTCACTCTAATTGTATAAAACCAGAAGACACTTGGTAGAAAAAACAAAATTTGACTAATGTCTCTGATGGCAGATAAGATTAAAATATGTCAGTGTTATAGGAAGTTCTGTCCTCTGATTAGACTAGTTTTAACCAAAGGATAGAGTCTGGTGGGACACAGTTGCCAGGGTGAAATAGCCAGGAAGAAGTGCAGATTAGGCATTTTTCTTACTTAACTATTAGGAACCATTATTGTTTCTGTCCAGATGAATGTCATAATTAGAGTTGTCTTTCAGGTAGATGAGTTTAACCACAATGTGTTGGTTGATTGGAATGGGAAAGGTTATAGGCAGGGATAATACGACACTAGACTTACCTTTTAAAGTTTACATCTTTAGAGGCGCCTGGGTGGCTCAGTGGGTTAAAGCCTCTGCCTTTGGCTCAGGTCATGATCCCAGGGTCCTAGGATAGAGCCCCACAACCGGGCTCTCTGCTCAGCAGGGAGCCTGCTTCCCCTCCCTTTTCTCTCTGCCTACTTGTGATCTCTGTCTGTCAAAAAAAAAAAAAAAAAAAAAATCTTTAAAGTTTACATCTTTAGAGTATCTGGGTACCTCAGTGGGTTTGCTTCCAGCTCTTGATTTCAATTCAGGTCATGATCTCAGATACGTGACATCAATCTCTGCATCAGGCTCTGTGCTCAACTTGCAGTCTCTCTCTCTCTCTTCCTTATGAATAAATAAATCTTAAAAAAAAAAAAAAAGTTTACATCCTTATTCTTACATGAGTGGCAGCTTGATAGAGTGGAAAAAAAATCACTGGACCTGAAGTCTGAAAGCATTTTCTGGCTGTGTCTCTTACTAACTGTGACCTTGGCATATTACTTAATATGTGTACTCTCTGTTTCTTTTTCTGCTACGTGGAATTAATAGCTGTCTTATAGAATTGTTGTGGCCAATAAGAGAAGCCTCAGAACACAATGCCTTGCACAAAGTAAGCGCTCATTGAATGTTTGTTTCTCTCCTTTTCTACCTAATCCAGATTTTAAAGGTGTTTATTTCTATGACTATACAGATTAGTCAGTCAACACCCACACAGTTCATTTCAGTATTTTACTTTTTTTTTTTTTTAAGATTTTTATTTATTTGACAGACAGAGATCACAAGTAGGCAGAGAAGCAGTCAGAGAGAGAAGAGGAAGCAGGCTCCTTGCACAGCAGAGAGCCCGATGTGTGGCTCGATCCCAGGACCCTGGGATCATGACCCGAGCTGAAGGCAGAGGCTTTAACCCATTGAGCCTCCCAGGTGCCCCTCATTTCAGTATTTTAGATGATGCCAAACTCTGTGACATAGAAGGCAAAATTATAACACAATTGCATTTGGAAGAACAAATTTACAATCAAGAAATTAATAGGTATGTTGGGTTCTTAAGACAGTCTGAGTTTGGGGTACCTGGGTGGCTCAGTCAGTTAAGTGTCTGCCTTTGGCTCAGGTCATAATCCCAGGGTCCTGAGATGAAAACCTGCCTCAGCTCCCTGTTCAGCAGGGAGTTTGCTTCTCCCTCTCCCTGTCTGTATCCCTCTCACTGTGTCCCTTTTCCCTGCTTGTGCTCTGTCTCTTGCTTTCTCTCTCTCTCAAATAAATAAAATCTTTTCTTAAAAGAAGTCTGAGTTTATTCAATATTAATTTAGCTGATATTAATTGACCCCTGCATGGGTATATGACAGTACAAGCAAGCAGATGAAAAAGTAGGAACAATTTAGTCCTGCTCTGGAGAAGTTCAAAGTCAAGTATCAGAAATAGATACATACACAGATAATTAAAAAGGTTTATTATAGGTTCTCCAGGAGAAACTTATACAAAATGTTATGGGAACACAGCAGAATACATAACTAGCTGAATTTGCAGAGTAATGGAAAGCTTTCCAAAGAAGAAATCCTTTTAGATGAGTCTTGGAGTGTAGTAGTTCATCTGCTACCCAGGTGGAGGAAGAACATATCAGACAGAGGAAGTAGTATATAAAAATATAACGAAGAGGAAGATTGCATTTGGCTACATGTAACTAAAAATAAAAATAACAGAGATTTAAACAAAGGTGGGATTTATATTTCCCACATTCTAGGAAATCTAATAGTAAGTAGTTGCTGGCGTTAATTTAGTGACTCAAGGATGTCAAGTCATAGGCCTTTGAGTGTTTTGACCTATATTCAAAAGGAAGCTGGAAAATAAAATTTTATTTATTTATTTATTTATTTATTTATCCTCTTGAAGCTGGGCACAAAATTGCCTCATCAAAATAATAATTCTGTTAAAAAAAAACAAACTGAATAATATATTTGGTATAGGTAACCAATAATCTCAGATATAGCATTTTTGGGGGGTTGTAGTGTAGCTGGAAGGTGAAATTTCAGAGGACTGATAAAGGAGGTTGGAAATCCAAGCAGAACTGAGCTAAGGGAAGATTAAAAGTTTATTTGTGCAATTTTTTCATGGAAAAATCGTTTCAAAGATCCATGATGGATTGTCAGGTAACAGGGATGGCCTGGTTACAGCCACAGTAGTAAGAAAGGAAAATTCTTTATTTCCAACTCATTTGTCCAACTGATCAGATACCTCCCAAGTCTTAGAAATGTAAGGGGCAGGGTTCTAGCAGGAAAAAGTGGTTGTTTTGCAAGGCTACACAGGACCTGTTTTTATTCCATACCTTTTTAATGATAAAAGTCCCCACTGCCAACCATGTTTTTTTTTTTTTTTTTTTTCCTTTTGCCCCTCTATTCCTTTCTTCTTTTTTGCCTTGGCTTTATAACAGTGTGTGGCCCAGTAACTCCATTTCTTCTCTCTCTTGATGAGTTTTCACCAGATTCTGTACCCCTGAATGAAAGCCAAACACGGTCATTTTTAGGCTTCAGGATTTCTGAGACTTAATTTTGTTTTTATATTTGGCAAGTTTCCATCATTCTTTTGTGATTCCTCTTCCTCTCATCTTGGGGGTTTTCAGCAGCTCTAAAATGCTCCCCAGCTCCCTCTTAATTCCTTCCTTTCCTGGGCACTCTCATCCTCTCTTGCATATGCAAAGGTCTGGGAAATGTTTAGTGACCTGGAGAATCAAAAGCCTTCTAATATCTGACTAAAGCCTTCCTACTACCAAATTAAAATCATATCCAAATTGTTGATATAAGAAATAAGATGTTGGTGATTCTTTTTCTTTTTCTCATCTCAAGAGTAATAGCTGTTTATTTTTTAAAACTTGAAAAAAAAATCAAACGAAAAAGAAGTACAACCCATCCATAATCCCACCATTCCAAAATTTCCATCATTAACACTTTTTAAAAGATTTTATTTATTTATTTGACACAGAGAGAGCACAAGCATGGGGAGCAGCAGAGACAGAGGAAGAAGCAGTCTCTCTGCTGAACAGGGAGCCAAATGTGGGACTCAATCCCAGGCCCTGGGATCATGACCTGAGCCAAAGGCAGATTCGTAACCAACTGAGCCACTCAGGTGCCCCTACCATTGCCATTTTGGCGTATTTTCTTTCCTTTCAGTCTTTTTAAATAATATAACTTTATGATCATTTCTGGATTTTAAAGCTTTAGACATTGGAAATGTGTCCCACAATGGAAGACAAGGACTAAGAACTCATGAACTCTTCCCTCAATACACACATATATTTCCCTTCCTCTTGGAGTTTTACAACAATTTTTACTAAAGCATTACTCAAAATGATATTCACAATGTGAATGTACTTAAAAAAAAAGATTTTATTAATTTATTTATCAGAGAGAAAGAAAGAGCACAAGCAGGGGGAGCAGCAGCTCCTTCCTTCCCAGAGGAGGAAGGAGCCTGATGGGACTGGGTCCCAGGACCCTGAGATTATGCCCTGAGTGGAAGGCAGATGCTTAACAAACTGAGACACCCAGGTGTCCCAATGTGAATGTACTTAAAGCCACTACACTGTATACTTTTAAAATGGTTAAAATGGTAAACTTTATTATGCATATTTTACCACAAGTTTTTTTTTAAAACCTCAAGCTGTAGAAAATAAATGATATCAACATTACTACAGTCATTTATTTAGTATAGAAAAAGTACGTTTCATTTCTACTACAATTTTTATTTTTACAAGATTCAGTAACTGCCTGTTTCCCCCCTCTATTTGCTTAGTTTTTATGGAAATGATCCCAACCTTTCAACAGAACTATAAAATCTAAATCAGGTCAGCCAAATACACCAGCTCTTTTTTTTTTTTTTTGGATACAGTATTCATTTTGAGGTCCTCTATAATCCTATTCTTATCTGAACTAGAAGCTTTCATCTTGAACCTAGATTATTTCCATCCTGGACAGTTCTTTTGGCTCTTTCCTATCTTGGATCTCTTGTTTCCTGAACCCCAATCTTTTGATTTCTTGCTTTATTGCCTCTGATGAAACACATACTTGAGCAACTTCCTGAAAAACTCTGTGTGGAAAGTAAATGTTTTGTGCTCATGGATGACTGAAAATGTCTTTATTATAAATTATCCTCATCTGATTGGTAGTTTGCCCAGGTATAGAACTCTACATTGCAAAATAATTTTTCCTCAGAATTTTGAAGGCTTTGCTCCACTGTTTTTTTAGTTTCCAGGATTGTTGTTGACATATCTGCCATTCTGATCCTTAAAACTCTGTATGTGATCTGCTTGATTTGTGTGGGGTTTTTTCCCTTAAAGATTATCTCCTTATGCCTGGGGATTTGAAATTCTACAATATGACTTGTGGATATTTTTTCATTTGGTGTCCCAGTTACTTATCCTTTTTATGCTCTTTATGTAGAACAAATAGGATGCCAAAATCTAATGGCAAGAAGTTTCTCTTAGACCAATCAATTTTGCCAAAGGAGTATCCTCCATTCTCTTTCTTAGGGGATAAAAGCCTAACTACTAGCCTATTACATAGCTGTATGCATATTTTTTATTTATACATATATATTTCACAAATGAGATCAGACTACACATTTTCTAAAATTTGTTTTTCATCTAATAATGTATCTAAAACTTCCTATGTCTGTATGCATAGGAATATATAAGAATGTAAAAAGGATGCCTAAAATTTCATATAATAGATGAGCCATAATTTACTCAAATAGCTTCTAGTTGGTGGGCTTCAGGGGTTTTTTTTAAATAACAACATTGCAATTATGTCTATATATTCCTGTACTTGAGCAAGAATATCTGTACAATAAATTTCTAGAAGTAGAATGGTTGGAGCAAAAAAATGTGCATATTTAAAATTTTTTAATTTTTTAAAAAGATTTTATTTATTTATTTGACAGACAGAGAACACAAGTAGGCAGAGAGGCAGGCAGAGAGAGAGAGGAAGGGAAGCAGGATCCCTGCTGAGCAGAAAGCCCGATGCAGGGCTCGATCCCAGGACCCTGGGATCATGACCTGAGCTGAAGGCAGAGGCTTTAACCCACTGAGCCACCCAGGCGCCCCCATATTTAAATTTTTTTTTTATCAACATTGCTAAATTACACTCCCAAAAAGGTTGTAAAAATTCATGCTACCTCCAATGTTGTGTAAGAGTGCCCACTTTCTTATAGGTTTGAGAATTCTGGATATTGTCAAAATTTTTTAACTTTGCCATTTTGACAAAATTTTTAAAAATATATTTAGTTCTCTTGAGGCTTGAGATCTGAGGAAGGTGGTGGAGTAGAAGGATCCTGGGCTCACCTCATCCCACAGATTCAACTGGATAACACCCATATCAGTGGAAATAAACAAGAAAATGATTGGCAGAACAGACTCTCCATAGCTAAATGTAGAGAAGAGGCCACATGGAAGAAGGTAGACTCTGGAGCCAAATGTACCCATGGGACTGTCTGAGGTGCCCAGCATGGGCACCCCAGGCACAGGGGGCCTACCCTGGGAAAAGGAATCCCAATAACATTTGGCTTTGAAGGCTAGAGGGTCCAGGCTTCACAAGTTTCTAAATCAGTGGGCCTTAACATCTGGAACTTTAAAAATCAGTGAGCTAGGCTCTAGAAGAGCAGGCAGGGCAAGAGAAACGAGTCTTTGCCCTTATAGAGACAGCACAACAAACAGCCCCATGGAGATACAGCATAGAAGCAACAGTTTGAAAAATGCCTGGGTTACATGAGAGGGAGATTTGTTTACTAATCTCAGAGTGTGCACTGAAGGACCAAAGAATTTAAGGAGACTTCTCCAAAAATAAAAGAACTGGTGGGCACCATTTTTCTCTCCAGTTATGCAGCCTAAACATACAGACAGATGCAGGAACCAGTGCAACACCACCACTCTCTACCTAGCTTGCAAACAGTGCATCCTGACCCCACACACTTCTGCAGATCTACTGCCTCCAACCCAGCCAACACTGGCAGGAGTTTTACAAGGAGGCTGCAGCTTCCCTTCCACAGCTGACCTTGCTTATATTGTGCATGCTGCCACCACATTTTCCTGAAGAACTGACCACTCCCATATGTTGGCTGAAGCTAATCCAAAGCAGTGCCACAAGCCTGACCGTGTGCAAGCAGCCCTGACAAGGGCAAGCACCACTTCAAAGTTAGTCTGGCCCCAGGGAGAAGGGAAGATAACCATATGTACCAGTCCAACTGTGGCCCCAGCAATACACTAGGGGTAAACATCAGGTCTGACTGCACACCTGATCACCCAAAAAAGCTTCTCAAGGGACAACACAGGGAAAGTACCCTACAGTTCAGTGCTATCACAAATGATACTCAACTCAAGCCACGGTAGCCCCAGACTGGCCCATTAGCAACACCAGGATCAAACCCTGCCCATAACAGACAAAGAGAACCATTTCAAACATGACAGAAAACAAACATGGCTCAGCCACAACAAAACAATGCACACAACAGACATAGGAGACATCTCTGAAGTGCCAGGTTCTGCTAAACAGGGACCATTGTACTGTAGGGCACTAAAGTCATAAAGCCACTACTTCCATGAGCAGGAGATATAGCTGACTTTCTTAACACTTAGAAACAGACATAGGGAGTTAGACAAAATGAGGAGACAGAGGACTATGTCCCAAAAGACAGACCAGAACAAAATGACAGCAAGAGAGCTAAATGAAATGGAGATAAGCAATATGCCTGATGGAGTATTTAAAATAATGGTAATAAAGATATTCACTGGACTTGAGAAAGGGTAGAAGACCTCACCAAGACCCTCAACAAAGACATAGAAAACATAAAAAGGAACTGATCAGAAATAAACTCAATAACTAAAATTAAAAATACACTAGAGGGAACAAATGCTAGACTACAGGAAGAAAAAGAATGGATCAGTGGCCTGGATGACAGAGTAATGGAAAGCAAGCAAGCAAGCTGAACAGGAGAGAGAAAAATGAACAACAACAAAAAGAAAGAAAGAAAGAAAATAGATTAAGAGAATTCGGGAGCACCATCAAGTATAATAACATTCAGATTATAGGGTCCTGGAAGGAGAAGAGAGAAAAAGTGGAGGAGAAAATTTATTCAAACAAATAATAGCTAAAAACTCCCCAAATCTGGAGAAGAAAACAGAAACCCAGATCCAGGAGGCAGAGAGCCAACAACAAAATCAACCCAGAGAGGTCCACATGAGGACACATAATAACTAAAATGGCAAAAAGTAGTGATAAAGAGAGAATTTTAAAAGCAGAAAGGAAAAAAAAAAGTTACATACAAAGGAAATCCCAAAAAGATATCTGCTGATTTTTCAGCAGAAACTCTGAAGGCCAGAAGAGGGTGCCATGACATATTCAGAGTGCTGGGGGGAAAAAAAAAAAAAAAGCCTGTAAACAAGAATACTCTACACAGCAAGACCATTCAGATGAGAAGGAGAGATGAAGACTTTCCTAGACAAATAAAAGTTAAAGGAATTCATAACCATAAACCAGACTTAAAAGGGACTCCATGAGTGAAAAGGAAAGATCATAAACAGAAGTAAGAAAAGTAGGAAGTGTAAACTAGTAAAATAAAATATATCTACAAAAGTCAGTCAAGGAATTCACAAAATAAAAGGATATATAATATGATACCATAAAACTAAATCATGGGAAGGAAGGGAGTAAAAATTTAGTGATTTTAGAAGGGGTTCAAACTTAAGTGACAATCAACTTAATATAGATAGCTATATGCAGAAGATGTTAAATATAACCTAATGCTAACCATAAATCAAAAACCAGTATGGGGCACCTGGGTGGCTCAGTCGGCTAAGCGTCTACCTTCAGCTCAGGTCATGATCCCAGAGTCCTAAGATCGAACCCCGCATCAGGCTCCCAGCTCAGCGGGAGCCTGCTTCTCCCTGTCCCTCTGCCTGCCACTCTGCCTACTTGTGGACTCACTTGAGTTCTCTCTCTAAAAAAAAAAATAAAATCTTTAGGGAAAAAAAAACAGTAATAGGCAAAAAATAAAGAGAAAGGAATCCAAGCACATCACTAGTGAAAGCCAACAATGTGAGAAGAGAGCAAAAGAAGAAAGGAACAGAGAAGAACTACAAAACAACCATAAAACGAGTCACAAAATAGCAATAAGAACATATAAGCACATACCTATCAATAGCTACTTTGAATGCAAATGGACTAACTGCTATAATTCAAGACATGGGGTGACAGGATGTATAAAAAAACAAGACCCATCTACATGATGCCTACAGGAGACTCATTTCAGACCTAAAGAAGGACACATACATATTGAAAGTGAAGGGATAGAAAAGCATTTATGAAGCAAATGGAAGTTAAATGAAAGCCAGGGTAGCAATACTTTTATTAGACAAAATAGACTTTAAAACAACCCTGTAACAAGAGACAAAGAAGAATAATCATAAAGGGAACCATCCAACAAGACGAAACAACAATTGCAAATAACAGGGAGCACTCAGATACATAAAGCAGCTAGTAACAAACAAAATAAGTAATTCATAGTAATACAATAATATTAGGGGACTTTAACACTACAGTTAGGTCAAAGGATAGATCATCCAACAAAAAATCAACAAGAAAACAGTGGCTTTGAATGACACATCAAATCAGATTGCTCTAACAGATATATTCAGAACAACCATCCTAAAACAGAAAAATACACATTCAAGTGCACATGGAATATTCTCCAGAATAGGTTATATGTTAGGCCACAAAATCATTTTCCAGAAATTCAAGAAGGCTGAAGTTATACCATGCATCTTTTCTGACCCCAACACTGAAACTAGAAATCAACCATAAGAAAAATCTGGAAAGAACACAAATAAATGGAGGTTAAATAACATACTACTAAACAATGAATTGGTCTACCAAGAAATCAAAGAGGAAATTAAAAAACCCATGGAGACAATTAAAAATGAAAATATAATGGTCCAAAATCCATGAGACACAGCAAAAGGGAAGTTTACAACAATATAATCCTACTTCAAGAAACAAGAAAAATATTAAATAAACAAGCTACTTTTAAACCTAAAGGAACTAGAAAAGAAGAACAAACATAACCCAAAACCAGTAAAAGGAAGGAAATAATAAAGATTAGAGCAGAAATAAATGAAATAGACACACACACACACACACACACACACACACACCAAAAACAAAAATTAAAAAAACAATAGAACACATCAGTTGACACCAGGAGCTGTTTCTTTGAAAAGATCAACAAGAATGATAAACCTTTAGCCAAATCCAACAAAAAAGAAAGATGACTCAAGGGCACCTTGGTGGCTCAGTCCTTAAGTGGCTGCCTTTGGCTCAGGTCGTGATCTCAGGGTCCTGGGATCAGAGCCCACATTGGGTTCCCTGCTTGGTAGGAAGCCTGCTTCTCCCTCTCCTGCTACATCTTGCTTGTGTTCCCTCTCTCTGTGTATCTCCCTCTATCAAATAAATAAATAAAATCTTAAAAAAAAAAAAAAAAGAAAGATGACTCAAATAAAATCAGAAATGAAAGAGGAGAAACAACTGACACCACAGAAATACAAAGAATTATAAGAGAATATTATGAAAAATTATATGCCAACAAAGTGAACAACCGCAGAGAAATGAATAAATTCCTTAAACAGAAATAGACATTTTGAACAAACCAATTTCTAGCCATCATTGAATCAGTGATCAAAGAGTCTCCCAACAAAGTCCAGGATAAGATGGCTTCATAAATGAATTATACTAAACATATAAAGAAGAGTTAATACCTGTTCTTCCCAGACCATTCCAAAAAATAGAGGAGGAATAAAAGCTTCCCAATTCATTCTACGAGGCCAGTATTACCCTGATACCAGAACCATATAAAAACACTACAAAAAAAGAGAACTATGGGCCAATATCTCTGATGAAAATAAGTGCACAAATCCTCAACAAAATATTAGCAAACCAAATCCAACAATACATTGAAAGAATTAATTACAATCAAGTGATTTATTCCCAGGATGCAAGGGCGGTTCAATTTTAGCAAATCAATTAACTTACTATATAACATCAATAAGGGAAATTATATGATCATTTCTCTTTTTTTATCATTTCAATAGATGCATAAAAAGCATTTGACAAAATACAACATCCTTTTATGATAAAAACCCTCAACAAAAGTAGGTATAGAGAAAACATACCTCAACATACTAAAGTCCATATATGAAAAACAGACAGCTAACTTCATACTCAATGGTGAAAGACTGAGAGCTTTTCCCCTAAAGTCAGGAATAAGACAAGAATGACACCCCTCTTATTCAACAACACAGTACTGGAAGTCCTAGCCACAGTAATCAGACAAAAAAATGGAATAAAAGGCATCCAAATTAGTAAGGAAGAAGTAAAACTTTCAGTATCTGCAGATGACATGATACTACATATACATAACTCTAAACACTCCACCAAAAAACCATTGAAATTGATAAATGAATTCAGTACAGTTGCAGGATACAAAGTCAATATACAAAAATCCATGCATTTCCATATATTGATTTTGTATCAATCAAGAGAAAGATAAATACCACATGATTTTACTCATATATGGAATTTAAGAAACAAAACAAATGAACAAAGGCCAAAAAAAGACACTTTAAACTCTAGAGAACAACCTGTTGGTTACCAGAGGGGAGGTGGGTGGAGGATAGAGAAAATTGGTGGAGGGGATTAAGAGTAAACTAATCATGATGAGCACTGAGTAATGTACAGAATTGTCAAATCACTTTATTGTACACTTGAAACTATATATTAAACATACTGGAATCAAAATTTTTTAAATATCTAGTTCTAATTATAAAGTACATTTCTTTAATAAATATTGAGGTAGAAAAACTTTATTTTTGTTAGCCATCTACTTTTATTCTAATATAAACTTTTTCTTTTAATTCATTGCACATTTTTCTAATGGGTGATTAATTTTTATTTTGTTGAATTGTCCCATTCTTCTGTACATTAAGTAGATAGGCCCTTGAACCCTCCTACACTGTTGGTGGGAATGCAAGATGGTGCAGCCACTCTGGAAAACAGCATGGAGGTTTCTCAAAAAGTTGAAAATAGAGCTACTCTATGACCCAGCAATTGCACTACTGGGTATTTATCCTAAAGATACAAATATAGTGATCTTAAGGGGCACATACACCCATATGTTTATAGCAGCAATGTCCACAATAGCCAGACTATGGAAAGAACCCAGATGTCCATCCACAGATGAATGGATAAAGAAGATGTGGTATATATATACACAATGGAATACTATGCAGCCATCAAAAGAAATGAAATCTTGCCATTAGCGACGACATGGATGGAAGTAGAGGGCATTCTGCTTAGCGAAATAAGTCAATTGGAGAAAGACAACTATCATATGATCTCCCTGATATGAGGAAGTGGAGATGCAATGTGGGGGGCTTGGGGGGCAGGAAAAGAATAAATGAAACAAGATGGGATCAGGAGGGAGACAAACCATAAAAGCCTCTTAATATCACAAAACAAACTAAGGGTTGCTGGGGGAAGAAGGGTAGAGAGAGGGTGGTGGGGCTATGGACATTGGGGAGGGTATGTGCTATAGTAAGTGCTGTGAAGTGTGTAAACCTGGCGATTCACAGACCTGTACCCCTGGGGCTAATAATACATTATATGTTAAGAAAGAAAGAAAGACCCTTGACCATTAGTTATTGTTTCTTTTTTAAAAAAAAATTTAATTTGTACATATATTTTACTTTATGGCCTGGATTTTTTTGTGATTTTTTAGAAGAGCCTTCCTTACTCCAAGATAATTTTTTAAAATTCAGTTTCATCAAGTGTTTCATGATAGTTTTTATTATATAGAGGCACCATAATTTATTTAAACAGTTTTGTATTATTAGACTTTTATGTTTTTTCCCATTTTACAAAGGCTATATCCTCCTCCTATTTTGTCCTGAACTCCCAGAGAAACTGAAGAACAATAGGTGAATGTCTTCTCTATAAAGCCTCTTGACAAAAAAAATAAATAAAAAATTTTAAAAATAAAGCCTCTTCATAAATATATAAACATTTTTCTTCTCTGATTTCTCTTAACTTTAACCATATTTCATTTCATTTTTTATTTCATTTTTGCTACTCTACTCTCAAATCCTCCTTGCCATTCCCATGTGCATTAAAATGCCAGTGACCAAACTTGGCCTGATACTTTAAGGGTGTGACCAATTCTAAGTTTAGCAGAGGGATACTTTCCTAGCTCTTGGATGTCACAGACCTATTAATATATTTCACTATCACAGTTAGCTTTATAAAAACAGCCACACTATACTGCTGACTCATTCTCAGCTGGTGGTCTTAGGCTATCAAATTCATAAAACTAGAAAAAAATGTCCAATGTGTTAGAGGAAAGAAAAAGAGATTCAAAAGATCCTGGCATTTTGGAACACTGTACCAAAAGATGAAATTTATCAGAAAGAAATGAAAAGTCTTGCATTTTATGAAAACAACAAAAACCAAATAAACAAAACAAAAACCTACCTGAGTACAGCATAGGGGTAATTTCACTTAACAGGTACACACTGAAACATCTTAGTTTACTGTAAACTTAATATCATCAACAATGCTTAACAGCTGCCAATACATGTAATGCATTTTTGATCGGGAAAAAAAAAAAATGATGCTTGACTGTTCACAGCCTCTCCCCTCACTCTTCAGCCAAGGAAAGTTTTTTTCTTGGCAAAGTCAGTTCCTTTTTTAAGAGAGTGGTAGATTGGGTAAGAGGAGAGTTTTGATTGACCTACTGGAAAAGCTGGAGAGTTGCACAAGAAAAAAGGCAGATGCTAAAGATGAAGAGACACTCAAAAAGTCAAAAACCAATAAGCTCTAGCTTAGAGAGAGAGTTTGGGAAGTTTATAAGAGAGAGAAAAAAGAAAGAAATTTGGATTCACTGCTGTGTTATGGCAAGGGAGGCTTTTGGGATGAGGAAAGAGGTTTCAAAGGAAGTGTTGTCATGTGTTATGAATATCGTGTCACTCTGTGTGTGTTCTAAGAGACTGAAGTAAAATTTAAACATTTTTTTCCAATTATTTTTGGATGTTGGAAATGTGTGTCTTTGGATAGAAGTTTGGGCTAAGCAGCTACCACAATCTCTGAACTGTATACAGGTTGCAAAATCTTATGTTGCATTAACAGAACTATAATATTTGACCATAATAAGATGACAATCATGTCATTTTAGCAGACATCTGTATTATTATCCTGGGTTCTGGATGCCAAAAATTTACAAGGTTTATTAGTTTGCTAGGGCTGCCATAACTCACCACAGACTGGGTTGGCTTAAACAACAGAAATTTATTTTCTCAAAATTCTGAAGGCTGTAAGTGTGAAATCAGGGTGTCAACAAGGTGATTTTCCTCTGAGGGCTCTCTCCTTGGTTTGTAGATGGCCATCCATTTTCAATGCCTTCTTATGGTCTTCCCTCTGTGTATATCTCTGTGTGTGGTATCTTCTCTTTCTATAAGGACACCAGTCATATTGGATTAAGGCCCACCATAATCACCTTTCAATTTAATTACCTCATTAAAGACCATGTCTCCCAATCCAGTCAAATTCTGAGATATTGGGGGTTAGGATTTCCATAGGGGTACAAAAATCAGAACATAACACAAGGCTGCTGACAAATTTAATCTTTATTTTCATTTATAGAACTCTGAATTTTATTGCTGGTCTTTCAGGACACTCACCCAAGTTCTTATAACTGATAAACATCCAGAATAGTCTCAACTTCTTCATTAAGTTATTGTAAAGTAGTGAATTAAACTGGCTGACATGGATGCACAATATTTCTATTCCACTTATAAGAATTTAGAATCTGGTAGTTAATAGATATATGCAAAATGCTATTATATAAAATGGCCCTTCAGAGTTTATTGATACACACACACACACACACACACACACACTCATACACATATATGTATATAAAGAAAAACAATTCCCTTTTTAAAATTTGGTAATGATTGGGGCACCTGGTGTCTCAGTGTGTTGAGCCTTCGCCTTTGGCTCAGGTCATGATCTCAGGGTCCTGGGATCAAGCCCCGCATCAGGCTCTCTGCTCAGCAGGGAGCCTGCTTCCCCCTCTCTCTCTGCCTGCCTCTCTGCCTCCTTGTGATCTCTCTCTCTGTGTCAAATAAATAAAAATGTAAAATTTGGTAATGATTTATTGACTATGACACCAAAAGTACAGGCAACAACAACAACAAAATACATAAATGAGACTTCATCAAATTAAAAACTTTTGTGCATCAAAGAACACTATCAAGAGAGTGAAAAGCCAACACACAGAACGAGAGAAACAAGTGGATTAGATAATCTGTCAGGTCTCTTCTATCCTAAAATCCCACAATTCTGGTTCTAGGACAATAAAAATATATTGTTAAATGTAATTTTTGAATATTGGATATTAATAATGGGCATACAAGAAAAGCAGAGAGCTCAAGTTAGGAATCATGGAGGTTTTTCTTAAAATTTGACTAGACAATATCAAACATCTTGGAGGAAAGTCCTTTACATCTGATTTCTAACCTAGAGTTATACCTTCAGAATCATAACTCAAACTGATGGCAATTCAGGCTCTCAGTTTCACATTGTATAAACAGCATTTTCTTTCATAATGAAATATGCTTCAAAACTGACCTAGGAGAATTGACCATGTACATTTATGCCCTGCTACAGATTTCATATCTCTTCACAGCTACATGGAAAAATACACTGTATTTCCCACTTCCTTTAATTTTATTTTATAATTTGTTGCAGAAATAATAACATTTAATCAGCATTAACTGATTATCCATGTATTTAGGTAGAGAAGAATAGATAGTAAACTTCTGTGGTACACAGATAAGTATCTGAGTTTGACAGTGTTTTATACATTATATTTATTCACATTTCCCTAGCTCATGTGGAAATCTATTCATATACTTTTCAACAAGCCAGGATTACACAGGAGATCTGCCAATCCCTAAAATTAGTTTTTTAAATACCTTGTATAAGTCAGAAAATATGGCTCATCTTTTTGAAGGTTGAAGACAGGCTAATATTTTACTTTTCCTCAAAAAAAAAAAAAAAGATAAGGGCCAACTGTCAGGCAAAAGTTGTGAAAATGTAGCGGTAATACTTAGAGTTTGCTTTCTACAGTGAATTAAATTATTATACTTTGTAAGATTTTCATATACTACCCAAGGCTCATTTCTGCCATCAAGTTAAAATCACTTTAACATGAATATTTTTTTAAACATGAATAATTTTTAAATGAAGCATTTTCTGAGGGTAGAAAAGAGCCATATTGGATTTCATCTGGATACTAAATTCAAAAGGCACCTTGTATCAAGAAAGTAGATATTGTGCCCAGTATTATTAACATATTCTATTTAGAAGAATGACATTGTTATTCATATGAAAAGAGATGATGGTCTAGATAAAGTTAAACACATTCAGAGGTCTCAAACGTGTGTACATGAAATTATAAAAATTATATTTCAAGCAAGGACTTGACTACAGTCCTATAAAGAAAGTGTTTGGGCTATTTACTGCTGCGTAACAAACCACCCTGAAATTTAATGGCTTAAAATAAAGATTGGCAAACTTTTCCTATAAAGGACCAAACAGTAGATATTTATAGACTTTGGAGGCCATACAATCTCTATCACAACTACTCAGGTTTGCAATTTTACCTCAAAAATAGTCATAACAGGGTGCCTGGGTGGCTCAGTTGGTTAAGCAACTGCCTTCAGCTCAGGTCATGATCCTGGAGTCCCAGGATTGAGTCCCACATCGGGCTCCCTGCTAGGGAGAGAGTCTGCTTCTTCCGCTGACCTCTCTCTTCTCGTGCGCTCTCTCTCTCATTCTCCCTCTCTCTCAAATAAATAAATAAAATCTAAAAAAAAAAAAAAAGTCATAATAATTCTTAAACAAATGGGTGTGGTTATGTTCTAATAAAACTTTATTCACAAAAAGAGGCAGTTAGCCAGATTTGACCCACAGACCATAGTTTGTTGATTTAATTTATTTATTTAAGCTCATAATTCTATGGGTTGGTATTCTGGGAAGGGCTTTCAATGGGGAAGACTTGTCTATTCTCCATGGTTGAATGGTTTAATGCCTGTGTTTGTAGGGAGTTGGCAAGTTGTCTGGGGAGAGGGAAGAATGGTTCTGAATAGTCTCACTCATATGCCTCTCAGTTAACTGAGGCTGCTAGCTGGGTGCCTTGGTTTGTCTCCACATGGCCTCTGTAGTAGGCTAGCTCAGGGTTTATCACATGGCAGCTGGATTCCAGGGTGGAAAAAGTAGAAGCTTCAAGACCTTTTTGAGGCCTCAGCTAGTCACACAATGTTCACCATATTCTGTTGGCCAAAGACCCAAAACTGGCCCAGATTCAAGTGTGGGGAAATAGACTCCACCTCTCCATAGGAGAGGCTGCAGTGAATTGTAGCCATTGAAAATTCTGGGACTAAACTCTGTCAAAACAGAGTGCTATCAATTCCCAAGACTTTTATCGGCAGCTTTCCTACTCTGAAAAACTTGTCAAAACCTCATGTATTGTGGTCACAATTCTCATTCTCTATCACATAGCCACAATTTAAGCAAAAAGTAAGAATTAATCAAAACTTCCATTCAAAGTGTTTTTGAAATATTTGTGTAAAGAAAGAAGCTTTCAAAGTAAAGAACCTTTTAAAGTCTCATAATGGAATGATCTCATTTTTATTTTTAATATGGTTCTTGGTCAGGAAGGTCATTTGAGGAGATAGTGAGGGAGAGTGGGGAAGGTAGTGAACAGGGATGGCTGGAATTTTGATCGTTGGAGGTGAAGAGATCACTGCTTTTGGAGTGAATTCTTTTGTTTTAGGATATTCCCCTCTATGAGTCTTTAGTTACATTTAATACAGTGGTGTCTGCCAAGCTTCTCCTCTGTAAAATTATACTTTTCACTTTCTAACTAATAAATATTTTTTGAGCTTCTTTATGCCATTCTTCACCAGATTTTACCCATTAGTTGTTGTTGTTGTTGTTGTTGTTGTTTTAAGATTTTATTTACTTATTTTAGAGAGAAAGAGAGCAGGAGCAAAGGAAAGAGCAGAGGGGGAGGAGCAAGGGGGAAGAGGGAAATGGAGGTAATCTCTAGCAGACTATGCACTGAATGGAGAGCCCAATACAGGGCTTAATCCCAGGACCCTGAGATCATGACCTGAGCCAAAATCAAAAGTCCAATGCTTAACCGACTGAGACACCTAGGTGTCCCAGATTCTACCCATTAGTTTCAACATTTGCTAATTTTTTTGTTATTGAACTTATTAGTATTATGATGCTATTAGAGTGTATTTTTTCTAAAATTCCATCATTCCCTCTATATTTACTAGTTATAAGGGAAGTTCTCCTCTTCTCTATATGTATTCATTTATATTAATACAAGTTCATGAATTACTATTTTACTCAACTTTATTAAAATCCATGGTAATGCTACTTATTTTGATGACCAAACTATTCCAGCGTTGGCCGGTGGAAGCTTCTGGAAGCTGGCTTTTCTGTTCTTCTAATATCTTCATCATTCTTTGGACACTTCCTTACTTTCTGACACAAAAGATGTTTCAGGCTCATCTTGTACCCTCCCTGCCTCAACTTGGCTTCTTTTAAGGGTGAATAGAATTTAGAAACCAAGTTCTGGATGCTAAATGTGCTCATTGCTATCAGGATATTGCTATTCGGTCTCTCACAGATGGCACAGCTAGGGAATATATATATATATATATACATACATACCTTTACAACAATATTTATCTATCCATCCACCTATCCACCTATTGAAATTAATGAGTTTGCCAATATTCTCAATCCAAAAAGTGTTTATTCTAGTTTTCTAATTTGTCTTTATCTTCACCAATGAGAATCCCAGCAACCACCATCCTCAATATACTTACATACTTGTTCAATATACCTGTATATAACTAGTTTCCCATGGCTGCTTCTGCCTCTGCGTGTGACCACTCCTCATTACATTTGTGCTGACACCTTATTCCAGTCTGCCCCTGCCACCTCCTTATGTGGATGCGTCCTCATGATGCTCAGCCTCCAACACTAGCTGCCATCCCACCACAGCCACTGCCCTCAGCTGCCCACACAGAATTTTGGATTAAATCTTGAAGGAAGATTTAATAATAAATAAAAAATAAGATTTTCTTGACGTTTTCCTCTCTATTATAAGAATTGGGACCTATTAATACATATTTGTATAGCTGTAATACAGAGCTTCAAAAACAGTTTTTGTGTGCCTAAAATGACAAATAACTAAGAATTATCCTAACATATATGTTACCAGGAACATAGTGGTTACTTTACTGCTGACATTAATTTATGTCTTTTTTTTTTTTTTAAAACCAGTTCTGATGTTCGGATGCTAAGGTATTTAGACTTACAGATAAATTATCTGCTATTGTAGGTATCTTCATGTTTCCTCTCTCCTTGTCCTAGACATGTTAATCAATAGCTCTTGCCATGCCCACAGCCCTCCTGAAAAAGAAGCCTACAAAACGGTTCAATATCACATTAATACAATCCTTATAGGAGCCAATGCTGATTACCAATGCTGATGACCCAAAGGCCATCAATCTATGACCTGACAAGAATAGGGCTCTGCCTATAACAGAGGCAATCGGTTCCCATCCTGTATATCCCCCCCACCACCACCACCAAATTCCTGGTCCAGGAATGCTGACAGCATCCAGCTATAAGCACCTGTCACTTTCTACCTAAGGGAAATAGGGCAAGTTGCACATATATATAAGTCAATGTTCCTTGAACTGGCCCTCAGCAAATGATAGAAAAGAGCTGGAGGACAAATATCCAACTTCCTTGCCTCCAAATTAAGATAAGTCTGAGGAATATTCTATACTGTCTCCCAGAGTTTCCTCTTGTCCACAGTTGTCCACAGCAGTAACCTACTCAATAATGAATCCTTTATTGTCTTCCTTCCCTTTCTTGTCCCAATTCCTTGCTCCTATAAAAGTGTTTCCAGGAACCACCTCCCAAGTTGATTACAAGCTCTCAAATCCTTGCCTCTAAGTGAGCTGCTATGGGAATCCAACCCAAAAACTACTCAAATGCCATAATAGTTATTAATAGAGCCAAACAGATGTCCTTTCTCAGGTATTTAAATTGGAAGTATACATGTATATATGTGTGTGTATGTGTATACATAAATAAAACTGTTGTTAGTTGGACAGAACAAAAGAGATGTGTAAACACTATTGAACCACATAAATGGTGGAGCACTAGAGAGATGATATATAAATCCCTGCATTACCCTTTGGATCCAGAACCACCTCTCAATTCTAATCTGGATTAGACTGTGCCTTATTACAGCTTCTCTTGAATTGCCATGAGATTCTACCATGCTATAACTTTATATGTATTCTAAGAATAATGAACACTCATTCCCATCTCCACATACCTGAGTTCATACTGAGCACCTCTGTTTCTTAAGACTGAACTACAACATGGAAGCCATCAACTTTATTTTATATTTTGCTTCCTGTATTGCAACTAAAACAAAGTCCTGCAAACTGTAGGGACTCAGTTACTTTTGTCTAATGAACAAATGAGAGAAGTATTTAAAAGGTATATACGGATGGATGTCCATAGGTTCAGAACTACTTTCTAAATCTTAGCTATGAAAAGTAACAAAAATTCTTTCTCTTTTCTTTTTCCCCTGGAGTAAAGACTTGAACAAATTTTCATACCTTGTAACTGAAGGAACAATTCTTGTTTTTGTATATTCAGCATCTTCTTCTGCTTTCTTTTGGTAAGTGTTCCTCCTTCTCCGTGCCCCCCTTCCCCACAATACATACATTTCCTTTAGTTAAACTACCTATCCCTCAATTCATGAGGTTCTGTCCCTTCCTGGGTGGCTCAGTCGGTAAAGCATCTGCCCTGGGCTCAGGTCATGATCCTAGGATCCTGGGATCGATCCCCACAGGGGGCTCCCTGCCCAGGGGAGTTTGATTCTCCCTATCCCTCTGACCCTTCATCCTGTTTATGCTCCCTCTCATGCTGTCTCTCTGTCTCTCTCTCTCAAATAAATAAATAAAATCTTTTTTTTAAAAAGAAGGTATAAACCCTGTAACTGGTCATTCATAATCCCCTATATTCCAGGGGGTTTATATATGACATAAGCCAAATCAAACTCACACCCCATTCCCATCAATCCACAAGAAGTTAAGACCATCTTCAGTAGAAGTTGTAACACATAGGGAAATGCTGCCTAAGGTGGGGATTGGAGGACTGAGGGAGGAAGGGAGGGTGAGAGGGAGGGAGAGATGGAGACAGAAAGATCTAGCAATATTTTCTGAGTCTCCAGAGTTCAAAGCTAGCTTCACCTTGTATTTCTCTTAGAGCTAATAAATCTCCTTTTATATTTAGTTAATCTGAAATGGGCTTTTATCACTTGCAACCAAATAAAAGCCTCTCTCTCTCTCTCTCTCTCTCTCTATATATATATATATATATATATACACATATACTCTCTCTCTCTCTATATATATATATACATATATATATACAAAAATTGGAAAACTCTTGAACTCTGATAGAAATACATTTCAAAATTTAAATTCCTCCCCCATAAACACTCCAACTGCACCTCAGTGCTTAGAACATGAAGTAGAAGTCCATAATTCTGTGTTTCCCATTACAATGTGTGCTGAATGCCTGGGAGCCTGAGGGGCCATTGTGTACCAGGGATTCTTAGAAATTAGGGTGAATCCAGTGGAAGGGGATTTTAGAAAGAAAAGAGAAGAATTTTTTCCAGACAGATTTTTTAAATATAGATTCACATACAATGTTACCTAAGTTTCAGGTGTATAACACAGTGATTAACAAGTTTATATATATATATGCTGTGCTTACTGTAAATGTAGCTACTATCTGTCACCATACAACACAACACTATTATAATTCCATTGACTCTATTTCTTATACTATACCTTTTATTTCTGTGTCTTACTCATTTCATAACTAGAAGCCTGTATTTCTACTCCCCTTCACTCATTTTGCCCACAGCATAATACCTTGTGTCCATCCATGTAGTCACAAATGGCAAGATCTCTTTCTTTTTTTAATGGCTAAGTAATATTCCTGTGTGTGTGTGTGTTTGCGTGCGCGTGTGCATGTGCACGCGTGTGTGTAAAAAAAGATTCTTATTTAATACAAAAAAGAATATTATTGGAGGAATGCTAATATTTATTTTAGGAAGGGGTAAGAATGGGTGGGAAACTATTTTTTTCTAATAGGAAGGGGCTTCAATAAATTTATCCAAGAATGAGAAGTGATTTGTCTCAAAACATTTAATAAATGTATATGAGTAAATTAAAACACTTTAAGTATCTTCTAGCCACTTTCACTTCGATGTGTCAAAAGGAACTACAGTTAATCTGAAACTGAGACTGTACCCCTCAAAGCTGATCTTCTTTTAATACCACTTATCAGTATAATGTCACCATCACCTATGCAATTTATATGTAAGCCAGAACCTGAGGGTTATCATTAATAATTTACTTTCCTTTACTTCCTCCATGTGCATTTAATCACCAGGTTGTATTTATTTTACCTTCCAAATGTGTCTTGAATCTCTCTGCTTATTCCCTATTTTGCTGCCACTTCTGCTGTGTAGGCTATCATCATACTAGTCTACTATTCTAACCTACTAATTGGTCTTCCCTGTTTGTGCTCTTGCTCAAAAGTATACAGCATATCTGGTGATTTCCATCCAGAAAATTTCCACCTTCCTTGAGGTAATAACACTCTAAATTTCTTTTAAGAAACCACCCATCCCCCAAATTATTTGGAATTACTTCCATCTCCAGCTCCAGAGTTATGGATGCCCTAACTGGCATACTTTCCCCTAGCCACAGAGATTGTTTTAGGGAAGGGCATTTAACCCATACCTAAAACACTTAAAATACTGCATTCCCCTAGTCAAAGGAATTAGTTCAAGGTGGGCATATGATTTAAGCAAATCCAGTCAACACCATTGACCGGTTCTTGTGACTGAGATGGGTACCAGACTGAAGATTGGGCCAGCACAAGGGTGAGAGCAGAATCAAGGGATCCAAAGGGCCAGAGCAGGGGCATGAAGACATCAACTGCCTATGCATAAAACTGTGCTTGGCCAGGGCGGTTGGGGGGGCCACCACAGTGGCTCAGTTGTGAGTGGCCCATTCTTGCTTTTGGCTCAGGTGGTGATCTCATGGGTCATGGGACTGAGCCTGGCATTGACCACTGCACTCTGCAGGGAGTTCGGCTTGGGGATTCTCTCCCTCTGCTCCTTTCACCACTTATGTGGGAGTGTACACTCTCTCGCTCTCTTTCTCAAGTGAATATATAAATCTGTGCTTGGGTGAGGCCTGAACTCTGAATTTCATCATTATATAACCCAATGATTTTGGGGGGGGGGGGGCTTAAGGCAAGTTAGACTGGGTTTTCCATCACTTGCAGCTGAAAGATTCTTGGCTAATATCCATCCAAGTGAATGTACCATTGCACATAGAATAAAAGCAAAAGGCCATAATACAGCTCAATGCACATTTGCATTTGCTCCATGGGTTCAAGCCACAAAGGCTGACCTTTAACCTCTTTTTTAAAAAATTTTTTCAATTTATTTATTTTCAGAAAAACAGTATTCATTATTTTTTTCACCACACCCAGTGCTCCATGCAATCCGTGCCCTCTATAATACCCACCACCTGGTACCCCAACCTCCCACTCCCCCGCCACTTCAAACCCCTCAGATTGCTTTTCAGAGTCTATAGTCTCTCGTGATTCACCTCCCCTTCCAATTTACCCCAACTCCCTTCTCCTCTCTAACACCCCTTGTCCTCCATGATATTTGTTATGCTCCACAAATAAGTGAAACCATATGATAATTGAGTCTCTTTGCTTGACTTATTTCACTCAGCATAATCTCTTCCAGTCCCGTCCATGTTGCTACAAAAGTTGGGTATTCGTCCTTTCTGATGGAGGCATAATACTCCATAGTGTATATGGACCACATCTTCCTTATCCATTTGTCCGTTGAAGGGCATCTTGGTTATTTCCAGAGTTTGGCGACCGTGGCCATTGCTGCTATAAACATTGGGGTACAGATGGCCCTTCTTTTCACGACATCTGTATCCTTGGGGTAAATACCCAGGAGTGCAATTGCAGGGTCATAGGGAAGCTCTATTTTTAATTTCTTGAGGAATCTCCACACTGTTCTCCAAAGAGGCTGCACCAACTTGCATTCCCACCAACAGTGGAAGAGGGTTCCCCTTTCTCCACATCCTCTCCAACACATGTTGTTTCCTGTTTTGTTAATTTTGGCCATTCTAACTGGTTTAAGGTGATATCTCAATGTGGTTTTAATTTGAATCTCCCTGAGGGCTAATGATGATGAACATTTTTTCATGTGTCTGATAGCCATTTGTATGTCTTGATTGGAGAAATGTCTATTCATATCTTCTGCCCATTTTTTGATATGTTTGCCTGTTTCATGTGTGTTGAGTTTGAGGAGTTCATTATAGATCCTGGATATCAACCTTTTGTCTGTACTGTCATTTGCAAATATCTTCTCCCATTCCGTGGATTGCCTCTTTGTTTTTTTGACTGTTTCCTTTGCTGTGCGGAAGCTTTTGATTTTGATGAAGTCCCAAAAGTTTATTTTCGCTTTTGTTTCCTTTGGAAACAAATGTATGCCTTTGGAGACATAGCTTGAAAGAAGTTGCTGTGGCTGATATCCAAGAGATTACTGCCTATGTTCTCCTCTAGGATTCTGATGGATTCCTGTCTCACGTTGAGGTCTTTTATCCATTTTGAGTTTATCTTTGTGTACGGTGTAAGAGAATGGGCCTTTAACCTCTTTTGATGCCATTCCCTCTTCCTGAAACCTTTTTGGCCTCCATATACGCAATACTATGCTTCTTACCCTACTTACCCTTTAATTCTCAGCTCAGATGCCTTTCATGAGTCTTCAAACATACCAGATCCTCATTACTTACTTTCCAAGCACAATATGGGTTCAGCTTTGCTACTTGTAAGCATAGAAATTTTACATTTACTTATGAGATTCTTTCATCAAAATGTCTGTCTCATACAACTATAAGCCACATGTGAGAAACTCTTTTTGCTTACTAATACATTTCCTGACACATAGTAAGTGCTTTGTTATTTCTTTTGTTGAATAAATTAATGAATTAATGGAGTCAACAGGAGGGGTGTCTGGGTGGCTCATCTGGTTAAACATCTGGCTCTTGGTTTCAGCTTAGGTCATGATCTCAGGGTCATGAGATGGAGCCAGCCTTTGGGCTCCACACTCAGCAGGGAGTCTGCTTGAGAGTCTCTCCCTTGCCCTCTCTCTCTCTGCATGTCTCCCCTCTCTCATTCTCTCAAATAAGTAAGCCTTTAAAAAGAAGTCAACAGGAGGAACACATTCTCTTAGTATAATAAGTTTCAGTTAAGATCACACTTTATCAAATAACAACTTGAATTACATCTGAAAAGAAGCATAAAGTTATAGTGACTATCACTGTTCACTTACAAAATGAAAATGGGTTAAAAAATTTATTAAATTGTATAAAGGCATGATGGGAGAAATTTTTCTGGTTATATCCAAGGAATTTATAAAAATGAAAAATTCCTTAAAGATGTATCAGAAACACATACTGTTTTATCTAAAGGGTAAATTAAATAGCTGAGTTAGTATCCTTGTAAGGTAAAAGGTTGAGGGATAAATTTGTTTTAATGTAACTCAACCAAAGGGGGCAGAATATGACCAATGTATTGATTAAGATGTAGATGGAATAATTTAGGAAAAAACATGATTTCTGGCAAGGTTCCTCCTCTAGCTTAAAGTGCAACAACAATAGCAAAAAACAGATAAATGTTCACAATTCCATTTCAATGCTGGATCAAATCTCAACACACAGACTTTCTCTCAGCTATTGGAAAAACAGTTCAGATGATTTTGTAATACTACAAATTGAAAAGCCCTCCTTCATGGTCAAAAGATAATTTTAGATTAATTTTAAATCTTAGAGGTCATATTTCTGCATCATTTTTTTCTGGTGTCCCATCCTCACACCAGAGAAATAACAGTTGTGTAAGGGAAGGTTAAGGTGACAATATTGTTGCTTTAATGAGAGTTTCACAGTATAACAAAATGTATTATATATTTAGTGAAACAATACTTTCCTGTTGTTTTCAATAATGATTGAATGAAAATATACTATGACTCAATTTTGATTTTGAATGAGCTATGATTTCAGAATAAAGAACACCTAGAAAAGTAAGATCATAATGCTCACATCTGAAATGCCTTGCCTTCTCAGTTCTGCCTAATCCAAATTCTCCTCAGTTTTTTTTTTTTCTAAGATTATTTATTTATTTGACAGAAAGAAACACAGAGAGAGGGGGAACACAAGCAGGGGGAGTTGGAGAGGGAGAAGCAGGCTTCCTTCCAAGCAGGGAGCCCAATATGGGCCTTGATCCCAGGACCCTGGGATCATGACCTAAGCCGAAGGCAGATGCTTAACAACTGAGTCACCCAGGCGTCCTCTCCTCAGTTTTTAACAATACACTGAAATCGTATGTTACGACCTTATTATTCTAGGGTGGTTTTGTTTTTGTTTTTTTTTTTTTACACTTCTAGGCTAGTTGGTTATTGTGTGGGTTCAGTTGCTCCCAACTGCCAACTCAGATGTACTGCGTACATCTGACACAATGCATCAAAATCACCAACAAAACACTTTTTAAAATACATCTTCCAAACTGCTCCCCATTCCTCTTCTTCCAATTCTAAGACTTTGACTCAATAAATCAGAGAACCTAAGGAATCTGAAAATTTAAAGAACCTTCTCCCTATATCCATGTTTATAGTAGCATTATTCAGAGTAGCTAAAAGGCAGAAGCAACCCAAGTATCCATTGAAGATAAATGGATAAACAAAATGTAGTATTACATACAATGGAATATTATTGAACCCTAACAAGTTAGGAAATTCTAATATATGCTACCACGTAGATGAATCTAAGGACATTATGCTAAGAAAACAAACCAGTCACAAAAGGATAAACACTGCATGATTCCACTTGTATTAGGTACTAGTTAAATCCATAAAGAGAGAAAGTCGAGTGGTTGTAGCCAGATGCTGAGGGGAGAGGAGAATGCTTATGGTTTAATGGGTACAGAGTTTTTACCCATGAAGATGAGAAAGGTTTTGGAGATGAATGGTGGTAATGGTTGTACAACAATGTGGAAATATTTAATACCATAGAACGGTACCCTTTAAATAGTTAAGATGAGGGGCGCCTGGGTGGCTCAATGGGTTAAGCCTCTGCCTTCAGCTCGGATCGTGATCTCGGGGTCCTGGGATCAAGTCCTGCATCGGCTCTCTGCTCCGCGGGGAGCCTGCTTCTTCCTCTCTCTCTCTCTGCCTGCCTCTTTGCCTACTTGTGATCTCACTCTGTCAAATAAATAAATTCTTAAAAAAAAATAGTTAAGATGATAAATTTTATATTATGTGCATTTTGCCACAATTTTAAAAATGGTTAAAACGGTAAATTTAAGTTATGTATAGTTAACCACAAACGAAAAATATTAATTCTCTAGATGTGGGAAATAATTCTTAAGTCATTTGTGTTGGTTTTCCATTCTTCCTTATCACAATATTTTATTCACATATTTCTTTATAAATATTTACTTAGTATCTGCCATGCACTAGGGATCATTCTAGATGCTGGAGATATAGCCATGACTCAAGCAGACAAGGTCCCTGATCTCAAACAGCCATAATTCTCTCTACGGCATTGTATTTGTAAGAATTAGGTGTGTAGCATAAGAGAGAAAACCCAATTTCACAGTGGCTTTAATACTCAAGATGTTGTTCTGTCATATAAAATGTCTATTTGCCAGGGACCAGTTTCCCTAATTTTCCTTTTTATCAACCCTGGGGTATGATCCTTATAGGTATCATCCATGGTGGCTGCTGGATAGTTGGTCACTGTATCTGCATTCCTACCAGCAAGAAGGAGAAAATCAAACTCAAAGGGCATAATCCTTACATCTGCTACATTCTCAGAAAGTGACATCTCATTGACAATTACTTAGTCATAATGGCCATGCCTAGTTGCAGTGAAAGCTGGGAAATGTACTCTAACCTTGGCAACCCTGTGAGTACCTAAGTTGCAAGGGTTCTTTAACTGAAAAAGAGGAGTATGGATACTAGAGAACTAGCAGCCTCTGCTACAATTATTTTCCCAGCAGATCTTAAATCCTTTAAAGGCTGAGAGGCCTCACTAAGTATAGAATTATTAAGAAGAGACCAAGGAGCAAGGTAAAGAGAGCACTTGGGATGATACCCATCTGAGGGTTTCACCCCTTTTACATGCCACTTCCTATTGATAAGGATGGCTTTAGAGCAGTGGTCAGCAAATATCTTCTGTAGAGGGGCAAAGAATATTTTAGGCTTTGCCGGCAACAGGTTCTCTGCATTTACCACACAACTCTGTTGTGATTGCATGAAAATGCCCAAAGAAAATATGTAAATGAGTGAGTGTGGCTGTTTCCAATAAAACTTTATTTACAAAAACACATGCTAGGCAGAGTTTGGCCCATAGGCCATAGACTGCTGACCATTGCCTCATCTCAAAATACAAGCCCTTAAGAGATTTTAGTATATTACCTATATATTTTGTCACCTTCATGGGTTAGTAATCAAAACCAAATGTGGGACTCAGATCTGTCAGAATGTGAATTTTGTTCACATCTCATGTTAGCCACTGAAACAAGGAGAGGTAATAGTTAAGCATTGGGAAAATTTAGAATAGATAGTAAAGGATGTGTTGTGGAGGAAGGCCAATTGTGGCAAATATTTTCTCCCATTCTTTGAGTTGCCTTTTCACTTTCTTGGTAATTTCCTATGAAGCATAAAAGTTTTTAATTTTGATGAACTCCAATTTTTCCCTTTTGCTTTGGTTGCCCCTGCTTTTTGGTATCATATCTAAGAAACCATTGTCTGAGCCAATGTCACAAATACTTATACATTTTCTTCTAAGAATTGTGTAAGTCTTAACTTATACATTGAGGTCTTTGGTCTATTTTGAGTTAATTATTGTGTATAATATGAGGTAGGAGTACATCTTCATTCTCTTGCATGTGGATACCTAGTTCTCTTAAGTACCATTTCTTTCTTTCTTTTTGTTTTTTTTTAAGATTTCATTTATTTATTTGACAGAGAGAGATATCACAAGTAGGCAGAAAAGCAGGCAGAGAGAGAGGGAAACCAGCTCCCTACTGAGCAGAGCACCCAATGCGGGGCTTGATCCAAGGACCCCAAGACCATGACCCAAGCTGAAGGCAGAGGCTCAACCCACTGAGCCACCCAGGGGCCCCTCTAAATATCATTTCTTGAAGAAACGTTCATACCCCACATGGAATTGTCTTGGTGCTCTTGTTAAAAATCAGCTGTCCAAGAATGTATGGGTTTATTTCTAAATTCTTTATATATCCATTTTTATGCCAGTCCGTAGTTATTTTTAGTAACCAGAATGTCTATTTTCCAATATAATGAATAACATGTTCTTTTATTCATGTAATCATTTACCAAATATTTTCTAAGCATATATGTCAATCACTATATAGAGTTTAGAGGGGAAAGGAAAATATTTCATTTAGATTAGATCTAGGTATAGATAAGTTTCCTTGAATGTGTTTTCCTCAAATATAGGTTCCTGGGAATAGTTCCTTTTGATCTGCAGGCTCATGAACAAATGAGACAAAAATATCTCTCTCACACATTCCCAACATACAATGATGGGACAGGCACAAAATAACTATGCTAGACACTGCCATTCACAAAGGGGGAAAACTGAAGAACACAAAAGTCACTGGTCAGTAGCAATACTAAAATCCAGCTGGACATATATTGTCAGTTCTTTGATCAGAGAGTCAGTCCTACTGTTTGGGAATGATTCACTATTATTCTTGGCTCTACCCTCTGTATTTTTGACCTTCTGATTTTCCATGAAGAATAGTTCACATCTGCAGTCAAGCAGTTTTCTCAGTCTGCTTTGCCCACGGAAATTTAAAGATCCAAAGATCTCTTCTCATTTTGTAGTATCTCTCCATCTTTTGGTCCAAATTGATTTAATTCTTTTAAAACACTTGTGGTTCTTTTTTTTTAAGAATCAATTTATAGGGGCACCTGGGTGGCTCAGTGGTTTAAAGCCTCTGCCTTCGGCTCAGGTCGTGATCCCAGGGTCCTGGGATCGAGCCCCACATTGGGCTCCTTGCTCAGTAGGGAGCCTGCTTTCTCTTCTCTCTCCCTGCCTGCCTCTCTGCCTACTTGTGATCTCTATCAAATAAATAAATAAAATCTTAAAAAAAAAAAGAATCAATTTATAGTGCACTCAACTAAACAAAATCTATACCCAAAGATCTCTGAGATAAGCTCTTCTCCTACTTTGGTCTTCTTAGTAAGAGAAAGATCCTGAAGGCTAAGACCCTTAAGAGTGTTCGAAGTCCTTTTTAGAGACAGCTTCAAGATCCTTAAAGGACCATTTGTCTGACTAAATTGCTTTTTTGAGGAATGACTTCAGATCTTTTTGAGATTATGAAAATGGATTTTATATTTCTTCCCTGGGTTTGATCTTTGCTGTGAAGCTTTTTCTTAATTGGCAATCTTGGAGAGCCTGGAAATGATGGTTTTATTTTCAAATTCAGTTCTTTATTTGGCTTATTTCTTTCTTCTCACATTTTACTATAAGCAAGAAGAAGCCAGGTGGCACCTCACTATTCTTTCAGAAAATCTCCTTAGCTAGATTACCCAGATCATTAGGTATATTTTCTATTTTCTACTTCATCACAGGTTACAGTGTTGTAAAACATTTTGTCACTACATAATGAAGATCCTCTTTCTCCAATTTCCAGTAAGATTTTCCTTATTGTGCTTTAAGCTCGCTCTGAGAGTCCTCTTGAGGGCCATTAGACTCCTCTGTCAGTATCTTCAAGCCCCATTCACATTTCATCTACTGTTCCAAAGTCCCATATTCTCAGGGTTTTGTTATGGCAATACCCTACTCCTGGGTATAAAACCCTCTTTCAGATGCTATGGCTGCAATATAAATTTATCCCAAAACTTGGTGGCTTAGAAATAAGTCAATCAGAGAAAGAGAATTATCCTATAATCTCTCTGATATAAGGAATTTGAGAGGAAGGGCAGGGGGTTGTGCAGGGAAAGAAAGGAAAAAATGAAACAAGATGCAATCAGGAGGGAGACAAACCATAAGAGACTCTTAATCTCATGAACAAACTGAGGGTTGGTGGGGGTGATGGGGGAAGGATGGGGTGGCTGGGTTATGGACACTGGGGAGGGTATGTGCTTTGGTGAGTGCTGTGAACTGTGTAAGCCTGATGATTCACAGACCTGTTCCCCTGAAGCAAATAATACATTATATGTTAATAAAACACACACACACACACACACACACACACACACACACACACACAAAATAGGGGGAAAACTTGGTGGCTTAAAGCAATGGTTTCTGTGGGTCAGAAAATCTGGGGGAATAATTTTTGTCTGCTTCATAATATTTATAAGATTTGAAGGTTGAGGACTGGAATCATCTGAAGTCTCACCATTCACATGTCTGGCAGTTGATATATATAAACCATTCACTAGGGACCTCAGGCCCTCTCCATGTAGTCTCTTTGGGCAAATTTCAGTTTTCTCATAACATGGTAGCTGACTTCTAAGGGAGAGAATCTTGAAAAAGACAGAGCTAGATGATAGCTGAATTGCTTTTCATGATCTAAGCCTGGAAGTCACCCAAGGTTACTTCTGCCTTATTCTATTAGTTAAAATACTCACAAGATCCCCTCAAGTTCAAAACTCCACTTCTTGAAGAACTATGAGAAGTATATGAGACCAGAAATAATGTTATGGCTATTTTGGAAAACAGGCAAAACTTATAAAAGTACTCTTTCTATAGATCTCTTACATACTCTACCTCAGGCTCTGCTCTAGGGAGCTCGACTATATTAGTTTCAGGGGCTGGTGTAACAAAGTACCAATGAATTGGGGGATAGAAATGAGATAAATTTATTGTTTCATAGTTCTGGAGGCTAGAAGTTCAAGACCAAGGTATTGATAGTGTTGGTTCCTTCTCAGAGCTGTGAGGAAGAATGCCCATGCCTTTCCCCTAGCTTCTGATGGTTTGCTAGCAATCTTTAATGTTCCTTGGATTGTAGATGCAATCACTTCAATCTCTGCCTTCATCTCCACATGGCATTCTCCCCGTGTGCATGTCTCTGTGTCCAAATTTTCTTTTTTTATAAAGACACCAATATTGGATTAGATATCCTCTTACTAAAGACATCATCTAAAAGACATCATCTTACTAATTACATCTACAATGACCCTATTTCTAAATAAGGTCACATTCTGAGGTGCTTGGGTTAGGACCTCAAAAAATTAATTAAACAATTAAACTGAACAAATAAACCCATAAGACTGACCTAAGACAAAAGAGTATGTACGTTACAGTATTTATTATAAAGAATATCTGAAGTAATGCATAGGAAGTTCCTGGCATTGATTAAAAGATTAGTAAATGTTAGTCAACATCATTATTTATCTTTGGATCCAGAGAGACTAGCCTATCACCTAGTGAGCAAATAGTAAACATCTTTGGGTTTGGTCTGTTGGGCATTCATTTCATCTTTTTCTGTAAGAACACCTTGAAGCAATTCCCTTGAGATTCTTGGTGAGACAATCATTCAGAATGTCCTCCCCTCTCTTGAACAAAATGTGAGTGGTTGAATGACCCAAGAATGCCATTCAGACTCTCTCCCAAACACTAAATCTCAAGTAGGATAACAAAGGGATAGAAAATGGCTATGATCACTTATCCTAATAACACTGCCACAAAAAGGACTGACCATTAGTTCCTGTCACTTGGATACTTAGAGCTACTGTGATTTCTGTTCTTTTCACAGCCTGGGGATTAGTTTTTCCTTTAACTCCTTATGTTACTCCACAGCCTTAAACACATTTCTTGGTTTTGCTTAAGATAGCTAGAGTTTCTTTTGTTTATGGAGAAACTGAAAGAGAAATTGATTCCTGAAAACACCTCTTATAACTGACACCTAGAATGACAACGTGAAGTTGGAAGGGTCATGGTGAGACAGGACACATTGTAGATTTCCCCTTCTCTGGCTGGAAAGATGGCTAGTTTCATGAGCATATTTTATCTGGAGACTCAGGCAATGTATCTACCCAGGCTGGAGATTTAGGAGAGTCAGTAGAAAAATGTCATCTGGTTAGATCAGTTTGGATATTTTTTTCAGCCTAGAATGGGTTACTATAAGTAAGAGACTACTGGCTCATCAGAAAGCAGAGAGGACAGAAACTGTTAAGGAAAGCCCCTTATATCTACAGCCTATGATCAAAGAGAGTTAGTAGCCAGATAATCTTGAGCTTTGCTCACATGGCAAAGCTGAAGTCTCTTCCCCAAGATAAAGTTAGTAGAAGCAAAGCCCAGGATACTGAAAACTTAAAAGAAAATAACAAGGGACCCAAGGAAAGCACCATTAAGTATCTTTTTCTGGGTTTTCATTGCCTGATGAAGTCTCCACTTAGCCCTACTTTAGAGCCCAACCACTGACATACATGGGATAAGGGAGAACAGATTGGTTCCATCTCTCTAACTTAAGCTACTACTTGTTTTTGCCCCTGAGGAAATGTCCAAAATGGAGGCATTACAGGTGAGGGCTAGAGATAAGGGCATAGATTTAAGGCCTGTTGTTGTGAGAGAGGACATCCTCTCTGTTGGATATATATGGAAAGCCTACCAGATTTCTAAATAAACTGTATTCTTAGAAAAATGATTAGCAATCCAAGGCAGTCTCCAGGCCCCTGAACTATTTTCTATAGCCCTCACAGATGAGTCCTCCCCATTGTCCTTCCCAAATGTGACCACTTTGGACACTGCACATTGGTTCCACCACCAGAAGAGAAAGGCAGAATTAGCCACTTTGGCTACCCACAGTTTTCACTCCATCACTGAAGCAGGGAGAGTTTTTGTAACTGGAAAGCAGGATGTGATCAATGCCATTAGACAGTGGCCATTCGAAGCTAATTCTTCTTCCCTCTTCTATGTGGGACTTTTTTTTTTTTTTAATTAAGTTACAGCCTGACCTCTTTGCACCATTGTAGCTTAAGTTAAATTTGTCATTTGGCAAAGTTATAAGCAGGAGATATCCTGGACCAACTCAAGAGTAATGAACAGCATTTGTGAGGGTTCTACAGAGAAACAGAACTGGTAGGATATATAGAGATATATAAAAAGAGATTTATTATGAGGCACTAGCTTATGTGCCTATGCAGGCGGAGAATCCCAAGATCTACTGTTCACAAACTGGAGGCCCGGGAAAGCCAGTGGTGTAGTTCTAGTCCAAATTCAAGGTCTGAGAATCAATGGTATAAGGCCCAATCCAAGTCCAAAGGCCCAAGAATCCAGAGCACTGAAGTCCAAGAACAGAAGATTTTGGATGTCTCAGCTCAAGCAGAGAAAGCAAATTCACTCTTCCTCTGCCTTTTTATTTTGTTCAAGCCCTCCGTGTATTAGCTGATGCCCACGTGCACTGGTAGGGGAAATCTTCTTTACTCAATCAACTGATTCAAATGCTAATCTGTTCCAGAAACACACTCACAGACACATCTAGAAATAAGGTTTTATCAGCTATCTGGAGATTCCTCAGCCCCGTCAAGTTGACACATATAATTAACCATCAAATGCACATTGCTGAGAGCCCCTGGAGCTGGATCTAATAAGTGACATAGAGTCCAGGAAGAGAGTTTTGGGGTGTACATGGAAGAGTTGCACTATCGTGAATTGGAACACTTACGACATTGTAGGATGAGAGGAAGAGTGTGTGTTTATGGATATTGAACTATCAGGAAGAGTATAGCAGAAAACTATTGTTTTTGCCTGCCTAGCATTCCAATTTCCTTCATAAAACATGTCTTCCCCCAGGCTTGAGCTGAACCTATCATTCCCAGCTCAGCTGGCATGTAACCCAGACCTGATGTGTTAATTTATTCCATCTTTCTGGCTCAATGAGTGATTCAGGAAAGTTCATGTGATCCAAGTCAGATCAATAGAGTCAGCCACAGATTTTAATGGAATCATTGGGAAAGAGACATACTTTCTACACAGGGACTGGCTAGCTGATAGAAGGTAAATTTGCAGCTCTCGGAACCAGCATGCCATCTTTGTGGAAAGAAGGGTGCTTGAACAGAGGAAAGCAGAAAGAAAAGCTCTTAGAAGTCTCCTTTGCTTAGCCTTTTAGTGTGGTGGACATTTGTCTGGAGCCCAGCATCTTATAAACACTCTCCCTTTTATTAGGGAGTTTCCTTCCTCCCCAAATTAAAAGTTAGAAATCATGCTTCCCTGGCTCCCTTGTCCCTGAGCACAAGCATGTGATCCAGGCCTCAATAGACACTCTTGTGAAACCCTCTTCAAGAAGAGGCTAATGTGAGAAAGAAATGCCATGTGGCATTTTTACCAGTGAGAGGGACAGTGCTGCCACTTGGCCTTCAGGCGCAACATTGCTGAGTTTCTGCTAACAGAGCTGGCAATAGTACCTCCATCGGTGTTGGGTGGGGTTAGTGGAGAGAGTAGCCATGTCTCAGGCTAGCTCTGATGCCTGCTTTGGGTGGTGTCCTGGAAGTTCAGCCTGGAGGCCGGCTCTCTAGTCCTCTTGGCAATTCTGTGACCTACCAAATACCCTTTGACAAAAAAAAAAAATTTTTTTTCACTTAACCAATCAATTAAGATTTGTCATTTCCAACTAAAAATTCCTGATAATTATATAACAATCAACAAAAATCTGTATATAGAGATGGATTAATGAATGGCAATTCTGGGAGGTAGGCATTATTATTCCTATTGCACAGATGAAAAATAGCCCTAGTAGTATTAAGTACATACTGCCCACGGTCATACAGACAGTAAGTCCTGAAGCAGAGGTTTTCATTCTAGTCTCTCTGTTTTCTTAATCTCCAAAGCTCACGTTTTTGGGGGACATGGCATTTAAAACATGCTTTCAGAAATAATCTTGTGATGGAGAGTAGACTGACTTGCTTAGAACTCATCCCAATCTCCTTCTACTATGCCTTCCCATATTATAGAGGCCGGAAAGCTAAAACTGACATTTCCTGTACTCATTTGCAACTAGGAATATGACTGAACCTCCACCAATTATGTGTACTTACGTGAAAACTGAATTTAGAACTAAATCAAGTAGGAGGGAAGGTAGGCCTTCATCCTGATGGTGCAAATCAGGTAAATAAGGTTTAGGGCCAACAACTGAGGCTACCACTTTCTGATTCCTGAATTGGCAGAGGTAGTAAGACCTTGAACGTGGCAGGTGACACATGGGTTTCTTGATTCCCCAGCTTCCAGAATGTTGTAGAGACAGGTCAGCTCTGTGGTAGTCTTCTGGAAGTCATTCCTTAAAGCCTAGCCTAGAGCCTATTCCTCTAGCCCTTCTAATTGTGAACATCCAATTCCTTGCATCCAATCCTTTTCTGTTTAATTACTAGACTGGCCCCTATTACCTGCTTCTGACTCCTATCTAATACAAGCACATATAGAAGTCAAGTACAACATAACCAAGCAGCACTACATAGAGATTCTCATCTTTTCATAGAGTCACAACTATAGGGGGAAAAAATACGTATTCAAGGTGAATTGATACACTGAAATAAAAAGTACCATGGCCTTTCCAATCTTGTAATACTTGCATCTCAAAAAACTGAGTTTATCAGTCAAGACACAGGAAGGCAACAGATAGTTCATTCAAACTTGAAAAAGACCAATTTTTAAAGATATGCACAGAGCATAGAGAACCACAGGGTTATGCACTGCCCCTAGACCTGAAGTAGCAAGAGGAAAGAGTCTGTTATAGACTGAATGTTTGTGGTTCCCCCAAATTAACAGTGTTGAAATTCTAATGCCCAATATGAAGATATTAGAGGATGGGGCCTTTGGGAAGCAATTAGGTCATGAGGGCAAAGCCCTCAGGAATGGAATTGGTGCCCTTATAAAAGAGATCCCAGAGAGCTCTCTTGCCCTTTTCCATCACATAAGGGTATGGCAAGAAGTCAGCATTCTACAGCCAGGGAGTGGGTTCTCACCCAACACCAAATCTGTCAGCGCCCTAATCCCAGACTTCCACCCCCAGACCTGGAAGAAATAAGTTTCTTTTGCTTATAAGCCACCTAGTCTATGCCATTTTGTTACTGCAGCCCAAACAGACTAGGAGTTACGTAGAGAAGATGCCTTCCAGGAGCTGCGACCTTTGGTTGAGGCATGAAGCTAGCACACAGCAACCTCACAGGCGGGGATCGGGGAGGGGACAACCTCACACTCTGCCCACCTTCCATTTTCCTGCCCATTCACTGAATCTGCCTGGAAGTCAGGCGACAAGAGCCTGTGTTGTAGCCCTCACAAGACAACCTTCCATGGTGGTGAACAATGGAGAGTCTATCTGAGGAAAGTCCATCCAAATGAGAGATGTCCAGCACAGCAGACAAAAAATCGGCAACACCGAGTGCAGTAAAAGATCATGAAGATTGTGGGTTCAAAGAGTTTCAGAGCTACTGAATTTTTTAATGTTCACAGGTTGAGTGGATTGTTTCTTTTTAAAGATGGTCAATATAATCTGCTCTATGTGATTTGAGGGCATTTTACTCTGGTCCACGCATACTGTCGTACAGTGTGAGAAGTGGAAGTCACCTTGGAAATCTTGATGAACATTTCTTATTTCATAGATGACGAAACTCAGACTTAAAGAAACAACATAAATTCCCCCAAAGTCGCATGGCCAGAAACTTGCAGAACCGGACAACGTACCCAAATCTAATGATGCAGGGCTTCTTCTCCTTTCTGCAGCTAAAAAACCTTGCTGGACACCAGTTATGCGTGGGACAAAGTGCCAGACTGTGATGTGGCTGCAGTCTTAGTCTTGAGCATCCCTCTCCCTTGGTTTCATTTTTCTCTTCATTTTGAACATATACCTGAAAGGCTGAATTCCAAAGACACTTCTCCTAAAAATAACTAAAATATATGCAGGAGGAAATTAGCATAATGTATTTTATCTATAATTTACAGTGTGTAATCTAGAAATGTGCAACAAAGCAATGCTAGTAGTGCAGAGAAAATTCCCCAGGGATATTTGGTTCCATTTAAAAACACCTCAGTATGGAGGGATGTGGGAGCAGCAGGCTGTGACACACTTCCATCAGGGCAAAATGTTATTCTAGTGATTCACAGCAAGAGGCCTGACAAACACTTTGAGTCGATATAAAGGTTCTTGCCATCAGGATAAAATGAGAATTGCAGTGGGTGGTCCCATTCTAGCTTCATGTCTCCTTCTACTTCTGTCCTGGCTTAGGTGGTTGCCCTGGAAACAGTAGGGTGGCAAACAAAACCATTTGGAACAACTTTTCGGAAGCCTTGCGCATGAGGCCTAATTTTTATTTGCTGCTGTCTTTTCTCTTCCTAAAGGGTGACTTTTCCAAGTCTATCATTCCCTGAGAGGGTGTGCTCTTTGGACTACCTTGGAAGTTGATTCACTCTGAAGTCTTTGGCAAGGTCCGGTTGGAGGGCTGGCCAGGGTTTGGCAGATAGCAAGGGAAGGGGGCTTTATTTCTCATTATTTAGCTTTGGATCCCAACACAGATGGTCCTGATCTCCTCCTCCCCCACCTAAGAATTTTTCTAAAATGACACCCAAGTTTTTCTTGGCAGAAATTATAATTCCTGGCAAACAGTTCACTGCAGCTCTAATTATGATGACAGCTTTAATGGAGAAGATAATCATATTAAATGGTTCTTATTCAGTTCCATGTGATGAATTAGTGATTACCATGAAATGTGTTAAGCAGCCAAAAGTCAGGGGAAGGGATGATGTACTGAGTTACAAGTTGAGGTCTGAGGGATTCCAAAACTTGTGGGAGGTAGGACAAAATGACTTTTAAAGAGGAGATGCTGATTTTAATGTCTCTTGTGGCTCATATACCAAGTAAGGAACCCCCTTTTCTTGATGTGTCTGTTAAAGAAAAAAAATATTCTGACACATGTTAAAATGGTAAAGGAGACTGTATTCAAGACTGTTGCAACTGGGGCTGACTCTATTGCAACAGAAGAGAGCTCAGACTCAACTTCCAATACAAAAAAGACAAGCATGCAGAGTTGGGGGTCAGTGGATGGAAAACTACTGACAGGAGACATCAAGAGCACTGGGATTCTTTTTTAAGAGGATTCCTGCAAAAGGCTGGGCATGGATTTAAACATCAATGGTAAGGGATGAGGGACTTGACCAGACACGGGGCGAGGGGAGGTGATTAGATATCAATGCTGGGGGTACTCTTGATAAACTTACTTAGCAGGATTCTTATTAAAACTGGACTGGGCATGCCAAAGGACACAGCCAAGACTGAGGCCTGAGAATCTTTGTCAGCCACTCCTCCTAATCAAGAAAATAGAGACATTCTTCTTTCCTTTGAACAATTTAAGTCCATCTCTTGCTCAGTCTCCTTTTGTTATTAAGGACCAGCTGAACCATATGTTAGGACTTGGGAGTAGAGGGTATTTACTGGAGAGTACAAATAATCAGGCATTAAATGTGAGAAATTTGTATGAAAATAAAAAGAAAAAGAAAGACTAAGGTTGAAGCAGACTGTAAGCCCAGTTTCTGAGTCCAGAGGGTGGCCAGTTGAGATTTCTAGATGCTGGGCTTGAAGCATCTTTGGGTGATGAAGTGAGGAAACGGGCGTGATCTGGTAGATTTCCTAGGTTGCAGTCTGAATGTCTTCAGTGATGGTATAATATCAGGGTCATGGTTCTTTTCTAGAGCAGAGCAAGGAAGATGTGGCTCTTGCCGTAAACCTTCTTGATTGGCCTACACAGCAGCAGCTCCAGGCTTAAAGGTCACCTATCATCCAGCATCAGCTTGCAGGACAACCTAGGATCGCAATAAGGATTCAGGCAGTTGAGTTCTCAGTGACACTGAGTTAGGCAGGTGGGAGAAAAATTGGAAACATTCATTTGGACAGTTGTATAACCAGATATTGGAGAAAATTAGGAGAACTGACCATTTGGGAGGGGCTGACCAAATGTGCATGTTGGCAGGATTCAGTCTAATCTGTAAGTATATAACAAAACCTCAAAGACATTGACCAGGACTAGAGGCTGACAGTCCTTAAAGGTGTACTATAGTTTTTCATTGCAGCATGAAATTTCTCTCTATACTCATCTTTTTTTTCACCAAAGTTAACCAAAATAAGATTATTTTTGTCTACAAAATGGGTCTGGTCACGTTAGATTTGGCCTATTATTTACACAAGTGCAGCAAGATTAATAACTGACCACACAGACCTTTGAAACTTTGCTTTGCTGGCACTTCTCATAAGGAAACTCAAGTTAGACTTTTAAAAGCCTCTCAAGGCTAGGAAGACAAGCCAAGAATTTGCCAGCAGATTTCACTTGCAGGATCTATAGATCTGGGCGAATTTCTCTGTGCTCTAGGTCCCCAAAATATGCTAAGTTTCCTGGGCCTGCCAGGAAGTGACCTTCCTTACTCACCTACAAGGCTGGGAACCCTATAAGCCCTACCAGCCCAGTTTTCCCAAAAGGGCTTTGTAAGCATTAGCTCCATAAAGTCAATCTTAGTTCCTTGGAACTATTTGGTTATAACGGATTCTATGCACATCAGTCTTAAACATGACATTCCACTCAAAGCCTCAGTTATATAACTAATGTTTCCGGTTATGTCCTGTTCAAGGAGGAGAGGTTCTTATTGAACTTATGCAAATAATTATACCGCCATGAAGATAAGAATACCTAGTAAGAGTTTCTGAATTCTGGAGGAATCAGGCAGGGAGAAAAGATAAATGTTTCATTTCTATTTACAAAAAGTGTTATCTACTAAATTGTTGTGAGCTATAACTTAAAAGAAAAGGAAAAGGGATTCCTTAAATCCAGCAACAATCTTCCAAATAAAACCATAATTATCCTTTAGCAGTTCATTCAGTTTTATGTAATTAATTGTTGTTCTGCCTCATCTTGGGTTAGTAGTTTTATGAACCCTTCAGCTTTTCCACCAAAGTTCTAGGCTGCTTTCTTTGTCAAATGGCATGGTTTTAAAGTAAGTTAAGCAATGCCATCAGAAGCCTAATCCCAGAGACCTCTCCTAGTCCTTTCCATGGGCCCCTTTCCATTCCTTTTTGTTGAAGATAAAGCACTCTGGCTCACAGCTAATTGCAAGTGCTTTTAGAGAAGAATCAGAGTAAAACAAAAACTGTTATTAATGACAAAAGATTTTAAAATGTTAAAGATTTGAGGAGAATTCATCATAAAAAGGATGCAAATGACAAGGGAATTTATTCCTAGGGTGTAGAACATTTAAAGTGGTAACTAGAATTATCACTGGTAACATTATACCAGAACATATCATGGACACTGAGGATATTGAACAAACTTCATGCAATTTCTGAAATGTTTGTATTAGTAATATTTTATCCATACAAATAAGACTTAGAGAAGGTTAAAGTATCTTTCATATACCAGCATCCTGTAACAGTCTAGCAAATTTTATGAATATTCCATCTCACAATTTTTTTTAAAGATTTTTATTTATTTATTTATTTGAGAGAGAGAGAGATCACAAGTAGGCAGAGAGGGAGGCAGAGGGGGGGGGGAAGCAGGCTCCCTGCTGAGCAGAGAGCCTGATGCAGGGCTCGATCCCAGGACCCTGAGATCATGACCTGAGCTGAAGGCAGAGGCTTAACCCACTGAGCCACCCAGGCGCCCCATCTCACAATTTTTTAAGTCTATCATTCCTGATAGTACTTTTCATTGTGTCAAAAAGATATATAAAGATGTCAAATATAGTTAGCCTCCCTCTATCATATATAAATAAGAGGCCAAATGTATATAAACTTAAACTTGTGCTTAGTAATCTAATGTTTAATAGTTTCTCTTAGAAATTATCTCAAAATTTAATGAATATTTTCATATCATCTATCTAAGGTTGGAAGTTACAAAAAAGATTTTGGAAATTGTTTTTAGGCAAATATAACATTAAACAAAGCTCACCTTCATCTCAAGTTATTTCCTTGTTAACTATTTTTTACAGCACACGCATGTTAGGCATATATAAGAAAGAAAGGAAGGAAGGAAGGAATAAATCAGAAAAGCAAAGAACTCTAAAAATGGTTAAAGAGCAAATGTACACTAGTATTACACTTAATACTGATAACTCAGAAGACAGAGCTCTTCTTATTAAACAATATTAAGTTAGTTTTATTTACCAAAGAGTTTCCCAAACCATATAAACTTGAAAAGCATTTGGGTTAGTTTCTATATTTCTGAGAGATTTAGGGATATTTAATTTATATAAGCACTTATTTATCTTTAAGCTAATTTATGAAACTCCTTCAAAAGATTTTATAAATTTTTTTGGTAATCCCATCTAGACATGGAAAAATATCACATATATATAACATACATATACAAACATAACTATATAACCATATAGACAGATGCAAATAGAAACCTCGTTGCTTTCATTCTAAAATTGTACCCATGAGGGACACTTGGGTGGCTCAGTTGGTTAAGCCTCTACCTTTGGCTCAGGTCATGATCCCAGGATCCTAGGATCAAGCCCCAAATCAGGCCCCTTGCTCAGCCAGGAGCCTGCTTCTCCCTCTACCTGCTGCAGTCTCTGCTTGTGCTCTCTCTCTTCTTGACAAATAAATAAAATCTTGGAAAACATATAAAATTGTAGCCAAGAGTCAGGTAAACATAGCAATAAAAAACTCACTGGTTTATATAAAATAATTGGCTCTTGTTTTTGTTCCACTTTATATTTTTATCCCAAATTCTGTTTCTGACAGATGGAACAAGTTAAGGTTACCTGCTCAATTGACAGTTAATGCTTTTTAATCAATATTTGTGGAGGAAACTTTTAAGATTTTGTTTTGCCCTGCACGTAGTTTCTTTGGGTGGTCCCTGGGTCTCTTGAGAGCCCCCAGTGGAGGATGGGAAAACCTAAAGTTCAAAGTTCAACTGACTGTAAGAAAGTGACTATAAGAAATTGACTATAACAAGGGATATAAGGAAAGAGAAAGTCTTGGGGGGTAGACAGAGAGATGGAGGAGGTATGGGCTTGAAGGCAATTCTATCAATGGATTCAAGGGAATGGAGGACTGAAGGTGGTAAAAGGAAGAAGGAAGAATGCTGAGAGAGAAATCTTAGTCTGGGGAAGTCATTGAAATTACCAATTATCCTTAGTAAAATTATTCCAACAAGAAAGGAAATAGAGAGCTAGTGTCCTAGTGGTGAGACATAAAGTCAACAGGAATATGAGAAGGGGGTTTCAGTCTACTGAGAAGCTACCTTGTTCTTCACTCATGATATGTTGCTAACAAAGCAGCCTGGCATTCTAACCCACCCTGCATTTGCCTGGGACTCTAACAGAGCCTCTAGAGTAGAGGCCTCCAAAAGAGGCAGGAATTTGCCACTTTAAGAGGCAAGGAGTAAAATCTCACTCAGAAAGATCCAAGACGACATCCATCTGCTTACACAGGCATTTTTCAACCAAAGAATCCCAGGGCTCTAACCTAGCCTCAGAGGGTATACTCAGAATCTTAAGAACCCAAATCTGCCCTTACTATGCTTTAACAATCGATCATCCAGAGCACTGGCTCAGGAGTGGACTCACCATTGGATCCCTAATCAGTCAGGAGTGAAACCAAGTCTTCAGAAGCGTACACCTGGGGTCCTGGAGGAGAGGTTCCAGGGGTCCAAGGACGAATTTAATTTTGTCCAATTCATGGCACCATAACTGTTAAAGAAAAAAAATTATTCAAACACTTATTAAAATGGTAAGCAAGGGGTGTCTGAGAGGCTCAGTCAGTGGGGGTGTCTGACTCTTGATCTTGGCTCAAGTCTTAATCTCAGGGTCGTGAGTTCAAGCCCCACATTGGGCTCCCCACTGGGCATGGAGCCTACTTTAAAAATAAAAATAAAAATAAATAAATAAAATGGCAAGGAAGACTTTATTCAGGACAATTGCAGTAAGTACTGTAGTAGGAGAGAGATCAAAGGCACAGGGTATTTATAGCTAATAGAGCGGATGGAAAATTACTGAGAGGAAATTCAAGGGTAAGGGGATTCTTACTAAACCAACTTGATAGGATTCTTGCTAAAACTGGGATTGACAGGCCAAAGACAGGATGGGGGCCAAGATGGAGACCTCATAGAAAAGAGGGCTCAGAGCAGCCTGACTAAACTCGGGTCAAAGAGAGAGTATGCAATGTCCACCCTAATATGTATACTTTTACAGACAAAGGTAAGAATGGAAAGGAAGGAAGAAAAGAAGGAAATAAAGGTTTATAAAATTGCCTTCTTAACTCAGACTCTTTTGAGTGCTACCACATATTTGTTTGTGGGTGAGAAATCTGATCTTTCGCAATAGCCAAAAGATATTTGGGGCCAAGTCTTTAAAAATAAGGAGGGGATCAAATTGAGTAACAGAGTTACAACTATAAAGCAATGAGCTGGCATTTTTTGTATGTGGTTTACAAATAGGATGACCAAACTCGACCCCTTTTGCCTGGCACTCTCCCAGTTTGAGGACTTAAATCTCCCTCAGTTCCAGGTAACCCAGGAAAGTTGACCCAAACCAACTCAGTTTTAAAACTCCAAGTCCCACATCCTGGGAAACGCTTCAGTGCCAGACAAACTGAGAAGGTTTATCACCCTGCGTGTGAAGAGAGCTTGGCAGGTACTTCAAACAAGAAGTTCCAAAAGCATTTTGAGTCATGGCATATGACAAACTAGGTATTTGGTTTTCAATATAAGGAGTGGGTTCTGTTTATTTGTTTTTAGATTCTGTTTATTTATTTCAGAGAGGGAGAGTGCAGGAGAGAGCAGGAGCAGAGGGTAGAAGCAGAGGGAGAGGGAGAAGCAGACTCCCTGAGCAAGGAGCAAGGAGCCTGATGTGGGGCTTGATCCCAGGACCCTGGGATCAAGACCTCAGCTGAAGAACTGACTGAGCCACCCAGGTGTCCCAGGAGTGTTTAAAAAAAAAAAGAGAGAGAGAGAGCCTCATTTGTCTAGTCACATATTATGTAGGAAAATATTCACCCTGACTCCTATTTAGTTAAAAGTATGTTTACTTAGCTACTTTAATGCAAATAAAAGCCCAAACACCTTTCCACAAATGTTTGGCTGAACAAAGCTTGTTTACCAAATTAAAATACTTGTGTACAATTATGCGTGTTTTCTTTTTAAATTAATATATCTCTTTTGTTTTGCTGCAAAATTCCTACCGGAAAAAAAGACATTCAAATTTGCTATTCATTCATCTATAAGCTACAGGAACTACAGTTGCGAGGGTGGGAACCAAAGTGTGTATAGGGGTATGTGTGTGTGTGTCTTCTGTGGGGAAGCGACCTTCTTTACCCTCATTGTCTCCAAACTCTAATTTATCTGTTCCTTCACTCATTTTCCTAAGGGTGTGCTGTTCCTTTAGAAGACTTTTTTTTTGGTGGGTGATGCTAGAGATGGATAAGGAGGATTAGATGATAGCAAAATCTTGTTTGGAAAGCTCTATTGTTGCTGTTCTGATTAGTCAAAAACACCCTAGGGTAACATTAGTTTACCCTTTAGAAATCTATCTTCTAGGCTTTTTATATGTTTTCCCATTTATGTGAAAACCCTTGCCCCTAACAAGTGGGGACCAGGCAAGCGGGGACAGGATGTGGTAGCTGGGACCTTGGCACTTGTCTGAGGCTCCCTGGAGCTGAAGAGGAAGAGATTCAAGAGGAAGCAACTTAGAGGCTGAATTAAAAACCACTTAATGCCGAAGTATCTAAACATGACGACAAACTGGGAAAACCACTGAAAATGAGGAAGTTGCAAATAGAGGGTCCAGGCAGAAATGAAATGAATTAAGGTAGCTGCCTGACGTTTTAACTATACTTGCTCCCCTTTTACTCTGCACTCTCCTAGACTCTGCTGTCTAGTGACCTGTTCAGGGTTCTGGGTGCGGGGGAGGGAATTTCCTGGGTTTGGTTCTCTAACTTGCTTCCCTTCTCACGGTCAAAGTACCAGAGCTGTGTGGTCCTGCTGGGAATCCAGAACCTTTTGTAACATTCTTGGATCTTCCAGCTCTGTTGTGAGGGTAAACTGGTGGAGTTCTGGGTTGAGGGCAGGGTGTTAGGGAGCTGGGCTAGTGGAGCTGGTGGAAAGATTTCATCTCTCCTTCTACTACGAAAGGACCAAGCAGAAGTCAGCAGTGACAATTTCACATCATCACAGTTACTAATTTTTGCCTCTTTTCTTTATGACGGAAGAACTTTCCTGGACTTCATGTCCTCTTAGACTTCATCTCTCTTAAGCCCTGGACCCCCTCCAACCTTTACAAAGGCTTTGCTCTTTCCATCATCTACTCTCTTTAGGATCTCCACATTTCCTCTACTAGAATGTTCCTGTCTGCATATAAAAATGCTAGAATATCTCCCACCTTAAAATAAATCTGTCCTCCCATGAATCTATGCCTTCCTCCACCTAGCCCCTCCTGCTGCTCAGATCCACCTATATCACCATTCCTAAAATCAGTGACCAATGCTGAATGCCTTTACATGCTCACTTCAGAGTTTCTTTTCAGTATTCTTCAATCATTTTCTTCCCTCCAGCTCTACTGAAGCCCTTCTTCTCAGGATCACCAGTGAGCTCCTTCTGTCTAAATCCACTGAGCCATTCCCAGTCCTTCTCTCACTGGACCTCTCAGCAGTGTTTGATTCAGTAGATCACTTGGCTTCTGAGTTAACATACTGTCTCAGCCTTCTTCCTACATTCCTGCTTGACTTCTTCTTAGTCTGCTGGCTCCTTCTGCTTATTCCTGATTTTTAAATTTGTCTAAACCTCTTCTGTTCTTTAAATATACCCACTCACTGTGGATGTCTGGGTGGCTCAGTTGGTTTAGTGTCTGCCTTTGGCTCGGGGCATGATCCCAGGGTCCTGGGATCAAGCCCTGCGTTGAGCTCCTTGCTCAGAGGTGAGCCTGCTTCTCTCTCTCCTCCCTGCTTGTGCTCTCTCTCTTTCCCTGAAATAAATAAAATCTTTAAAAATTAATTAATTAACTCATTCACTTTGGAGGAGATTCATCCAGTCCTATGGCTTCCATGTCCTTTTGCCTGTCAATAATTCTCAGATCTATATATTCTCCAGTCCTGACATTTCCCCTGAGCTCCAGACTTAACAAACATATCATGCCACCTACTTGACATTTCCATTAGCTGTCTAATTAGAATTTCAAGTTGAACACTTTTTAAAATAGAACTTGATCTTATCTCCCAAACCTGTTTCTCCCACGGTTTCTTCCCCTGCAGTTACTGTTTTTACCATTCATCCATGCTATGGTCTGACTGTGTCCCCCACTTCCCCCGGCAAACTCATATGTCAAATCCTAAAGCCCCAAACCAATGGTATTAGTGGGTGAGGCCTTGCTTAAGAACACTCATGAATGGGATTAGTGCCTTTATAAAAGAGCTCCAAAGACATCCCTGACTCCTTCCACCGAGTGAGGACACAGTGAGAAGGTACTGGCTATGCACCAGAAAGAGGGCCCTCATCAGAAGGTGACCATGCTGGTGCCATGATCTGGACTTCCAGCCTCCTGAACTGTGAGCAATAAATTCTGTGGTATATTATTACAGAAGCCTGAATGGACTAAGAAAATCCAGTACTTCAGAATGTAAACTTAAAGCCCATTCTTAACCACTTTATTCCTCTTACACCGACATATCATGCAAATCCAATTGTGTGGGCCCCTATATGTGCCTGATGGCTAGGACTGGGTATCCTCAGAATTCCCGGCCAGGTGATTTCCAGGACTAGTACTACAGTCTTCACTTGTGATGCTCTACTTCCCAGGGTTGGGTATGAAATGGTAAACCCAAAGTGCTTGAAAAAGATGACACCGATGCAGACTGAGTCTCTGCATTTATCTTAGCCACTCTAGTCTCCATGACAAGTGATCTTTGTTCCCAAGAAAAATGAGCAATTGAATGTTTCCAAAAGTCACTTTCTCAGGAAAGGAATCCCAAGGGGGTGATGCATGAGGGTTGGGTCTTCTTGGGGTCTAATGTTTCCAATCTGAATGGTTGGAGACATTCATATGGGTTGGGCTGGGTCAGGGAGGCTCATGAAAAACTGGAGGAATTAAGCAAGCTTCCTGGAAAGCTGCATCTGCCTCCGAGAATGAAAAAAGGCCTCCTTCCCTTTTGAAAGTGCCAGTTATTCTAACAGCCAAGGAAAAGAAATGTGTAATGAATTTTGTAATAAATTCCAGGAATTTCTAAATATATGTAATGAACCATGTGGGTTCTTACTGTAGGACCTTGAACACTTGAAGTGCAATGCAGATGTCTTGGCTGTACAGAATACAATCCAGAAATTCCTCCATTTTCTTGAACATGTACTTTTCAGAGCTGGCCTGCAGGTGGAGCTGTAGCCCACAGAGGGACTACATGTTAACCAGTATGGCAAGGGACTGATGGGATGTTAAATCCAGATTAGAAATTAGGGTATTGCCCAAGTAGATCTTGCCTCCTTGATTCCAGATGTGATTCACTCAGCACTAGAAGATGACTAAGGCATTGCACAGGCAAAATGACACCATAATCTGACAGACTGAGCCTCTCCCATTGTTCTCAAACCTCTTGGACCAGTACACGAAGTATCTACAACCTCCTCCATGTCCAGGTAGGTGATAAGAGGAAAAAATGCCTTCTGGATAAGCCCCAAGGAACTGCCCATGTGATGCTACTAGTGCCTTGAGTAAAGTGGCCAATCCACTCATAATGCTCGTTCCTAGGCTCAAAATAGCATGTCCCCATTCCTCCCGCCACATACTGCATCTCTGCTAAAGCTTGTGAAAGTATTGTTGTCCATAAATGGCTTGGCAGGAAGACAAGCATATTTGGAGTAGGGTCACAAATTCATTCATTCTGGCCTTAGCTGTGCAAAGAAAATGCAGCTTCTTTATTTCCCCATAATATATCTGTTCATCCCCGCAGAACTGGAAAAAGAAACTTCAATTTATCCCATTCAGTTATACTCAGCTCAATAATTCAGACAACCCCTTTATGTGATTCTCTTTCATTTCTTTAAGAAAAAATGGTAAATCTTTCAAATTTTTTCTTTGTCTCTTTTTGTGTCCTTCAAGAGCAAATCTGTGCACTGGGGTCTAGAAGGGTTTAAATGACCCATAGCTGCAGAGATAGTATCATCTGGATCTTCACTGGTGAATAGTGGAGTGCTTAGATTTTTCTGTTCCCTGGACTGGTGATGACTAAAGTATAGTTTTTCTGGCATGGCTTTCTTTCTTTCCTTTTTTTTTTCCCCCCTCAAATTTTATTTATTAATTTGTTGGAGAGAGAGAGCACAAGCAGCAGGCAGAGGGAGAAGCAGGCTCCCTGCTAAGGAAAGAGCCTGATATGGAACTTGATTTCAAGACCCTGGGATCATAACCTGAGCCAAAGGCAGACATTTAACAGACTGAGACACCCAGGCGTCTCTCAGGTATAGCTTTCTGAGATGAGGTATTACCTATCTCCGAAATCTGTAGTTCTGGCCTTCTCAAAGTTCCTATTCAGCTACCTTTTTGTTTTGACCAGAGCCCTCTGATGTACTTCTGTGGACATGGAAACACATGGAACTTGCTGGATCATTTGTACACCAGGTCATGTGGGCCTAGGAAGGATGGCTCAAGCTCATCTATCAACTCACCTCCCACTACACCTCCTCACTATCATTCCTTGCCAAGACTCTGACCTTTGATCTTGCTTCTTCTTTGTCTTCCTTATTTCTTCCATAATCCCTTAGAACTAGAAGGAGCAGTCTTTAGGCAATTCATTTGTCCATGTCATATTTCCCTTGAAGGCTATGGAAATGAGACTCATGGCTTAGCTTCCACAGGTAAAAAGGATACCTTCTCTATACTTAAAAAACAAAACAAAATACTGTGATTTGAGTTTCCCTAGCGAGTTCCAGATATGCCCTAAATCTGAATTTAAAAAATCCTTTCTGGACGAAACCTAACTTTAAGTCTTGATGTACAGTCAGTACAAAACATAACCAAAGTCTCAAAGGTCAGAAATGACTTTGTTCTGTAATTACACTGTTGGGTATGGTAGCCAGCAGCCCCATATGGCTATTTAACTTTAAATTTAAAATAATTAAAATTTAGAAATTCAGGTCCTCATAGTAGCCGCATTTCTTAGTAGCCATGTTCTTAGTAGCCACATGTTGCTAGTGGCCACCATGGTGGATGGCAAGGATATAGAACATTAACAACATTGTTAATGTAATGAAAGTTCTATTGGATGGCTATTCTAGAGTTGTACTCCTCTCCCTTTCCTGAAGTGCTAAGACATTTTATGGAAAAGGAAGCTTCCCATAACATAAGTTTTTCAGGATATGGCACTACATCTAAAAATACATTTTTAAATAATTACTCCTAACAGTTGTTGCCCAGGACTCCTAAGAGGCTGGGTTAGTCAATAAGTCCCACCTACTCCTCCAAGTATCAGTGATTTTCTCTGTTTCTCCTAAGGAGAGAGTAAATAATTTATGGAGCTTAGTGTAATATCAAATTTTTGAAATTGTATTCAAAAGTTATTTTAAAATGTCAAGATAGCAGTAGCAGAGTATTAATACAATTATTGGCTTTTTTGAGGGAGGGGAAAAACTGGCTTTGTTCAAGACAACTGTACCTAAAAAAGAAATCAAGGCTTTGCACATGAGTAGCAATGCCAGGGACCACAGCTGGGCCAGTGCTGGCCAAGCTCAGATGTTAACTCAGACAGCTGCCCAGGGAATGCCTGGGACTGGAGGAAGCCACCTAGCCAAAAAGACGAGACAGGAAATAAGGGCCCCAACACATTGTATTGAAAAGCCCAATGCTGGAAGGTCTTGGCATGTCAACTGCTTCCAGCTGGGTATATTTCCAACCAAATCAGGGCCATGTGCAGCCAGAAAGGCTGAGATTTGTCATGACCATCATTTTAGAAGCTCCTGGAAGAAGGGGGAAAGGCCACACACCCAGAAACTTCAACTTTCCTATTTGGACTATTGACGTACAGTATCCAGGAACTTGTGCATTGGATGGGGGTGGGAGTCTTCCCTGCCTCAGTCTGAGAAACAAGGGGATTTGAGAAAAGACCAGAAAAATGGTCACTCAGAATTTCAAAGTGAATCATCAATGCCAATGAATAAGATGGAAAAAAATAATAATAATCTACTTGTAAGTTGCCCAAGCAGAAGCTGAGGAAAACAGACAAAAACTAAAAGATCTGATGTGGAAGGTGAGACTTGGAACCTGTAAACATTCTATAAAGTAAGTAAACTAACTTCCACAGCTTTTTAGAGTATAGCAGATTGGTACCTACATGGAAATCTTGGTTAAAATTCAATAAAAAATAATTTTTAACAAACAGTTGAGCTCAAAAGGGAAAAAAGTTTTCAGAGTAAAAAGAGAAAAGAGAACCTAGTGGGTTCAGTGTCAGTTGACCCTCTGATTCATTTGATGGTCTAAATAGTTTTTGTTCACGGTCTTCTTCAGGTGTCTTTGTCTGTCATATTGATCCCTCACCCTGGATAAAGAAGACCTGGCCCTGAGCCCAGCCCAGGCTCTTGGCCACCCTCTCTGCTCAAGTTCAGAAGCTGAATAAAGGATCTCCCTGAGCTTCCTGAAACACAGATTCTGGGGACCCAGGTAAGGTCCTTGAAGGAAGAAAGTCCTTGATGTATGAAAAGAGTAGAAAAGTCCAACCACCCAGCTTGGGAAAGCAGTATAGAAGCCTGTTGTTTTAATTTCTCACATGGGACTTTTTCTTTTTTATCCTAACCCTAGGCAGATAGCAAAATTCCAGTAGAGAGGAAAGAGGAAAATACATTTTAAAACTAGATCAACCTATGAGTGCCTGGGTGGCATAGTCAGTTCAGTGTCTGACTCTTGGTTTCGGCTCAGGTCATGATCTTGGGGTCATGAGATGAGTCCTGCATTGAACTCTGCATTCACTATGGGGTCTGTTTGGGATTCTCTCCCTTTCCCTCTTCCCTACCCCCTCTGACCTTCCCCCTGTGCAAATGCTGTCTCCCCCTCTCTGTCAAATAAATAAATAAATAAATAAATAAATAAGATCTTCAAAAAACAAAACTAAATCAAACTAATAGAAAGTAGAGAAGAGGGGTGCCTGGGTGGCTCAGTAGGTTAAGCTGCTGCCTTTGGCTCAGGTCATGATCTCAGGGTCCTAGGATCGAGCCCCGCATTGGGCTCTCTGCTCAGTGGGGAGCCTGCTTCCCCCTCTCTCTCTGCCTGCCTCTCTGCCTACTTGTGATCTCTCTCTCTTTCTGTCAAATAAATTAATAAATAAAATCTTAAAAAAAAAAAGTAGAGAAGAAAAAAAAATCAAAATTAAAGAATGGTAAATAGAAAACAACACAATGGTTGAAAAAAGTCCAAACAGGTCAATAACCAAAGTACATATAAATATTAACATATTGAACTTGCCTACTCAAAGACAGAGATTTTCATAAGAACTTTTAAAAATTCAACCATGTACTGCTTATTAAGAGTCACACCCAAAACATGGTGATGGAGACATGGTAAGTGGATAATATGGACTAAAATTTTAATAAAAATTAAATATAATAATATCAGTATCAATTTTTTAACTTTAAGGCAAAAGGAAGGCTATTATAGAAAGATACAATGATAATCAGAATAATTCACATGGAAGAAATAGTCATTTGGAACCGCAAATGTGTTTCGTGTGTGTGTGTGTAAATCGAAAATCATAGTTGTAGAAGACAAAAGAACATAAGTAATCCTATAAATTTGAATCCAAAATTCAAAATACACATTATTTCACACATGAAACATTTATAAAAACTTACTATAATATGTTAAAAATATGACTATATATGTCAAATATGTCTATAATACGTCAAAAAGTAAATTTCAAATGACTACTAATGACATAAAATCATACAAAACAAAAATCTGATACCAATGAGATAAAATTAGAAATCAATATAATAGTTACGCTGCCCTATTCATGTTAGAAGCTTCAAAATAATTATTAAATAGGGGAGAAAAGTTAATGAAAATTACCAAATGCCCAGACAATGAAAACACTAGTACCAAATGCTATTTAAGCAGTATTTAGGATGAAATTTATAGCTTTAAATGCATATAATAGAAGAGAAGGAAGCATATACCTCAGAAGTTAATTAGAAAAAAGGATGCAAAGGAAAAATAATAACAAAAGAAAGAGAAAGAGACAAAAGGGGGGAAATCAATAAGGAATCAATAGACTCAAAAGCTGGTTCTTTCTGAAGACTAATAAAATAGGCAAAATCGATTGATGGAAAAGAAAAAGGGCAGAAAAAGGGACATGACTACAAATAGTTAAAGTTTCTAAAAGCCCTAGAAAATATGATGAGTATCATTACACAAATAAATTTGACAATTTAATGAACTTAGTTCTTTAGAGAGATATAAATTACTAAAATTGACTTATTTATACCCATTAAATAAATTGAATCTGTAATTTTAAAAAATTATTCAAGTATGTCTCTTCAGACAAAAGAAACAAAGCAAAAATTAATTATTGGGATTATTCCAAAATAAAAAGCTTTGCACATCAAAGAAAACCATCAACAAAACAGAAGAGCAAAATGGGAGAAGATATATGTAAATCATATAGCTGATAAAGAGTTAATATCCAAAATAGATGAAGAACTTATACAACTCAACACCAAAAAAAAAAAAAAAAAAAAAAAAAACCTAATTAAAAATGGGCAGAGGACCTTAAAAGACATTTCTCCAAAGAAGACACACAGATGGCCAACAGACAAATGAAAAGATGCCCAACATTCACTCATCATCAGGGAAATGGAAATCAAAATTACAATGAGATATCACCTCATACCTGTCAGAATGGCTGAAATCCAAAACACAAGAAACAAAAAGTATTAATTAGGACATGGAAAAAAAGGATCCCTCCTGCACTGTTGGTGGGAAAACAAATTGGTGCTGCCACTATAGAAAACAGTATGGAGGTTCCTCAAGACTCTAAAAATAGAAATACCGTATGACCCAGTAATTCTGTACTGGGTATTTACCCAAAGAAAATGAAAATACTAATTCAAAAAAAAAAAAATATGTGTCCCTATTTTCCTGGAAGCTTCATTTATAATAGCCAAGATATGGAAGCAAGCCAAGTGTCCATCAATAGATGAATGAATAAAGAAGATGGGACATATATATACAATGGAATGTTACTCAGCTATAAAGAAGAATGAAATCATACCATTTGCAACAACACAGAAGGACCAAAAGGGTATTTTGGTAAGTGAAGTAAGTCAGCCTGAGAAAGACAAATACCATATGATTTCACTTATATACGGAATATTAAAAAAAAAAAAAGGAATAAACAAACAAAAGCAGAAACAGACCCCATAAATACAAAGAGAAAACAAGGAATACATACAAAGAGAACTGATGGTTGCCAGAGGGAGGGGGGCAGGAGGATGGGTGAAATGAAAGAAGGGGACTGGGAAGTATAGGCTTCCAGTTAGGGAATGAGTAAGTCACCAGGATAAAAGGTACAGCATACGGAATATAGTCACTGGTATATTAATAGTGTTGTATGGTAACAGACAGTAGCTACATGGGGTGAGTGTAGCATTGCATATAAATTTTTTGAATCACTATAATGTATACCTGAAATTAATATAACATAGATGAGTTTAACCAAATCTTCAAAATTTATTTCCTATATTAGACTTTTTCAGTGAAAAGATAGAAGAAATCCTTGCTTCATTTTACAAGTATATTTTTGATACCCAAACTGCACAAAGACAATATGAAAAAAGAAAATATTTAGTTATTCTCACTTTTGAACACATGCACAAATATTTTTAAATGTTACTTAACTGAATTAAGTAATGTATTTATAACACATCATAATAGACAAGGTACTAAGCAAACATAATAAGATGTTAATTGTGGAATCTGGATGGTTGATGTATGGGTGTTCACTGTGAAGGCCCACTTTTCTAGTTTAAAATTTTTCACTTGAAAAACTTGGGAAAAGTAATAAATAAAATCTTTGTACATCTGCAACCTCTAAAAGCATATCATGACAGAACCCCAAGGATAACTAAAAAATCTCTTAACGTAATTCATCTCATTAGTACAGATGAGCAGTTTATAAAAGTACAATTTATGGGGGCACCTGGGTGGCTCAGTCAGTTAAACATCTGATTCTTGGTTTCTGCTCAGGTCACCATCTCAGGCTCATGATATGGAGTCCCCCTTGTCAGTCTCCAGGCTCAGTATGGAGTCTGCTTAGGATTCGCTCCCTCTCCCTCTGCCCCTCCCCTCACTCACGTTCTCTCTCTTAAATAAGTAAGTAAAATCTTTTTTTTTTTTTTTAAGTGTAATTTATGGAAAAAAGACAAACTACTGGCAAACTGGGAATGGACTACAACCTCATCCTGATGAAGAGGGTTGTAGGCTTCAGCTTAGCTATTAGTGGCAGAAAATTCCAAACTATATAGAACTGTACTTTTGTTTCATATAAAAGACTAGTTAGGAGGCCTACAGCCAAGTTCCTTCTATCGTATTATATTTTGTGTGATCTTCATACTTCAGATTACTTCAAGTCCAATAAATTGCTCCAACTCTAGTCATTGCATCTGCATTCCATGCTGCAGGAAGTAGAAAAGGGGAAAGTGAAATAAATAAATAAAATTTAAAAAATTAAAGATTTTACTTAGGAAAAAGGAGAGAACCAATTCGGGGGGAGCAGCAGTCTTTTCTACATGTATCTATCAGAAACCTCTAGAAAACACGATACTTGGTGATAAAACATTAGATGTGTATTCTTTAGAGTCAGGAAGAAGTCAAGAGTACCTGTTACCACAACTTCTCTCTCTCTCTCTTTTTTTTTTTTTAAGATTTTATTTATTTATTTGACAGACAGAGATCACAAGTAGGCAGAGAGGGGGCGGGGGAGGCAGGCTTCCCACTGAGCAGAGAGCCCGATGTGGGGCTCAATCCCAGGACTCTAGGATCATGACCTGAGCCGAAGGCAGAGGCTTTAACCCACTGAGCCACCCAGGCGCCTGTCTTTTTTTGTTGTTGTTTAAGATTTTTATTTATTTATTTGACAGAGAGAGAGAGAGAGATAGCAGGCGGAGGGGCAGAGGGAGATGCAGGCTCCCTGCCGAGCACAGAGCCTGATGCAGACTCAATTCCAGAATCCTGGAATCATGATCTGACTGAAGGCAGACGCTTAACAGACTGAGCCACCCAGGTGCCCCCCACAGCTTCTCTTAAGCACCATTTAGAGTCCCAGCCAGTGTGATACTTAAGAAGGAAGGAGGAGGAGGAGGAAAAGGAGGAAGTGGGGGGAGAAGAAGGAAGAAAGAAGGAAAGAAAATTCTTATTTGCAGACCATGGGATTATATACATAGAAATTGCAAGAGAATTTGTAGTAAATAATTCAAACAAATAGGAGAATTCACCACTCTGGATACATTGACAGTGTAAGAGAAAAAATATATGTACTTATATGTACTTATATAAAATCTTTCATTTACAGCAGATACCTGGGCAAAAATCTAATGAAAGAGATGCAAGACCTATTTGGTAAAATTACAAAACATTAAATAAAAGATGCACTGGATAAGTAATAAGACACTGAAGGATTCAAAGATACAATTGTGTAAATCTAGTAGCTCTCCCCATGAATTTATAATAGATCTATGAATCATTATAATTCCAATCAGAATCCCAACAAGACTTTTCATGGAATTTAACAATCCTACCCTAAAGTACATGTGGGGAGAAAAAAAGAGAGAAAGAGAGAGAGACAAAGCTAGTAAGAAATTTTTGAAAAAGGAAACTAATTATAAGGCTATAGCTTTTTTTTTTTTAATTTTATTTATTTATTTGACAGAGATCGCAAGTAGGCAGAGAGGCAGGCAGAGAGAGAGAGAGAGGGAAGCAGGCTCCCTGCTGAGCAGAGAGCCCGATGTGGGACTCAATCCCAGGACCCTGAGATCATGACCTGAGCCGAAGGCAGCGGCTTAACTCACTGAGCCACCCAGGTGCCCCAAGGCTATAGCTATTTAAATAGTGTGGTATCGAGGCAAGGATATAAAAATAGGCCAAATGAGCATAATGAACAAAATAAGTTAATATTGACCTATACATATATGGAAACCTAGCATGGGACAGAGATGGCTTTACATGTCAATGGGGAGTAGTGACCATTAGATAAATGGTACCAAGAGAACTGGCCATAGCCAGTGCATATTCTGGAGGGAGGGCATATTTAGATCTCTACTTCATGCCATAATAAAAATACAGTCCACACAGATCAAAAATTTTAATGTAAGGGAGAATCTTAAAAGTTAAAAAGAAAGTATAAGAGAATGTCTTCATTACATTTCTTTAGGTTTCCTAAACAAAACACTAAATGCACAAATGATAATAGAATTTGAATACATGAAAATATAAAAACTGCATTAGACAAAAGACACCACAAATAGCAAAAATCCATGCCACTGACTGGGAGAAGTTAATTATAATACATATTATGGGGTATCAGTATCTAGAATGTATAATAATCCTGACTAATCAATAGGGAAAGACAAGTAGTATGGTAGAAAAATTGTCAAAGGTTTCAATAATTTATTATACAGAGAAATAGCCAAAACAAGTAAGAAAAGATACCTTCAGAAATAAATGCAAATTAAAACCATAATGAGGTACTATTTCATCCTTATCAGTTTGGCAACATTTTGGAAGTTTGAGAAGCCCAAGTGTTGGTAAGAATGTAGAAAGGAAGGAAGGAAGGAAGGAAAGAAAGAAAGAAAGAAAGAAAGAAAAAAGATAGATAGATAGATGGAGGGAGGAAGAGGGAGAGGAAGAAAACAAGAAAGCAAGCAAACAAGAAAGAACTTTAAAACATGATTATTAAAAACCACACTGGAGAATAATGTTGCAATATCGGATGAGGTTGGAATGCACATCCCCTAAGACCTAGAATTCTCCTTGTGGGTATATATCCTAAACAACTCACATACATGTCCCCAGAGAGACATGAAAAAGATTGTTTGTTGTAGCATTATATTTAACAGCAAAAACTTGAAAACAGCTAAATGTTTAAAAACACAATTGTGGATAAATTGTGGTGCCAGAGTCACACAATGAAAGACTAAATGTATGTACTAAATATATAACAACCAGGCAGGAAGGATATATGCTAATTTGAGGATAGTGATTACCTTTGGACAGAGAGCAACAGAACTGGGCAGTAGGGGCTGTGGTTAAAATATATCTGTATTGTTAAAACAAAAAACCCAAAAGCCATTATGGCAAGATGTCAACATCAGTTAAATCTGTTAAAAACAATGAGCCTGGCCATATGTACGGACTGATAAGGAATGATTTCCAAGGCATACTGTTAAGGAAAAAAGTAAGCTGTGGAGGAATTTGACAAGTAGACTACCATTTGTGTAAAAGGAAGATCAGTTTGTGTTGAATATTTTTGAATGATACAAAATAAATGGACAATGATGTCCTCTAAAGGGTACTGGGGTCAGCAGGGGCAAAGAGATCTACTTTATGTACCTTTTTCTACTATTGGGCTGCTTTTATCATGTGTATGTGTTTTCTCTAAAGTAAAATATTAAAGCAAAAAACATCTTTAATTGAAATTATTTCTACCCCAACAATGCATTTAGTGACAAAATTACTGTTTTGAAGAATATTTTGCATAAAAATATAAGTGTATCCTTATGTTTGCCATCTTCCCAAATGCTGATTTTTTCGAAAGAGTTCTAGATAATAAGATCCTTATGATCAGTCACACAGAAACATACACCCTGCCCGCTGCATCTGCCTTAACTGTGCATCTATTTATATGGTATGACGGATACTTTCCCTAATAAATCTTAGCATTTCCCCTGCTAAGGGACTGAGTGCTGACTAAATGGTTGATGACACATGGGAGTTATTTCTACATTTTCCACACACAGTAAGACAAATCAATGCAACGCCCCTTCTGCTGGTAGAAACACTAACAGCTCTGGGGCATTGTCAGAAGGGGTGGGGGGCACACAATGAATCCATAGTTTCTGGACTTCCCTTTGAGAGGCAGCCTGAGGCAATTTCAGAGCAAAAGCAGGATTTGGAGTTCCTAACCTCACCCGGTTTATTTCTGTGAGCTAATTTACAATCAAGAGAGCTCCCACGCTGTCAGATCTAGAACTCAACTACTTCAAACAGTAAACTTCCCTCTTACATTTTGCCTTGAGTTTCTTCAGCATTAGTTGTTTAAAGGCTGATTACCTGAGTAGAGTAGTGATTTTCAAACCTCCTATCGCAGGACCACTTTGGGAGACGAGACTGATCCTCACTGCCTTCTGTTTCTCCTAGCTAGACCCCCAAGGCTCCACACCCAAGCTGGTGGAAGGTGCGAGATTCTGGTTTATCCCACTTTACACTTATCGAGGGGGCAGGAGAGAGACTCAGGGTAATAGGGGAAAAGAGGCTCCTGTCATCTCTTTTTCATGTCTTTCATTTCACAACTTCTTTCTTCCCATGCCTGCTGGTGTGCTCCCTCGCCTTGTTCCAGAGCCAAAAGACAGGTCAGCCTCACTGCTTCTGATCCAAGTTGGCAGAGGCTGTGGTAGCAGGGTGGTAACTCTGCCCGATGTTCTCAAGCTACACTTGGGACATGTCCAACAGCAAAGTCACTCAGTAAACAGTTCTCTGCATTCTCTCTTCCTTGAGTTGGCTGGAATATCTAGGACCTAGTACCACCCACTCTTTAATTCAAGACAAGCCCACAGACCAGAAACTTCACAGATCACCCTATCTTAAAGCAGTCTTTTGTGAACAAAATGCCATCTACGAAATCATTGATATGCTACATTATTTCAACTACAAACCCTATTGATGTCCTTTTCAAGGTTTGGTTTTTCTTTTTTCAGGAATATTTCCTGTACACCATTCATTCAATATTCAAGAACCTTACTAAATGTCTACTTTGTGCCTAGTTTTGTACTGGGATTGAGTGGAGTAAGGAAGATGAACAGATATTGCATATAACAGTGCCTTATTTTAAGAAGCTTATGAAGTGACTAGTGAGAGAAAAGTCAATATGAAACAAAGCATAATTCAAGACAAAATATCTATAAACACCAAAAGCAAGGAATAAATATAAGAGACCCAGAGAGATTAGGAAAAGCTTTAAGAAAGATGTTGGTCTGGAGCTGGGTTTTTAAGGAGGGGTCAAAGGTTGGGGAGGGTTTTCTAGGTGTGACGTAATAGTGAAGACCACGGATGCTGGTCTCAGTAGAGCAGACTGTGGACGTCAGAGCAGTCTAATAAAGGAACTCTGAAATCTGGTAAACAGGTAAAGAAAGAAATCCAAGGGGTAAAGACAGATGAATAAGTTAGGCAAGAATTAGTTATTTTGCTACATATAGACTCTCAGAGATCAAAGGGACCTCATGAATTACGTCATCCATCTTCCGCTTTCATTTTACAGATGAGAACACAGAATTAGAGAGGTGAAGTGATTTTTGCCATATCAGGTAACAAATTAGTGCCAGAGCGGAAATTCAACTCCAGAGCTTCTGACTCCCAACACGTCACACTCTGCTTCAAACCATCAGACTACTATGGCTCAGATGACTCCAGGCCAACTGGGACCAGTGACATACTAACAGTAACAATGTAAGTTTCAAAAGGGAGGATTGTAGGAAGAATAAAGCTCATTTTCTACACAGATACTGGGATATTTCTAAATTTTTCTTTTCTTGAATTGTAGTATGTATTGCCTCATGTTTCATCTCCTTTGCTTCAAAGTCTTCCACAACATGGACCTGTCAGCCTTTCTGACCTTATTTCCCAACACTCTCCACTCCATAGCCTCTACTCTAGCCAGATACGATCATCCACTGTCCCCAGCTTTCGCCTGGCTCATTCTCCCCTCTGGGGCATTGCTGTCATTTCCCCCTTCTCTAAGAATTTGTTACCCTTTTCAACATTGACATAAACCTGGGTTTCAGTTAGGATCCTCAGCTACTTCAAGTCTTCTCTACACTCCTTAGTTCAGTGCAACCCAGTTCATTTCAATAAAATTTTATGGACCTGCTGTGTGCCAGGAACTCTTATTAGGCACTCAGGATTCCAGACTAAGTAAGGGACAGCTGCTGCCCACTAGTAGGAGAATGCAAACAGATGTTGACAGCAAATCATCACCACCCAGAATCGTAAAAACAGGTACAAAGGACAGAGACAGTACAGTCAACAGGATTGAAAGGAAAGAGACCTCACTGAGAGATTGATGTCTGAGCTGGGTTAATGGATGAGTGGGAGTCTGTCAAGGGCTAATTAGGGGGAAAGGGAAGGAAAAGACTTATCTATGCAGAGAAGACTATATGTGGAAATTCACAGCATTTGGTAAATTTTGTTTTGTTAAAATCCAAAGCTAAACCAGCTTTGGATTTGGTACCAGGATTTGGTTTGCTTTCAGAATAGTGTGCGAATAGATGAGCAAGGGGAGCTAAGGAATGGAGCTCATCAGGGGCTTCACACCAGGCTGCAGAGGCTAGACTGATCCTATCTATGATAAAGAGCTACTGAAGACATTTTAAGTGTTAAGTGTTGGGCTGGGGGGTGGGGTGTTCAGAGGACTGTTGGCCCCACCTTATACTCAAGTAATCAAGTAAAGCTAAATGAAGGAAAGTTCTGGAAACAGACTCTGAAGAATGGGTAAAATTTCAACAGACTGAAATGGAGGGGAAGTTATTACACCACTAGTGGAAATAGCAAAGCTGCCAATTTATTGTTACCTATTGTTCTAAGTATGTTTTTCTCCTGAGACATATTACCTAAATCCTTCAAGGACAGGGATTATTTTCCAAGTTTCCTTTTAATAGCTCCAAATACCTAATACATTTCTGGATACACAGTGGGTGTTTGGTCAATTATCAATGACCTTTGGGATGTGACAAAAAAAAAAAAAGAAGAAGAAGAAGAAAAGGGAGAAGAAAACCTCTCATATTTGTTCATGACAGAAGCTTGTGTTTATTCCTAAATCTGTTGCTAGGAATGAAAATTCATAAGGTTTCATAAATCCATAATTTGAAATGAAGATGGTGTGTATAATTGGAAGCTTATGGTTGTCTAATAAAGGACAGAAGATTCCAATTAAAGCCAAAATTCCATCTCTAAGCAGCCTTTCTCACTGTGTGGGCATCCCAACTGCTAAGTTTGTTTAATAGATCAAATTAAATGGATGACTGCTTTTGAAGGGCATCTTAGGGACTTGGGTCTTAGCTTTCCTTCCGTGCATGTGTCCCTTAGCTCACTAACAGAAGTATTCAGTTTTATTATCAGAAAGCCAAACCACTTTTAGATATTGATGAGAGTGATAACATGATATAAACACTTTGTGAAGGACTATATATACATATTATTTATTTCTTCTTTAAGAAAAAAAAAAAAGGGGGGCCAATAGTTTCCCCAATTCTCTTTGTTCCAAATCTTGCCAGGCTCTGAAAAATACCCTGTCAACAAAATTTATTTAGGTATAAAGTAATTTTTTCCCATGAAAATAAATGTTGTTTTCGTGTGTTCAACAGTGCTCATATTGCATTACATATGTTATTTTTAATTCATAAGTGGTGAGATGCTGTCATGCAGGGATGATCTTCAAAATAGTTAACAATGGTACAGCATGTACCCCAGTCATTGAGAATGGACCCCTGAGCAATCTGGATGAATGCCAGATGGTTCTCCAGACCAGCATATACAAGCTCCATCTCAGCCCTGGTAAGCGACTTTTGTCCATGAATTTCCCTTCTGATAAGTCACACATTTTCCTTTGAAGAACTGCCCTACCCTATTCCAAGTGATCTTGAAGGAAATGGCCATTATGGGACTCCACTTCCCCTTGACTAGAAGGCCGGGACATGTGATCCAGATTTAGCCAGTCAAAATATCACATTCTTTCACCACAGTAATTAATGGAGAAATGGGTACATGACACAGTTTAGGCCAAGTAGAGTCCTCCCCAGAACTTTTCCCCTGGACTTAATTGGGCTGATTTCCCCTACTTTGGAAACTGCTAAATGTGAAAGAATTGAACATAAGGAGGCCACATTGCCTACTGAAGAATGAAGCCAAGAAGAAATAAATGATCCCCAGAGAGGAAAAGAGAGACAAGGTCCTGACATTATCCGAACCCCTGGAACCAGCCGTGTCTACAGCCAGGTGCAATTTCGTGGCTCAAAGACTATGTTCTCTTTATCTATTTTTTCTCCCTTTCTCTCCCTTCCTTTCTTTCCTTCTTTCTTTTCTTTTTCTTAAACCAAATAGAGCTGAATTTCCTTCCCTTGCATTCAAATAAGTACTGATTAATAATTATGCCCACATAACATAATTTTATCTATACAATTTCCATTACACAATGCTGATGAAATCTTGAACTTAATTGAAAACTCTGCTTTTTATTAGATTGTCCTAAGGCTCCAAACCAATACATTATGCAACTAGAAGTCATCATGGGTCCTTAATCAGGGGAATAACAAAATAAAGATGGTGCTTTAGAAAAGTTTGCCTGCCAGAGATGTGTGGAAATAATCAAAACAACATATGCTCATACATACATTCAGAAATATATATATATATATATATATTTCCTTAATTTTCAAAGATGCCAGGTACCATTTCTTTTTATGTGAGCATAACTGAAAAGAACTGTTATTGCCTATACCTTAAGAATGCTTAGGAATTATTATACACTCTGCTTTTTATTATTTGGGACACTGAATCATAGATTTACATCATTTACTTTTCCTACAAGCAGATAGATACTAGGACGTTGCTATGTGCAAGTTACTGTTAGAGGCTCTAGGGGTAAAGAGATGAATTAGACAATTTCTCTGACCTCAGGAATTCACATTCTATGAGAAAAGCAGAAGTATAAACAGAGAAATAGTGTAAGAGTTCACAGGATTGGAACCCTTCCTTCTGCTGGAGGTCTCCTCTTCACTGGCATTATTAGCTGAGAGCTGTAACATGCAGGAAGTAGAAGCAGGTGCACACAGCTCCATAAAAGCAGCTCCTGAGTTTTCCAGGACAAGTAGCTCACTGAATCATGTAGCCCTGGGTTTTCTTGCATTTTAGACACAACTCAGCTTGCTTCAGTCTTTATGTAAAGAACTTCCTCCCAGGAAAAATAAAGAGGTATACCATGGTTGTTGAATGCGGTCTTAACTCTCTTTACAAGGTCAGATATGATAAATAGGAAGTCACTTTGGTTGATTTATACTGCAAATTGTAAATTAAATTTTAATTTTAAAAAGTTTAATTATGAATAAAATTTTTGAGAGCACAGTGAGGGGACCCACTAAATTTACATTTTCAATCGTTACCAAGCCTCTGTTTATTTGGAGCCACTCCCTCTGTAAAGATGCATAGCAGTTAGACCTTTAGAGTGGATTCTGTTACAAGAAATTCCTCCAGGCTGTCTCATTTTCCTCAATTCCTCATTGGAATTTCACAATAACTTAACACATAGCTGGAATTCACTACAAATTCCTAGGAGCTAGAAGACAAAAAGACACTGACAACAATTTATTTTACCTTTTTTTTCTTATTCTAGTTCCTGTATCTTTCTGTGGGTGTTGTTTGCTTTAGTGGATGGCTAATGTGTTTGAAAAGGAGGAAAAAAAAAAAGTCTTCATTCCTTTTCCATTTCTATTTTAACAGGCTCTTAAATTCTCCATGTAGACTTTTAAACTAAAGGTAGTCTAAAAAGGCCTGGTTTTTACTTCCAAAGTAACTCTTAAATGGGGGGAAATATTTATTGTGTTAGATTTTTTGTTAGAAAGGATTTAATGCTTGACTTCTAAATTAAATGATTTGAGAACTTAAAAACTCTTTAGAAATTACCTAGTTCATGTTGGGAAAGCTGGACAGCTGCGTGCAAAAGAATGAAACTGCACCACTTTCTTAGATACACAAAAATAGACTGAAAATGGCTTAAAGACTTAAACAAAAGACCTGAAACATTGAGACTCCTGAGGGAAAGCATAGGCAGTAAGGTCTTTGACATTGGTTTTAGCAATGTATTTCTGGATATGTCTCCTCAGGCAAGGGTAACAAAGTAAAAATAAGTAAATGTAACCACATCAAAGTAAAAAGCTTTTAACAGGAAAGGAAACCATCAACAAGAGGAAAAGGAAGCCAGAAATGGGAGAAGATACTTGGAAATGATAGATCCAATAAGGGATTGCTATTGATACAACTCAATACCCATAAAACCCAAATAATCTGGTTAAAACATGGACAGAGGACCTGAACAGACATTTGTTAAAATTACTTGCTTAATTCACAGACTAGTAAGTGTCACAGCCAAAACTAGAACCCAGATCTCAACAAGGTCGTCAACATTTTTAGAGAGTTCCCTACCCATTTCTCATAATAGCTATTATAAAACTTCATAATTGCTTTCATCTTATACAACTACCTGTCTATCACTCTGGTCCCGGCTTCACAGAAAACTAAAAGCTACTAAGCATGACTCCAGTTTCCATTTTTAACTTTCTCATATCCCAACTCAAAGGAATATTACCTTTACTCTTCAAGGGGAAATCATGCCATTTGTTACCTGTATCACATTGAGTCCCATCTTTTCTGAGATCCTATTTTATTAATTATTTCTTCTGACATATATGGGAATCCTTTCTCCATTCACTCCTTTTTAGCACATAAATATGCTCAAGGACTTGGATTTCTAATGATGTTATGTCCCATTTCAGAACCATTCTTTCTTTCCTTTTCATCATACCAAACACATTTTAAGAAACTGTTCTTAAACTGTTCCTACATTCTCACCTCTTACTCCTTCAACTCTAAAACTTTTGACACTATCATTCAACTGAAAGTGTTTGGGCAAAGACCATCTATGTCTTTTAAGGACATTTCAATTTCCTCCTTTTGAGAACTCTCTTCTCTTTTGACCACCTTATACCCATCTTAACACTGTGTTTGTAAGTTTTTCTCTTCTCTTGCCTTTCATTCATTCCTTAATTACTGATAATTCCTGCTTACATCCATGACCAACTGTGACACACAAATTTGTATAATGTAAAAAATATTTCTCTTAAGTTTTCGATGTTAACAAAAGGTAATTTTATTAGAATTTTTGCTTACTTAAATATAAAAATAAGTATAAATTCCTTATGCTTATAGCTCTTAACAAGCTTACAAAAAAAGCTTTATAAAATAAATTCAAATAAAGCTAAACATCTAAAAAAAAAAAAAACTCCTAAGATGAAATAAATATCAATTTATGTGGCTGGTTATATTTTTTTCTTGAAACTAAACTGCTAACTCAGAATGTGAATATGGGGCTGGCTGCTAAGAACATAGGTTCTTTCTAATTTTTTTAAAAGATTTTTATTTATTTATTTTCCAGAGAGAGACACAGAAACAGAGAGAATGAGAAAGAGTGCGAGCAGGGAAGAAGTAGAGGGAGAGGGACAAGCAGACTCCATGCTGAGCACAGAACCCAACAACGTGGGCTCAATCCCAACCCTGAGATCATGACCTGAGCCGAAACCAAGAGTCAGATGCTTAACTAACTGAGCCACCCAGGTGCCCCAGTTCTTTTTAATTTAAATAGAACTGTGTACCATGAGATGATTCAGTTCTCCCACCACTGTTCTCTATTCACACTACTATGAAACCTTCATTCACATGAGCAAGCACACAATGATACCATTTCATCTTCACCTGACCTGATTGCATCATTTACATAGTAAGCTGGACTCTGTGATACTTGGCACAAGCAAGATTATAAACATAAATACAAATGCAGACACTGAAGTAAGTTGGTAATACTATTAATGAAGTGGTCATCCAAGTGATCCAGATTACTACTGAAAGGAAAACATATAAGCATTATTATAAAAATCTACTTAGCAAACAGATAAACCTCTGAAAATACATTTGATAGATCCCAGGGTTCTGACTCCCCCAATTATGTGCACCACATATTTGTATCTATAGTCTAAAACCCTCTCCTGAGCCTCTGCCCTGTATATGCAACTGCCTACTGAAAATTTCTCTACCTACATGACCTGTGATCACCTCAGATATAACATGTCCAAACTGAACTTGTTATCATTCCCCACGCACACACCCACCTTAACCTGTATTCCCAATCTTAGTTAATGACATCATCATCTACCCAGTTACTTAAACCAAAAACTCATACTAGTTTCCTTCCTCTGCCTTACCCCTACATTCAGCTGTTACAGATACTACTTCCTAAACTTCCTTCATATCAATGGTCATTTTTCTTTTGAACCAGAAATTCTACTCAAAAATATCCCAAGGATATAATCAAAATCTTAATAAAGCAACAAATGAAGAAACATGTTCACTTCATTATTATACTTAATTTTAAAAACCAGTGAAGAAATAAAAAAGGAAATTAGCATGACAATTTAAGAGTGGGGAAAGATTAAGCTAAATATAGTGGAGGTTATCTTTATTCAGAAATAACATAATATTCTAGTTCTTGGCAGACTATCTATCAAGTTTCTTTTTAAATGCCCAGTACAGGGGCGCCTGGGTGGCTCAGTGGGTTAAGCCGCTGCCTTCGGCTCGGGTCATGATCTCAGGGTCCTGGGATCGAGTCCCGCATCGGGCTCTCTGCTCGGCAGGGAGCCTGCTTCCCTCTCTCTCTCTCTCTGCCTGCCTCTCCATCTACTTGTGAGTTCTCTCTGTCAAATAAATAAATAAAATCTTAAAAAAAAATAAAAAATAAAAAAAAAAATAAATGCCCAGTACAAATGCTTTAAAATGCTAGTTAAATTAAAAAAAAATTTACATCCATGATTGATTTATTGATTTATCAAGAATGCAAGAGAGATTCTCAGAACCAAAATAAAGAACAAGAAGAATGGATGATAAATCCAAAGAGATATAAGAGATCTGAGGCCAACTGCTGTCTTGAGTATATGTCAGTCTTTGGTGGCCTACAGTTTAAATTTTAAAAGGTATTGAACATGGCAAACAAGAGACAATGTAAGCCCAAGGAAACCAGGATATTATACTGGACTTTGCATACAGAAGGAATCCCCAAAAATCATATCCTTAGTGAGTAAACTAGAAAACAATCTATCCTACACTCTTGGTTCTCTTGGTTTCCATTTAGTTGTGATCTCAGAGTTGTGGGATTGAGCCCTGTGTGGGGCTCCATGCTCACTTTGGAGTCTGCTTAGGATTCTCTCTTCCTCTTCTTCTGTCCCTTCTCCCCACCTCCCTCTCTCTCTCTCTCAAATAAATATATCTTTAAAAAACATAATTAATACAGCTACTAAACCAATTCAACAAGTTACAGCATATATTAACACTCAAAAATCAACTACGTTGCTATATACCAGCAATAAACAATTCAAAAAGGAAATTAAGGAAACTATTCCATTTACAGTAGCATCCAAAAAACCCCAAAATAGCTCAGAATACATTTAACCAAGGAGATGAAAGACTTGTATACTGTTAAGTATAAAAAATTGCTGAAAAGAAATTAAGAGCTAAATAAATGCAAAGATACCCTGTGTTCAAGAACTGGAAAACAACATTGTTATATGGCAATACTACCCAGAGTGATCTACAGATTCACTGAAATTCCAAAGGCCATTTTTTGCAAAAACAGAAAGCCAATCCTCAAATTCATGTGGCACTACAAGGGGCTCTGAATAGCCAAAACACTCTTGGAAAAAAAAAGAACAAAGATGGAGGCCTCATTCTTAGAAAGTTCTTAGAAACTTACCACAAAGCTACAGTAATCAAAGCAAGGTTGTACTGGCATGAGAATAGACTGATAGAGCAATAAAATGAAACTGAGAATCCAGAAATAAGCATATATATCTGGGGCCAACTGATTTTCAACAAGAGTGTCAACACTATTCAATGGAGAAAGAACAGTCTTTTCAATGAATGGTACTAGGACAAATGTCTATCTATATATAAAATAATGAAGTTGGACTTCTGCCTGCCTCATAGCACATAGAAAACTTAACTCAAAATGGATCAAAGACCTAAATGGAAAAACTTGAACTATAAAGCTCTTAGAAGAAAGCAAAGGGGTAAATCGTCATGTACACAAACAATGGATTCTTAGATGTGCCATTAAAAGTATGAGCAACAGAAGAAAAAAATAGATAAACTTGAATTCATCAAAATTAGAAACTTTTGTGCATCAAAGAATATTCTTTTTTTTTTTTTTAAGATTTTATTTATTTATTTGACAGAGAGAGATCACAAGTAGACAGAGAGGCAGGCAGAGAGAGAGAGAGGGAAGCAGGCTCCCTGCTGAGCAAAGAGCTTGATCCCAGGACCCTGAGATCATGACCTGAGCCCAAGGCAGCAGCTTAACCCACTGAGCCACCCAGGCGCCCCATCAAAGAACATTCTTAAGTAAATAAAAAGACAAGACAGAATGGAAAAATATTTTCAAATTATATCTGATAAGAATAAGTGTCTATAATATATAAAGAACTCCTATAACTCAAAAAAAAAGGCAAAAAACCTAATTTAAAAGTGCACAAAGGACTTAAATAGACATTTATGTTAAAAAGAATATACAAATTGTAAACAAGCACATGAAAAAGTGCTCTACATCATTAGTCAGTAGGGAAATGCAAATCAAAACCACAATGAGATATCACTTCACACCCACTAGAATAACTATAACAATAAAACAAAAACAGAAAATAACAAGTATCGAGGAGGAAAGAAATTGAAATTTTTATATATTCCTAGTGGGAATGTTAAATGGTGCGCTACTGTGGAAATAGTTCAGCAGTTCCTAAAAAGTTAAACATTGAATTACCATATGACTCAGCAATTCCAGGCTTATGTATAAATCTAAAAGAATTGAAAACAGGGACTCAAACAGATACTTGTATGCTGATGCCAGAATTAATTACAACACTATTCATAATAGTCAAAAGGTGGAAGTAGTCCAAATGTCCATCAACAGATGAATGGATAAACAAAATATGGTATATATATTACTCAGCCGTAAAAATGAATGAAGTACCAATACATGCTACATTACTGTCAAACTTCAAAAATATTATGCTAAATGGAAAAAGCCAGACACAAAATGTCATATAGTGCATGATCCCATTTTTATTAAATATCTATAATAGGTAAATTCATAGGGAAAGAAAGCAGACTCGTGGTTCCAGAGCTAGAAATAGGTGACTGCTCAATGGGTATAAGGTTTTCTTTTGGGTGATGAAATGTTTTGGAATTAGCTAAAGATGGTGGTTACACAATGCTGTGACTGTACTAAATGCCACTGAATTGTACACTTTAAAATGGTTAATTTTATGCTATGAGTTTGAATTTAAAAAGTATAAATTCATTGCACTACTGAGTATTTACCCCAAAGATACAGATGTGATGAAAAGAAGGGCCATCTGTATCCCAATGTTCGTAGCAGCAATGGCCACAGTCACCAAACTGTGGAGAGAACCAAGATGCCCTTCAACAGACGAATGGATAAAGAAGATATGGTCCATATATACAATGGAGTATTATGCATCCATTAGAAAGGATGAATACCCAACTTTTGTATCAGCATGGATGGGACTAGAAGAGATTATGCTGAGTGAAATAAGTCAAGCAGAGAGAGTCAAGTATCATATGGTTTCGCTTACTTGTGTAGCATAAGGATAACACAGAGGACACTGGAAGATGGAGAGAAATAAGTTGGGGGAAATCGGAGGAGGAGATGAACCATGAGAGACTGTGGACTCTGAGAAACAAACTGAGGGTTTTGGAGGGGAGGGCAAACGGGGGGCGGGGGCGGTGGATGAACCTAGTGGTGGGTATTAAGGAGGGCACGTATTGCATGAGCACTGGGTGTGGTGCATAAACAATGAATTTTGGAACACTGAAGAAAATAAAATAAAATTTTAAAGAAGAAGTATAAATTCATATATACTCAGAAATAGAGTAAGCAAAATGTGACAAAATGATAATCTAGATAAAAGATGGACAGATGTTTGTTGAATTATTATTTTAAAAATTTTATGTAGGAGTTTCTTCTCAAAATAAAATATTGGGAAAACTTGTACAAACAGTAACTTATCTTCAAATAAAGAAAGCAAAATCGACAAAATTGCAAGGAAAAATTGGCAAATTCACCATCAAAGTGAGAGATTTTAGTAAACTCTCTTAATAATTGATACAGTAAATAGATAAAATATTAGCAAAGATAAAGAATACTTGAACAAGCTTGATTTAATAGACATGTAAAAAACATTACATCTGACATCTGCAAAAATATAATCTTAAAATACATATGGAGTATTTATGAAAACTGACTGTGTGTTAGGAGATAAAGCAAGTCTCAACAAATTCCCACAATCAGTATCATACAGAACACATCCTGACTACAAAGCTAGTATTCATAAACAAATAAGAAAAATATATTTTTAAAATATCTACATTAAAAAATTTTAAAACACATTTCTAAATCCTTCATGGAATAAAGAAAAAATATGATGAAAGAAAAAAACGGAACTAAATGATAACAAAAATAGTACACATCAAAACTTGCATACTAGAGGAAATATATAGCCATATCTTAGAAAAAAGAAAAGCTTAAAATCAATGACATTAGTTAAAAATATTGGAACATTATAGGGGCACCTGGGTGGCTCAGTGGGTTAAGCCTCTGCCTTCAGCTCAGGTCATGATCTCAAGGTTCTGGGATTGAGCCCCACATCAGGCTTTCTGCTCAGCAGGGAGACTGCTTCCTCCTCTCTCCCTCTTTGCCTGCCTCTCTGCCTACTTGTGATCTCTCTCTCTCTGTCAAATAAATAAATAAAATCTTTTTTAAAAAAATAAAAATATTGAAACATTATGAAAAGAACAAGAGAATAAAGATATTCAAAGTGAGAAAATAATATTAATTGATGAAATAAAAACCAAATATACATGAAAGACCATTAGCAAAGAAAAAGATTGGTTTTGAAAACACTAATAAAATTATCAAAGTTGTGGCAAGATTGATCAGAAAAAAGGGAGACACAAGTTAAAAAATTATAAATATAATGGAATGTAACTATACATAAATTAAAAAATAAGAATATTAAGAATATATTTATGCCGGGGCACCTGGATGGCTCAGTGGATTAAGCCGCTGCCTTCGGCTCAGGTCATGGTCCTGGGATCCTGGGATCGAGCCCCGCATCGGGCTCTCTGCTCTGTGGGGAGCCTGCTTCCTCCTCTCTCTCTGCCTGCCTCTCGCTGACTTGTGATCTCTGTCTGTCAAATAAATAAATAAAATAAATCTTTAAAAAAAAAAAATATATATATATATATATATATATATTTATGCCAATAAGTTTGAGCAAAGAGGACAAGTTCTTAGAAATCATACTCAAGGAAAAAAATAGAAAAAATTAAATAAAAATAGAAAACCCCAAAAGATTTTACAATCAATATAGAAATTAAGTATCTTGAATATCTTAAATCTTCTCAGACAGTGCACACACACACACACACACACACACAAAACATAAAATACCTTATATATTAGGTCCAAATGATTTCACCTGCGAGTTCTACTGGGTAGAGTTAATTTGAACTTTAATCAAACTTTTCCAGAGAATGCAAAGAAAGTAAGGACTCCCCAACTCAATTATGATATTAGCATAATTTTGACGCCAAATTCAAGCAAAGACATTACAAGAAAGAAAATTTCAGATCAATCTCACTCATGTAGATGCAATAATCATAAAATTTTAGTAGTCCAGGGACGCCTGGCTGGCTCACTTGGTACAGCATGCAATTCTTGATCTCAAGTTACGGGTTTGAGCCCCCTATTGGGTGTAGAGATTGCTTAAAAATAAAATCTTTAAATAAATTTTAGAAAGGGATGCTTGAGTTGGCTCAGTCGGTTAAGCGTCTGCCTTCATTTAGGAACACGATCCCGTGATTCTGGGATCAAGTCCCCCATCAAGCTCCCTGCTCAGTTCAGAAGGAACCTGTTTCTCCCTCTGCCTGCCACTCCCCCTCCTTGTGCTATTCCTTGCTCTCTCTCTCTCTGACAAATAAAAATCTTTAAAAAAATAAATTTTAAAAATAAGGTATTAGCAAAGTAAACCTAGAATCATTTGTTGTTTCAGATTTTATTTCTTTATTTGAGAGAGAGAAAGAGCAGGGGGTGCAAGGCATGTAGAGGGAGAGGGAGAAGCAGACTCCCAGCTGAGCAGGGTGCCCCACTCGGGACTTGATCCCAGAATCCTGGAATCGTGACCCCAGCTGAAGACAACTGAAGACAGATGTTTTACTAACTGAGCCACCCAGGTGCCTCTAGAATCATCTTTAAAAAGCAATTCATCACAAGTAATTCAGCTCTCCAGTCCAAATAGTTTTGATTTACAGTTGTTTGCTGATTTCCATGGTGTAAATGCTACAGTCTTGGCTAATTTCAAGCTGTAAGTATGCCTTCACTGAGTTCAGAATTGGGAGAGATGCTAATAATGAGTTTTCACAAATCACTATGAGTGGGCTCCTATATACCATTTACATGACTCACATACCATGACACTGAATACCAGTGGATAAAGACAATCAGGCTGGGATAACTGGCTATGAAAATTTTTAAAACTACATTGAGTCTCTACCTCATACCAAACAAAATCAATTCCAGATGGATTATGGACTTAAATATTAAATCCAAACTTTAACATATTTAGTTACAGGAGAACATCTCTTTGAACTTGAAGTCAGAAATTATGTCTATAAGACAAAATCATTAACAATAATGGGAAAGATTTATTTTATTATTAAAATTATTAAATTTTGTTCATCCAGGACACCTGGGTGGCTCAGTGGATTGAGACCCTGCTTCGTCTCAGGTCACAATCTCAGGGTCCTGGGATCCAGCCCCACATGGGGCTCTCTGCTCAGCAGGGAGCCAGCTTCTCTCTCTCTCTCTCTCTCTCTCTGCCTACCTCTCTGCCTACTTGTGATCTCTCTCTGTCAAATAAATAAATAAAAATATTTTTAAATAAATAAATAAATAAATTTTGTTCATCTAAATACACAAGCAAGAGAGCAGAAAAACTCACCACTGGGTGAAATGTGGAATTCTCATTTGGAGATTTTTTTCCCCATACATGTATAGTTGGATACCATCATCTTCTGCCTCCCTAGTGATGCTTCCTTATATTTTGTAGCTTAAGTCTCTGCTGTTTTTTTCCAAAACACTCCCCTATCTCTCTTCTTCACAGCCAAGTTTATTGAAATATTAATATACATTTACCTTCTTCACTTTACTTACTTCTCAACCCACTTCTTAATTCAGCATTTCTCTCTTATTTCCAATACACTGATTTCTTAATTGACACGACTTTTCTCTAAGGTGACCTGATAATGTGAAATTCCATGAACTCCTTTCAGTGTTCAACTAACTGGTCACTCCTCAGAAGCATTCAATAATGTTGACTACTCCCTGCTTAATATCAGTTCCTCCTTTGGCTTCTGCAACTCCTTCCTCCAAATATCTGCAGGTCTTCCATGCTTTTTGCTTCTTCCTACCTCTTAACAAATTAAACTAGCTTTTAAAAATATATAAGAAAAAAAAAGTTGTAAAAATATATAAGAGAGAATGTATAATCATTAAAACAATTCTAGAGCATTAAGGAAAATATAAAGGAAAGAATTTAAATTGCCAGTAATCCTAATACCCAAAGACGATAATAGTTATTATTAACATTTTAATCAGTATATACTACCAGGCTTTTTCTAGGAATATATATTTATTTTCACAAAATGGTATCTACCATATATAAAGGTCCTTTTATCCCTTAATATAATGTATATTCTTTCATATTAGTACAGATTATTATTGTCACTTTAATATCAATTGCCAATATTCATTGAGATTTTACTAAGGGTACTGTGGTAAACTCTTTAAATATATTAAACCTTCACTCTACAACCTTATAAAATAGAAACTATATTATTATCCTTATTTTACAGTTGAGAAAACTAAAGCTTTGACAATTTAAGTAAATAGTCCATGGTCTAATAGTGGCATAGCCCTGTAAGAGCTACCCAAGATTTGAACTCGAGCAGTTTAACTCCAGAGCTGGAGCCCTTTTCACTATTATAAAGTTTAATCAGGCAGAGAAATTTCACTGGTGAATAACAGGATGTCCAACTAAAAGAAAAGGATGTCCAAGCACCACATTCTTATATTCTCACATGAAATACCCAAAGATAAGAACAAATGGGCAGGGTTTTCTCCTCCTGAATGTATTTTCATCAGAATGAAAAACCTTCCCAAAAGCTCCAAGAAGAACAACTTCAGTGTCTCACTGACCTGGAATAGCTCATTTGTTGATCTCTAAACTAACACATAGAAATAGGACCACCACTGTCTTCACAAGTCACTCCTCAGACTATGCCCACCTTCCCTAGGCATATTTCCTCAATATGTGAAATAAAATGGCAATCCTGTTAAGAAGGGAGAAGAGGAAAGTGATGACCATTAGAGTAGCAACTAATATGATGCCAATAGCCATTTAAAATTTTATGTATGTATCATGATTTAATTAAGAAATCCCATGTTGAAGGGGATTTATGTTGTTGCTGATTTTACACTATTATAAAGAAAGCTGCAATGCATAGCTGTTTTTTAATTTTCCTTAAGATAAATTCCAAGTAGTAGAATTTCTTTTATCAAAGCAAACATTCTAAGGTTAAATATATGTATATATATACATTACCAAATTACTCTACAAAATATTTGAGCAAATACATACTCTCCCCAGGAGAGTATGAGAGCACCCATTTGTTCACACTCTTAAAAACATTATTTAGTTTTAACTATTTGGAAATATAGTTTAAAATCATGTAACTTTTTCTCTTAAAACTTAGTTTTGAAGTTATAAAAGCAAAAGCTGCTTTTTGACAAAAATAAAACATCAAGAGTGCCTGGGTGGCTCAGTGGGTTAAGCCTCTGCCTTCAGCTAAGGCCATGATCTCAGGGTCCTGGGATCCAGCCCTGCATCAGTCTCTCTGGTCAGCAGGGAGCCTGCTTCCCTCCCCTTCTCTCTGTCTGCCTCTCTGCCTACTTGTGATCTCTGTGAAAAAAACAAATAAACAAATAAATAAATAAAAGAAAATTAGTGGTTCTCGGGGCAAAAAAAACACTTAAAAAATTTTAAGGGAGCCTGGGTGGCTCAGTGGGTTGGGCCTCTGCCTTTAGCTCAGGTCATGATCTCAGGGTCCCAGGATAGAGCCCCACATCCGGCTCTCTGCTCAGCAGGGAGCCTGCTTCCTCTTCTCTCTCTCTCTGCCTGCCTCTCTGCCTACTTGTGATCTCTCTCTCTCTCTCTCTGTCAAATAAATAAATAAAATCTTTAAATACAAACAAACAAATAAATGAGTCTTATAACTTCTTAAAAAAAATTTAACATCAAAATATATAAAAAGTAAACATTTTCCCCATCATACCCCCAATACCACTGTCTCATTCCCCATGGTAATCAGTGTTAACAGTTTCTTTTAACTCCACAATTGGGGCGCTTGGGTGGCTCAGTGATCCCAGGGTCCTGGGATCGAGCCCTACATCTGGCTCTCTGCTCCACAGAGAGCCTGCTTCTTCCCCACCCTCCCTTCCTGCCTCTCTGCCTACTTGTGATCTCTGTCTGTCAAATAAGTTTTTAAAAAATCTTAAAAAAAAAAAAAAACACCTCCACAATTTCAGGGACTTTGTTTGTCTACCTTGTTCTTTGCTGGATCTGTAGTTAATGATCCAGTCCCCAATATATATATTTAATAACTGGTTATTTGGGGGGCACCTGGGTGGCTCAGTCAGTTAAGTGTCTGCCTTTGGCTCAGGTCATAATCCCAGGGTCCTGGGATTGAGCCCACATCAGGCTTCCTGCTCAGCAGGAAGCCTGCTTCTCTCTCACCCTCTGCCTCTTCCCCAGCTTGTGCTCTCTCACATGCTCTCTTTCAAATAAAGACATTCTTTAAAAAACAATAAAAATAAAAAATAAAAGTTTATTTTTAGAACTATCATCATACCTACCATTTTTTCCTGAAACGTGACCTTTTCATCCAACAGCATATTGTAAATATCTTTTTATTCTTTGTACATATAGAGCTGCTTCTTTTAAAAAATATATATGAATAGTATTCCATGGTATGGATGTAACAATTTATGAAACCCCTAATTAAATAGTTTCAATTTTTCACTATTATAAGCACCACTAAAATGACTATCCTTGGAAGTATATTTTTGTTTTGTAATGCAAATATTTCTGAGAAATAAGGTCCTCTAACAGATTCAAGGTCAAAAAATACATGCCAAATTGCTTTCCAAAAGAGTGCACCAATTTACAATATGTGAATGTTTTCTTATTCTAGGGCCAGGATTTGATACCTTAAATATTTTTACCTTTTTCTACACTGAGATGGTAAAATTATATTTATTACTTAAATTTTATTTTATTTTTGAAGATCACTTATTTGTTTGACACAAAGAAAGAGAGACACTGAGAGAGAGAATACTAGCAGGGGGAGTAGGAGAGGGAGAAGCAGGGTTCCCGCTGAGCAGGGAGCCCAATGCAGGGGTCCATCCCAGGACCCTGGGATCATGACCTGAGCCAAAGGCAGACACTTAACAACTGAGCCACCCAGGTGCCCCTATTATTTGAATTTTTGGCATAATCTCTTAGCCGGTGGCTTAACAATTCTTTACATTCATTGGCCATTTTCATCTTATTTGTAAATTGCCCCTTTAGATCCTTACCTATTTTTCTTTTTTCTTTTTTTAAATATTTATTTGAGAAAGAGAGAGAGAGCATGAGTGGGAGGGGCAGAAGGACAGGGAGAGAGCATCTCAAGCAGACTCCTCACTGAGCTCAGAGCTGGACATGGAGCTCAGTCTCGGGACTCTGAGATCATGACCTGAGCCAAAACCCAAAATCGGATGCTTAACCAATTGCACCACTCAGGCGCCCCCTATTTTCCTATTTTTTAAGTATTTTTCTTGTTTATCTGAAGTAATTATCGATATATTATAGTTACCTTTTTCTGATACATATTTTGAAATATTTTCTCCCTAGTTTGTTTTCTAGTCTTTAATATTGTTTGTGGTATCTTTATCACACATGAATTTCAAACTCAAATCTTTTTTGGTAGAGTGTCATGGTGACTTCACTGTTGCAGCTTCATAACCCAATATTTCGCTATCTGGCATGGCAAGCCCTGCTCAACACCTATTTTTAAATGTCTTCACTTAAAAAAAAAAAAAAAAGTCCTCATTTTTTGCATTTACTTTTTGCAATTCACCAAATTTTCCTAAAAATTGTTCCTCCTCCTTTTCAAAATTTTGTGAATGAAAATTCATGTCAATTCAAACACTTTAAAAAAATTTAATTCTTTTTCAGTGTTCCAAAATTCATTGTTTATGCAACACACCCAATGTTCCATGCAATATGTGCCCTCCTTAATACCCACCACCAAACTCACCCTACCTCTCAACCCCCACCCCAAAACCCTCAGTTTGTTTCTGAGTCCATAGTCTCTCATGATTTGTCTCCCGCTCCGATTTCCCCCAACTCACTTCTCCATCTCCGAATGTCTTCCATGTTATCCCTTATGCTCCACAAGTAAGTGAAACCATATGATAATTGACTCTCTCTGCTTGACTTATTTCCCAATTTAAACACTTTTGATTGTTTCCTCTCCCTCCACAGGAATTTACCTCTTCAAAATTTCTCAAATATTTCCTTTCTTTACTGTTCCCACAATCATGGCTTTAGTTTAAGCCTTATTATTTCTGAACTGAATATCTGCAATAACCTCCCAACAACCTCCCAAACTCTAGTCTCACCCTCATCCAATCCATTCTCTGCAGTGTGCTAAGAAATCCTTTCCCTCAGAGGTGCCTAGCTGGTTCCGTTGGTAGAGCATGTGCCCCATTAAATCTCAGGATTATAAATTCAAGGTCCATACTAGGTATAGAAATTACTTAAAAATAAAATCTTATTAAAAAAAAGAAATAATTTTCTTTAAAAAGAAAAAAAGACCTGATTATGTCAATACATATTTGAAATTCTTCAGGGTAGAGTTTGGACCTTTTAGTTTATCATGGCAATGTCTGCCTATTACTTTGGTCTCCTCTCTGCCCAATTTCTCTATAATTTCTTGCCAATTCTCTTCCCATTCTCTATGAATCTTCCTTTTGTCTAGGATCTTTTCATTTGCTTTTTCATCTAATCATTTCTTACTCCCCTAAAAACTCAGCTCAAGCTTCACCTTCCCAAAAACATCCATTTTGATGCCACAACATCTTGAACACACATCTGTCAGAGCACCTATTCTGTATATGAATGTTCATAACAGTTTTATTCATGATAATCCCAAACAACCTAACTGTTCAGCAATGATAAAATTAATTAGTGATCTTTTATTGATGTATGAGAATGTTAAATATCAATAAAAAACAAACTACTGATACGTGGAACAACATAGATAAATCTTATAGATAAAATATTGAGTAAAGAAAGACACACAAAAGAGTACATAGTGCACCATCCCACCAACTATACTGGAAAACCTAATAAATTGAAGGCATTGAGTGAAGTATATGGAGAACCATACCTCTGAAGTAGGGAATAATTAGCTATACATTAAGCACTACTTCAATTTGCCAAAAAAACTTAAAATTAAGACTAGAAAGTATCAAATTATTCCAGTTACTTAACTGAGTCCAAGGACAAAATTTAAGAATATTTATAGGAATATAAAAACATCCAGCATCCAGTTACAGCAAAATTCACAATGTCCGGACTCCAATCAAAACTTGTCAGACATGAAGTACAGTAGGGGGAAAAAAACAGTCCATAACAACATGAAAATTCAATCAATCAAAACCAACACAGAACTGAGAGAGATGAAGGAATTAGTAGACAAAGGCATTAAAACCGTGTGCCACATGTTCAATATTCAGTAGATATAGATGACATGAAAAAAAACCACCAAAAATTATAGAGATGAAAACTATAATACATGAAATAAAAAATACACTAAGTGGTATTAACAATAGATTTGAAATTATAGGAGAAAAAAATTAGTGAACTTAAAGTTATTGCAATGGAAACTACCCAAGACTAAACATAAAAAGATAATTTTAGCAAGGGAAACAAAGTAAAAACAAACTTGGGACTTCATCAAAATAAAAAGCTTCTATACAACAAAGGAAACAATCAACCAAACTAAAAGACAACCTACAGAATGGGAGATGTTTGCAAATGGCATATCTGATAAAGGGTTAGTACCCAAAATCCATAAAGTACTAATACAACTCAACACCCAAAAAACAAATAATTCAGTCAAAAAATGGGCAGAAGATATGTACAGATATTTTAAAGACATACAGATATAAAACAGATAGCTGAAAAGATGCTCAGCATCACCCAGAATCAGGAAAATACAAATCTAAACTACAATGAGATATCACCTTAAATCAGTCAGAATGGCTAAAATTAACACAGGAAACAACAGGTGTTGGCAAGGAACCAGAAAAAGGGGAACTCTCTTATGCTGTTGGTGGGAACAAACTGGTGCTGCCACTCCAGAAAACAATATGAAGTTTCCTCAAAAAGTTAAAAATAGAACTACTATACCATCCAGCAATTATACTAGTAGATATTTACCCAAAGGTGGCAAAAATAATGATTCAAAGGAATGCATGCACCCCAATGTTTATAACAGCATTGTCAACAATAGCCAAATTATGGAAAGAGCCCAATGTTCATCAACTGATGAATGGATAAACAAGATATGGTTTATATATACAATGGAATATTACTCAGATATAAAACGAATGAAATCTTCCCAAATGCAATGACAGGGATGGAGCCACAGAGTATCATGCTAAGTAAAATAAGTGAGTCAGAAAAAGACAAATACCATGTGATTTCACTCATATGTAGACTTTAAGAAACAAAACAAATTAACGTGGTGGGGGAGAGGCAAAGACAGACTCTGAACTATAGAGAACAAACAATGGTTAGTAGAGGAGAGGTGGGGGACTGGAGGGGTAGATGGGTTAAAAAGGTGATGGATATTAAAGAGGACACTTGATGTGAGAGTACTGGGTGTTATATGTAAGTGATGAAATCATTAAATTCTACACCTGAAACTAATATGTAGATGGAATTTAAATAAAAACTTGAAGAAAAAAAGATAAATTAAAAAATTAGCAGAGCATAAGGGATCTATAGGATAATGTCAAGGGCCTAATACATGTGTAATTAGAATCCTTTTAAAAAAGAGAAGGTGAGGGCGCCTGGGTGGCTCAGTGGGTTAGGCCGCTGCCTTCGGCTCGGGTCATGATCTCAGGGTCCTGGGATCGAGTCCCGCATCGGGCTCTCTGCTCAGCAGGGAGTCTGCTTCCTCCTCTCTCTCTCTGCCTGCCTCTCTGCCTACTTGTGATCTCTCTCTGTCAAATAAATAAATAAATAAATCTTAAAAAAAAAAAAAAGAGAAGGTGACAGAAGAATATTTGAAGAAATAAAAGTGAAAATATTTCAAAAGTGATGAAAATCATAAACCCAAATATTAAAGAAGCTTAACCAATCCCAATATAAGAAACATGAGGGGTAATGCAAGCTGGTGCAACCACTCTGGAAAACAGCATGGAGATTCCTCAAAAAGTTGAAAATAGAGGTACTCTATGACCCAGCAATTGCACTACTGGGTATTTATCCTAAAGATACAATGTAGTGATCCAAAGGGGCACGTGCAACCGAATGGTTGTAGCAGCAATGTCCCCAATAGCCAAACTATGAAAAGAACCTAACTGTCCATCAACAGATGAATGGATAAAGATGTGGTATATATATATACAGTGGAATACTATGTCGCCATCAAAAGAAATGAAATCTTGCCGTTTGTGACGATATGGATGAAACTAGGGGGTGTTATGCTTAGCGAAATAAGTCAACCAGAGAAAGACAATTATCATATGATCTCCCTGATGTGAGGAAGTTGAAAGGCAACATGGGGAGGTTTGGCGGGTAGGAAAAGAATAAATGAAACAAGATGGAATTGGGAGGGAGACAAACCATAAGAGACTTTTTTTTTGTACTTTTTAAAGTTTATTTACCTTTTTTTTCTTTTCAGCGTAACAGAATTCATAGTTTTTGCACCACACCCAGTGGCTCCATGCAATACATGCCCTCCTTAATACCCACCACCTGGCTCCCCCAACCTCCTACCCCCTGCCCCTTCAAAACCCTCAGATTGTTTTTCAGAGTCCATAGAAACCATAAGAGACTCTTAATCTCACAACACAAACTGAGGGTTGCCAGGGGGGGGGGGGGTTAGGGGAAGGTGGCTGGGTTATGGACATTGGAGAAGGTATGTGCTAAGGTGAGTGCTGTGAAGTGTGTAAACCTGGCAATTCACAAACCTGTACCCCTGGGGCTAATAATGCATTATATGCTAATAAAAAATATTTTTAATGTAAAAAATAAATACATACATAAATAATTTTTTTAAAAAAGAAAGGAAACATGAGGGGTGCCTTGCTGGTTCTATCAGAGAGCATGCAGCTCTTAATCTTGGAGTATGAGTTCTAGCTCCATGCTGGGTGTAGAGCCTACTTTAAAAAAAATAATAAAATGTTTTTTTAAAAAATATAGAGAGTCTTGAAGACTTAAAAAAAAAAAGAAATGTGAAAGAAATTACATCAAGACACATGACAATTAAATTACTCAAAACCAGTAAAAAGGAGAAAATACAAAAAGGAGGAGAAAAAAAGACACATTATGTGGAAAGGAACACAGGCAAGGATAACAGCAGGTTTCTTTTCAGAAACAATGCAATAGAAAAGACAGTGATGCAACATTGTTAAAATAGAAAAAGGAAAAACTATCAACATCTAATTTTATACCTAACAAAAATATCTTTCAAAAAAGGCTAAAGACTTTCAAACAACCAAAAGCTGAAAACATTCCTCGTGGAATGTTTTCCAGGGAGCATGGAATATCTTCCAATTCCTCATGAGCACATCTATGCTATAAAAGAAATATTAAAGGTCCTTAGGCATTAGAAATAAGATACCAGATGGAAATACAGATCTACACAAGCAATACAGAACAATGGAAACCATAGCTCCTTGAATAAGTCCATAAAAATTTAATCTATAAATCTCTTTAAAAGATAATAATTTAAATAAAAAATAATAATGTATTATGGGATTTATAATATATATAAAAGTGTGACAACAGCAATTCTATTGTATAAGGATTTTTATACTATATATGAGGTAGTATAATAACACTTGAGGGTAGAAGAAAGAAGTAAAAGGTATACTATAAACCTACTACATTAACAAAAAGAATTGTAACTTAAAATAAATGTAAATAATCTAAACACACCCAATCAAAAGACATAAATTGTCAGATTAGATAAAAAGCAAGACAATGATGTGATTTCTATAAGAAATATACACATACATACATTTTTTAATTTGAGTAGAGTTGACACACAATGTTACAATAGTTTCAGGTGTACAACTTAGTGATTTGACAAGTTTATAGATTATGCTATGTTCACCACAAGTATAGCTACCGGGTATTCCATGACATCCCTATTACAATTTCATTTGACTCCGTTCCCTACATTCTGCTTTTTATTCCCACGACTTACTCATTCCATAACTGGAGGACTGTATGTCTCTCTCCCTTTCACCCATTTTGCCCAACTCGCCATCCTCCCCTCCTCTGGCAACCATCAGTTTGTTCCCTGTATTACTGTTTTGGTTCTGCTTTTTGTTTATTCTTTGTTATTTTTTTCTATTTCATTTATGAGTGGAATTATATGATATTTGTCTTTTTCAGTCTGACTTATTTCTCCTAGCACAATACCATCTAGGTCCACACATGTTGTCTCAAATGGCACCATCTCAACCTTTTCTGTGGCTGTATAATAAATACTCCATTGTGTATATATACTGCATTTTCCTTATTCTACTTTGGTTGTTCCCATTTCTTGGTTACTGTGAATAATGCTGCAATAAGCATTGGGGTGCTTGTATTTTTGGGGGGGATACAAGATTAATATATAAAAATAAATTGTATTTCTATATGCTAGTAAATGAATAATTGGAAATAAAAATATTAAAATATTTGTAATATCACTAAAAATATGAAACATTTAGGAATAAATATGACAAAAGATACGAGAGATTTGTACACTGGCAACTCAAAACACTGCTGTAACTAAACAAAGAAATTCCAAATAAATGAAGATTTATACTTTGTGCTTCAGAAAGTTCAAAATTGTGAAAGATGGCAATTCTCTCCAATTTGAGCTATAGAGTCAATGAAACTTCAGTAGGCTCTTTTTATTTGTTTCTTTCTCTCTCTCTCTCTCTTTCCCTCTCTTCCTGTCTTTTTTAGAATTTGGAAGGCTAATTATAAAACTTATATGGCAATGGAAAGAGCCTACAATAATCAAAACAATTTTGAAAAAGAACAAATTTAGACAGCTAATGCTACCTGATTTCAATACATTATTTGGGGTCAATACAGTGTGGTATTAGAATAAAGATGATAAAGAAATACTACAACAGAATAGAGTCCAGAAATAGAGTCATACATACATACATGGATGACTGATTTTTTACAAAGGACAGAGGCAATTCCGTACAGAAAAGATACTGTTTTCAATCAATGATTCTAGGGCATGAGAAAAGAAAACTTATAGAGAGCTTCTAAATTTGACATGTTCTAAATTTTTATGTAGCTGAATATGCCAAATATCATAAAAATTTAGAACATGGGCATGGAAAAGATAACCTTAACTAAAAGAGAAAACAACAGATCTTCTGAAGAAAAGATATAATTATGGGACAAAGGATTACATTCCATAATCTATCAAGAGTTTCTGCAAACTAGTAAGCAAAAGTCAAAGAATAGGCATTCACAGAAAAAAAAAATATGCCCAAAAAACCTATAAGTTGTTCAACAGAAGCTTCTTAGTTCGAGTAGTTCCACTTTTTAATTTTTGTTTTTGTTGTTTGTGCACTGGGTGTCATATCCATAAATTGTTGCCAAGGCTTATGTAAAGGAGCTTCTTTTTTTTTTCAATATAATTTTTTATTTTTTATAAACATATATTTTTATCCCCAGGGGTACAGGTCTGTAAATCACCAGGTTTACACACTTCACAGCACTCACCAAAGCACATACCCTCCCCAATGTCCATAATCCCACCCCCTTCTCCCAAACCCCCTCCCCCCAGCCACCCTCAGTTTGTTTTGTGAGATTAAGAGTCACTTATGGTTTGTCTCCCTCCCAATCCCATCTTCTTTCATTTATTCTTCTCGTACCCACTTAAGCCCCCATGTTGCAACACCACTTCCTCATATCAGGGAGATCATATGATAGTTGTCTTTCTCTGCTTGACTTATTTCGCTAAGCATGATACGCTCTAGTTCCATCCATATTGTCGCAAATGGCAAGATTTCATTTCTTTTGATGGCTGCATAGTATTCCATTGTGTATATATACCACATCTTCTGGATCCATTCATCTGTTGATGGACATCTAGGTTCTTTCCATAGTTTGGCTATTGTGGACATTGCTGCTATAAACATTCGAGTACACGTGCCCCTTTGGATCACTACGTTTATATCTTTAGGGTAAATACCCAGTAGTGCAATTGCTGGGTCATAGGGCAGTTCTATTTTCAACATTTTGAGGAACCTCCATGCTGTTTTCCAGAGTGGCTGCACCAGCTTGCATTCCCACCAACAGTGTAGGAGGGTTCCCCTTTCTCCGCATCCTCGCCAGCATCTGTCATTTCCTGACGTGTTGATTTTAGCCATTCTGACTGGTGTGAGGTGATATCTCATTGTGGTTTTGATTTGTATTTCCCTGATGCCGAGTGATATGGAGCACTTTTTCATGTGTCTGTTGGCCATCTGGATGTCTTCTTTGCAGAAATGTCTGTTCATGTCCTCTGCCCATTTCTTGATTGGATTATTTGTTCTTTGGGTGTTGAGTTTGCTAAGTTCTTTATAGATTCTGGACACTAGTCCTTTATCTGATATGTCATTTGCAAATATCTTCTCCCATTCTGTCAGTTGTCTTTTGATTTTGTTAACTGTTTCCTTTGCTGTGCAAAAGCTTTTGATCTTGATGAAATCCCAATAGTTCATTTTTGCCCTTGCTTCCCTTGCCTTTTGCGTTGTTCCTAGGAAGATGTTGCTGTGGCTGAGGTCGAAGAGGTTGCTGCCTGTGTTCTCCTCAAGGATTTTGATGGATTCCTTTCTCACATTGAGGTCCTTCATCCATTTTGAGTCTATTTTCGTGTGTGGTGTAAGGAAATGGTCCAATTTCATTTTTCTGCATGTGGCTGTCCAATTTTCCCAGCACCATTTATTGAAGAGGCTGTCTTTTTTCCATTGGGCATTCTTTCCTGCTTTGTCGAAGATTAGTTGACCATAGAATTGAGAGTCTATTTCTGGGCTCTCTATTCTGTTCCATTGATCTATGGGTCTGTTTTTGTGCCAGTACCATGCTGTCTTGATGATGACAGCTTTGTAATAGAGCTTGAAGTCCGGGATTGTGATGCCACCAACGTTGGCTTTCTTTTTCAATATCCCTTTAGCTATTCGAGGTCTTTTCTGGTTCCATATAAATTTTAGCATTATTTGTTCCATTTCTTTGAAAAAGATGGATGGTACTTTGATAGGAATTGCATTAAATGTGTAGATTGCTTTAGGTAGCATAGACATTTTCACAATATTTATTCTTCCAATCCAGGAGCATGGAACATTTTTCCATTTCTTTGTATCTTCCTCAATTTCTTTCATGAGTACTTTATAGTTTTCTGAGTATAGATTCTGTGTCTCTTTGGTTAGGTTTATTCCTAGGTATCTTATGGTTTTGGGTGCAATTGTAAATGGGATTGACTCCTTAATTTCCCTTTCTTCTGTCTTGCTGTTGGTGTAGAGAAATGCAACTGATTTCTGTGCATTGATTTTATATCCTGACACTTTACTGAATTCCTGTACAAGTTCTAGCAGTTTTGGAGTGGAGTCTTTTGGGTTTTCCACATATAGTATCATATCATCTGCGAAGAGTGATAATTTGACTTCTTCTTTGCCGATTTGGATGCCTTTAATTTCCTTTTGTTGTCTGATTGCTGAGGCTAGGACCTCTAGTACTATGTTGAATAGCAGTGGACATCCCTGCCGTGTTCCTGACCTTAGCGGAAAAGCTTTCAGTTTTTCTCCAATGAGAATGATATTTGCAGTGGGTTTTTCATAGATGGCTTTGATGATATTGAGGTATGTGCCCTCTATCCCTACACTTTGAAGAGTTTTGATCAGGAAGGGATGCTGTACTTTGTCAAATGCTTTTTCAGCATCTATTGAGAGTATCATATGGTTCTTGTTCTTACTTTTATTGATGTGTCTACGGCCATACCACCCTGAACGCGCCCAATCTCGTCTGTAAAGGAGCTTCTTTCCTTTGTTTTGTTCTAGGAGTTTTTTGGTTTCCAGTCTTATAGTTAAGTCTTTAATCCATTTCAAATTAATTTTTGTCAATGGTCTAAGATAGGTGTCCAGTTTCATTTTTTTGCTTGAGAATATCCAGTCTCCCCAGCACTATTTAGTAAAGAGACTCTTTTTGCCATTGAGTATTCTTCACTCTCTTGTCAAGTATTAGTTGGCCCTATAAGAATGGGTTTATTTCTGGACTGTTGATTTTATTCCAGTGGTCTACTGTCTGTTATCATACCTCATACTGGTTTTTCTTTTGTTTTGGGTTTTTGTTTTTGTTTTTGTTTTTTTGTTTTTTAGAAAAAGAGTGTATGAATGTTGGTGGGGGATGGGACAGAGGGAGAAAAAGTCTTAAGCAGGCTCCACACCCAGTGTGAAGCCCAACATGGGGCTTCATCTCACAACCAAGCCAAAATCAAGAGTCAAACACTTGACCAACTGAGCCACATAGGCGATCCCAGTACTATAAACTGTTTTGATTACTATAGCTTTGTAGTATGGTTTGAAATGAAAAAGTGTGATGCCTCAAGATTTGTTCTTCTTTCTCAAGATTGCTTTGGCTATTTAAGGTCTTTTGTGGCTCCATATGAATTCTGGAACATTATTCAGCCATAAGAAAGACGAAAATCCTACCATTTAAAGCAACATGGATGAAACTTAAGAGCATTATGCTAAGTGAAGTAAGTCAGACAGACAATGACAAGTACTGCATGATTTCAGTTATATGTGGAATCTTAAAAAATCAAGCTCACAGAAACAGATAATGTATTAGTGGTTTCAAGGGGCAGGGAAGGAGAAGTAATAGTGGGGGCAGAGAATGGGTGAAAGTTAAGGGTACAAACTTCCAGTTAAATGATGTATCATACAGCATGATGACTATAATTAACAATACTGGGTTGCATATTTAAAAGTTTCTAAGAGAGTAGATAGATTTTTATAAGGTCTCACCATAAAACAAACTGTAACTTCATGGGGTGATAGATATGTTAACTAATCTTCCTGTGTTAATTACTTTGTAATACATACTTATATGAAATCATTATGTTGTATATCTTAAACTTCCACAATGTTACATTGTCAATTATATCTCAATAAAGCTGGAATCAATAAATAAAAAAGTTGTTTAACACCACTAATGATTAAAGAAACACAAATTATTGAATCTATAAAAGGTTGATAATGGTCGCACAAATCCAGGCCAGTTCTTCAGTGAGCTCTTGGAAGTAGGGTGTGCCTTCTCCAGGCACAGAAAGGATATCAAAACATGATAAACTTCTACTGTGTACATCTATCTATAGGACCTTGAGAAGAGCATATCAGAGTTAAGCACTAAGTTTCCATACTCAACTCTGGCCAATCAGAAAAGTAAACAAGATACTCCCTCAGTCCTTGTCAACTCTAAAAAACCTTCTCAGATTGGCTTAAAGACATATTTTCTCTTAACTCAAGGCAAGCTAACTCATCTTTCTGGAGAGGCTACTCAGTGCCAAATGCTATCCCTTAGACCTTGCATTAACTATTTCATTTCATCTCTACCACAACCTTGCAAGATTTATATAGATGAGAATAATGAAGCTCAGGGAACTTAAGTAACAATATACTTTTGTATTTATATTCTATTTACTACAGTGCAAAGAATCAGTAAGTTTTTTTCTGGTCATATGCAAATCAGAATATGACAAAGGCTCCGAAGAATATCCAATTGGTTAAAATTATAATAGTAGAAGTTCTATCTGAAATGCTGAAAACAACTTTAATGTTGCATATTTCTGTGATAGGTCCTAGTATTTTTATGTTATGCGTATTGCATTTCAAAGTAAAAATAAAAAACAAAAACAAAAAAACAAAAACAAAACAAATTAAAAAAACTACTGGTCTTGGAGATGGACCTGATCTCAAATCTCAGCTCTGTTGCTTACCCATGGTGTAATCATCATCAAGAACCTGATTTGTTATGCTAAACCTTGGCTTCATGGTGTTCCAATTGTATGCCATCTATAATGCCATCATTTGACTTGTTTTGGAGTTAGGTGTTTTGTGACAGTCTTCTTAACTGATAGATTGGGAGCTACTGGAGGACAATTACTTTGCATCACTGACAATACCCAAAAAGTTACTTGTACATAAGAGTTTCACCATACTATTTATTAGATGAATATCTTATTATAAACAAAAACAGAAAAGCTTGATAATACTGAGTCATCAAAAAAATATGGGAAGGCAAATTTGTCAGTGATTAATAAAAAGGAGTACTATAAAGAATAAGACTCAAATGTCCCCCCTCCATACCCTATTCCATACTTCCTCTACCCATACCTTGCTTCCTTGGTTTTCTTTGAGTGCTCTGAATTGAGAGGAAACTACTTAAGAACAGGCACCATGTTTTATTCATCTTTGAATTCTCAGAAATAGCATAATATAATGCTCAAAAGAAGACTGTTGAAAGGAACTGAATGGTAATTTTGAGAAGGAAGAGATCATTGCAGGAGAATATTCATCTGAAGAGGTAAAGTTACAGTTTTAACTTATTTTCAGTTGCAGTTCCTCTATAAGTATGGAAATTCTATACCAAAGACTGAAAAAAGACCACAACATAAAACGTGGTTCAGTCCATCTGAGTCCTGTTTCAATTTTAGAACAGAATGTGTTGAACTTCAGCATTCCTGGTTCACACCTTTCTAATGCAAATTTATCAAACTTTCAATTATTTGAGGGTGAATCATCAAATTTGTAGATTAGCAAGGCTTTTTGCTTCTTCTACTCCCTCCAGCTACACAGTCCTTTGGACGCCTTCTTTCCATGTGCATGAATTGCAGTGGGATTAACTCATTACGAATAAAGGAAACATCTGTGATGCTTAAATGGTGGTAAGGAATGCATAGAAATCCAATACCACCTGTATGCAGCTCTATTACTGGTCATAAATTGTATTGAAAAAAGCTGTCACAGTATTCAAAATTCAAAGGATGTTTCTTGAAGTAGTTCATCAGAGAACATTTTTTTCCTCATATCAACCAAAAAACCAACTAAATGAGGCACTTTATTTACAATAATAAAAAATGTTATATTGATTCAAATCATTGGCAGTGTCTACAGACACACAGCAGAAAGTGGATGTCAACATCACTGAAAGATTTGGTCAGGCTTATTTCAGCTTGTCTACGCTTTTCATTTAGTGGCAGGAAATCTATCAATCCCTATCACTTAGCGGCCAATTAATTTCAGGTTTTGGTTCTATTCAAAGACTTTGCTTTGATCCAGTTGTAATCAACTCATAAAAGTAAGAAAAAGCAATCCTGTTTATAAATTATGAGCATTGTAAAACCTGGCAAATGTAATTTATTCTTTATTTTCTTACTTATATTTTTCTATCACTATTAACACATAGGTATGAATATAAGCTCACATGTTCACAAACCCAGCTGAATGCCAACACCTTTGGAAAGGAAAAAAAGAAACTTGAATAGGGGAACCAAAGTGTACCAAAGTGTAAAGCTTTAATGTGTGTATGTCATCTGGTGAGTATATATATATATATATCAACATAAATATGAAAAAAAGAAAGGAGTAAGGAAAAGAAAAAAAGTTAAAGTGACTGAATGGTAGGCTTCAGAGCTACCATGTACAGCTACATGGATTGTCAACTGCATAATCTCAAGGGTAACAGTCACTGATTACATAGTCTTCTTGGTGGAACTTTCTTTTGGGGGGGGGGCGGATTGAAACATTTTGGTTTATAGTAAGGACTAGACTGTAACTACAGTTCCAGATCACACTTCTTAATTTCCTAGCACGCTTGGAAGTAACTTATTTACTCACAAGGGGATAGATGAAAGAGAAAGTAAGCAGAAAGGATAGGAAAAAGCAGCTGTATAGAGGTAACAAGGATAAAATAACACTAGCCAAAAATGTTTTGAACATTCACTATGTGCCAGGAATGGGTCACAGCACTTTGTATATACTAACCCTTTTAATCCCTACAGCCATACAGAAGCAGGTACTGTTATTACCCACATTTAACAGTTGAGAGAACTGAGGGCCAGAGATGTTAAATAAACTGCCCAAGACCATGCAGCAGAAAGTGAGATAAAAGTAGCAGAGTGAGCTGACTCCTCTGCTTTACAAAATTATGTTTCTCAGCTAAAATTAAATGGAGGTTCCCTTCATTTAAATCTTTATTTGCTCTGCTAAAATGAATATTTTATGGGGAAAAGCAGTCCCTTAAGAAGACCCTCTGTTGGGGATGCCTGAATGGCTCAGTGGGTTAACGGTTAATCGGTCTGCCTTGGGCTCATGTCCTGGGATCCAGCCTTGCTCTGGGCTCCCTGTTCAGCAGGGAAGCAGGGAGCCTGCTTCTCCCTGCCTCCTGCCCCAGTCCCTCTCCCTCCCCGCTGTGCGTGCCCTCTCTAAAATAAAATAAAATAAAAATAAGAAGACCCTCTGTCTGCAATCATAAAATCAGATTTAAAAATAGAGAAAAAATTAAGTTCCAAATAAAATTTTGAGAAAATGAAAATTCTCCAAAATACACCCCAAAATTGAAATATAAAATGCCAAGGGTTACATTTATATTTAGCACAAAGGCCGAAGGATAAAAATTCTTAACTGATCAGTCACACTTGTGGAAACTTCTGGCTTTTAGAATGAATAAATAGAAATGTTAGGGGGCACCTGGGTGGCTCAGTGGGTTAAGCTGCTGCCTTCGGCTCAGGTCATGATCTCAGGGTCCTGGGATCGAGTCCCGAATCGGGCTCTCTGCTCAGCGGGGAGCCTGCTTCCTCCTCTCTCTCTCTCTGCCTGCCTCTCTGCCTACTTGTGATCTCTCTGTCAAATATATAAATAAAATCTTTAAAAAAAAATAGAAATGTTAGGAGAAGATGAGGCACTGATAAAAAAAAAAAGAGAGAGGGGAGCAGTAAATAAACACAGCAGTCACAAGAACCTCAATAGCAAAAGGAAATGGGCATTGGGGGTGGGAGCACAGTTTCTAATATAAAGCACAGGAGGCCCGGAATATTTCTCAAGTGAGTCATTAGCCTTTGTATATCTAATTAATTCCTTGTTTCATAACTTCTGAATATTTGAATTTCTGCAGGCCTAATTTATTACATAGAATCATATTCACGTTGAGATGACTTCAACTGTGTATGAAATTTAAATTGAAAAACCAACCTAATGAAACTATGACTTCAAATGTAAGAATAAATCACAAAAATTATCTGTGAATTATTTGTTCCAACTGTCCCATCTCCATGTTGCTGTGTCAAATTATTTGAGCAACTGAAATATTTAGAGCTACAAAGGAAAAAAGTACAAGTACAGGTAAAATAGCATTTGTAAAATGACCACTAATAAAGCTCCGTCCTACAGACTGTAGGCAACAGTCAATTTTATAGGTTGTCAAAACGACCCATTTTCGAAGCACGTTTAGAGCTTGCACAGGTCTTCATTTATATTGGAATGTCAGAATTTAAAGAAGCAATAATATTTTGAAAATGATCTGTGATGTATATTTCTTTATGTTTTTATTTATTTATTTGAGAGAGAGACACAAGTAGGGGAAGTGGGGGAGGGAGAAGCAGGCTTCCCGCTCAGTGAGGAGCATGATGTGGGGCAGATTCCTGGACCCTGGAATCACAACCTGAGCCAAAGGCAAATGCTTAACAACTGAGCCACCCAGGGGCCCCTATGATGTACATTGCTTTGTCAAATATCTAATCAAGTGGAGGAAATATGTCAAAGTCAGGAAATGTTACTTGGCTAGGGTGGGTAGGATACAGACCTGGCCACCCACTCACCAGCTTCAGGAAATGAATTTAAAGCAAGCTGGTCATCTATCCTAGGATAAAAAACAACTGCCAAATATTTTATCCCAATTTGTCAGCCCTGCTCTCTTCTAGTGAATTCCATCAATTGAAGGCCAGTCCTACTGTTCATTCTCTCCAGAACAATAAGCTTAACCAATAGGTTTATTTGTTTAAATCATCTGGTGAATTCTTTTAAATTAAGCCTTGTTTCTAGTGCCACTTGCATTTTGCTTGCATTCATGTAAGCTTCTGCGGCAGCTGCACGAGAAGAAAAGGAAAGGTGGCTCTTGTGGAGCAGTGAGAAGAGAATACATTTTTAAACTTTCCTTTCTTTCTCCTAAAATTAGTACCTAGCATATGGAATATTCAGCAGGTGGCTCAGCAGGGACAGGCTTACTCGTTTTCATACCTGCTATTGAAATGTTTGACATTTTGACTTGCTAATGGAACAAGATTTTTGAAGCTATCACTGTGTGTGTGTGTGTGCGCGCGCTCGCCCGTGCGTGTGTGTAGGGGTGTGTGGGGTGTAGTGCGTGCTCATGGGCAGGCTAAGGAACATCTCATAGAAGTCCCTCAGAGGAGACAGTACAAGAGACTTCAGAAGCAACTAAGAGTTACACAATTGGGAAAAGCTAAATACTAGAAAAGGGAGTACATTTGTGTGCATTTCATACTATTGAAATTGAACAACCAATTCAAATCCCACTAGTCTTAAAAAGTAAGAAATTATTTTGTGGGGTGTCTGGGTGGTTCAATCGCTTAAGTATCTGCCTTTAGCTCAGGTCATGATTCCCAGGGTGCTGGGATGGAGCCCAGGTTGTCATGCTCCCTGCTTGGCAGGGAGTCTGCTTCTTCCTCTGCCTCTGCTCCTCCCCCTGCTCATGGTCTCTCTTGCTCACTTTCTCTTGCTCAAATAAATAAATAAAATCTTATAAATAAAAAAATAAACTGTCCTTTGGGGGAAGAAAAACACTTTGTGACTTTAAGAATTCCAGGAATTACACTATATAATATAATAAGACTATTCTTTGAATATTATTTGAAGACACCAATTTAAAGTTCACTGCAATAATTTCCCCCATTGTCTGAAAAGCAACTATTAAATCAGCATTTCACAAACATTTATAAACATACACAGAATGCATCATGCACTATTTTAGGCAATGAAGCTTTAAAGAAAAAAAGTGGAGTTTCAAATTTGAAAGAAATTTGGTAAGTATAATAAACTAACCTTGGATATGGTCAGTGAGGGAGGAAAAAAAGAGTCTCAGATAATTCCTAGTTTTCCAGCTTGATGAATAGGTGAATGGTAGAATCATTAATGATGTCTGATAAAGACTACCACTTGCTTACCTGATATCCACTCTACCCATTTTCTTATGTAATTGACCTATACAGTATTAAAGATGGCAACATAACCAGCTAAAAACCATACAAAAACTGCATTTTCCTGTCTCTACTATGTCTAATAAGATATAATGACATAAGACATAGGCAGACATCTTTGGGTGGAACATCCAATGTGTCTAAATACATTGACTCAGCAGGGTGACCACATTTTTTTCTTCTTTCTTTCTGCCTGGAATGTGATGGTTGAGGCACGAGCAGCTAGTTTGTGACCATGAGGTAACTTGAAGATAGACACTTCATGCTAAGGATTGTAGAACAAAAAGATGGATTCCTGAAATCGGTGAATCACCATGTTCTCCCTGGGTTGCCTAATTCTGGAGTTTTATTTTTACAGAAAAATAAATGTTTATCTCGTTTAAGCTTATTTCAGGTCTCTGTTAGTAATCACTAACCCTAATTGATATACCAGTATAAGAAAAAAGTTGCTTGGGGCTTTTTGGTAGGTGGCAGGGTTAGGAGGAAGTTGTTTTGGATGTGTTGTATGTGAGGTGCTTGCTGGTGGAATGCCCAGACATTACTTGGAAACACAAGGTAGAGATACAGACGTGGGAGTGATCCAAGGGGGAGGCTAACATCTACAGTTTATCATTTCCAGCCAGCCAGTTCTTTATTTTCTTCAGATCAACTATGGTAAGGACTGTCTGTTTTTTCATTTCTGAGCATTTAATTTGCACTTTACCATGAATGCAAAAAAGGCAATCTTCATGCAGAAGCTCAAAAATGAACACACAAGGGGCACCTGGGTGGCCCAGTCAGTTAAGCATCTGCCCTAGGCTCAGGTCATGATAACAGGGCCCTGGGATCAAGCTCTGTGTCAGGTGTCCTGCCTACTGAGCAGGGAGCCTGCTTTTTCCTCTCCCATTCCCCATGCTCCTGCTCTCTCTCTCTCACTCTTTTGCTCAAATAAATAAAATCATTTTTTCAAACTGAGCATGCAAGGTGAAACTGTGCCAAATGACCTTAATAATTATCAATGAAAATATTGTGATTGTTTCATAAACTTTAAAATTTTTGTCAAAACAGTAAAATCTCTTATCCATACATGTATAGAGAAATGAAAAAATAAAGCTATTATTTACTTAGTATATTGAAATTTAAGGCATCAGAAACATTGATAATTGTTTTATTTCTTTGTTTTAAATGCATCAAGAGTAACCTAAACACTGCTTGCCTTCTTCTCACTGTATAACTTACAACAGGAAACAAGGATCTTGTGTTTGCCCTGGTGAATTGTTATACTTTTTCCTAAGTTTGGATTAGCTTCCAACAGTTTAATCTTTGACATTTGTGTTGTGAAATATCTCCAAAAGTTCTGTTAAGGAAGGTTTTTTGTTTGTTTGTTTGTTTTTTGTTTGCTTGTGTTACTTCTTCTGGGATATCTTCACTCTTTTTGTTGCAACCACTCTTTATGTTGATAACTTCTCCTTCACAAAGTTCTTCTGCCCGTACATCTACAGTCTTTCCACTGTCAGCTATTTCTTCTATAATTCTATTTATATTTAATGTGAATTTCATTTCTAGAGTGTTGGGTTATTTGCTGTACTATTGGCCAATTCCCTCTTTTGACTATCCATTTTTATAAAATGTCATGTGAATTTATCACTGGGAGACAAGATTGCAACACAACTACACGCTTTTGCTGTGTGTGTATAAAATGAATAACAGATGCAGAGTGATCAATCACTGATAGACTTTGAAAGAAGGGATTCAATTGGTCACTGATCACAATGTGCACATGTTATTTATGTGGTGATTTGTGGACTGAAGACATAGCAATAAAGTTTGTACTTTATGCAATTACTGAACCAAACTGAATCATGGTAACTGAAATGTGAATTGTGATGTTATAGGACTGGATTATTTAACTAAACTATGGTAACTGGAAATCATGCATTTCAGAACCATGCAAAGTGAGACCTGTGTATAATCCAGCTGAGGGCTGGTGAGGAAAATCTAGATGTATCTATACAACATTCATTCTCTTCCTTTTGGACCTCTTCTTTCTCACTTTTAGTCATTTCATTTCTATTAGTATCACCTCTAGAGAGTAATAAGGGTAATTTGCAAGGCATCCTAAATCAGTCAGTTTTGCTACTGATAATCTTGGTAAATATCCGACCTAAAGTGAGGGGTTAAAATTATCTTCAATCATATATTTTCTCATATCTTATAACCATGGTCTGCTGAATTAACATTGCTATAAAGGAGTTTTATTATAATAAATGTTGCTCAACATCCTACCAATCAGAATTATCTTTCTATTTATTCATTTGGTAAATATGTGCTAGGCTCTGTACCATGTGCTTGGAATATTTTGTTTTGGTGAATACAACAGGCAATAATCCTTGCCCCTGTGGTGCTTACATTTTATTTGGTAGTTGTGAGAGGCTGGAGTATAAGACAATAATAATGAAGCCTGCTATGCTGCTACCATGTTATCAGGCTATGATGACTTTATAAATAAGAAAAATACAGATATTCAGGTATACATTTTTTAAAAAGGATTAATAACTTGGCCAGGTGATCAAAATTAATATCACTAATGAAGTGATATTACGGACATCATGTACCTTATTTCTTTTTTACTTTTTAAAAAACTTTATTTATTTTATTTATCTTGGGGGGGGCAGGGAGAGAGGGAGAGAGAGAATCTTAAGCAGGCTCCATGCCTAGCACAGAGCCTGATGCAGGACTCAACCTCACAACCCAGAGATCATGACCTGAACGAAAAACAAGAGTCAGAAGTTTAACGAACTGAGCCACTCAAGTGCCCCTGACATCATGTGCTTTAGATAGGATGCCCTAAAATAGGCATAATATCACTATTGATATTCTGGTCAGATATGACTTTAATGAAACATTAGATGAATCCCAAATAATAGACATTCTATACATAAGGAAGTATCCTCCAAAAATGTCAATATCATAAATGCTGAAGGTTTTTAGAATGTCAGTTTTAGGGCTCTTTATTGCCAAGGATTGTTTTACCAAAAGATCATTATTCACATTTCCGTATCTGCGCAAATTTAGACTCTAAGTTTATTTACAAAATATATTCTTTAAGCATGCATTTTGACACTGTTTGGGGTACTGTCTTCATTTGGATTATTCAGCAAACAAAGCCTGAAAAACTTTGAGGACAGCACTTCATTCGGAGATATAATCTAAGGACAGGGAGAGTGAGGAAATAAGCACATGAGGCAGAAAAGAGTGCATTACTCAGCTGACCACAGCTTCTCGAGAAGATATGGTAAGGATGTTTTTGGGAAAACTGTACCTAGAAAAGAAAATCTGAAGTAAAGCTTAATTCTAATGCTTTGCTTTATTTACTATATTGCTTATCCAGTGGCTTTACTGAGCACCTTACTCAGTACTGAGCACTGGCTTAGTATCAGATACCACTCAGAGTTTAGCCCTAAATCACCTAATTCACAACCATATGGATATATCTACACCTTGTGTTGAGTTCTTCTGTAGAGAAGTCCTTTCAACTCAAATGTTTCCAGCTCCTCTCTCCTGAGAAGAGTTAAGTGAGCAGTTGAGGGTCCATGTCTCTGTAGGAGAGGCTTAAATGGTTGGAAGTAGGTCTTAGAACTTGTACTCCATGTGAGAATGAAAACTAATTTCTTGACCTCTCTCAATTTAAGCCTTTATGTTTACCTTGAAAACTACTATAGGCTTATATTCAGATGAAAGTAAAAATATCATTCTAAAGACAAGTAGAATAATGTGTGGGTGTTAATGTGTTTTGGGGATACCCTGATTCATTTCCCTCTGTTGGTTAAAAAAGGCCAATTTTAAGCAAAATGATGACATAGTAAAAGAAATTTGTTTTTGCTATTCCTCCACTCTCCTCTTTTCCATGTTTCTTCCCTACCCCCACATACACAAATATCTTGAATATTCATGCTGCCCTAGCCTACCTATGGCACCCCCGATCTCACCTTTTCTAGATAGTGCCTCATTTTATTTATTCTTTTATAGTGCCTTTTATACTTACCTCCTGCCGTCACAAAATGCCATAGGCTGGGTGGCTTAAACAACAGAAATTTATTTTCTCACAGTTCTGGATACTAGAAGTCTAAGATCAAGATGCCAGTAGGATTTGTGTCTGATGAGAGCTCTCCCCTTGGGATGCAAATGGCCACTTTCCCACTATAGGCACATATGGCCTTTTCTCGGTGAATGCTTGGGGTGGGGGAGAGGGGTGGAGAGCAGGTTCTCTGGTGTTTCTTCTTAGAAGGGCACTAATCCTATTAGAAGGGAATCCCACCTTTATGACCTCATTTAACTTTAATTGCTTCCATAGAGACCTCATCAAATACAGCTACACTGGGCATTAGGGCTTCAGCATGTGCATTTTGGGGGGACACAAACATTCAGTCCACACCATCTCTCATTTTTAATCATCTTTCAAATCTTATCTTCCCCTATCATAGCCTCAGAGACTTGTTTTGGCTGGTAGCTATTATGATGGGCTAGTTACATATTGTGATGAATTAATCTGGACCAACAGACTAGTTCTACTCTTAAAAGAGCGATTCACACAGGAAAGCAGTTAGAGTTGGTCCATTAGACAGCATCAGTTTGAAAGAAGCATTTTATTAATTCATCCAACCATCAAGCGTTGCTGGCCACGTTCAGCCCTATGCCCAAGCATTTGCTAGATATAGCTTCAGAAACTTAGGCATGTGATGCCCAGGCATCTTTCTGTCATATACTATTTGGGATTTTTCATCATTAATGGTATCAATAAAGTTCAGAGAAGGAACTTCACATAAGAATGGGAACAAAGAAAGGCACGCCTGGGTGGCTCAGTTGGTTGAGCATCCAGGTCTTGATTTTCAGCTCAGGTCATGATTTCAGGATCCTGGGATGGAGCTCTGAGCTGGGGAGAGAGTCTGCTTATCTCCCTCTGGCCTCCCACCCTAAAATTAAAAAATAAATAAATAAATAAAATTTAAAAAAATAAAGAATGAAACAAAGATATACAAATTGTACTTTCTAAATTTAAATTCCAGTTCCATATAATTTATTTATAATCCCCAAAATAAAGACAATAATAAGCCTTACACTATGGTGATTCATGAAAATAGTTAAGATTCATTGATTATTTTGAAATATACTGTGCCAGCTATCAATTTATTGCCTCTCAGCTCTAAACTCACCCTTTACTCACTCTCTGCAACATCCCCCCCCCCCCTTAAAATGAGCACAACTGAACTCTATCAGTAGAGAGCATGGGAAGAACATTGTAGAAAGAAAAGGGTTTCTCTTCCTGGTTCCTGACTGTTGGATTTTGCTTTTTCTAGATCCTGCTGTATCATCTATCAGTGGTGCAAGTGTGTGGGGAAGAACTTCAGTCTCTGTTCCAGTTGTGCACCCAGAGCACAGTCCCTCAGCAACCTTGCAGACCCCAGCCTAGTCCCAGTGACCACATCATGGTGGTTACTCTGGAGCAGACACCATGTACTCTAAGCCTCAGGCTCACAAAGGGCCTCAACTCCCTCTAGCCTTGGTTCACCTGTACTAGTGAGGGAGACTAGGTAGGATGTTCCTGCAGCAGACTAGCCAAGATATAATGACATCTTTTAATGAGGGCTACTGAAGTAGAGATGATGAGAAATGGTTGGTTCCAGATACAATCTGGGATAAGAGCCAATAAAACTTCCTGATGGATTGGATGTGGGGTGTGCATTAAAGTGAGAAAGCTAGATACTTGTATGAAGCAATAGGATAAATAATAGAGGCAAAATTTATTGATATGGAAAAGATTTAGGGAGGTCCATATTTGGGAAGTGGGGAGGGCACACAGAAATCAAGTTTTCTATTTTAACCATGTTTAATTTGAAATAACTATTAGACATACAAGTAAAGCTACTGAGTAAGCAGTTCGATACACTAGTCTAAAACTCAGGAGAAAAAACAAGGTTGAACATATAAACTAGAGTCATCAGCATATAGGTGGTTTACTAAGCCATGGCTCCGGATAGGATTACATGAAGTCTAGATAGAAAGAAGGAAAAAGAAAGAGGAAAGTAACAGAAGGGAGAGGAAGAGAAAGAATTTTGGAACAAATTCAACAGAGTAAGCTTAGGAGGAGAGAGAATGAACCACTGGCTGTGGTATTAGTTTGCCATGAGTGATCCTGGTTAGAACTTTTTAAAGGTATCAGTATAAACAAAACCAGTTTAACACTAATACTAGTTCTAGACCTCTAAGGGCTGCTTTTTTTCAAATCTTATTGATTGCACTAATATCTTCTGTTCCTTCAAACCAACCATCACACTGTTATACTAAACCATTTGGAACTATACTTCCTTCATTTTATTTTAGCTATTAGTTTGTCAGCAGATTGGAAAGCACAGGTGGGAACAGAGGACATTTAAAACTTTTTTTTTTTTCAGGCATTTATACCATCTTTGTTACCATTTGAATTCCAGGTCTTGCTCTGACAAACTCGGTTTTACCTGAACTTAAGTGAATGAAAATCAGCCCGAGAACTGTGAGAAGAGATAGGGTTGGGGTCCTCATGGTTGTGATGTTCTTGGCTGGATATAAGTTTTACCCAATATCATTTACCTTGCTTCTCTCAACTTTAAGCATACATTAGCTTAACTCCTTTCCTTGCTCTAGTTTTTTTGTACTATTATTACCCGACATTATGTATTGTAACTTATTTCCTTATCTGTTTACTATCTGTCCTACCTCACTCCCACATGGAACAAAAACTCCATGGTCACAGACTTTGTTTTATTCTTTCCTGCTCCATATGCTGTCCTTGGACCAGCTGCACATCGTAGGTGCCCAATAAGTTGAACAAATGAACTTAACAGAAATTAGCTTGGTTAAAATAGAAAAAATCATGTAATGCAAAAATTATCTTGTTTCCTCCTCAAAATTAAAACATTATATTATGTAATGAAAAAACTATGGTAATTGATAATAAATACATATAGTATACACATATGTTAGTTACAAGTTCTGACAAAGCTTTTCAAAAGACAGTACATACATCTGGGAGTCTTCATTCAATTAACAAGTTACTCAGACTTTTGTCATTCTCTCTGAAGCTGGACAGTGTGAAAGGGATATGTCTCTTCTTTTTTTTTAACTGATTTTTTTTAAAGACTTTATTTATTTATTTGACAGAGAGACAGATCATAAGTAGGCAGAGAGAGGGGGAGAAGCAGGCTCCCTGCTGAGCAGAGAGCCTGATGTGGGGCTCAATCCCAGGACCTGAGCCGAAGGCAGAGGCTTTAACCCAATGAGCCACCCAGGCACCCCGGATATGTCTCTTCTGTTTCTATTTGTACTTTGAGTGTGAGACCAGTTGAAGAGAAAAAACACGGTGGGGGAACATCTGAAGGTCAGCTCTAAGGGGACCAGATTAAGAATGAGCTACACGCTTGGGGCACCTGGGTGGCTCAGTGGGTTCCTCTGCCTTCAGCTCAGGTCATGATCTCAGGGTCCTGGGATCGAGCTCCACATCAGGCTTTCTGCTTGGCAGACAGCCTGCTTCCCCTTCTCTCTCTCTGCATGCCTCTCTGCCTGCTTGTGATCTCTGTCAAATAAATAAATAAAATCTTAAAAAAAAAAAATGAGCTACACAGACATCTCAGATTCATCATTCATTCATTCATTCATTCATTCTGCATCTTTCTTTCTCTCTCTGTTTCCTAGTCTCTCTTGTGTTCTGGCTCCCCTTTAGCAACTAAAATGCCCACCTTATGCCCAATTTGCCTTCAAAACAGTATATCTTTCTCTGGAACAAATGATCTTAACCAATATGCTCATTTTAAAAGTCTATTAAGCATACCAGCCTATTGCCTGTTGTGCATGTTGCCTTCCCCTGACCCCCGCCCCAGTATTCTGTCTTTTGACTTTGTTTAAATGGCTCTACCACAGAGATTGGCATGACATTAATTGCAGTTCCTGTTTCTTCCTCCCTTAAGACACACACAGATTAAGGGTACCTGGATGGGTCAGTCAGTCAAGCGTCTGACTCTTGATTTCGGTTCTGGTCATGTCTCAGGTCATGATCTCAGGGTCATGCGGTCCAGCCCAGCATCAGGCTCTGTGCTGGGTATGGAGCCTGCTTGAGAGTCTCTCTCTCTCCCTCTGCCCTTCTCCCCTCTAAAATAATAAATAAAATCTTAAAAAAAAAAAAAAGACAAGACATACATAGATTAGGCATCTTCTTTAGACCAAACACAATACTAGGCACTGGAGATACAAATTAATAAGACACAATCTCTCCTTCAATGGGCCAATACTTCTGCAGGATGAGAGCAGTGCTAGTGTTGATATAGATGGAGCTACTGGGGTTTATTTCCTCAGCCTTCCTTCCCTGGCCCCTGGCTCCAGGGGAAAGTGGAGGCTTGTTCACTTCTGTCACTTCTCATGAGCAATAGCATGTTTTCTAAATTTTATTATTACCTTATATACAGTTTGTATTGACTATAGATTTTGTGTACAGATACCTGCAAGGGCTGACTATGTAACTTCTTTTTCAAAAAGACTTGAAGTCTGACTATAATCCTGTCACAGTGGCCTAGATTCAGTTTTTGGAACATTCCAAGTTTCTCCTTCTTCAAAGCCTGGTTAATGTTCTCAGGATGAGCCTCTCTGCCTGGAATGCTCTCCTCTTGGCTCTTAGGTACAGTCAGCTTCTCCAGCATGAAGCCACCATAACCATCTTACATAAAAGCCAATGCTACCACTATGCTCTATCATACATTTGTTTCCTTCATGTGATTTAACATCATTTATAGTTATTTCAAGGGATTGTTTTTAGATTTACTGTTTTCTTCACTAAACTATGAGTCAAATCTTGCCTGTCATGTTCATAGGTATACTCCCAATGTGCAACAGAGTATCTGGCATGTGATAGTTGTTAAGTAAATATCTGTCAAATGACTGGTTAAGTCATGAAGAAGACAGAAAAAGAGGGGAATAAAGACGGGGAGAAGAAGAGACCTGCACAATCCTCAATCACCTTGCTCTTCTGAACTCTTGAAGGGTCTACTATCTGTTAGTCTTTAAAACTCTTTCCTTGCATACCTCCTAAAACAATATATTTAAGTGATAAATGCTTCACACATTTAAGTTGCTATCCATAATTTTTCATCATAAGTTTAAGTAAATGCAAACAATAAATATCATGTATATTATAAATAGTAGCATTTAAAATAATCTATTACACAATATTCTTTGAAATGTATCCAATGGGACATAAATACAAGAACAATTTGATATCCACCACTATTCATGGTGGTGAGCCAAATGAGCCACAAACACTCAACCATTCCACTCCTAGACACTTTCCACTCCTAGATGGAAAGTAGTATAGAGGTCCCCTAAAAGACAATATACAAAAGTACTCATGGCAATTTTATCCATAATAACCAAAAACTGAAGAAAAACCAACTATTCCTCAGCAATACAAAGGTTAAGTAAATTACAGTCCATACATACATATGTACACACATACGTACATACATACACTGGCATATTATGTAGCAATGATTCTCCAACTTTTTGGTCTCAGGACTCCTTTATATTCCTAAAACTTATTGAGGACACCAGTGACTTTTTAAAATCTACTTGGGCATTTCTATAAACATGTGTCATATTAAAAATTAGGACTGAGACATTTTTAAATGTTTATTAACCTATTTTTTAAATAACAACAATGACACAGATAAACCTTAAAGAAGTTATGTGAAAGGAGCCAGATACACATACACACAAATATTGTATGATTTCACTTATAGGAGGTATCTAGAGTAGTTAAATTCATAGAGACAGAAAAGAAAATGATGGTTGCCAAGGGCTAGGAAGAAGGGCAGAGTTATTGCTTAATGCATAAACAGTTACAGTTTGGGAACAGAAAATGTTATAGAGAAGAATGGTGGTGACAATGGCTTAACAATGTGAATGTACTTAAGGTCACTTACCTATACACCTAAAAATAGTTAAAATGGTAAATTTTGGGGGCCCCTGGGTGGCTTAGTGGGTTAAGCCTCTGCCTTCGGCTCAGGTCATGATCTCAGGGTCCTGGGATCGGGCTCTCTGCTCTGTAGGGTGCCTGCTTCCTCTTCTCTCTCTGCCTGCCTCTCTGCCTACTTGTGATTTTGTCAAATAAATAAAATCTTTTTAAAAAATAATAAATCCATTACATGTTAAGGTACCTATTTTCATGTATGACAATATCTTCCAAATAAAAATACTGGTAAGAAGTAGTAACCTTATTTTAATTATTAGCAAATTTTTTAATAGTAAGGTTTAATAGAACACATTATATTTTAATATCTGCTTCAATCTCAATCTGTCATAATGTGTTCTTTTGTTAAGGTATATGAAGAAAATCTGGCCTTACAAAAACATATAATGGAAAAGAGAAAGATTGTTTTAATAGTCTTCTCAGAAAATTTTGAATTGTCTTCTTTAATACTACATCAAAACTTGATAAGTGATAGCTTCTTAAAATACTCATTCACTATTATATGCAGATCTTCCAAATACTGACATACTTCATTGTATGTCAGAAAAATCACATTTGTTAATATCACCACCAATCTCAATAGAAAAGTTGTGAAGTACTGGGAAGATGTTAAGCCCAGAATAGTGAATATAAATTTTCCAAGATTCTATTTTTGCTCAAAAATGCAAATTTTATCAATGCCAACAAATAAGTTATTTGTTTGCCTTGAAGTAAAAGGCTCACTCCATTTTTTTCTTAACAAAATATCTGCCAAATACTTTAATCAGAGTAATAGTTTGTCTTGTTTTTTATAAAGTAAAAACGATGTTCTAGGAAAAAAACAACCAGTTCAGTTCACAATTCAGTTGCACAAGTGCTTTTTCTTGAGGCAATCATCAAACTCCTATATGCAGATGTGCTTCATATGTACTTCCCATTTCATCACATATAACATTAAGAAGACATGTATTAGTCTCAGCAACCTATGAATGGAAGGAAACTTCTTCAATCTAATAAAAGACTATGAAACACGTATTTGTAATATCATAACTAATGACAAAAAACTGAATTACTTCCTTTCCAAGACTGACAACAAGGCAAGGATATTTGCTTTTATTGCTTCTTCTCAACATTTTCCTCAAGAATCTAGCCAGTGCAATAAGACAAAAAAAAGGATATAAAAAGCACATAGATTGAAAAGAAAGAAACTGTCTTTATTCATAGATGACATAATTATATATGTATTTATATATCATTTGTATATAAATATCAAAAATAACAAAAAAGCTGCTAGAATTAAAAATGGTTTAACAAATTCACAGGATATAATATCAATATAAAAATATATGCAACCAACAACTGGAAATTGAAATGTAAATAATAAAATTTTTAAAAAATAGAAAATACTGAGGAATAATTCCAACAAAATTTGTGTAATATTTGTATCCTGAAAGCCACAATATACTCATGAGAGAAATTTAAAACATATAAATTGAGAGAAATGTAAAAAGATACAAATAAACATAAACCATGTTCATGAATCTAAAGATCTAATTTTGTTAAGGTGGCAATTTTCTCCAAACAAATCAAAATCCCAGTCTTTTTGTAGAAATTGATAAGCTAATCTTAAGATTTTATTTATTTATTTGACAGACAGAGATCACAAGTAGGCAGAGAGAGAGAGAGAGAGGAGGAGGTAGGCTTCCCACTAAGCAGAGAGCCCCATGTGGGGCTTGATCCCAAGACCCTGGGATCATGACCTGAGCTGAAGTCATAGGCTTCAACCTACTGAGCCACCCAGGCGCCCCGATAAGCTAATTTTAAGCTTTACGTGGTAAAGCCAAGCATCTAGAATAAACAAACAACTTTTGAATTCTTTTCCTCTTGAGTTCTTTAAAATGAGTATGACTGTTTAAAACAAGGGCTTAAGACAAATTAGCTGTCAACAGAGATCCTACAGACATTAGAAGAATAATAACACAACACTACAAACAATATTATGACAACAAATTCAACACCATAGATGAAAAAAACAAATTTCTTGAAATTTACCATGTACCAAAATAGGCACAAGGGAAAGCAGAAAATCTAAATAGTCCTACATCCAATAAACAAATTGAACTGTCATAAAAAACCTTCCCTTCCCCCAAAGAAAACTCCAGGGTCAGATAGTTTCACTGATAAAAACACTGAAATTACACAAATGATTTTCAGAAAACAGTGGAGGAAAGAACACTCTCCAACTCATTTTATAAGGCTAACAGTTACTGGCTGAATTGTGTCCCACCTCCCTGAAAACTCATATGTTGAAGTCCCAACTCTTCCTATTTCAGAATATAACCACATTTGGAAGTAAAATCTTTATTATGGTGAGTAAATTAAAACAATATGCTTAGAGTAGGGTCATAATCTAATTTGACTAGCATCCCTATAAGAGGAGGAAGAGACAACAGGGACATGTGGTTTTAAAGAGAAAGGCCATGTGAAGACACAGTGAGAAGACTGCCATCTATAAGCCAAGGAGAGGGGTCTTAGGAGAAACCAAACCTGTCAACAACTTGATCTTGAACCTCAAGCCTCCAGAACTATGAGAAAATAAATTCTGTTGTTTAAGCCCAGTCCATGGTATTTTGTCACAGCAGCCCTAGGAAACTAAAACACCAACATAAGCTGAATATCAAAACCTGACAAAGATGATATTAAAAAAAAATTACAGACCAATATCCTTCATGGTGATAGAGACAAAATCCTTAACAGAACACTAGCAAATCAAATGGACCATATATAAAAAGATTAACACTTCAGGACTCAGTAGAATTTATCCCAGAAATGAAAGATTAGTTTAAGAATTTAAAACCAACCAATGTAATTCACTGTAACTATGTAATTCACTAAAAGAAAAAAACAATATGCTAATTTCAATAGATAAAGAAAATGCATTTGACACAATCCAACATTCATCCCTGATAAAAAAAACTTTCAGCAAACCAGAAATAGCAGGGAACTTCCTCAAATGAATAAAGGGATTTATGAAACTACAGCGTAATTAGCAATAAAAGACGGTTTCCCCTACAATGGGAATAAAGCAAACATGCCATTATTATTACATGTATTTAACATTGTACTAAAAGTCCTGGTCACTGAGAGGAAAAAGAAAAGGAAATAAATGTCACTATGATAAAAAAGGAAGAACTAATATTGTCCCTATATGCAAATTACTTGATTATTAATGTAAAAACCTAATGAATCTAGAAAACAATTACTAGAGCCCATAAGTAAACTTAGAAAGGTCTCAGAATACAGGGTTCATATATAAGAACCTGTTTAAAGCAAGCATTAAACATATATCTCTATATACTAACAGCAAACTATTGTAAAACGCAATTCAAAACTCCACTCTGTTTACAATAGGTAAATAAACAAAATTTTTTTAAAATTATGAATAAATATAACAAAAGATATTTATATTAGAAAGTACAAAAGACTGTTGAAAGAAATTAAAGAATACCTAAATAAATAGAGAAATATACCATGTTCATGGATCAGAAGATTCAATATTAACAGAACAATTCTCCTTAAACTGTTAACAGATATATATAGATTAATGAAACTGAATACAAAGTCTAGAAATAGAATAAATATACAGTCAGCTTGACAAAAGTGCCAATGTGATTCCATGGAGAAGGAGTCGTTTTTATAGTAAGTATTGTTGTAGCAATTTGACACTGTACATCCATATTAAGAAAACAAAAGGACTAGTGATCCTAAAGTCACACCATATGCATAAATTAACTTGAACTGTATCATAGTCCTAAATGTAAAATCTAAAATTATAAAAGTTTTGGGAAAAAAATCAGAGAAAATATTCATGTCCTGAAGGTAGACAAAAGATATTTCAGAGAGGACACAAAAAGTATGGACCCAAGGGAAAAAATTCATGCTAAAGTGCCAGCAGTTTTAACCATCATTGCTTTTGCATCATATATTGAAACATCAATGCACTGAAAAAGACAAATAAATAAAATCCTAAATTATTATGAAAAGAATTTGATTCATGGACCCCCCCTGAAAATCCTCAGGCACCCCCCCAAGGATTCTCAGACCACACTTTGAGAAAAGCTATTTTGAAATAATTAAAAAGAATGGACTCTGGTGTATGCAACAATGGATGCATCATATAGACATAATGTTGAACAAAAGAAGCCTGGCACAAAAGGCAGCATACTGTATAATTTACTTTATACAACTTTCAAGAACAGGCTAGAGTAGTCTATGGCATGAGAAGTCAGAATAATGGTTATCTCTGGGATGGGGGGAGGAGATTAACTAAGAAAGATAATAGTAGGAAGGGGAATCACCTATATCACAATTTAAGAGGTGGTTTGTGCATTTTACTGAATGAGTGTTGTACCTCAATAAAAATTTTGAGAATTTTATAGTTCTTAATCTTTAATAGTTCTATATATTTTCCCCTTGAATTTATACTTCAATTCCACTTCCTTGCAGAATATTATTCTAATGAAACATATGTCTATATTTAAGTCTTTTATGAAACATACTCTATTACCTTTAAACAAAAAAACTATACGCACATTCTCAAGCCAGTCAATTCTATGGAAGAAGTCATAGTGAAGCTGAGAATCTGAGAGTTCTAGTTTGAGGATGATGGACCATAAAATTTACTGGGCATTTCATACCTCAAGTGTTAAATACCTTTCATTGTATATATGACTTATTTTACTAGAAAGTTTCTTAAAGGCAAGGATACATCTTGGGTCTTCCATAGCCAAGGACCTGACACATAGTAGGTAGCTCACTGATTCATTTTCTTATTCATTCAAGCAACACAAATTTCTTCATCATTTTATTTATGTTTAAGGCTTGCTAGTCTCTCTCTCTATAGTGCTGGGTAAATGCAGGGCTTAATAAATTCCCATTGATAATTGATTGATAATTATCAGCTACATTTCAGAAACAGTATAATTTTCTCCCAAATTCCAAGTACAGGCGCACTACCTGCCTTATTAACCCTGTTGTAAAAATGGGGACACCAAGACACTGAGATTAATTAACTGACTCGTTTAGGGTCATGCACTTCATCATGAGTCAAGTGAAGATTAAAACCCTTATGGGGTTTTCTGGACTGAGGTGTTAAGGGAATTCATTCAAATTGACTAGAGTTCATATTTCATTTAAATGCTCTCATTTCACTTCTGCTACATCCACCCTCTCTGGCTTGTATTTTAGGACCTGCAGTCTGAATTGGTTTACTTCTACTTCAGACTCTGTCAAGATAAATTAGACACTGAGTGCCCATGAAACCATGTGAAGTACAAGTGCTATTAGTTGAAAATACACAAGCAGTTTTATATTTCAATATAGTATAGGCATTCTTTGGAGAGCCTGTTTTCTACTAAAAATGAAAGTGGCAAACCTAGGTGAAATATGAAAATGCTAAAAAAAATTAAAATTTGATTTTACTATATATCCTCAGGTGGGTATAGCCAAAGGCAGGCAGATTAATAGGAAATATTTTTATCTTCTGCCAAAGCATCTACAAACCATTCTGTTGAATAAGATCTGGCAGGTTCCTGACTGCGAGCAGAGATAGAGTAACAATTCGGATGATACATAAATTTATATCAGGTACAGGTTCCATTTTTTGCTATAATCATCCATCCATAGCCTAGCCCGCTCAGCTGACAAGACATGTTATTAATAAAATGTACTGTACCACAAGTGCATTGCCCTACATGGTGTTTATCTTGTTGGAAAGTGTAATTGTCTGAAACAATAGCCTCAGTGAAAAGATGTTATGAGCTGTGTAAAGACCAAAATAATTTCCACTAATAGTGGTAGTTGTTTTTGAAGAATTAAAAAATAGATTATGCTGCAGAGAGTTAACAACTCGGCTACTTTGCTTTGAAGGTTTCCTGAGATAGCCTTGAATTTCATGCCACACCTTGTGGAGAAACAAAGTTCCACCACCAGAATGTAAAATCATTGAAGGCAGAGAATTCCAGCTTATTTGCCAATGTCTCCTTAGCACATACTGCCATCCTTGAAAGAGTCAACATTTTAAAATTTGTTAAGAAAAAAAAAAGAATATGAGTATAGGGAAGAAATGGAACAAGTTTCAGGTTCAAACCAAGCCAATATCAATGTTCCACCAGGTTGTGACTCAGAAAAACAGAGTGGGATCCAAACTCCAGGAGACTCTATCAGTGGAGAGGGAGAAGGTAAAAATGGAAGCAGTCTAAAACCAAGTCACTGAGGATACCATGTAGCACTCCCACATTGCTGAGGCAGAGAAGCCCTACGTATAGATGAAGATGAATGAAGCTTGTCCTTGGGCCGAGCCCCACTGAATAGGATCTGAACAAGTTCTTGCATCTTTCAATCTGGATCCTCCTGGCACAACAAAAGGAGCTTCATATCTCTAACTCTCACTAGTGGAATGCTGGGTGGATGCCTGCAGGTAACTGCAAGTGGCTTAGGGACGACTGTGAAGGGCTAAGACAAGAGCAAGGTCTTAGGGAGGTAGAGAAATGGAGGGCCAGATCCTGAAATGGAGCTGGGTTACCTCTCCATTGAGAGAGAGAGGAAAAAAAGGGAATATGAAGTAAGGTAGAAAAACTTAGAAGTGATGGAGGAGAGTAGACAGAAACATTTTGAAGTAGAGGAAAGGAAAGTTGAAGCAACTCCTCAGACCTAAACCACAGTCACTTTTCCTTATTTTTTCCCATGGCAAAATTTGATGTTGTTAGGATGATAGCCTCCTACGTGCTCACAGAAAGTGATTTCTCTCTCTCCCTAGTAGGAGGGGTAAATTATGTAAATTATGTTTGACATCATCCTTTTTATAAGCAGTTAGTTTAGGTCCTGCCCAATGGGACTCAGTTCTGCCAGGGGCCTCTAGGAACTAGGGTTATCCTTTTTTTATTGTGAGAAAGTGACAGAGAAAGACAGAAACAGGTGGGAGACAATGATCCTCTTCTTTGGGCAATGCCCTTACTGCATCTGATGCCCAAAACACAGAAGCTAGGGTGCAGCCTTGAAGGGAGATGGCCCGAGAGTAACATCTGAGGATGGCAGAGCAGAAAGAAGAAATCCCCTTTGGTCCTCGACAACAACATTGAGTTACTCAATTAATCAATATAGGAATGACTTTTCTTCAAACTTCTTACTTTATGAGATAATAAATTCCTTCTCTTTCAAAAGGCACCACTAGTCAAGTTTTCTGTTGCTTGCATTTTTGTCCATAGCTTCATCTTTTCTTGTAAAGGTGAGAGTATGTACCCGAATGTGAAATGTGGGACTTGAAAGTTTGAAACAGATAGTTCAGTTTTCACCTACAGCTTCTCTCCATCTTCTTTCCCCTTTCCCACATCTACTGGACTCAGATGAAGGCCAGGAGACTAGATGCAGAAGGACCTCTCCTTTTTTCAATTTTGAGTCTTTCCTACCTAGAGCTCACTGTGTTCAGCTCCTTCTTCACTAAGCACACGTCTGTCCCAGGAAGCTCCTCAACCACTCCACAAAAGGGGCTTTTGAGGCCGTCCATTCCACAGACATATTCAGATATATCTGAACCCCAAGCCACATCTTAGACTCAAATGAGGAGCCCCAACCACAGCATCATTCTGTTCCTATAGCATGCAATGCTCTGTGGTCCTTGAACACAAGTGGAGGATGAAAACCGCCAAGACTTAGGTTTTCATGGAATGGGAGCTGGCACCGACAAGGGAGAAGGTCTGAGAATGCAGGAATTAGCATGGCTTTACTAGATTATAAGTCTTATGAAGACCACTTAGCACCTAACACAGAACTCTGCAGCTACCGAGTTGGTCTCAAAAGATGTGTATCAAATTTAATTGAAATGACCACTTTGTAGGCTGAAGGTCAGATGGCTTCCTGTTACAGAATCTTCTGTCCCAAGAAACGCCTTTCTACCACCACCAACACCTTCCCCCCAAAACGAAAACTTCCATGTTTCCACCTCTGTTACCTAAGTTTATTTTTTATAATATACTTTGAGACAGGCAGCAGTAAGAATAGTTTTAACTTACCAGGAGGAAAGGAAGACACAAAGAGATGATGTGACTTGGCCACGGTCCCAGAGGGCATCCGTGGCAGAGCTAGGATGGTCTCTAAGTCCCTGGGGGCTCTCAAGCCATTGTTCTGACATCCCTGTATGTAATTGTTTTGATAGCAATTTCCCTGGTTCTCTCTCACTAGCCTGCTAATCACGCAGTCAATCACATTCAGGACGGCCATGGGCCTAAGGGTCAGCCACGGTCTCAGGAGGACGGAATTCAAAAGGAAAAACAAGACACAGTAGTGCACTTTCTCCTCCAAGCAGTATGTCGGTTGTGGCCTCATAAGTCTGACAGTGTGTGCAGGAGAAAGGGCTGCCTTTTTTTTTTTTTTTTTTTCTTCCCGATGGAGAAAGGTTGTGTCGAGGGCTCTGGCCACAGCAGAAAACCCAGTGAGAAATCCACCAGTTTAAGATCCTCTTACTAGACCACACTCAAGAGTTCTCCACCCACTCTCTAAGGAACCAGGAGGGATGTCCTCTTTCTTCCTCCTCAGGGAGTCTCTGTAGCTTCCCTCCATCTGTTAGGCAAGCCTGGACGGCGGAGCAGGAGTGTAAACCTTGACACAGATGCTAATTACCCTTCCCCTACAGACCACTTGGTCTTCTTTCCTCATTTCACTTTCACTTTAGAGAGAGCAGCATCTGGGGCCCAGGAGACGCGGTCCAGGCCTGGACCTGGAGAAGGCCCCGAGGAGGGGCGCGCGTGCGGCCGACAGGGCGGGGGAGGACGGGGAGCGTGCGCGGGGTGGAGGCCGTTCGCGTGAGGCGCCGATCCTGGAATGTGCGTGTGCGCGGCCCTCGAGCACCGCCCGCGCGGCGCCGATTGGCCGGGGGCGCGCGGCGGGGGAAGCCCTTGGCTAATCTCCTGCCACTCAGGTCGGTCGACGTCGGCGCCGGGGCCGCAGCGCGACGCGCGGAAGGACAAATAGTCCCCACGGCGGGGCTGCGCGCCCCTCCACGGCTCGCCTCGCCCCGCCCGGGGCTGCCGGGGCCCGGAGGCCCCGGCGGTGGGGGAGGGGGTGCTCTGCGGCTGCTCGACCCCCCGCTCCTCTCTTGGCGGCCTGAGGAGTGGATTGCGCTCCTTTGGGAAAAGTAATTGGATTCCCGGCTCCCTCCAGCCGGGATCGGCGGAAATCGGAGGCTGAGCCTGCAGGTTGCGGGGGGTGGGGGGAGAAGAGAGGTCGGGGAGCAGCGGCTTGGGAAGGAAACTTGGTGAAAGCACTACTCTGCCCTGACGTGTTGGCGTGCTTGTTTCTGTACAGGCCGCCGTAGAAAGCTGGGTGGTCAGGAAGGATCAACGGAGATTACCCTGGTACCCTAACCACCCGGCACGTGACTCTTGCCCCTCCAAGTTGTCGTCATTCTGAAATTCACCTGGTTGCTGATCTCCGGGAAGAGACGTAATTTGGAACGTTTGAGTCTTTCAGCCACCACCACCTCGTTTTTCTCTCAGAGCTCTCCTTGGAGCTAAGATGGAGAAAGAGCCCTGCCAACTCTGGGATCGGAGATAATTCTTGTAAACAGGGGTACCTCGGGAGAAAGTAACGTTCTCACCAGAATCCTCCAGGGAAGCATCTGCTTTAGCAGTAGCGAACTTCCCTAAATTGTCTTTCCTTTGGGGGAGATGGAGCAGAAGTGAGAGCCTTAAGCAGAGTTTTTGGCCGAAATGATAGGACTGTGCTAGGAATTTAAGTGACCAACTCATCCCTCTTCTGATTTTTTTTTTTTCCTCCTTATTTACTGCACTTAACTCATTCATTCATCTTCAAACAAGCTTTTATTGGGGGCTTTCTATGTGCCATCCTCTGATGTACTTACCAGGATTACATCAGTAAATAAAACAAGTCCCTGCTCTCCTGGAATCTCATTATAGTTAAGACAATACATGTACAACAAATAGATGTACAGTACAATGTCATGTAGCGATGAATGCCACGAGGACAAAACAAACTAGAAGGACAAAGATACAGGTAAGAGTAGTGTGGTTTTTTTAATACCTTAGGTAAATTGATCTGGAAAGGCCTCTTTGATGAAGTCATGTTCAAATTGTAGTCTGAGTGAAATGAGAGAGAAAGCCAAGCAAATGTCTGGGGGAAGGAACTTTCCAGGCAGAGAAAAGAACAAGTACAAAGGCTCTCAGGCCAGAGTGTATTTAGGGAACTTGAATTAGTGGGAAGGAAGGAGGCCAACATGAATGCTATGCAAGGAGCAGGAAAACAGAGATGGTCTTTCTGACTTCTTCCTCTGCTCCTATCTATCCCATCAGATGAATCATTCTAAATCTTCACTTTAGTACATCTCTTTGTGCTTCCAAGTTTCATGGCTATATTTTCTATTCCATCAAATTTAAGTTCTTTTGACTGATTGTCAAGCACTTGCCCCAATCTCATTCCCTCTCAACCTTTGAACCATTTATCGGTCTACTCCTTTAGTTCTAGTTAGGTCTGTCTCTCAAGTATATTCATGTTCATTTACTTTTTTTTTTTTAGATTTTATTTATTTATTTATTTATTTGACAGAGATCACAAGTAGGCAGAGAGGCAGACAGAGAGAGAGGAGGAAGCAGGCTCCCCATTCAGCAGAGCCCGCTGTGGGGCTCGATCCCAGGACCCTGAGATCATGACCTGAGTGGAAGGCAGAGGCTTAACCCACTGAGCTACCCAGGTGCCCCAACTTTTCCTATGTGTCTTGTTTATGGATCTACCCTCACACAAGTTAGTATTGATTCAGTAAGGATGTATGGTTGTAGATGACATAAAATCCAACTCAAATTGGCTTAAGTAGAACAGGAATTTGTTGGCTCACGTAACTGAATAGCTCAAGATAGTTTTGTTAGATGTCGCTTGGCTAAAGGGTTCAAATCATGTTGTCCAGATTTGGATTCTCCCTGACACACTAGCTCTTTCCTCTGCTGTTGGCTTCATTCTCCAGTTCCACAAATGAACAACCAGCAACTCTATGGTCACATTATCCTCACTACTAGCAAAGGTCAAGAGCCTATTCCTAAACCAATCACTGTTGCCATAGAAAGAGATGCTGGGATTGGCCTGCACTGATTGATAAGCCCATCCCAAAAGTTGAAACTATCAGTAACACGTGAAGCACAAGAAGGTGATTTTAGGAAAATAGGAGTGTTGTTATCAGAGGAAGGGTGGATATGTCTTGGATAATGAGAACAGCAGACGTACCACACACCCCTGTTCTTCTCTTGATTCTTTTCAAACATTCTTCCACTACATATACCTTCAAAATGTTTATGCCTATTCAATGCAATAATATTATTTACCACCAAAAATATGCTCACATCCTCTCCAAAGAGAGAGGATCCAAATTCTCGTAGTTCCTGAAGATAACTCCCAAGTCCAGAACAGCAGGGTAGTAAGTATGTTTCTCTATTATACAACAATATAGTTCCTCAAGGTCTAGTAACCTAAAGCTACAAGATAAAATTAACTACAAAAAAAATTAGTTACAAAATGCTTAATACATAATGACAGAAAAAGAAAAGAACAACTGTAACGAAAACTCATATTTGGAAAAATAAAGGCAAACACATAGTGGTCTTTAATTCATAGCATATATCATGCTGGACAGAAACACCAAGGGCTTCCTCCATTAGAGAGGAGAAAGTTCTTTGATCAACACATCTGGCTGCCATATGTTCAACTATTGGAGAATCTCTCATCCATTGTTCCTCCATGCCATATCTCTAATGGACAGTGAGAGTATAAGCTTTCTAGGGACCATGCCTCTTCAACATTCTCTTTCCTGATATAGTGGTGACTGAAAAACAACAACAACAAAAAACGGTATTTCAGAGATAATTAGCTTTTACTACCAAATAGCTGTGATACTCTTCTGTTACGTAGAATTGTTGCTAGGAAGTAGCTGCATAGGCAGGGAATACATTTTCCAGCTTCTCCTATTAATCTTGGTAAAGTCATACAACTAATTACCTCCTTTGGAATATGAGTGGAAGTGATGTGAATCACTTCTTGCCCATGTGGTTAAGAACTAGATATGTCTTCCGTGGTTTCTTTTTCTTCCTCTAGCTGCACTGAAAGGACTCTAAGATCCTAGAGAATAGTCATAAGAGAGCCATGACATAGAAGGAGTCTGGGTAGCTGAATGACCTTGTAGAAGGCCACTTGCTAATCAGGAATACCGATAATGGACTTTACAAAAGTGAAAAAATAAACATCGATGGTGTTACACCAAACAAACTTCTGCACTATGTGTTACAACACTTAGTGCTAAGCTTAATAACTAGCCTTTATTCTCCAGACTTAGGATTTCTCTCACCATACAATTTACTTTTTTTTTTTTTTTTTTTAATAGGCTCTATGCCCAGTGTGGGGTTTGAACTCGTGACCCTGAGACCAAGAGTCACATGCTCTACAGACTGAGCCAGCTAGGTGCCACAATTTTCTTTCCTTCTTACTAAGCTTCCAGTCTATTTGCCCCTGGCCAATATCATGGGGAAGAAAACCTCCAAAGCTAGATGTTATCTTAAGCTGAAGTCTTTGCATCTAGATCCCAATACGGATATTTTAATCTTTCCATAATACACCGTGGTATATTCTTCACTTAGTGGCCTCCATTTTGGTTTCTGCCTGAGAATAATTTGAAACAATTGCTACAGAAAAAAAAAAAAGAAGAAGAAGAAGAAAGAAACAATAGCCACTAGTTCTGCAAGGGGGGACATGGGCATAGTGGAGCTGGAGGGAGTAGCATGGGATAATTATTACCTGTCTAAGCAGGTAGGAATTGCTTGACAGAGGCTTGCGTGTGTTCAGACTTCTCCCAAGTGCCAGTCTTTTCCATTTCTTGCCTTCATTGGCATTAAAATTCTCTTGGGGCTTTTCCAACTCTAATGGCTCCAGATTGTTGGAATTTCTGTCATATCTGATTGCAGCCTTTAGCAACAATGGTCACTTATAATAAAGCAGTATTTTTCCCTTTTGGGCTTAGATAAATCAAGTTCAATCCTAAACTTGAGTCTTTCTTATAGTACCTAACTGAAAGCCAACATGCCAACATATAATGGTTGGTGTGCTCTGGTATCTGACCTTTTAGTAACATTTTCTACATTTCATACTTGATAGACACATGTTTTGAATTCTCATGTACAACAGGTGCCACTTTAATGTACTATTTGCTATTGAATTCCCAGCCCAATATAGATGAGGCCTCGTCTGAATAAACTGATTCAACATTCTAAGATCTTTCACTTACTAATCCCTACTTCTGGTACCAATTTGTGAATTGTTAGAGCTATTTTAGTTGCAGGTGACAAAAAACACAAACTGACTTATACAAAAAAGAATATATTGGCTATCAGCTCACATAGCTAAGGAACTAGTGATATATTTAGCTTAAGGCATAGCTTGATCCAAGGGCTTAAGCAATGTCATTAGAATTCTATTTCATTTCATCTCTTGGCTCTGTCTTCTGTGTTGGCTTCATTCTCAGGCTCCATATGGTGGCTCCTGGCAGCTCCAGTTCACATAATCCTTACTGTTAGCAATCTCAGTGGAAGAGTACATGCCTTTTTCCCAGAAGTGCCAGCAATAATCTCCTTATATCTTATTGGTTTTGATAAGGACATGTGACCAGAAGAATGATTACTCCTATTGTTAAGAGTGGAGTCCAGTCTTCCTAAAAGACATTGACTGAGAGTAATAGAGGAAAACAGGGTATGGTTATCAAAAGAGTGAGTGCTGAGTGGCAAAAAACCAAATGTCTCTCATTAGATACCAATGCGTAGTGATTCCTAATTGCTTCACATGTGTTGGTTTTATCTCCTTCACTGGACTGTAAGTCTCTCTGGAGCAGGATCATGTATTATATGTCTTAACAGTGCCAGCCCAGCAGGCAGTCTTAGATACTGGCTGATTGATAGTCTCTTCCTGTAACACTAAAGATGGCACACCAACGAGGGTAAAAGAGCTTAATAAAAGGATGATTTACAGAGATGTGGGAAGGGTTAAGGGAACCGACTAGCAATGGTAAAGCACTTAACTGGTAACAAGGAGAAGACTGAAACCTGGAGGAGCAGCGGAAAGGAACTTTGGAGAGCTACAGTTTAGAAGGCGATGTCTGACAAACGTTCTGACTATAAATAGAGAAATGCAGCCACTGCCAAAAGTGGCCCAGGAGGGGACTGGGGAATAAACACTTGTCCTCTTCTCCCCCAATTTCCAGACTTCTGTTGGTACCTCCCATTGGCCAAATTCAACCAGAAGCTATAGGGCTTAGATAATAGATAAAGTCTGTGGAGGTCAGTCTTCAGTATAGAGCAAGGTAAATGGGATGAAAAATGGATCTGGAGGAGCAAATGGAAAATAACCAGGACATCCTTGCTATATTCCTTAGAGAAACCTTCAATAAAAACTACTCCTGTTTTGTGTTAACCATATAGCCTGATTTCCCAAGAAAATCTAATTTTATCTTTTCTAATACATTTGTTAAATATATAACTAATGTGGCTTAATTTTTATAGCATTTTAAGACTTTAACATTCATGAATTCATAAAGCATGAAAAATCTTTTGTTAGCCTATGTAGTTAAAAAGCTATCATCATTGTATTGATAGGAACTCTTCAAGAATATTGTACCTGATAATCCATCAGAAAGCCCTGGCACAGAACTTGTCAAATAGTGACAAATTTGATAAATGTTTGATGATTTGAAGAATGATTAAATGAATAAATTAAAGCATTTAGAGCCAGACTCTAAGTGGGAAACTAGATAGGTTTTCCTTGTTAAAGGTTGGTGCTAGCTATATAACATCTACCAATCCTGTCTCTTATTTAAAGTCTGACATTGGCTTCTTAACTGTTGATCAAGGTCTTATCTCATAGAAAATGGAGCTGCAATAAATTTTCTTTGTCAACCTTTAGAAGTAAAAGGTTTTATAATTAACTGTCATGCTAATAAACTCACTATAAAGTCCATTTCTGTTAAGGGACTTTTTTTTTTTTGTAATCTAAAACTGGGTTTCCGGGGCGCCTGGGTGGCTCAGTGGGTTAAGGCCTCTGTCTTTGGCTCAGAACATGATCCCAGGGTCCTGGGATCGAGCCCCACATCGGGCTCTCTGCTCAGCAGGGAGCCTGCTTCCCTTCCTCTCTCTCTGCCTGCCTCTCTGCCTACTTGTGATCTCTGTCTGTCAAATAAATAAATAAAAATCTTAAAAAAATTTTTTTTAAACTGGGTTTCCTCATGGAATTGTCATTTAAATGTAAATATATATATATATATATATATATATATATATATATATTTGCTTCAGTATATAAACTGACATTATAAAATATCAGTCCAAACTGTTTCTCTAGCAAATTTTAGTTAAGCCATGCTTCTATTCTTTGGCAATCTTGGGTATATAGGCCTTGAACAGTTTATAAAATGTTTTCATGTGAATCACCATTTATTCATACAACAAATAGTATTGAGTACCTTACCTACTGTGTGCCACACATAATCTCTGCCGTCGTAGAACTTACAGCGTAGAGCATTGTTTCTCAAACCTTAATGAGAGTATAGATCACCTGAGGAGATTGTGAAAATGCAGGTTCTAAGTCTGAGATGGGACCCAAGATCACATTGCTAATTAGCTTCTGGGTGACGCCACTGCTTCTAGTGTAAGGACAACACTTTGAGTAGCAGGAGCCCAATAGGTTCCTTAATTCCCACAACAACTTCATAAGAAATTATCAGTGTTTTTTTATTTTATTATCTTGAGTACTTGTACTATGTACAAAGCACTGTGCTATTAACACTTCAATAAAGATAAACAGTTTCATTGCACAGAGGCCTTTTGGAAACTCACCATATAGAAGGAAAAAAAGCTAGTGTAACAAATAATTATGAATATGATTCTACTTATATGAAATATCCAGGAAAGGCAACTCTATAAAGACAGAAGATAGTTTGGTGGTGGGAATGGGGATTAATTGTAAATCATCATGAAGGATCTTACTGGGGTTATGAAAATGTTTTAAAAACTGGAAATAGCAATGACTACACAACTAAAAAATATGCTAAAATCATTGAATTGTACACACACAAAAAGGGATGAATTTCATAATGTATAAATTATACCTCCATAAAGTTGTAAAAAACCCAATTATTATATAATGTGAAAAAATGCAATAATAAACATGTGGTCTTAACTCAGTTTTTGTGACTCCCTTTAATAGGCAAGAAAATGGAGCTCACAGAGGCTAAGTGATTTGCTTAAAGTCACAACGTAACTAGTTTATGACAGGATTAGCAAATAAATCTAATTCTAGTAAGCCAAGACTAGTTGGTATCAGAAACCTCATCTCCAGAGGAGGCATAGAAGTGATGCCAGGAAATAGATACCCTTCCACCAAGTGGAGGTTATACCTCTTGCAGAACTGTCTTCACCCTGTGTGGCAGACATCATCCTGAGTGGAATATCATACACATCCTACGGTTGATGGGTAGTGCAAGCCAGCTAGCTCCTGGCAGACCCTTTGCCTTCATCAGGATTCTTAGATTCAAGCAATGAAAATTAATTCTGACTGATTTAGTAGCAAAGAAAGTGGCCAACTCACAGAATCACTATGAGGGTTGAGACCCAGCTCAGAGCTGTGCGGCCAAGAACGATACCCAAAATCATGCTGCAGAAACAAAGTGTGGACACTGCTATCACCGATGCTGCTAAGCATACTGGACTCTGCCCCTTTCTCCTACCACCACCGCTGCCCTGGGAACTCAATTTGGCCACAACTGCACTGTTGCAGGAGAACGGACTGCTATCTTTGTTTCCTTTTGTTTTTAGTTCTCTGCTCAAGGCTAAGCAGGTGATTCTGATTGGCAAAGGGCAGGTTATGTATCTGAACCCAAGCTGCAAAGGCAGATGGTTAAGTATTTGACAACTTCTGTTCGTTTCTAGATAGTGAGAATAGGGGATTCACTTCCCACTTTCTTCCAAGATTCAAATATCACTGAATTCTCTAAGGTAAGAGAGTTCCAATGCCGGGTCACTGAAATAAAACCTATCAACAAAAAATGATGGTTCATGAAATAGCAGCATCGATGCAAAGTAGAAGGTTGTTAGAAATGCAGAATCTCAGGTCCTATTCCAGATCTGCAAAATCAAGATCTACTTTCTAACAAGTGGCTGAGGTAATCTGTGTGCACATTAAAGTTTTAGAAGTGTTGCTCTATATTAGACAAATTGTATTTCTTTTTAATTTTCAAAGATCAGTCACCATTAGGTTCTATTTATCCACAGGGTTGCCAGTTTTAATATAGGATGATCCCCAATTAAATCTGAATTTTAGATCAAGAAAAGTCATTTTCAGAATAAATCTGTTCCATGAAATATTTGAGACATACTTATACTAAAAATTAGTTCTTATGTATCTGAGATTCAAATGTAACTGGGTATGCGTATTTTATTTAGCAATAATGATCACAACAAAACTCTCTCACCACAATGAACAGAAATTAACGAAAAGAAAGGTCATTAATGTAACTGCCTACAGAAAAACATTTACATCAGTTTTCTATTTCGCCATGGTAGGCTCTTAAGTATCCTGAGATGAGAACATGGAAATTCTAAACAGTTTCAAACCCACTTTGAGTTCTGTTTATAAGCATTGAACGCTTGAGGTCCCCTAAAATATGAAGGTGGATGTTCTGCTAGCTCTGAGTTATTTTTTTTTAAAAATTTTATTTATTTATCTGACAGACAGAGATACAAGTAGGCAGTGAAGCAGGCAGAGAGAGAGAGGAGGAAGCAGGCTCCCTGCTGAGCAGAGAGCTTGATGCGGGGCTCAATCCCAGGACCCACTGTGCCACCCAGGCGCCCTAGCCCTGAATATTAACTATTCTGTAGGATAAGTTATTTTTAATACATCTATGAATTACAACGGATATATTTTAATGAGTTTTGACCAACGGCACCTTTATCCCACAGAACCTGACTACATGAACGGAGTAAATAAACGAAATGAGTGATCACATCACCATTGGCTTCCCTCCAGAGACTGCTATTATCATTTCATTTTCTTCCTAAAGGAAAGAGCTTTCAAACATTCTGTCTGGGAAAGAGGCAGATCGCATCATACATCAAATGGAATTAGAAGCATTACACTCAAAAGTTAAAGAAAACTTTTAGTATTCCAAAATATATACCAATTGCATTTATTTGGAAGATGTTTTGAGTCATTTTAACATTTTAGTCAGTCCCAGTATTTCCAATCAGCTAAATAAGGGATCTGGGGTGACTGGGATATGGTGACTTTCCTTTTATAACCTTCTGCATAGTTATCAGTGAGTCACCAATACAGTTTATCAAGAAAAATCTTCCATTTATCATACTCTCACCATGCCTTATCTTATTCTCTTGGCTAGTGATGAAATGTCCAGGGACTGTGAGAGGGATTACAGTTCCAAGAAGTGGCATATCTTTAGGAGCTGACAAGTGTTAGGGACTAAAATATATAGTGTCCCCCCACAGAGATTTTATATTATATTTGCTACCACCTTTTAATTAATCGTATGCAAGCTCCACCCTAGAGTCAAATGATATGCCCTAGTTTATAGGCCCGGCCATAAATGGGCCTATTAACTAGCCTTTCTTTAAACAATGGGCACCTTGGTGGCTCAGTGGGTTAAGCCGCTGCCTTCGGCTCAGGTCATGATCTCAGGGTCCTGGGATCGAGTCCCACATCGCGCTCTCTGCTCAGCAGGGAGCCTGCTTCCTCCTCTCCTCTCTCTGCCTGCCTCTCTGCCTACTTGTGATCTCTCTCTGTCAAATAAATAAATAAATAATCTTTAAAAAAAAACATTAAATAACAGGAAAAAACACCCATTTATTAGTATACCGTCAGTCACTCATACATGCTGTTTTTACAAAAGAGTTAAGCACTTAATTTTTAATAGAGAACAGCTAGAAACTACATAAATTCTCTTCCTCCCCAGTGGTGGACTAGTTAAATAAATAATGGTAGTTGCATGAGATGCAGCCATCACAAATCATCCTTTCCAGAGATCTTTGGAGAAATGGCTGATTCTAGGACTAGAGTAGGCAATTACAAGATGATCCTGGAACACCTTGTCATACCAGAAGGTGTAAAAGACTTCTGGGTCATGTCAAAAGGAATTTAGGAGCTAACTTGAAAAATGCTCGCATTGGTCAAAGAAGAGACAATCTGAGTATGAATTAAGATAACTGAAATGGAATGGGTCAATGAATATTATATATGTTTCAATCTATTAGCTCAGCTTGATACTCCTATACAAAAAACTGTTGGTGTCTTTGGAAAGACTGATTTATGATTTTGAAATCTAGAAATAAAGAGTATGAATCAAGCATCTTTTTTACTTCTCATATACATATTGTACCCCAGGGTAACCTAATAGTTGATAAGGGGAGGTTTTAGTTAATAATTGAAGCAAAAATGATGGAATACAACATATTGTAATTCCTAATGAAATAATGCAATTAAGAGGTGACCATAATGATGGCTAATTTCACAAAAAGACAAGCAGATACTATTTAACTCCTGTATATATATATTTTTTTTTTCTTGTCAAAAATAAAACTAGAATTTGATCAAGCTAAATAATGTTACAGAAAATACAGGTGATAAAGGAATATATTAAATAATATACTAAAATCAGAAAATCCAGGCTATGGAAAATCTTACAGGACAAAGCATATGGTTAAAGCTTTAATAAATCAATTGAACAAGAAGGAGGGGAAAATCATAGATTTAAAGATTTAACACATATTAAACAATTCACTGTGTGGATCTTATTCAGATCCCATTTTTTAAGAAGGTTTATTTATTTAGAGAAGAGAGAGCGCGGGGCAAGGGTCAGGAAGGAGAATCTCAAGCAGACTCCCCGCTGAGTGCAGAGCCCAAGGCAGGGCTTAATACCAAGATTGTGAGATCATCACTCTGAGACCATGACCCAAGCCAAATAAAGAGTCTGATACTTAACTGACTAGCTACCCAGGTGCGCCAGTTTGGATCTCAATTTAAACAGATCCACTACAGCTGACCCTTGAACAACATGGGTTTGAACTGTGGGGGACCACTTAAAAGTGGAATTATTTTGGATAAATGCTGTATATGTATTTTCTCTTTTAATTTTCTTAATAATATTCTCTTTTCTTTAGCTTGTTTTATTAAAGTGTACAGTATATACTACCTATAATGTACAAAATATATGTTAATCTACTGTTTATGTTATCACTGAGGCTTCTAGTCAATAGTAGTAGGCTCCTAGTATTTAAGGCTTGGGGGAGTCAAAAGTAATGGGTGGATTTTCAACTGTGTAGGAGTTGGTGCCCCTACACTCCACATTATTCAATATCAGCTGGGTGATTTTAAAAAAAGCATTCATGAGATAATTAGGAGAAATTTAATTTGAAATCACTATCTCGAAGAGATATCTGCATTTCCACGTTCATTAGCAGCATTATTCATAGTATCCATCTACATTCAGTTCCTTTCTGAATATTTTATATTAAAGCATTTTTATAAGCACAGATGTGATGATGATATTGTCATTATAGCTCAAAAAAGCATTCTATTTTTTGTATATAAGCATTCTGAACTATTTGTGGATGAACTATTTGATGTTTGTTTCAAATTAACCTGGACTTGGGGATGCTTGAATAATCGTTGAAGCCACAGGGTAGGCTCAAGGGTGCCGATTATACTATCTTTGCATGTGTTTCAAAATGTCCATGAAATAATTAGCTTTTAAAATTGTGTTTAGAGGGGCGCCTGGGTGGCTCACTGGGTTAAAGCCTCTACCTTCGGCTCAGGTCATGATCCCAGGGTTGAGCCCCGCATCAAGCTCTCTGCTCAGCAGGGACCCTGCTTCCTCCTCTCTCTCTGCCTGCCTCCCTGCCTACTTGTGATCTCTATCAAATAAATAAAATCTTAAAAAAAAATAAAATAAAAATAAAAAATAAAAAAATTTTGTTTAGAGTATGATCTCAATTTTAAGTTTGTAAAATAAATGCAGAGAATTAGTTCCCCCTTGAACACATGTCCTCCCCCAGTTCCCCTTTCTTACCCATTACCTGATCATCCTAATGTTCCCAATAGGTCTTTTCTTCATGTTCTCTATGTGTACCTATCTCCAAATCAGTTCCGTTCTATAGACAGGGAGAAAAAAAAAACACACACACACAGATGATATTATTGATGAGCTAATTGCATTCTTTGTTCTGTCCTGGGACCAGTACTTTTTAAGATGGTCAGGAATAGAAGACTGATCTGTAGTGAAGAGACCTCCTGCTTCTCTGAGAGAAGTTAACGGATCCTTTGGGGATAAGCCTATGATTTTGATCTCATTAGCATCTTGAGCTCCATTCAAGTGTGACTGACAGTCACACAAGTCAATACAGGAGCATTTTGGGAGAGCCAAGTTAGACAGTTTTTTTTTTCTTATAGATTAGTGTTTCTGTTCTTACAGAGCTCATCAAAAAACAAATCAGAGCACTTTTGATTCCACAAATGAATGTAATGAAGCTGCATTTCTAAGGAAACTGAATTATTGGGTTAAAAGAGAAATGAAATACAAATCTACTTGTTCAAATAAAAATGTACTGAAGAAAATGGAAGTGTATTCTAAATGATTATTAGTGGTTTCATTTTCACTTTCTTTAATCCTAGTTTAAGTCATATCTAAAGACTAAATGCAACCTTTAAATAAAGAATATTTATGTCTTTGCCAGTTTAAATCCCACCAAGCATAGTTTAGTAAAAAAAAGTAAAATCAAGATGGAAATAGAAATTAGTAATTGAATGGAAAACAGTAGCCAAGGAACTGGGGAATAATAAGCCAGTCCCATCTAGTATTTTCCTCAGGTTTCATTACCAAACCCTAAGAAGTAAAAGATGTTTAAAATATTCAATGGCATCCTTTTATCATACTACTGAATATAGTTTGAAAGCTTAAGGTGATATGTTTAAAGATTAGAAACAATAAAAAAAAATCCTTAGGCTTATAATGCAAATGAAACAGGAAAAATTACAGCAAGATATTTTAGATTTAGAGAAGAATGTGCCAATCACCAAAATTTAATGTTTAATTGCATAAAAATGCTGGTGCAGTGAAATTAGAAATTCAACAGATGGTCCTAAAATAAAATATTTCTGCAGTATATGAGAACAATTGTTCCCTAACTCTTCTCAAATGAAAGTGCAGATAATTAAGTGCAATCTAAATCATCCAATCCAAGTCAATCAATTCATTTTATCAAACACTCGGGGGAATGAACTCAAGACAAGGCAACTTTCACTGAAAATACAATTTCTCATTTAATTAATAAACAATTACTGAGAGATTATTGGGGCTAGAGAGAAGATACAGTTATTAATAAGAAAAGGAGATTCCATAGCCTCTCCCCCGAAGAATCCCTAGCTGAAAGAAACTGAAGGCATATCCACCTAAGAACTTGAGAATATTGACTGCATTCTCCTGATTTTTTCATAAATGTTAAAATAAACAGTAAGTTTATTTGCCTAATATACCAATGACTTAAAAGAAAAAAATTCATAAGACCTGATATGCGGTGAAAGCTGAACTTGGTGTCACCTCTTCCTGGATTTTTCTTTTTACTTTTTTTAATGATTTTATTTATTTATTTGACAGACAGAGATCACAAGTAGGCAGAAAGGCAGGCAGAGAGAAAGGGGGAAGCAGGCTCCCTGCTGAGCAGAGAGCCCAATGCTGGTCTCCATTGTGGGGCTCAATTGCAGGACCCCAGGATCACGACCTGAGCCGAAGGCAGAGGCTTTAACCCACTGAGCCATCCAGGCGCCCCCCTTCCTAAACTTTCCACCAGCAATAACATTTGCTTTTAGCAACCATTTAAAAACAGTTAATTCATACACACTTTATTCCTTTCAGCATTGGTCTACCTTGCCAAGTACATTTTTCCAGTGATGTTTATCTATTCAAAGTAAATACACTCTGGCAATCCATTTCATGTTCATCTTTTTTGTCCCGAGGCGTTAAAGACCTTATAGAACCAATAGAACTAAGATGTCATTTCTCAAATTTTAGTGTCCAACAGAATCACAGAGAGGACTTATTAAAAATAGATTGCTAGCTCCAACCTCAGAGTTTCTAAGGATGGAGTCCAAGAGTTTGCTTTTCTAATGAACTGTGAAACTGCTGCTACTATTCCAAGGACTGCACTTTGTGGTTGTTTTATTTATTTATTTATTTATTTTTTAAAAAGTAATCTTTACATCCAACATGGGGCGCAAACTCTGAGATCAAGGGTCAGGAGCTCTGCCGACTGAGCCAGCCAGATGCCTCTGGGACCACACTTTGAGAACTACTCTCCTAAGTAATTTCTATCTGCTTATTTTCAGAAGTTAGAGAGCTGAGGTCACAAAAGGAGTTGAGGAAGCCAAAAAAGAATTTTCTTACTCCCATGAAACATCTCAGGCCTGGTTCTATATGTTCATATATTTTTATTTTATTTTTATTATGTCCAGTTAGCGAGCATATAGTACAAATATTTAAGGCCAATATCTTCCTTTCTGGAGGGTTCTAATACCAGATTGTCTTTTTAAGGCAGGTAGCTCCTAACCCACATGTGCTCTTATTGGCAGGATGGAGGTCAGCTTACATACTTAGAGAGCTGTGCAGGCCACAATCATAGATCAATGATTAATTATTTCCAAAACAGATAAGATGAAAAACAAGGAACAGAGAATCCTTACTATGTTATAACACAGGTAATAAGTGACTCCTTATTCCAACAAAGTAAAACTTCTACACATTAAAAACCCAAGTATGAGAGGGTTGGTACGTGATCATAATAGGGAAGGGAGGGCTCTTCTTCAAATAGTTGTTAAGAGTGTAATCAACTCCAAACACCAGGTTGTCTTTCCAGGTAATGAAAAAAGAGGTTGTCACTAATAGTAACAAGAATCTCATAAAATCTTTACCTCTAAACTTAGATTTCTCCACTATCCTTTTTCTTTCATCTACTTTTCTTTCTTGATTATTGAGCACTGATTCTTTAACACAGTGAATTGAATGAAAGTATTCAGTAATTTAGTATAGATATCTAATTCAGAGCATTGCTTTCAGTAAATGATTAGTGTGACGCCTGGGTGGTTCGGCGTCTGCCTTCAGCTCAAGTCATGGTCCCAGTGCTGTGGGATAGAGTCCCAGGTTGGACTCCTCCCTCAGCTGGGAGCCTGCTTCTCCTTCTACCTGCCACTCCCCCTAACTGTGTTTGCTCTCTTTCGCTCTGACAAATAAATAAATAAAATCTTTTAAAAATAAATAAATAGATAGATAAAGACAATTGGATAGCCAACTGGAAAAAAATAAACTGAACCCTTACCACACTTCTCTCACCAAAAGAAATTACAGTCACGTAATTTATGTAAACACAAATAAGTCAAACTACTAGTTCTAGAAAAAAATTATGAGTGAATTTTATTTATTTATTTTTTTAACAATCTCAAAGGGAGATAGACCTTTCTAAGTATGACATACACCTCAATGCCCAAACAAGATTAATACATTGGGTTACATAAAATATTTCTAAAATTTTGCATATTAAAAAACAGACGAGAGGTGCTTGGGTGGCTCAGCCAATGGGTGGCATCTGCCTTTGACTCAGGTCATGATCCCACAGTTCTGGGATTGAGCCTTGCATCAGGATCCCTGCTCAGTGCGGAGTCTGCCTTTCTGCCTGTCCCTCCTCCTCTGTCCCTCCCATCCCCCACTTGAGTTCTCTCTATCAAATAAATAAATAAATTTTTTTTTTTTATTTGACAGAGAGAGATCACAAGTAGGCAGAGAGGCAGGCAGAGAGAGAGAGAGGGAAGCAGGCTCCCCGCTGAGCAGAGAGCCGGATGTGGGACTCTATCCCAGGACCCTGAGATCACGACCCGAGCGGAAGGCAGCGGCTTAACCCACTGAGCCACCCAGGCGCCCAATAAAATCTTTAAAAAGAAATAAAGACAAAATACAAGTGAAAAATTTGCTATTAGTATCACAAAAAGATAGCTAGGTCTATGTTCAGATCTATACAAATCAATAAGGAAAGACCAACACCCTAATGACAAAGTGGCAGCTCCAACCATAGCCTGTTTCCTCAAGTTGCTTACTTCCGAACCAAAATGTCAAGCAGGTTCCCAGGTCATAAGTCTATATCCTGGATGCAAAAGGGTCTTGGGAAATTTTGAGTCTGACTTTTACATGTTAGAAATAAAAGGGCATTATCATTGAAATGTCCTTTAATACAGAAAGGCTGTTTACAATGTGGTGAACATTCATGACTATGACAAATGTCTACTACTATTTTTCTTACCAGTTTTATTTTAGTAGTGGTCAGTAGGAAAATATGGATGCAAATTTAATTTTCATTTTTCATTTACTCGGAAATTTAGCTGTTACTTGGAAATTTGGCTTCTGTCATTCATGTATTCTTTCAGTTTTTCATAAACCCAACCAGTATTTATTAAGCACATACTACGTACCTAGCAGTGACTTCTAGATGCTTGAAGTACACTAATGAATAAAACAGCAGAAAATTTCTGCCCCCATAGAGCTTATGTTCTAGTGGGATATCTTCAGTCCCTATTGGTAGTACACATCACTTTTTCAATTTTTATTCCAAACAAGGGCAGGTTAAGTGGATAGAGCAGAATAAATAGGCTTATTCTGCAGCTGTACATCAGCTTCTGCAAGACAATTCTATTAATTGGTCTAGTTTCTAGATATTTGCAAAATACATGGCAAAGATACATTCTAAAAAAGCCATTTGCTGTTTGGGATGCTTCCCTTGTTGTAGTGAATGAATGAGATCTGACTGTAAGAGATATGCCTATTGAATTTAACTATATTCAAAAGAGAATATAGTAATTAAGAAGATTCTTTGCTAAAAGTTTAGAGGACACTAATATTTTCAAAATGCTTTAGAAATGTTGAGAGTAAAAATTGTATGTATATTTGCAGGTGGTGCCCCTGTATGTTCTTCTTCTTCTTCTTTTTTTTTTTTTTTTGATTAGCTATTTATCTATCTATCTATTTATGAGAGAGAGCAGAGCAGGGCAGGGGAGGAGTAGAGAGGCAGAGGGAGAGAGAATCTCATGCAGACTCAGCACTAAGCGTGGAGTCTATCTTGGAGCTCAATCCCCTGGGCCCAGAGATCACAACTTGAGCTGAAAGCAAGAGTTAAACACTCAATGGACTGTGCCACCCAGGCTCCCCGGTTACCCTGTGTGTTCTATTGGACCCAGTCAGGCATATCTCTTCACCCCTATCTCACATTGACCAAAACCAGAGGAAAAAAAAAAGCAATATTTGGTTTAATAATGATATATAAAGTTATTTTATTTTTTATTTTATTTTTTTTTAAAGATTTTATTTATTTATTTGACAGAGAGAACTCACAAGTAGATGGAGAGGCAGGCAGAGAGAGAGAGAGAGGGAAGCAGGCTCCCTGCCGAGCAGAGAGCCCGATGCGGGACTCGATCCCAGGACCCTGAGATCATGACCTGATCATGATCAAGGCAGCGGCTCAACCCACTGAGCCACCCGGACGCCCCTATATAAAGTTATTTTAAAGATACTCCCAGGGAGTGCTGGCTGGCTCAGTTGGTGGACCATGTTACTCTTGATCTCAGGCCTGTAAGTTCAAGCCCCACATTGGGTATAGAGATTATTTAAAAATTTAAAAAAAAAAAAACTTTAAAAAAATATCTCCAAATCATTAATTCATTTAGCAATATTGCTTCTTCAGAATGTTTGAAGTCCTTGTTCCACTCCCTGCTAGCTCCCAGTATTGTTGTTGAACAGTGGACACAATATCATTTTGAGTGTTAGTCCCTGGTATTTGTCCTGTTTTATTTTCTCTCTGGAAGCTAGAAGGTCTTCTCTGTCTTCTGTGTGCTCAAATTTCCTGATCACAGGCTTTGGTATAGATCTATTTTTATCCATTGTGGTAGGCTCATGGTGAACCCACTTAATTTGCTAACTCATGTACTTCAGTTCTGAAAATTTTTTTTAGATTGTTTCACAGATGATTATCCCTCTCTCCCCTGCCCCCTCCCCCCATTTTTGGAACCCTTCTTATTTGGATTTTGAATTCCCTGAACTAGTACTTTCGTTTGGTTTTGCATTCTAGGAAATTTTCTCAACTTTTTCTTCCAATCCTTTTATTAAGCTTATACGCTCTTATTTTCAATTCTTAAGGTCTAAATGTCTCATATGATAGTGGCTTCTCTTAAGTGTCTGATAATCCTTGGTCATCTGCTCATATTTAAGAATAAAGCAACAAGCTGCTGACAGGCAATTCTGAGTATACAGGTGGGGATTTGTTAGTTGCAAACTTACCTTAGAGTAATTTTCTTTGGGCTTATAGATAGGGAACCTTTCAAATCAGTATCTTCAGGTCTTTTCTTTGGGGTTGATCTGAGTCCATATAGAAGGATCTTCTAGTCTTCTCCTTGGAAGTTGAAATCCTGGCTGCCCTGAATCTGGGAGCCAAACTGGTAAACATATCTGGAGGCCTTAATGTCTAATACACAATGTTAACTTACTTCACTCACCCCTGAGAGACCCACTGCTTCACCATCCGCAGAGAGTTAGTTTGCAGTATTTTGCCTCAGTAGGAGAGGCATTTGTCTGCCTGACTGCATGGAGTTGGGAAGGAATCTGACTGCTTCTTAAACAGATTGGCAACTAATCCTCCTTATAGTATTCCCCCTTTCCTTACTTCACTTCAAGGGGAACCTGGAACCGGCTGGTTATGAGTCTTCTAGTGACACTTTAGTGTATATAGGTTTGATTATCGATTTACCTGATTGCTCCTTTAAGATGCAGTTGTAATAGTCTACTACAACTTTTATCACTCATTTGCTTTTCCAGCTAAAAGACTTCTCAGTTTTTTTTTTTTTTTAAGATTTTATTTATTTATCAGAGAGAGAGAGGGGGAGAGAGCGAGCACAGGCAGACAGAATGGCAGGCAGAGGCAGAGGGAGAAGCAGGCTCCCTGCTGAGCAAGGGGTTCAATCCCAGGACTCTGGGATCATGACCTGAGCCAAAGGCAGCTGCTTAACCAACTGAGCCACCCAGGCATCCCAAGACTTCTCAGGTTTTGTTGCCATTGTCTCTTCTTTGGCTCCCTATGATTTTAATCCTTACAAAGTTATTTTATGGCATGATCTACTTTAACAACATGGGGGTGGAAAAGCAGGAGGAAAGATAGAAAAATCCATAATTATTAAAGATAGGTGATTAAGTACTTGGAGACTCTTAATACTACTCTACTTTTTCTTTTAGAGGTTTATTTGAAATAAAAATATTTAAAAGTCCTTTTACTGGTGTGCCTGGGTGGCGCAGTGCGTTAAAGCCTCTCCCTTCGGCTCAGGTCATGGTCTCAGGGTCCTGGGATTGAGCCCCACATTGGGCTCTCTGCTCAGCGGGGAGCCTGCTTCCCCCTCTCTCTGCCTGCCTCTCTGCCTACTTGCAATCTCTTTTTGTCAAATAAATAAATAAAATCTTTTAAAAAAATCCTTTTACTGATTTCTTAGTGTGATGTTAGGAGGGAGCAAACTTCAGAGCATGTGTTAAACTGCCATCTCCATCTAGAAGTACAGAACTATTATTTTTCAATAAATATTTATTGAGCATCTACTATGTACTAGGCATTGTGCAAGGATATACACAGGAATTGGGAAAAGAAATTATTTATTTTACTTGGTCTACTATACTGAGTTTAAAAAAATTAAAATCTATGGGCATCTAGGCTTGATGTTTTAGAGTGGCAGTATTTTTTTTTTCCTTTTCTGAATCTGAATTTGTCTTGATTTTGGTATAAATGCACACTTTTATGAAATATGAAAGAAGGATCTTAAAGGGGAAAAAGACATTGAATATGAGATGGACCGTTAGGAGATATCTCCTTAAGTCTGAAAATAGCATTCACACAAGCCATTTAGTGGCTTAAATAATAAATCACATTAGCAAGGAATAGAGAACTCTTTTTACTTATGAACAGAGAGAAAAGGCAAAATCTGTAAAAGGAAATCCCGCAAGGGGTTCTAGCTAGCTAATAGAAGAGAATGAGGAGAGTGGACCTTTGCTGACTAGTAGAATGTGATTGACAATAGTGTGGAAAATCTTGGCTTTTAGTTCATCAGCGATGGAAATGCCATGAACTGAAGTTAACATTTATAAAATTAATTGTTACATAAAATTGTTCCCTTTAGTCCCAAGGGGATAGCTGTGGAAAAGAAAGCAAGAACCCCTAGCTGCTCTCCTGTGGAGAAGGGAGTTACAAGGGAGTCCATTACCCACCAAACTTGGTTCTAGTTGGATTATGCTAAGAGGCCACTCACCCCATCTAGATAGCAACTTGCCACTTGACTTGATTATCTCTACTCTCTTTCCTCCTCCTCCTCCTCTTCCTTCTATGAACCTTCAAGAATACTTCCTTCTAGGGCGCCTGGGTGGCTCAGTGGGTTAAAGCCTCTCCCTTCAGCTCAGGTCATGATCCCAGGGTCCTGGGATCAAGCCCCACATCGGGCTCTCTGCTCAGCAGGGAGCCTGCTTCCTCCTCTCTCTCTCTCTCTCTGCCTGCCTCTCTGCCTACTTGTGATCTCTGTCTGTCAAATAAATAAATAAATAAATCTTAAAAAAAAAGAATACTTCCTTCTAAATCAGAGGCCAAGTTCAAGTCAATCTCCCAAGAAAGCAAAGCCCACTGCCTTTATTACTTTTCTTTTTGACTGTAAAGGTTTCTCTGCGCAACTCAGGTCTTCCTCATAAATTTGTGTCTATGTGTTTTTGAGCATAGAGTGGGGGCTCTTAGGAAGTGGTTACTGAAACTCTGTTGACAGAATTATTGTGTCTGCCGAGTGGCAGGGTAAGGTGAATGGATGTGGAAATAAAATATATCAGATTACAACATTCTTAAGGCAGGGTGGGTTTGAGATTTTCTGTTCCTCACAGCATTCAGCACCAACCTTGGATGTAAGAAATACATTATATTTCAATATTGATTGATGTAATAAATCAAGAAATACGTTATATTTCAATATTGCTTGATATTGATTAATTTACACTATAGTTATAGTACCCTAGATAATCGCTGAATTTGTATTACTAGTTGTTTTCCCCCTGAGCTTTTCAGTAAAGCCTTCTGGCTCTATTTAACAAGGTCAGCAAAGGCCCAGAAATTAGTTATAAGTGACACAATACTGTGGTATCTATACTCTCTTTGTCTTCCAAATATATAGGGAGTATTACAGGAAATCCATTGGTGGGAATAATATTTCTGTATTAAAAGTGATATATACAAAGATTACATAACAGCATGAAAAACTAATTCATGTTATAATGTCAAATGATTGATAGATTTAATTCCAACCTCCCTTTCTTGAGTGTCTACTATGTATTCAGTCCCATGTTAGGTGCATGGTGCAGACAGATGCATGGCAAGCCTATTGCCTAAGGAGTATTTAATCTAAAGAGAAAATAAAGTATAAACCGGTATGGGCCATAATAGATGTGAAAAACTTCAACAGTCACTCCTTCAAAGGAGTAAAGGAGCCCTCATAAGTGAGGGTTTGGGTAGATAGCTATTTCTTCTTCTGAATTAGTCATATGAGAAAAAAGAAAAGAAACTAGTTCTTTCTTCACCCCCCTTTCTTTGAAAACAGCATTATTCCTTCAGATGGGATTACATTCTCCTTTCTCCAATATTTCTCTTCAGGTTTACCACTGAGCGATAGAATGGACCTTTAAAGTTCTAGTCAGAATTCCCATCTGATGTTTAGGTCTTTGCTGCAAAAAATGGCCATTGGGTCTGTATTACTTAGAACACACTAGATTACAAATAGCAGAAAACTCGAATTCTGTTGCTTTCATCAATGAAAGCAGACCTGGGTTCAGAAGCTGTTTGATCAGAGCCTCAAAAGCATCATCAAAGATCCTATCTCTTTGCTTTCTCCATGCCTACTTCATTTAATCTAGCTGGACCTTGTGCTTGGAAAACAGCTGCTTGGAAAACAGGGGCTCTTTATTTTTCTTTTCTTTCTTCCTTTTTTTTTTCTTCATACAACAGGCTAGTGATGTTCCTTCAATTTTTGTTGTTGTTACGATCCCTGATTTTTGGAGTACATGCAGAAAGAAGAGGTTGCCACTGAAGTTGTTTTGGAATACGTGAAACAGACAAACAAAACTGCCCCCAAAAGTCCACAGCAAATTTTTCCTCTCAATTGTCTCAAATTGTGTCGTGTCCATTGCCAACCAGTAACTGTGGCAGGGATGGGGCTATGTTGCTTTATTTAGGTTGGAATTATGCTAATTTGTTTATATTGGAACCAAATGCTCCAGCAGGCCTCAGCCAGGGCAGGGATGTGACAGCTAAGAACAAGGAGTGTTAACCTAGGGAGAGGGGATAATGGAGAAACTACCACAGGATATGGCACAAGGTCCAGGCTGTGTCCATTGGCAACGTCTTGGAAACCCCCAGCCCCAAGCAACAATTGCTTTCTCCCTCTGGACAGCTTGGGTTGTGATAAAGTAAAGCAATTGCATATTTGCAGCTAAATCTACCTCCTTGTTTCCATGCAAGTCTGGGCTTCAATGACTCCTTCTTGCCATGTTGTTGCCCTCAAGGCGTTGGCTGCTTCCTTCAATTTGTAACTTTGGATGTGTCTTCTTTCCTCAGTGTTTCTTCTGCCTGGCCCTTACTGGTCTTTACTACACTCACTGAGCCAAAAGACTTAAATCCCTGGAGAAAACCTTACTTCCATTTCCAAACTGAAAGGAATTTAAGTTTGGTTATCTTGTCTTCTTTTTTCTCTGCTTGGAGCTTCTTCGGGCTAAGTTAGAACTTGCGCCAATACAGCGGCTGTACGACCAAACCTCCCTGGGCCATCTTTGCAAAATGAAGGCACTGGCTTGATCCGTTTCCAAGAACTCGTCTTGCTGTCCAATTCCGTGGCCCCGAACACGATTCGCGTGGGAAGAGGTGATTGTAGACTTGGGGGATGTGTGAGTGGAGTGTTTGGGTACCTGAAGCCCACACTGCTTTGTATAGTTTGAGGGAGCTTGTGACCCTTTTCCTGCGTGCTGCTCAGCAACGAATTCGACCAGCTGCAGCAACTCCAAGCGCGGACCGAGGTGGCTCGGTCTCCCTTCCCCACACAAGCATCCCCCGCCAGCGCGGCGCAGCCTCCCGTGGCTGGAACGTCCGGGCCCAAGTGTGGCTTGGTCGGGAACTGCAGCTTCCAGGGCTCTGCGGCCTCGGACAGGGTGGCCTGAGCAGCGGATCCAGATGCCTCGCAGCTGCGTCTCCACCGCGCCGCTCTGCCGCCCGAGGCAGGAGCGGGACAAGCCAGAGGAGGCGCCACGGTGCCTGCCTCCCTGCTCCCGAGGGCACGGACTCCGCGCCCTCGGCGGACGGCCCGGTCCTACTTCGCGGGGTGCCCGCGCCCGTCTCCCGCCCCTCCCCGGCAGCCCCGACTTCGTTCCGCCTCACCCCACCGCGGGCTTTGTCCACCGGCCGCGCGGCGGCTCCTCCCCGTTCCCGCCGGCTCCTCCCCACCCCCTCCGCTGGCCCCACTTCCTCGGCGCAGGCGGCAGGAGCGAGCAGGGGACGAAAGGGTTAACCCGGGGCTCTTCCCGGCGCGGAGGGATCCGGAGCGGAGCCGAGCGCGGTGCTGAGGCCGTCTCAGCGAAAAAAATGTCCGCCTGAGGAGACCCACAAGTTCTATTCGGGGGGACCGCCAGCCCGCCCCGGGAGGAAGGGGCGGCCAGGCCCGAGAGCCGCCTCTCCCGCCCGGATCCGAGAGCTAGCGTGGGGCAAAGTGAGCCGAGCCTCCGGGAGGTGCAAGGGGAAGCCCGAGCCCGCTCTCCCGGCCAAAGTGAACTTTAATCGGGGTGGTTGGATGCGGAGACGGGGCGGCAGGTAATTGCGGAGAGGCGAGCGGGAGGGGTACGCCGTGGCGGGGCTGGGGGCTGAGGGGCGCCGCCGCGTCCCTGCCGGAGCGGAGGCGACCCCGGCCCCGCGCCCCAACTCCGCGCCCCTTTGTACAGAGGCGAGCCCGGGGTTCCCTCCAACTTGGGGAGCGGAGTGGGGGCGGAGGCGAGAGTCGCGGGCGGCCAGGCCCGCTGGCGGCGCGCTCGGCCTGCGCGCCCCGCTCGGCACTCGGCTCCGGCTCTGGGGCGCGCGGGAGAGCAGGCTGCTTCGGCCGCCGCGCCGGGCTCATTGTTCGGCAGGTCCGGGGCTGGCCGGCCGCAGGCAGGGCAGCAAAAGTGGGAGGAGGCCGAGTCGGGGGAGGAGGACGCCGGGCAAGAGCGAGACTAGTTGTCGAGGTTTGTATTTTCTTTTTAAAAACGCCCCTCGGACGCGCGGGGGTTGCTTTCCGACCCCCGGGGCCCGCTGGGGACGTCCGGGCGGCGGCGGCGGCAGACGCGGGCCTGCGAGCGGCGCGTTCCCTGCAACTTGTCAGTTCTATTGTTGCCGAGCCTGTGAGTCACTTCGCATCTCCCCTCGTCGCCGCTCCGCTCGCTGGACGCCCAGTCGCCCCTCACCCCGCCCCTCGAGACCCCCGCCCGGCCGGGCGCCGCGCCGAACGCCCGGCGGCCGCGCGGGGTGGGGGCGCCGCGGAGGGGGCAGGGTTGAGCTCGGAAACTTGCGGGAGAGGCGGCGAGTTGCGGGAGCCGCCGCGACGCTCCCGGGCCGCGCGGAGAAACGCGTGGATTCACCGACCCGGCGCGGTGCTGGGCTCTCCTGCCCCCTGCCCGCACGGCGGTGGGAACGAGTGGGGTAGTGGAAGTCAGCTCACGGCTCTCCTGCCCTACGCCCCTCTTCATCCTCTCACACTCTTTGGGCCTCGGTGGTCTGTCTGAACCTATTTCCTCCGCTTTAGGACCCGCTAGAAGTGGCTGAAGATGAATCCCCAGCAGCAGCGCATGGCCGCTATAGGGACCGACAAGGAGCTGAGCGACCTGCTGGACTTCAGTGCGGTATGAGAGCTTTCCGCGGCATCTTGGGGTTCTGCTGAGGTTTACCAAAAAAAGAAAAAAAAAAAAAAAGGAAAAGGGAGGGGGGGAAAGCGACGTGGAGACTAGGCAGCGTGAACTCCATCTGCTTTGAGCAGTAGTTCTCAGGGCTGGAGTCCAGTTCCCCCAAGTTGGACACCTGAACTTTGATGTAATGTCTAGACTTGCAGATTTAAAACTTTAATGCCAGAGGGGTCATTTGATTTAACCAGTTAAAAGGAGAACAATGTAACCATGAGCTTTGGTTGAGTCATCTTCTGACCCTGATGATTATTAGGGATTTTGAACTTTATATCTTTATATAAAAAAAAATATATATATTTTTGGTGCACTCCATTTCTCTTCCTAAGATGTGATAGAATTTATAATACCCGAAAGAGGTCAGTTAGGAGAAAGCCAGTTAAAGGCAGGAATTTCCAGCCTGTTTGAACACTTTTAAGGACATGTATATTTGTGTATGTATATAGATATAAACATATATATGTATATTTGTAAATCTTTTACCATGGGGAAATAGTTAAAGGGCTTAAAAATAGCTGAAACCTAAGGCCTACTGCCTTTATCTCTAATGGGTTGAATTCCTTTATTAACTGTTGTTAGGAGGCAGGACCAATACCTACTTTCTAAAACTGGGTTATAATGGATCCTTACTCTGTGTAGTTGTTTCATTGGATGTGATTCTGACTGTGTGTATTGAATAGTAGTGTAAATGTAATGAGATCTCTGCTAGAAAGTGAAGATCATGGACAAAATTTTTAACCTTAATATAATTTTTAACCTTAATGTAAGTGACTGGGTTTTGAGAACAGACTATAACCAGTATTTCCAAGTAGCATTAGGAAATAGTATCACTTAGTGTGTTTGCTTTTCTGGGTCTGAATGTATATTTTCAATTTTATCTTAACTTTCTTCTGAAATACAGTAACTGATGATTCTTGGTGGACTTTTGTTTGCAAGGAGTCTAGAAGAATTTCAGGACTAACAGGTACATTTGGGTTATTTTGTAGATGTTTTCTCCACCTGTTAATAGTGGGAAGACCAGACCAACGACACTGGGAAGCAGTCAGTTCAGTGGATCAGGTAAGATGATATCTAAAATAAGATACTCATATTTTGGTGTTGTGATACATTTTAGTAGAAAAATATGAAGTATTTTAATATTTCTATGTCATTTTGTAGTGTCTAGTTCAAATTAGAAGCAAAAACAAGCCTCAGATGAGAGCTGTTGCTTTTAGGATCCATTGATACTTCAGAGAATTTAAATACTGATGTAAAATTTTTCTGTTTTCCATGAATTTTTAAGTTGAATTTGTCTTATTTGAATACAAGGGATTATATCCTGCTTTTATGTTTGGATGAGTATCAGAAGAAAACACTCTGTGGTCCATGTGTGGTTTTTTTGTTTGTTTAATGTTTATTTACATATCTGTATTTTTAATTTTTGCCAAAATTACAGCCTATTAGCATTATTTACATTTGGGTTCTAAAAAATTGGTGAAATAATGCTATTTGATATAAGAGTATGAAAAGTAGAATTGAGTCAAGAAATAATTAGTAAGACTCATTTTAAAAGATGGCCATTCCATTGAAAGACTGCAGCAAATTAACAATTTTGAGGACAGTTAGTTAAAATGTTAAAGGAATGATGTTACAAATAAATGAATAGAAAGATTTATTTTCAGATGACATCTATTAGGTGTCTGAATTCTATATTCCGATGACATTAGGATAATGTTTAGAATAAGTTAAATTTAGATTTCTGTTCCTACACTGGTGCTGTGGTCTTTAAGTTGACTTTCTGTATATTTATGATTACTCTGCTTCATTATTAACATTTATCCCATTTTTTTAAAGAATGTATTTTTTGTTTTTCCAGCTTATTTAAACTCAATGATTTGAAAAATAAACAGTAAGAAGCAAGGTCCATTTCAGTGTTCAAAACCTATAATTTTCTTTTTAAGTTAAACTTATTTCTTAGTTCTCAAAGATGAAAAAAAAAAAAAAAAAGCCATGGACATCATCTTAAAACTACTGTCAAATTCCTGGGCTGAAATATGGTAATTCCTCTTTGACCCTAGTAAAATTTTTATTTTATTTTCCCTAGTAAAATGGTAATTGATTTTTTAAGATATTATAAGAGCAAAACATCAGGAAAGAAGGAAATGTCATAACTGATAACATCTTAATACCGCTTTATATTTAAAAAGTGTTTCTATTTAAAAATAATTCAGTAACTTTATTAAAATTTATTTTTCATGATGAAATTATAGCTTATGGGTAAAATACAGAATGTTTAACACCTCAAATAAGCAAAATAAAAGCATTCTAGGTTTTAAATATGTTAAAGGCTGATACTGTCTCCATTCAAAAGAATATCATAAAATGTTAGCCCAACTCCAACTCTGTTCCTATCTCCTTTCCATTTACTGGTAATTATTTGAAAATTGTCACTTTTTTGGGGTGAGGAGAAAAAATTACTAGTTAATGTAGAAGAAGGCTATATTCTTTTCCTTTCTTTACTACTGTTTTGAGTATGTCTCAATTTTTGCAACTTATTCATTTTCAGTACTTTAAATTTACTTTGTCTGATACATAGTAGATGCTTAGTGTATTTCTTTGAGTAGTGACATTGCTCTTTTTAGGTTGTTTGTTCGAACTTTAATTGTGGAAAATATATTTAACTGATATTCATTGGCATCAAGGACATGAACTTTATTTAGAAACTTGCTATTAGAAATATTTTGTTTTTAGAATAAAGCCCGTTATATTTTTTCAACCTTTTAAAATTAATGTGTGGTTTATGTAGTGTGTGAAACTAAAAGTATGCATGAACGTTGTATATATTATTATAAGCTTGACATTGGAACATTTGTAGGCCTTTCTTGTCGCTTGCATTATGTGAAGAAATTATTTGTTTATATTGCTGAAATAATTATATGGTAATTGATGATTTGGAGTAGGAAATTTTTAATTTTAAAACTGGTAGATTTGTTACTTGTCCATTGAAAGTTTGAACTTAAACATGTGTTCAGTGGATATAGTTATATTTATCTTTGTGGTTTGTTTTAAATACCAGGAAAAACAAAAGCTATGACCTTTAATAATTAGTGAATGGATTTAAATTTTTGGGAAAGCATAATGGCATAAGTGGTTATTTTATATCAGAGTATATTGGTATATGTGGTTTTCCTATAGTCAGTTTGTTATCTTAAATGTCTAGAAGAAATTGGTGTAGCAATATTTTATTTATATACTTTATTGACATCTGAATAATTTTCTATTCTGATTTCAAAGGATATTAATATGTCCTAATGCCTGTTTATTTGCAGCAATATAAGGAGCTAAAGAGAGCTAAAGATCTTTCTGAAGAGCTGACTTAAAGATTAGAGTTTTCTTGTATTTGGAGTAACATTGTTAAGACCTTAAGCTTTTGCTTCATGAAAACTAGTTGTGCAGTGTAATTTCCTTTCTTATGTTCTTTTGGAGGATAACTTAATTTCACATTGGACTTTTTTTGAGAAATAGTAAAACAGACTTAGAATATTTTTAGGTGAAAGCATACAATATATTTTATAGTTTAAAAAAACATTATTTTTAAAAAAGTTTTATTCCTAAAACTAATAACTTGTATGATAGCTGACACTTCTTCAAAAGTCATTGAAAAAGATGAGAGTGTATTTCTATTACTTATTTGTCTGGAGAAATGTGTTATAATGCTATTTCTTCATCAAGGTGTAAATTTTCTTGCATTATCATAAGACTGAATTTGTCCCCTTCGTATGATAGAGTCTGTGATGTTCTTACAGTGACCTTGAGAGGTGTGTCTCTCTGTAGGAGTTCAAAGTGAGGTTACTGTATTATGTTAGGCCAGTATATCAGGAGAAAACTTGTTGAAATGATTGATAAAATGGAAGTACTTCAGGTGTTTAAATCCACTATTCCCTCCAACTTCAGAGTTCAAGTGTGTAGAACGAAATTGTGGTATTGGATTTAATTTTTAGTACTTTAAATATTTACATGATATCCAAAAATTTTTCTTTATTAGTTTTTGAATCTAAGTAGTAAGAGATACTGAAACAGAACGGGTATATTCATTTTGTAAGCTATCTTTGTACATATTGAGTCTATCTTTGATATTTCTGGAAAAATATCTTACTTAGCAAGTAAAGTTTTGCTTTTTGTTATTCAAAGTGGATTTTTGTAACATAGTTTCTTCTTGCCCAAGATTTTTGGACATGATTGTAAGAACTGTTTTCCGGCTTTTAATTTTTAAAAGGAATACAGCTTTTCCTTCTTCAGTTACTGATCACTGTTTTGGGGGGAAGTTTTTCATTTGTATAGGCTTTATGCTTTTTGAAAGTAATTTGTTCATTCAGGAAGCAAATATGCTAATCTAGGGGTGAGCTGGTGAAGGTTTGACTTGGTATTAGTATATGGGGAAGGAAGGAAAAAAGACCAGAAAGAAAGGACTGACAGAATTTGAAGAACTGGATTTCTCTAGGTTAAGAGAAACGACTTACGGTTGCAGTTCTCGCATAACTGGAGTGTGGTTGTGCTGGAGGAAATAAAGATGCTGAATTGTTTTGAGCATTTTAAATTTCACAGGACCTGGGGACTCTTCGAGCTAATTGTGGGATTTATGAGAGAGAGAAAAGTGCTGGGAGATGAATTAAAGATGTTGGTTAAAAAAAAGAACAACAGCAGCTCTTTTTTGTTTATAAAATTAATAGTCATCGTTGAAAAGAAAGTTGGAGAACAGAAAAAGCAACAAAGGAAAAAAAACACCCATTATTTCACTGTCCAGAGAAAATTGTTATGTTTTGATATGTTTCCATTTGGTTTTGTTTTTCCAGTTAGTCCTTTGTTTGCAAAGTTGAGAGCTTAATGATGGTTCATTTTATGTCCTCCTTTTTTATTTCACTTAATATTATGAGCAATTTCATCATGTACTTAAAGATACTTTATAAAGTTGGTGTACTATTGTATAATATTACATGGAATGGATATAGTATAACTTAACAATTTAGTTTTCTTACTGCTTGACATTTAGGGATTTTGTTATTTTGCTTTTTATAAAAAATATGATAGTGAACACCTTTTTGTACATGTGGATTTTTTATCTACACTTCGATTTCCTTTGGATAGGAGATGTAGGTTTTGTTTTTTGTGCCTGCAAGTTATAATTAAAGCTAAGAGAGTGAATGAATACCCTTAGGGAAATGAACTCAAAGAGAGCTAAATTATCAGGCCAAGGATTGATGTTAATGGTGGAATTAGATGTATAAAATTAGTGACTTTGGATAATTACTTAATATAAAAATACAATTTCTACTTGTATATAAGTAGAGTATAAGATGGCATTATGTAGAGATTTATATTTGTGTGTAAATTGGTTGTGTGGTAACTTGAGGGGATTCCCATCATTCTTCGACCTGTGCCTTTTGAAATGGAGTGTAATCTAATTGGAGTCTATCGGTGAGGGCTCTTGAATTCTTGACTTCTTAAGAGAGGCGCTATAGGATAGTGAGAGGATTTGAACTCAGGAACCAGACAATTGGAATGGAATCAGTGCTTTGCAGCTTATTGGCTGGGGGTCCTTCAATGATCTGACCGTACTTTTTTGTGAAAAGTAGATGATACTGCCTACCTTCTGAATCTTTATGAGTATCAAGTAAGGTTATCTTTTTTTAAAAAAGATTTATTTGTTTATTTATTTGACAGACAGAGATCACAAGTAGGCAGAGAGGCAGGCAGGGTGTGGGGGGAAGCAGGCTCCCCACCAAGCAGAGAGCCCGATGTGGGGCTGGATCCCAGGATCCTGGGATCATGACCTGGGCTGAAGGCAGAGGCTTTAACCCGCTGAGCCACCCAGGCATCCCAAGATTATCTTTATGTATTTCCTGACACACAGCAGTTTCAAAAATGGTAGCTGCCAAGGGTGCCTGGGTGTTCCAGTTGGTTAATCGTCTGGACTCTTGATTTTGGCTCAGGTCATGATCTCAGGGTTGTGGGATTGAGCCCTGTGTCTGGCTCCGTGCCGGGTGTGGAATATGCTTAAAATTCTCTCTCCCGGGCGCCTGGGTGGCTCAGTGCGTTAAGCCGCTGCCTTCGGCTCAGGTCATGATCTCAGGGTCTTGGGATCGAGTCCCGCATCGGGCTCTCTGCTCAGCAGGGAGCCTGCTTCCCTCTCTCTCTCTCTCTCTCTCTCTCTGCCTGCCTCTCCATCTACTTGTGATTTCTCTCTGTCAAATAAATAAATAAAATCTTTAAAAAAAAAAAAAAAAAAAAAAAAATTCTCTCTCCCTCTTCCTCTGCCCACTCCACTCCCTCTCTAAAAATAAAAATGGTAGGTGCCATTATTATTGTGGCATCCTCTTAAGTAATACTAATGATAATATTAATAATTAACAGTAATACTTAGAACCAGCTTTATAGGCAATGTTTATTGAACTATTATTATCTACTAGGTGCTATGTTAGTGGTGGTGGAGGTGAGGAAATGCCCCCCACAAGGGCAAATATCAAAGTTTCTTTTCAGTGCCATAAAATTATATATGTTGTCAGAAGTCTAAGAAGAAATCAGGCAGTAGTTTTTTAAAATTAAAAGATTTTTTCCCCGGGGCGCCTGGGTGGCTCAGTGGATTGGGCCGCTGCCTTCGGCTCAGGTCATGATCTCAGTGTCCTGGGATCGAGCCCCGCATCGGGCTCTTTGCTCGGCGGGAGCCTGCTTCTCTCTCTCTCTCTCTGCCTGACTCTCCGCCGACTTGTGATCTCTCTCTCTGTCAAATAAATAAATAAAATCTTTAAAAAAAAAAAAAAAAAAGATTTTTTCCCCTAGAAGAGTAGCTTTGAAAGGGCACCAGGGACCTAAAAATCTTACCTTTTTTTTTCTTTTACAGTGGATTTCTTCTTAATACTATTATTTTGTAGATTAGATATTGTATAGTGCAGAATGATAGACAGAAATGTGTACAGCTTTTGAAACCCTCTTCCATGCTTAGGCATTGCCATTTGGATGTAATGTTTTCTCCATATTCTCTTAACTACTTGAAATTTTTTCTGGAATGAGATATAGACTAAATAAATAAGTAAAATAAAAATTACGTGGCCTGAGAGGATAGAATAGCTGGGAGACAGGTTGGAGAGAGTGTTAAGAGTCTCCAGAGTAGAGCTTCTCCAATTTTTTCTTAATAGCAGAGGAGAAGTAACATAAACTCCCCTGAGAGCCTGAAGCAACACATTGCAAGTGAGCAGAAGAAATCTTATCTTAAAAATTTATGTGCATTTTACTTTCTACTCCCAAACACAAACATATTTGTTGTAATATGAATATGTTTTGGGGTGCCTGGGTGGCTCAGTTGTTAAGTGTCTGCCTTCGGCTCAGGCCATTCTCCCAGGATCCTGGGATCAAGCTCCACATCAGGCTCTCTGCTCTGCGGGAAGATTGCTTCTTCCTCTCCCACTTCCTTGCTTGTGTTCCTTCTCTCACTGTGTCTCTCTCTGTCAAATAAATAAAAATCTTAAAAAAAAGTTTTAATTAATCATTGAGTAAAACAGGTTCTAGGGAGGTGTGTCGTGATTAGCTTATAGCGTTGCCTTCCCCCTGTTTTGCTTTGTATCTTTGGTGTTGGGGCAAAGGTGGAGTGGGATGTAGGCTTATCTTAGTGAGAAGCCCACTTTTATGCTTTATCTGGAGCATATTATTCAGCTGTTTTTATTCTTGGGTCTTCTCTTGCTCCCACAGAAGTCTATGAAAAAGGATCATCACATTAGGGGGAAAATTGTTTTGTTAGGGAGGAAATTGTTATTCCATAACGCACAGAGAAATTTGTTAGTAATGTCGCTTGTCTTTTGAACCCTTGTTTTCTGTTTCCAGCCAGATCATCTTGTAATTTAACATGTCCATGACTTGAGAAGAAAATGTGTATTTTTATAGAGAAAACTTTGTATTTTTGTTGTTGTTCTATGTCTGCAGTGTGCTCTGGTGTGTTCCATGTTAAAAATGTGCTTTCATAAAGACCGTGGTGAGTCATCCAAGTTACTCTAAGCTGATTGGGAGCATAAAGATCATATTTAAAGATCACACTGAAATGTATAAACAGATCAGGGGTCAGTTGCTAATTTTTATTGCATTGAGTAGTGACTCAGTGATGAAATTTTCAAAATATAACAATAAAGCAATTTAAGATAAGGTGCAAGGTAGAAGAGAATGCTTTTTTTTTTTTTTTTTTTTTTTTTAAAAAGCAACCACTACCACACCTTAACCATGTTTTTGGCTATTAAAAATGTTGGCGGAATGTGTCATTTTGTCAGGTCTGCTTTAGGTGCTAGGAAGGTGCCTGAATTTGAATTGAGGGAGTTCTCTGAATTTGAAGGATTATTCCAGTTACCCAAGGAAAGTCTCTTTGGAAACCTCCCTCAAAAATTGTTGGTTTATTTTCTTCCGGTGGTTTTGCCAGGGAGCCATTGCGAGGCTTTGAAATGAACGGGATCAATTCATGATTACTCTTCCACCACTTCATTGGTGGTTAATGTAGAGAACACAGGTTGAATTTAATATGATCGTGCAGCTCCAGTCAATGAGCAAATGTGCTCCTGCTCTCAGCAAGAGTTGGGAGTAGTGGTGGGGTACCACGGGGATCCCTGCTAGGAGGGAATTACAGTCATCAAGCTTCTCAGTCCTTGAGGCATATGTTGTTTTGAGGTTGTTGAGGATAAATAAAAGGTTTGCTGTACCACTAGAGAGGAAAAAAATACTAGGCTTCACTTTTAGTGGCAGAAGCATGCTTTGGCCACAAGTTAATTTAGAGAATCTGAGTTTGTATGGGTCCTCAAATAGCAGAAACCTGAGTTAGCAGGTCCTCTTACGTTTTTGCTGTTTGGAAGGCCTACTATATCTAGCTGACTTTGTCATCTGGTCAGAGGCCCATTGCTTGTCTGCTTGGCATTGACATGCTAAAGGTTTTAGTGTTTTTCGCTTTTGGTCCTAATTTAGGTAGAGTGAAGTTTAAGGGGAAAGTTGTTTCATGTTCATTCTCTTGGTGAGAACTTACAGACAGCTTGAATTGAAAATGCTTTTCTAGGTAGGCAAGTAATTAGAGCCATTTCAAGAGCATAAGAAATATCCTCAATGTCTCTTGTCTAAGCATCAGCTCATTCCTTTTATTCTATGGGATGGTGTGATTAATTATTATACGCCAGGATCACCTTTTACCTGCCATAGATCCACAATCCCTGATCTGCGATTTTGAAATCCCAAAGAGTCTGAATCAGAATTTTTCCTTTAAATTCAGCATACATTATTTTAATGGCAAAATCTGATCTTATCTGAAGGTTCAGAGGCTGTTGACAGTCTGTTTTCCTAGTTGTATGGTTACCAGATGCTGGAAGTGATTTGTAATATATGGTATGTGCACTGTATTTCTTTCTTAAATTTGAAAAAAAGAATGATAAAATCCACCTATCTCCATGGATTTTTGAAAAGGTATTATAGACCCCCCGGTCCCCCCTTGTGTGTGTCTCCCAGGTATTGTTTACAACTCAAGATAAGAATTTCTTTTTTTGGACTAAAAGCCTAGAGTAGAGAATTTATTATTTTAAATACAGAAAAAATAATGGTGGTGAACTTGTTAACATAAAGGAAATTCTTTTTGGAATTTGACTTCTCAGGCTGAGCTTTGTGTTGGAGTATTTTGGCCAGTACATTGATTTAGGGAATCAATTTCTGTTTTGAGGAGGGATACACTTTTTCATCTTTTGGGCCAAGGAGTGTACCGATATTTCCCTGGTCAGTTTGCATGAGAATTTTCAGAGTGCTAAGCGGAGACATATTTACAGATAGATATATAAACCCAAGTAAAAATAATTTTATATATATATATATATATATATATATACACACACACACACACACACACACACATATATGTAAAATATAAATCTGGTACTGTATGATTACTTTCAAAAGGAAGCCTGAACCCTGACCATAGTCACTTTTAACTGTTGGCTGAGAGCAAATGGAGAAGAGAATTCTAGTGAGTAATCATGACAAAAAAGAGGAGCTAAGATAAAGTTTGGTATGGGACAGGTAACAAAACCAGTCTTTGGTAATTTTATGTATGTATTTATTTATTTAATTTATTAATTAATTTTATTTTTTATTTCTTTGGGAGGGAGAGAACACAGAGCCCAGGGGTGAGGGGGTTGCAGGGAGGGGCAGAGGGAGAAGCAGATTCTCTTCGAGCAGAGAGCCTGATGCAGGGCTGGATCCCAGGACCCTGGGATCATGACCTGAGCTGAAGGCAGACACTTAACCGACTGAGCCACCCAGGTGCCTCCAGTCTTTGGTAATTTTATTCTCTTCTTTTATATTAAAGTTAACAGTTTTCATGGATTGATACGTAGCCTGATGTTTATTCCTGCAGTATACTTATTAAGGGCATCTTCATTGAAAACACACTGTGATTCTAATGGGTATATAAAATTTTCCTCAGTAACCTGTCATTGGCTCACTTCTACTATTGATAAAAACTGTGGAAGTAGCTATGAAACTAGTTGGGTATGTTTTGAGGGGCATGCCAATTGTTGGCCATTCAGACTCTGGTTGCCTTTCAAACCTGTTCCCTGTAATGTTCCCAGTGATGCTGTCTTAAGAACCATGAATACTTAAACAAATAAGCTCAATTAAATAGACTAAATAATTAAATAATTGAATAATTAAATCCACTTAAAGTTTGTAGGGGTTTGAGATTCTCTCCTGTAGGAACACAGAACAGGTCATACAGCCAAGCTGTCTCTCGCCTTCATATTTATATAATCTCTTGCAGTGCCGCAACGAACAGACTCTGAGTTTGACTGTGGAGCCTTGCTAGACAAGTTGTATAGTAGTAGCACTTTGCCCAGTGGATGACTGAAGGAAGGAGGAGTCTTACTGTTGAAAAGAAATCAGTAATGATAAAACTATTTGGTAAATATTTACTCATACACTGTTTTCTTCATAATTCTCATAGGAAGTTGGTAACTTCATTTTGTAGAGGAAATAAAGAAATCAACAGTGATACACATTTGCCTGTGGTTTCTTATTGCCCCTCAGAAGTAGCAAACTGATGAGTTGTAGTTGCACCTGCACTGATACCAATCTACACCAGGGCAAGGTTTGTCTTGAGGAGGAATTTAGTATCTCTAGAAATCTTTAAAATTTGTTGTTGTAACTGGGGGCTACAGTGGTGTAATCTTGGTATTCTCCACAAGAAAGTGTTTCAAAATTTATTTTTATTAAGAAGAAAACAATAATCAGAGCCTTTATACAATAGAACTTTTAAAAAAGTATTAGAAGATATTGAATATAAATAGCTATACCCTGAAATGTCTTCAGGAGAATGTAATTTTTGTGTGTGGTCTTATTGTCCAGCTATCATCAGACTTTGTGCCTTGGGAAGAAGATGAAATTTGATAGTTGTAAGATACTGGAATATTCACAGTATTACAGAGTTGAATCCTAGGAAAGAATGGTTGCTTGATAGTATGGAAAATTCTTTATTTTCACTTTCCCATTTTCAAAGATTTAATGCTTATTTAGTTATAAAGGCAAGTAAAAGCAGATGGAAAATAGTTATTCCAAGGGTAGTTTAAAAATGTTATTAAACATACAGAAGAGATTTTTAATTGAAGTCATTAAAATTTAATTTTGGGAACAGAACTTTCAGTGCATTAAAATGAAGAGACTTAGGCTAACTCTTATAGTAGTGAATGGTGCTGATTTGTCCATTTTGTATTTTCATTTATTTGAAAGTAGACTGGGCTTTCATTTTGTTGAAGGGCATCTATAGATACTTGAGAGAACACCTAGTAATACCCGGCTGTTTTTCACTGGTGTTTGCAGGATGGTTTATTTACATTTAAGGAGGTGGAGAATAGAGCACATTGTTGTATATTGGAAAGAGGAGGGGTTTGGAGTCAAAAAGTTTTGGTTCAGTGTTGGCTTTATCCTTTACTAGATCTGTGATTGTTGTGCAGTATGTTAACTCCTCTTAACCTGTTTATCTTATTGTAAAATGAGGAAAATAAAATACTGCCCTAAGGGGTAGCGATAGTGATCAAGTTAAGTAATTTTTAAGGAAATTACTTTCTAAAATGTGGAGACTTACAGTTCTGTACAAAATATTGGTTGCCTTATGTTAGGAGGCATAGCAACTCTTGAAGGGATTCTAAGATCACAAGTATAGATGGAGAGAATGACTATTCATGCAAAACTCACAATATTTCTGACAATCAGTGAAGATTCCATCAGGTGATTGAGAGGTAAGGAACTCCTTATGGTAATTAATGCTCAGAATTTCTAAATTCTTCAAATGAATTCTTTCTATTTTTGTTTAGATGGGGGATGTTAAGTCAGAGAAGTAAAATTCTCATGCATGTTCTTTGGTAGAACTCTTAGTTATATCCCAAACCATGGAGCCCCCAAATTAGTATCTCTGAATCCATTATTCTCAGCTTAGTTGTTTTAAATGCTTTTTGAGGCTCTCTTGTAGTGACAAAGTTAATCCCAGGCTTAAGTAGGTGTGACAGCTGAATGGTTCTTAGGAATAGTCTGCTTTTGCTTTGTTTGATGAGCAGTAATCTGAACAAAATTTTAATGTCAGTAAGAGTTAACATTTTAAAGATTTAAAAGTATGAGATCTAGTGTCCTTGGTATATTCCCAAGTGAAGACAAGAGGTTGCAAGGATGAGGTTGAGAAATGCAAGTGGAACTCCCATCTGCTCTATGCCTGTGCTTGAAGCAGGAAGGACTCAGTCTTACCCATAAATGACATAGGTATCAGGGCTCTGAGATGTCTGATGATGCTTCTGTTTCTGGGTATGTGATTAGGGAAGACGGGGGGCCTCCCCAGGTCCTAATACTGCTTTCCATTTAGTATACTTGTCTTGGTTATATAAAACACCTGGCTCACCTGTTAAATTAGGAAATACTGAGGCTTTTACTAACTCTTTGTATGTATGTGTTGTGGGATTGTGTTGTTTAGAATTATTCTTTAAAGAAGGAAATCAGCAAATTCAAAGTTCATAGAACCCAGAGCCAGTAGAGGGTGGTTTTGATGGAAGTCTGTGGACTTCTGGGCTCCGTAGGAGCTCTTTGCTAATTATTCTTCAGGATAAGACAATGACTGGGTTTGGAATATAGCATGATTTGACAGCAACTTACCTGGCATCAACAAAGTTCTGAGGCCTTCTGTCTCTGCACTTCCCATTGTAAGAATTCCTAGTCCTTTCTTGAAAGATGTGTATTAAATTGCAATGATGTGAGAATAGATAGTTGTTGAGACAATAAAATGAGGGACCTTTGAGAGTGGAGATTGAGGGTTTCTGAATATAACTTCTCATCCAGGGGCCAGGTGAGATGGTTTATTTTTTTTTCCATAACAGTTGATGGCTTCTGCATGCCGGCTGCCAGCTCTGACAGGCATTGCAGTGGTCTCCTTACTGGGGCTCCTTGTGTCCATTTGCTCTTTTCCAATCTTAATCTGCTAAGCTGCCATAACAAAATACCACATACTGGGTGGCTTAAACAATACAGTTTTTTTTCTTACAGTTCTGGAGACTGGAAGTCTGAGCGCAATATGGTCAGGTTCTGGTATTCTTCCTTTTTTTGCAGATAGCCGCCTTCTTTTTTCGTTCTCACATAGCCTTTCCTTAATGTGTATGGAGAGAGGTTGTAGGAAAGAAGATGCTGTGGTGTCTTGTCTTACAAGGACACATTTCATCATAGCATTCCCACTCTTATGACCTCCTCTAATCCTGATTATCTCCCAAAGCCCTCACCTCCAAATACCAGCTTCTGTAGATGAATTCTGGGAGGACACAAGTCCATAACACAATCCTCATATTTTTTTAAACATTTTCCTCCTGTGATTCTTGTCAGATTTGTTCCTTGTTGGCTGTCAATCAAAACAATCAAAAGGGGGCACCTAGTGACTCAGTCGGTTAAACATCCAGCTCTTGATTTCAACTCAGGTCATGATCTCAGGGATGTGAGATCAAGCACGGTGTTGGGCTCTGTGCTAAGCGCAGAATCTGCTTAAGATTCTCTCTCTCCCAGGGCAGCTGGGTGTCTCAGTCGGTTAAGTGTCTGCCTTTGCCTCAGGTCATGATCCTAGGGTCCTGGAATCAAGCCCCACATTGGACTCTCTGTTCAGTAGGGAGCCTGTTTCTCTCTGCCTCTGCTGCTCGCCCTGCTTGTATTCTCTTTATTTCTCTCTGTATCAAGTAAATTTAAAAAAAAAAAAAAAAAGTTTCTCTCTCTCCCTTTGCCCTCTCCCCAAAATAAATAAATAAATTTTTAAAACAAACAAAACAATCAGAAGTCTCCCCTTGGCATTTAAGTTCTTTAATAATCTGATAGGAACTTGCCTTAGTTTTATAATTACTACTTCTAGTCTGAATTGTGTGGTTCACATACACTGGTTTCCTATCTGACCTCTTGCCTTTGCGTTATTTTTTTTTTTCACAAACTGGATTTCCTCTTGCCGTTTTTGTGCTGTTTCAACCTCCTTTTCTTATGAAATCTTTTCCAGCCATTTTAGCCACAACTTTGTCAAAGTATGGCTTCAAGATGATTTACAGACTTTCAGGTAAAGGATTTCTTTTTTGCTCCTGAAGGCAAAGCTAGGGTCAGTATGGCAGTTAGGGCCATTTGATTTTGAGTCCAACCAGTTATTGTAGCTGGACAGCTTCTTTATAAACACTGTAGTTTAAAAGAAGATTGAAGCCTATTTCTGTTGAATACTGAACATAGAATTTCTGTTTGTAGGAGTTGAACTTGGTGTTCTGAGTTCTTTTCTGCCTAAAATTGTTTAGAATACTGTCCTTTAACAAATAAATAAATAAATAAATAAATATGGTCCCAGATTATAAAAATCCCTGGAAGTGAAGATAGTGTTTTAAGTTTGTATTTCTGCAAAATACCTTGCTTTTGAGGTCAGAAAACACGTGGTGATTGACTGTTTTTAGATTTGGAGATGTGTGATAGTTTGGTGGAAAGAAAGATTAAATTTCCCAAGTTAAATTTTGTAGATTAAATTCCCTTTATTGCAGTTTTCTTTTCTAGCATCAGCTACACGGTGAGGTTTTAAGGAATCACTGAACTTGTATGGATTAGATGACTGGAAACTGGGGTGTTTGTTAGAATGTTTTATCTGTTCTCTTCTTTCTTCTGAAAAGATCTTAGCCCATCCAGGACTCCACATTTAGATATCAGGGATGAGCAGGAAGTGTCCCAAGTGGTAAAGTCATCGAGGTTGTTTGTGAATATATCTGCCTCTACCAAACCATAGCCAGCCCTTGCTCTGAAAAGCAAAGAGAAGTGATAGTTTCATAGTGTTCTCTTTCGACAAGATATGTGTCATTTACGTTTTTTAGTAATGTCAGGTTGTGGGGAGAATGGCTTATCTGATGCTGGGATTGATCAGGTAGAGGAGATCTGTTCTATGAGGTGTGTAGGAAACATTTTACCACACACTGGAAACCAGTAGATAGCCAAAACCTTGGAAGTGGTATTTCCCTGAGACAATCCTGATTTTTAGTATTTGGGTTGAGCCATGGAAGAGAGGTTGGTTATATGATCTAGCATTGTAGTTGTTGTGGGGAAACATCCATAAGGGCAGAAAAATATGATCTTAATGGAATGGAGTCCATCACCTGCTTAATTTGTACACCACCAAGGAGCCCCTGAATGTTTCTAAATCATTTTCAGTTGGAGATTTTTGGGCTAAAGCTGCGTTTGTCTACTGTAGAATATATGTCATCTTCATATTTTGAAGTTAGCTTGCAGATCTAGACATGGTATCTTTGGCAGTTGTATCTTAAAATGTGTGTGTGTGTGTATTTTTTTTTTTTTTTAACTAGGAATTGAGTTGATCACTCTGATGTAATTTGGAACTAAATGTTACCCTTGTATGTAGAATTTGGAAAAAACTTGTTTTGAGGGAAACATCAGTTGAAGGTTAAGGAGTTTTGTGTGGAGAAATCTGGAGATGTATCAAGCTGGAGATGTGATCTGTGTGATAAAGATAGTAAAAATTCTCATCTCAGTAATCTACCTCAGAACAAAATTTCTCCATTATAAGCTTCTCACTTACTTAAAGCCACTTTATCTGATCTGTTGGCTGCTAGAATACTCTTACATGACTCAGATCTCATTGTAGCTTACCTCTGAAATATGTAGATTATGTTTTCTTGCATAGTCTGAGAGAGTGGTTTTTTATTTCAAACAGTAATTTTCATTGCTTGTAAAACTCAAAGATTTCTGAGTTGCCACCTTTATAGACTTCTGGTTGATTTTTCTCTCAGAGTGCCCATTTGCTCTCTGTGAAAGGAACAGGTTTGCATTTATTCAGTGAATCTAAGATGAGATAATTGGTATTTTTATTATTTGAATGGAGGCTTTGTATTTTTGAATTTTGTGAAACAAAGCTGTGTTTGTAAACACATTTCAAAAATATAAATGACACTTTTTGGTAAAGATGTTCACTGAATAGCAAGAAAGTTCAAAAAAGGGCTTTTGTTAACATTCTATAATAATCTAACTGTTTTCATTGACTGTCGCATTGATTAAAGAGTACCTGATTTTTAGAACTTTTTGTGTTGAAAATAATCCTTACACTGGGTTGTGGTAGGAAAATATTTTCTTGGTATCCAGTACTCCTGGGAGTTTGGAGTTTTCAACTGTTGTCTAGGTTTAGAAGAATGTTTGATAAACAGTGTATTTCAATGTAAAAATAGTCTTGGGAAACTCTAGGAAAGCATTTGTTTAGTGCTCTGATGTAAGATGAACAAGTTGTTCTGGTATTGGACCGATAACAGAAATATTTTTATAAGGCTACAAAGGTTGAGGTAAAAAGAAATGATGTAAAAGTTTAGGTATAAATAAGTGGATTTCAGGCAAAATTCAAAGTGAGTCTTCAGATTTTGTAAAACAACGTGGTTGATTTTACATTCCCCTCCAATTCCTTCTTCTTTTAAAGACTTCTCTTGGCTTTTTAAAGGAAGTTGTCTGGTCAGGTATGGAAGTATTGTTTTCAGAGGAAGCGTATTATGTCTATATGTAGTGATTTTCATGTGGGAGGAGAGTGTTTAATTTTAAATTAATTTTGAGAACCTATATGTAAGTGGCTGATTTTTCTTTTTAAACTACTTTTGAAAAATTTTAAAAATATAAACCAAACCTAAATGAATCTAAACAGCACAGAAAGGTACATGGTGAAAAATAAGTTCTAGTCATTTTTTCCTGTTCCCCATTTCCACTCCCTTGGCAGAGATTGATACTGTTCAGTTTCTTCTCAAAGTTTTTCATGCATACGCAAACGATGTAATAGCTTTTGTTTTGCACAGGGAAAAACAGTTCTGCAACTTAACCTTTTTATTTAAGAGAGGGAAGGTGGGGGATCACTATGTAAAGGCCATTCTTGAGCCTATTTAGATTTTTATTAGGACATTTGATTCCCTAAGATATGTGTAATGATTTGACCTGTTATAAAAAGTAACATAATTGTATAGTACATATGTACATAGTACATATGGCTTAATGAAGCTAAAAAATGCAAAAGCTTTAGCATTTGGTAAGATTTCAGTTTCACCCACTTAATAATTGTTCTTCCCTTTAGAAAACAAACACACAAATGAATTTTATTGAAATGGAAAACATTTGGTAAGATATTAGTTCTTTATGTGCTGTTCACAGGACTCATTTTTACATGAGTTATTTAACCATCTTCATAAGAATAACTGAGGCAAATTCAATTTTACTCCTATTTTTGCAAATGAGGAAACAGGTTTTACACCGTTATAACATAAATACTAAGTGGCAGAATCAGTTTCAAAGCTGTTTCATGCAATTTTGTGGCAGTAGCTTGTTATTTAGATTGTTTTAAAAAAATGTAGTCTCATGGATAGTTGTCTAATATCCTGATATCAAATATCACAGTTATTTAAGTCATTGTTGTTATAATGTGTTTAATGGAGGGATTGGCTTTTTCCTGATCCCAAATTCAACAGTGATTAGCATACTTGGGGAGCTTTTAACAAATACCTATTCCTGGATCACTAACCCTAATAGATATTCAGGTTGCACAGATCTGGAGTAGAGGCTAGGAATCTGAATTTTTAATAAGCTGCTGCTTAATTCTTAAGCAACCAACCTGGCTTCACTGAAGTATGTCTTTATTTGAAATTTATGAATATAAAGTTTTAGCTTTCACTTATTTTTTTCTGAGGATAATGAACCATGACTTTATAGAAACACGTGTAAAATGTAAAGGTACATTTGGAAACAAAGCATTCCTTGTTGAGCTATATTATATTGTGCTGTAAGAACTTTTTTCATAGGGCCACACTATAACTGAAGGTGAATTAAACTGAAGACTTTACCTTGTCTCCTGCACAGGTGAGCTTTGGAAACATTTTGTAAATACATCTCTAAAATGCATAGAATGGAAACCAAAATTAAGTGATTGAGTCTCAAAAGCCTCTAGAAATGTTTTATCAGTATCATTTTTAGTTGAGAGCAGAATAATACTTATCTAAAGAAATAATCGTGCATCAGATGTCTTGCCTTATAATTGCTTTAAGTGTTGAAGTTATATTACAGTGCTTCTAAAGAAAAAGAATTAAAAAAATAAATCACTTGGTGGCTTTTTGGTTTGGTTTCTGTTTGCCTTTCTCTTTTTTTTCCCTTTGCTCATTTGTTTTGTTTCTTAAATTCCACATATGAGTGAGCTCACATGGTATTTCTCTGTCTTTGTCTGACTGACTTTGCTTTGCCTAATACTCATTTGCTCCATCCACATCATTGCAAATGGCAAGATTTTGTTCTTTCTGATGGCTGAGTAATATTCCAGAGGGGTGTGTGTGTGTGTGTGTGTGTGTATACACTGTATCTTTAGCCATCTATCAGTTGATGGACACTTGGACTGTTTCCAGAAGCTGGCTATTTTTTAAAAAAAGATTTTATTTATTTATTTGACAGAGAGAATACAAGCAGGGGGAGCAACAGGGGGAGGGGGAGAAGCAGGTTCTTCACTTGAGCAGGGAGCTTGATGACTGGGATCATGACCCAAGCTAAAGACAAATGCTTAGCAGAGTGAGCCACCCAGGCACCACCCCCCCATAAATTGGCTATAAACACTGGGCTATATATATATATATATGTCCCTTTGAATTAGTATTTTTGTTATTCTTTGGGTAAATACTTATTAGTGCAATTGCTGGATTGTAGGTAGTTCTCTTTTTTAACTTTTTAAGGAATCTCTTTGCCTGAGGGGCCACGCCAGTTTGCATTTCCACCAACAGTGTGAGAGGATTCCCCTTTCTCTACATACTCTCCAGCACATATTGTCTCTTGTGTTGTTGATTTTAGCCATTCTGACGATTGTGAGGTGATATCTCATTGTAGTTTTTTTTTTTTAAAGATTTTATTTATTTATTTGACAGAGAGAGATCACAAGTAGGCAGAGAGGCAGGCAGAGAGAGAGGAAGGGAAGCAGGCTCCCTGCTGAGCAGAGAGCCCGATGCAGGACTCGATCCCAGGACCCCGAGATCATGACCTGAGCCGAAGGCAGCAGCTTAACCCACTGAGCCACCCAGGCGCCCTCTCATTGTAGTTTTGATTTGCATGATGAATTATGTCGAGCACCTTTTCACGTTTGTTGGCTGTCTATATTGTCTTCTTTGGAAAAATGTCTATTCATGTCTCTGCACATTTTTAAATTGGATAATTCATTTTTGGAGTGTTGAGTTTCATAAGTTTTTTTTTACAGATTTTGGATACTAACTCTTCATTCGCCATTTGCAAGTATCTTCTTCCCTTCCATAGGTTGCATTTTTGTTTTGTTGATTGTTTCCTTCACTGTGCGGGAGCTTTTTCTTTTGAAGAAGTCCCAATAGTTTATTTTTGCTTTTGTTTCCCTTTCCTTAGGAGACCTATCTAGACAAAAAGTGGTACAGTCAATGTCAAAGTGATTAGTCTGTGTTCTCCTCCAGCATTTTTATGGTTTCAAGTCTCATATTTAAGTCTTTCATGAATTTTGAGTTTGTTAAGAAAGGGGTACAGTTTCATTCTTTTGGATGTGGCTCTCCAGTTTTCCCAACACCATTTGTTAAAGAGATTGTCTTTTTTCCATTGCATATTCTTTCCTGCCTTGTTGAAGATTATTTGACCATATAGTTGTGGGTTCATTTCTGGGTTTTATATTCTGTTCCATTGTGCCAGTACTGTACTGTTTTGATCAGTGTAGCTTTGTAGTATAAATTGTTCTGCTATATAGAGACCAAAATAATATTATTATATATTAACTTTATGTCCCGTGACCTTTCTGAATTAAATAGACTTATTAGGTATAATAACTTTTTAGGATTTACTATGTGTATAATCACATTGTAAATTAAGATGGATGTATATTTTTCTTTCTTATCTCTGTATCTTTATTTCTTTTACTGATTTAGGATACTGGCAATTATAGTAAATATACAGTGTTAAATAGAGTTGATGGGAGTGGATATCTTTGTCTTGTTCTCAGTTTTAGAGGAAAATGTTCAGTTTTTCAATAGTAAGTGTGATTTTTATTTTATTTTATTTTTTTTAAAAGACTTTATTTATTTGACAGACAGAGATCACAAGTAGGCAGAGAGGCAGGCAGAGAGAGAGGAGGAAGCAGGCTCCCTGCTGAGCAGAAAGCCTGATGCGGGGCTCTATCCCAGGACCGTGGGATCATGACCTGAGCTGAAGGCAAAGGCTTAACCCACTGAGCCACCCAGGCGCCCCGTAAGTGTGATTTTTAAACATAGGTTTTCTGATGATGGCTTTTACCAGATTGAGGAGATACCCTTCTCATCTCAGTTTGCTTAATGTTTTCATTCAGGAATGGATTGAAATTTTGTCAAATAAATCCATTGAAATCATGAGACGGATTCCTTCCTTTGTTCTATTTATATAGTGAATAACCTTGATTTTTGAATGGTAAACCCGCTTTGTGTTCCTGGAATAAATTCCACTTGGTCATGATACATTATTATTATTATTATTATTTTAAAGTTTTTGTTTGGTTCTTTTTTTTTTTAAGATTTTATTTATTCATTTGACAGAGATCACAAGTAAGCAGAGAAGCAGGCAGAGAGAGAGAGAGAGAGAGAGAGAGAGAGAGGAGGAAGCAGGCTCCCTGCTGAGCAGAGAGCTCGATGTGGGGCTCGATCCCAGGACCTCAAGATCATGAGCTGAGCCGAAGGCAAAGGCTTTAACCCATTGAGCCACCCAGGTGCCATGATACATTATTTTAATATTACTGAAGTTGTTACTATTTTGCCCAGGGTCTTTGTATATGTATTCATCATAGATATTGATCTATAGTTTTATTCTTTTTTTGTACATCTTTTTCTTGGTTTTGGCATCAGTCTCCTGTTTGCCTCATCAAATGCATTGGAAAATGTTCCCTTGCCCCTCCACTATTTTCTGAGAGTTTTGTGTAGAAGTGGTTTTATGTCTTCCTTAAGTACATCCTAGAATTCACCAGTGAGGCCTTCTAGGCCTACTATTTGTAAGAAGGTTATAAATTGTGAATTCACTTTCTTTAGTTGTTAAGGTGATTCAGGTTTTCTTTTTCTTCTTGAATCAGTTTTTGTAATTTGTGTCTTCCAAGAGATTTGTCCAGTTCATTTATTATTATTTATTACTCTAAAATTATTCATAATCTTCTATTCATTCATTTTTCAATTTTATTCTTTTAATTTATTTTTAAAGATTTTATTTATTTATTAGTGAGAGATTGAAGAGGAAGGAGAGGCAGAAGGGAAGAGAGGGAGAAGTTGACTCTCAGCTGAGCAGGGAGCCCAATGTTCCGACTTGATCCCAGGACCCTGGCATCATGACCTGAGCCAAAGGCAGATGCTTAGCTGAGTGAGTCACCCGGATACCCCTCCTTTATCCTTTTTATTGTGTTTAGGATATGTACTCATATTTTATCTTTACCTCTTGATATTGGTAGTTGTGTCTTTCCTTTTTTTTTTTTTTTTAAATAGTCTTAAGAGAAAGTTTAACTCTATCATTCTTCATTCCTTATGTCCAAGTTTCATTCCTTATATTCAAGTTTCAATCTTGTCTCATTTTCCTTTCACCTGCAGAATTTCCTTTAAATTTCTTACAGTATGAGACTTTAACTTGCTTTTACTTTTGAGGGATATTTTTGCTGGGTATGGAATTCTGGATTAACTTTTTTTCTTTTGACAATTTAAAGATGTTTCTTTATTGTATTTTTGCTCTCATTTTCATGACAAGTCTGGAATAAGTCTTAATCTTTGTTCCTTTTTTTTTTTTTTTGTGATAGTTTTTCCAGCTGCTTTTAAGACTTTCTTGTTTACGGTAATTTGATTATGAGGTTTTTATGTGTGTATGTTCGTTTGATATGTATGTTTATAATGTTCCATCAAATTTGAAAACATTTTGGCTTTTGTATTTTTTTTTTTTTTTTAAGATTTTAGTTGTTGGAGAGAGCATTAGCAGGGGGAATGGCAGGTAGAGGGAGAAGCAGACTCCTTGCTGAGCAAGAAGTCCCATATTTGGAATTCAGTCCCAGGACCCAAGGGATCATGACCTGAGCTAAAGGCAGACACTTAACTGACTGAGCCACCCAGGCATCCTTTGGTCATTATATCTTCAAGTATATTTCCATTTACGACTCCAGTTACACCTAGGTTAGCTTTCTTGATACCTCACAAATTACTGAGGTTATATGAAATTTTGTTTCAGTTTTCTTTCTCTTTATAGTTCAGTTTTAATAGTGTCTGTTGTGTCTTAAATCTACTGATCTCTTCTTTTGTAGTATCTAATCTGTTGTTCATCCTACTCATTAAATTTTCATTCCAGATACTGTATTTTATTTTTAGAAGACCACCCCCCCTTTTTCTTTTGGTCTTGCATCTCTTTCTTCATGGTGTTTTTATTTTCATTCTGTGTTCAATTCTTTACTAATATTGTTATCTTTTTATTCTAGGCCTATTTCTATTGACATTTTTTTTTTTCTGGTTGTGGGTCACATTTTCCTACCTCCACATGTGGCTGATAAATTTCAATTAGATTCTAGGTACTGTGAATCTTACATTGTTGGGTGTTTGGATTTGTTGTCTTTTAAAAATGTAAACCTTTGTTATGACAGGAAATAACGGTACTGGAAATCAACCATTCCATCAAGCCTTTTTCTTTTTTCTTGTTTTAAAAATAGATTTCATTTATTTATTTGACAGAGAGAGAGGGAGTGAAAGAGAGAGCACAAGCCAGGGGAGCTTGAGGCAGAGGGAGAAGCAGGCTCCCTGATGATCATGGAGCCTGATATGGGGCTCGATCCCAGAACCCTGAGATCATGACCTGAGCCAAAGCCAGACACTTAATTGACTGAGCCACCCAGGTGCCTCCCACTTCAAGTCAAGTCTTATTTTTAAGCTTTGTTATAGTGGATCTAGAGTAACTTTTATGCTAAGAATATTTTACTCTTATGAAGTCATAACCCTTCTGAGATTTTTACTTAATGCCTGAATTTTCAATGATTATGCTCCACTGTGACTACTTTCAACTTCAGTCCTGTTTGAGTCCTGGAAATTGTTCAGTTTAACAACTCTTAGGTTATTTTTTGCTTCCCTTTGTGGAATTTTACCATATGCTTGTGTGATTTCCTGTTAGTAACATACTCAGGGGGACTCCATGGAGATTTCTGGAGATCTTTCTTTGTATAGCTCCTTTCTTTGGATCTCTGTCCCAGAAATTATAGCTGCCCTTATCTTCCAGAATTCTAGTATCTGTTCCCTCAACTCACTGATATCCTCTGGTTTGCTTGAGATCTCCTCCCTGCATATTGATATACAAGTTGCATCTAGGCAGGAAACCAGGATGATGGTAGAGTTCATGTAGTTTGTTTCCCCTTTTTTCAGGGATCATAGTCTTACATTATTTGTTTTCCATTGTCTGAAAGCAGTCATTTGACATATTTTCCAGTTTCCTACTTGTTTGTAGTGGAAGGTTAGATTCAGTTGCAGTTACTACATTATGGCTGAAATTAGAAATTACCTTTCCTTTTTAGGAAGGTAGTGTGGCTAAGAGAAAATGTATAACAGAGTGGAGGCAGTGTTCTTGAATGAGGGCAGTGTTCATGAAGGTAGGACAACCACATATGCCTGGCCAAGTGTTACACTGCATTGTGAGTGATGCCCCTGGAGATGTGTGGTGCCCAGCTTACATGGCAGCTTTGTGTGGAGTACAGCTGGGTGAGAATAGATGTGAGAACATGCTGATGTGGAGTTGATGGGACTTCTCCGTAAATGAGTTAGTAGCGTGAGGTACAGTGGGCCATCCAAGGTGATGTCACGGTTTTTATGTTTTGTGATTTATTATCACTGTAGTAGTGAATAAGTCCTGTTGACAAGGATTTCTTTAAGTTTATGAGATTGTGCATGTGAAAATGCTTTCCAAGTTACAGAGGAGTATACAGCTTGAAATAGTGTTTGTTGCTCAATTCCATCCTCTGAATCTCTACAAAAAAGCCTGTAATAATGTTGCCCTGGTGTCACAGTGACCTGAAAAGGTTACTGTAACTCCAAACCATCAGAATTTATATCCAGGAAGAAGTTTTTTCTCTCTTTGAAGAATTCAGGCTAGTATATGAGAGTTTCTTGCCTTCAGGGCAATCTGCATAAGACAGTGCTTTATTCCTTGACTCCAGAAGAGACTCTTTAGACAAACTGGGGTAAATACCAGTGGAGTAGTAAATATCATTGACATTTTATGTAGATTGAGGAAGATAAAACATTGTTTTCAATGGTGCATTCACCTCAGAACGAATCTGAGGACTGAAGTTTATGATAGAATCAGCTCAAAGTTCATAGCCAAAACTACAGAAGTAACAGCAGTCTATAAGGCCTCCATAGAATATCAAAATGCTCTGTTATTCTGAATATTACCACCCACTCATTTGCCTACGTATTCTACTTACACTTATTTCCCTGTATCATTAGAGGGAACAGAATGTTTATACATTTCCTTGGTAAGGATAGGAAAAGTCCCATTCTCTTCCCCAGAGAAATCCTAATCTATACGAAATGGACAAGACTCAAATACAGATAAAATTTATCTGCATAAATATAATTATTATATGATTAAAATTATATAATATAATCATAATTTATAATATATTATATATTGATAATATATAATCTATAATATATTATAAAAATTATTAAATGTAATCATTATATAATTAAATATTTAAATTTAATTTGAAATATAATTTAATATTATATTAATATATAATAATTTACCTATTATCTGTATAAATATAATAATTACCTTTTAATTGATTTTCTCTGCTGATTTCTCTGATTCCCTCCAGATTTTTTTGGTGACTGTGTATGAAAGAAAATGTCCCGTTTCATGACTTCCAGAAAAGGTTATTTGCATAGCACTCTTAAAATGCAAAACTGTTTTTAAACACTTAAAAATATCATTGAAATCCTTGATTTTTATATTTATTCATTAAGTTATTTTATTTTTAACTATTTTATTTATTTTTTGGTCAGAGAGAGAGAGAGGCAAGTAAGTGTGCAGAAGCAGGGGGAGTGATAGGCAGAAGGAGAAGCAGGCTCCTCGTTGAGCAAGGAGATGTGGTACTCTATCCCAGAATTCTGGGTTCATGACCTGAGCTGAAGGTGTACAGTTAACCAACTATGCTGCCCAGGCATTTCTCATTGAGTTATTTTTGATGTCTTAATTTTTTAGGTGTGCTGGGCTATTTATCTATACGATAAATAGAGATAAACAGTTGCATTACTGTTTGCGTTACTCTGTATCCTAAACATAATCTGTGTATATCTGTATTTGTTAATATTTTTATGAATACTTACTAATATGCAGTTTGGTTTTCTTGGTAATTTTTAAAAAGTACCTACTAAGAAAGTACCATACCCCACTCTTTTCAATTATTTCATTAGAATGTGAATGAAGAGAACATCCTTTGTTTTATTCATTTTATTCTATAATTTATTCTGAGTACATAGGACATTGTTATATATTAGGGATTCAGTAATTTTGTTGATGAAAAATTATAGATCTTTAAAACCAGTCTAAAAAAAGTCTTAAAACTCAGTCATATGAATTAAAAGCATTCCCTTTAGGCAGGGATGATTAAACAGTTTCCTTATCACATAAACATATCTAATTGTAATGGTGTTTCTTGGTACAGAACACAAGTAAAAAGACTAGTTTACAAAAAAAAACTTTCATAAAAGACTTGAACTACATACTTTAACATTTATTTGACATGTACTTTCTGCCACGTTCTGTGCTTGGTGTCTAGGATATAAAGGTGATCTTGGTATGGCCTTCCTCTTTGAAGAGCTTCTCATTTTATTGGAGAAGACAGTCGTGAACAGTTACTTGTAACAGTACAACCTGGAAAGTGCTTTAAGGACAATAATTATAGGGGCGCCTGGGTGGCTCAATGGGTTAAAGCCTCTGCCTTCAGCTCAGGTCATGATCCCAGGGTCCTGGGATTGAGCCCCTCATTGGGCTCTCTGCTTAGCGGGGAGCCTGCTTCCCTCTCTCTCTCTCTGCCTATTTGTAATTTCTGTCTGTCAAATAAATAAATAAAATCTTTCAAAAAAAAAAAGCAATAATTATAATTGGACCTCCAGACCCTACAGATCCTAAAACATCTACTTCTGTCCAGAGAGTTGGTGCGTCATTTGTTAGTATGCTAGGTGAAGACATAGTGAGTGGGGAAAACAGGAAAAGGCTCTAGATGTGCTTTTACGGTAAGTCTGAGCCATTCAGTGCAGTAGCAACTAGCAACACATGAGTATTTAAATTTTTGGAAGTTATTTATAATAAATAGTACATATTTATTTTTTAATTTTTCTTATTTTTGTTTTTAAAGATTGTATTTATTTATTTGACAGGGGGAGAGAGGGAGATCACAGGTAGGCAGAGAGGCAGACAGAAGGGGGGGAAGCAGGCATCCTGCTGAGCAGAGAGCCCTGATGCAGGGCTTGATCCCAATACCTGGAGATCATGACCTGAGCCAAAGGCAGAGGCTTAGCCCACTGAGCCACCCAGGTGCCCCATACTTACTTATTTTTTTTTTTTTTAAAGATTTATTTATTTATTTTAGAAAGAGAGAGTGTACATGAGTAGGGGGTAGGAAAAGAGGGGAAGCCCACTCTTTGCTGAGTGGGATTCTCAGGTGGAGCTTCTGAGTGGGAAGCTCTGACTGAGCCACCCAGATGCCCCTTGTTACTGATTTTTGGTTTAATTCCACTGTGGTCAGAGAACGTACTTTGTATGAATTGATTTTTTTTTTTTTTTTCAATGTATTGAATCTTGTTTTATGGCCTGGATATGGTTTGTCTTACAGATGTTCTGCATGAACTTGAAATAATGCATCTCCTGCTCTGGTTTGATGGAGTGTTTTCTTTTTTTCTTTTCCAGTATCAGTTCATTTTGGTTTATGGTGTTGTTCAAGTCTTTTATATCCTTTCAGATTTTCTGTCTGGTTGACTCTTATAAGTTGTTGAAAGTGTAAATTGAAATCTCTGATTAGAATTGTGTCTTTTATTTATTCTTGTGATTATATCAGTTTATTTTCACATATTTTGAAGCTCTTATTAAGTGCTTTAATTAGGATTCGTATGTCCTTTTGATGAATTGACTCTTTTATCATGATAAAATGGCTTCCTTTATCCTTGGTAATACTCTTTTGTTATAAATCTACTTTGCGCGATACTAATATATATCCTTCAACTTTCTTTCTTTCTTTCTTTTTTTTTTTAAAGATTTTAATTATTCGACAGACAGAGATCACAAGTAGGCAGAGAAACAGGCAGAGAGAGAGAAAGGGAAGCAGGCTCCCCACCAAGCAGAGAGCCTGACGTGGGGCTCGATTTCAGAACGCTGGGATTATGACCTGAGCCAAAGGCAGAGGCTTTTAACCCACTGAGCAACCCAGGCGCCCCCTACCCTTCAACTTTCTTTTGATGTGTTAGCATTGTATACCTTTTCTTTATTTTTTACTTTTAACTGTTCTATTTAAAGTGCATTTATTGTAGGCAGCATATAGTTGGGTTTTACTTTTCTATCCCGTCTGAAACCTTTGGTTTTAAATTGGAACATTTAATGTGGTTGTTAATGTGGTTAGACTTAAATCCATCTTCTTGCTATTTCTTTTGTGTTCTGTTCTTTGTTGCCATTTTCCTCATTTCCTGATTTTTTAAAATATTGATTATTTTTATGATTCTGTTTTGTATTTTTATTACTTCATTAGGTATATTTTTAAAGTTATTTTAGTGGTTTAGCTCAGTGTATCATAAGTGATACTGTGTCATTTCACATATAGTATAAGCACTTTACTATAATATAAACCCATCTCTCTCTTCCAGTCTTTCTGTTATTATTACTGTATAGAGAACCAATGGTTATCAGAGGGGAGGTGGTTTCTCTGTCATCAAGAATCTGTTTCTTGGGGTGCCTGGGAGGCTCAGTGGGTTAGACCTCTGCCTTCGGCTCAGGTCATGATCCCAGCGTCCTGGGATTGAGCCCCACATCGGGCTCTCTGCTAAGCAGGGAGCCTGTTTCCTCCTCTCTCTCTGCCTGCCTAATTGTGATCTCTCTCTCTCTCTTATGAGATAATACAATCTTTAAAAAAAAAAAGAATCTGTTTCTTGATTTGTCTCTCTCTCTTCTTCCCACTGTGCTTATTTGTTTTAAGATTCATGTATGAGTGAAATCATGGTGTTTGTCTTTCTCTGACTTCACTTAGCAATGTACTCTGTAGTTCCAGTCGTGTCATTGCAAAACGGTACAATTTCATTTTTTATGACTGAATAATATTCCTCTGTGTGTGTGTGTGTGTGTGTGTGTGTGTTACATCTTTATCCATTCATCAGTTGATAGCAGATATCTTGGCTATTATAAATAATGCTGTTATAAACATAGGGGTGCATAGATCCCTTCAAAATAGAGTTTTTGTAGTATTTGGGTAAATATGCAGTAGTGCAATTGCTGCATTGTAGGGTAGGTTTTTTTGTTTTTTTGTTTGTTTGTTTTTTGTTTTTTTTTTTTTTAACTTTTTGAGGCACCACCTGACTGTTTTCCCCAGTGGCTGCCCCAGTTTGCACTCCCCCCAACTGTACATGGGTGTTCCTTTTTCTCCACATTCTTGCCAGCACCTCTGGTTTTGTGTGATGTTGATTTTGGCCATTCTGACAACGTGTGAGATTATATCTCATTGTAGTTTCGATTTGCATTTCCTTGATTGTAAGTGATAATGAGCATCTTTGCATGTGTCTGTTGTCCATCTGTATTCTTCTTTGGAGAAATGTCTGTTCATGTCTTCTGTCCATTTTTTAATTGGATTTTTTGTTCTTTTGGATGTTAAGTTAATTTTAAGTTCTTTATATATTTTGGACCTAACCCTTTTCAGATATATCATTTGCAAGTATCTTTTCCCCTTCTGTAGGTTTCCTTTTAGTTTTATTGATTGCTTTTTCCTTTGCTGTGCAGAAACTTTTTATTTTGATGTAATCTCAATGTTTTATTTTTGTTTTTGTTTCTATTTGCCTCAGGAGACCTATCTAGTAAAAAGTTGTTAATGGCCAATGTCAGAGAAGTTATTGCCTGTGTTCTCTTCTAGGATTTTTATGGTTTCAGGTCTCACATACAGGTCTTTCATCCATTTTGAGTTTATTTTTGTGTATAGTGTAAGAAAGTGGTCCAATTTCATTCTTTTGCATGTGGCTGTAGTTTTCCCAACACCCTTTGTTGAAGAGTGTCATTTTCTCATTGGCTATTCTTTCCTGCTTTGTTGAAAATTTAGACGACCATATAGTTGTGGGTATAGTTCTGAGTTTTCTATTCTGTTCCATTGATCTGTTGTCTGTTTTTGCACCAGTACCATACTATTTTCATTACTACAGCTTTGTAATACAGCTTGAAGTTCAGAATTGTGATGCCTCTAGCTTTGCTCTTCTTTTTCAGAATTGTTTTGGCTATTTGGGTCTTTTGTGGTTCCACACAAATGTTAGAATTGTTTTAGTTCCGTGAAAAATGTTCTTGGTATTTCAATAGGGATTTCATTACATCTGTAGATTGCTTTGGGTAATATAGACATTTTAGCAATAGTTCTTTCAATTCATGAGCATGGAATGTCTTTGCATTTCTTTGTGTCCTCTTCAATTTCTTATATCAATATTTTATAGTTTTCAGAGTACAGGTCTTTCATGTCTTTGGTTAGCTTTATTCCTAGGTATGATATTATTTTGAATGTATTTGTAAATGGAATTGATAACTTGATTTCTCTTTCTGCTGCTTCATTATTGGTGTGTAAAAATGGAACAGATTCGGGCACCTGGGGTGGCTCAGTGGGTTAAGCCTCTGCCTTCGGCTCAGGTCATGATCTCAGGGTCCTGGGATTGAGCCCCGCATCAGGCTCTCTGGTCAGCGGGGAGCCTGCTTCCCCCCCACTCTCTGCCTGCCTCTCTGCCTACTTGTAATCTCTGTCAAATAAATAAATAAAATCTTTAAAAAATTGCAACAGATTTCTGTGCATTGGTTTTGCATGCTGCAATTTTATTTGTATATCAGTTCTAAGAGTTTTTTGGGTTTTCTATGTAGAGTGTCATGTCATTTACAAATAGTGGAAATTGACTTCTTCCTTACTGATTTAGATGAGATTTATGGATGAAAGCATGTATGTATATATGTATTTTCTTTTTTTCTCTTTTTGGTTTGATTGCTCTGGCTGGGACTTTTAGTACTCTACTGAATAAAAGTGGTGAGAGTGGACATCCTTGTTTTGTTCCTGACCTTGGGGGAAGAGCACTCAGTTTTTCCCCATTAAGGATGATGTTAGCTATGCGTTTTTCATATATGTCCTTTATCATTTTGAAGGTATAGTACCTCTAAACCTACTTGGTTGAGGTTTTTTATCATGGATGGATGTTGTACTTTGTCAAATGCTTTTTCTGTGTCTACTGAAGTGATCATACGGTTCTTATCCTTTCTTATATATCATGTTGATTTGTAAGCACCAAACCTCCCTTAAAACCAAGGAGTAAATCTCACTTGATTGTTGTGAATGATCTTCTTAATGTGTTTTTGGATTTGTTTGCTAATATTTTGTGTTTATGTTCATCAGGGATATTGGCCTCGTGTTTCCTTTTTTAGTGATGTCTTTATCTGGTTTTGGTTTCAGGGTAATGCTGGCCTCATATAATGGATTTGGAAGTTTTCCTTCTGTTTTTTTGTAATATTTTGAGAAGAGCAGGTATTCATTTTTCTTCAAATGTTTAGTAGAATTTGCCTGTGAAGACTGGACTTTTGTTCTTGGGAGTTTTTTGATTCATGATTCAATTCCTTTGCTCTTTATTGGTCTGTTTAAATTTCCTATTTCTTCTTGGTTCAGTTTTGGTAGGTTATTTGTTTCTAGGAATTTATCCATTTCTATAATTGTATTTTTATGATGTTCGTTGCTATTTCTCCTCTCTTCATTGTCATTTTATTTATTTCAGTCTTTTCTCTTTTTTTCCTTGATAAGTGTGGCAATAGGTTTGGCAATTTTATTATCTTTTTTTTTTTCTTTACCCCCAAAGAACCAGCTCCTTGGTTTCATTGATCTGTTTTTTGTTTTTTGGTTTTTTTTTTTTTTAGTTTTTATATCATTTATTTTTCCTTCATTATTTTATTATTTCCTTCCTTCTGCTGATTTTAGGTGTCATTAGTTCTTTTTGTAGCTCCTTTACGTGTAAGATTATGTTGATTATTTCAGATTTTTCTTCTTTCAGATTTTTCTTCTTCTTCTTGAGGTAGGCCGATATTGCTATATACTTCCCTCATAGAACTGCTTTTGCTGCATCTCAGAGGTTTTGGTCCATTTGTTTTCATACACTTTTTAATTTCATCTTTCATTTCCTGGTTGACCATTACTTAGCAGCACGTTATTTATCTTCCATGTATTTGTGGTCTTTCCAGATTTTTTGTTGTGGTGGTTGACTTCAGTGTTCTGAATATATTTATTAAGGCCATCTTCTCTAGTGTGTCATTGAAAGCCATTGTTTCCTTACTGATTTTCTGTTTAGATGATCTCTGCATTGATGTAAGTGGGATGTTAAAGTCCCTTACTATTATTGTATTATTGTTGATTAGCTCCTTTATGTTTGTTATTAGCTGCTTTATATATTTGGGTACTTCTGTGGTAGATGCAAAAATACAATTATTGTATCTTCTTTTTGCATTGTCTTTATTATTATATAGTCTTTGTTTTAAAGTCTCTTTTGTAGATATAAGTATTGCTACTGAGTTTTGGGTTTTTTGTTTGTTTGTTTGTTTTAATGTTCATTTCCATGACAGATTTTTTTTGTCCCCTTACTTTCAATCTTTAGGTGTCTTTAGGTCTGGAATGATTTTCTTGGCATGCCTGGGTGGCTCAGTTGGTTAGGTGGCTGCCTTCTGCTCAGATCATGATCCCAGGGTGCTGGGATTGAGTCTTGCATCAGGGTTCTTGCTACATGAGGGGTATGCTTCTTCCTCTGCCTGTAGCTCCCCCTGCTTGTGCTTGTTCCCTGTCTCTCTCTTCCTTTCTCTCTGACAAATCAATTCATAAAATATTTATAAAAAAAAGATTTTCTTGCAGGCAGCATGTAGATGGATCGTGGTTTTTTTTTTTTTTTTTTTTAAATCTGTCACCGTGTGTCTTTTGATTGGAGTGGTTAGGTCATTTACATTCAAAGTAATTATTGATAAATATATATTGTCATTTTATTAATTATTTTATGTTTTTTTCTGAAGATTTTCTCTGTTCCTTTTCTTGTTTTTCTCTCATGGTTTGCTGACTTTCTTTAGTGATATATTTGGATTTCTTTTTCTTTATTCTTTCCATATTTACTAGTGGTTTTTGATGTATGGTCATCATTGGGTTTGTATATAATCTTTTCTGCATATAGCAATCTATATTAAGTTGATGGTCATTTAATTTTGAAGTCATCCTTTTCTCCTCTTCTCCCCATGTTTTACCTAAAACATTTATGTTATTAAATTTTACATCCTTTTATTTTGTGAGTTCCTTGACTGATTATTTTTACAGAAATACTCATTTTTAATGCTTTTGTGTTTCCTGCCTTTTACTGTCATTTTCGGTCTCTCCTTTCCACTCAGAGAGTCCTCTTTAATATTTCTTACAAGACTGTTTTAGTGGTCATGAACTTTTTTAGTTTTTGTCTGGGAAACTCTTTATTTCTTCTTCTATTCTGAATGATAGCCTTATTGTATAGATTATTCTTAGCTGCCGATTTTCCCCATCAGTGCCTTGAATATATCCTGCCACTATGGCTTATAAAGTTTCTGTTGAAAAATCCCTTAGTAGCCTTTTGGATTTTCCCTTGTAAGTTACTGTCATCTTTTGTTTTGCTGCTTTAATTTTTTTTTTTTAAAGATTTTATTTATTTATTTGACACACAGAGAGAGATCATAAGTAGGCAGAGAGACAGGTAGAGAAAGAGGGGGAAGCAGGCTTCCCTGAGCAGAGCGCCCAATGCAGGGCTTGATCCCAATACCCTGAAATCATGACCTGAGCTGAAAGCAGAGGCTTAACCCACTGAGCGACCCAGGTGCCCCCATTTTTTTTTTTTCTTTATCACTATATTTTGCCAGTTTAATTATTGTACATGTTGGTGTGGATCTGCTTTTGTTGATTTTGGGTTCTCTGCTCCTCCTGGATGTGGATATGTTCCCTTCCCCAAGTTAAGGAAGTTTTCAGGTATTATTTCTTCAGATAAATTTTCTATCTTTTTTTCTTTCTCTTTTGGGAATCCTATAACATCAATGTTACTGTATTTGATCAAGTCATTAAGTTCTGTTCTCGTTTTATAAAATTCTCTTTTTCTTTCTTTTGTTCACCTTAATTACTTTCCATTACTCTTCTAGGTTATCATTAGTTCATTTCTCTGCTTCTTCCAGCCTGCTGTTCATTCCATCAAGTGTGTTTCTCATTTCATTTATTGAGCCCTTAATCTCTGCTATCTTATTATTCCTTATCCCTGTGTCAAAGATCTTACTTATTTCTTCCATTCTTTTCTCAAGTCCAGTGAGGATCCTTCTGATCATTACTTAAATTCTCTATCAGGTATGTTACTTATATCTGTTTTGCTTAGGTGTCTGGCTGTGGGCTTGTTTTCTTCCTTTATTTGGGATAAATTTGTTTCTTCTATTTTTATGTAAGTCTCTGTGTCCTTTTCTGTGCATTGAGAGAGTCAGCTTTGTCTCCTGTTCTTGAAGGTAATGGCCTTAGGAAAAAGTGCCCTGCTGTGTAGTGTCCCCTGTTCCCCAGGGCCTGGCACTTCCTGGAGTATCTCCATTGTGTGCTGTGTGTGCTCTGCTGTTTTATCCTGGTTGCTTTACTGTTCAAGTCTGCAGAACCGCTCTTTGCCTTTTGAGGCAGTGTTTGGTCCCTGGCCTGAATATGGCACGTTCTAATTACATGTGTTCTGGTCTGTTTATGAAATGAGACCTGTTGCCACCATCAGCAAAACCAAAACTCCAAAACTCCTGTTGGGAGACATGGCGTGAGCAGGAGTTTGGACCACTCTTCTTGGGGAGGGAGCCTGCTGTGTTGGGACTTAGGCAAATGTAACTGTGAAGGGCATTTCCACTGATGTACAGGAAGGGTAGGGCCTGATGTATGCAAGTGTCCTGATGTATACAGAGTGTTGATGCTGTGCTGGTGCCTGCAGGTCACCTCTTGCTTATGCTAAGGGATAGATAGGAGACAGAAATGGCATGAGCTCATCTCTTGAGGGGGTCTTTTTGTGAACTCTGTCTCTCTGGTCTGGAATGTGCTCTGAGATGAGCAAATAATCCCCCCCACTGTGTGCCACAGGCACTCTTCAGATCACTGTTTCCATGCTGTATTTCCATAGGTTGTTTGCCTGCCATCTCTCTAAGAGCTGCATAAGACTCTCCTGGCTCTCACAGAGCCAAGCACAGTGACCTTTAAAACTCCAGATGTTAAGCCCTGCTGGTTTCAAGAACTTACAAAATTTGGCCCCTTTTGCTTTCCAAGCCAACTGCTTTGGGAATTGGTTTTTCCTGTATGCTCCTCTGTGTGCTAGTTTGTCTCTTGGCTTTCCAAGCCAACTGCTATGGGAATTGGTTTTTCCTATATGCTCCCCTGTGTGCTAGTTTTTCTTTTGCCCTTCTTGGTGATTGTTGCTCCCTCCCCATCACAGTTTCTCTTCCAAAATGTGTCTCCATACTTCCTGCTTCCTTTGATGTAGCCTCTTCTCTGTCTTTTGTTGTAGAGTTTGTTCTCCTAGTGTTCAGGTCAACTTCTGGGGTATTTATGATTTTGATAGTTATCTAGTTGTATTTGGGGAACAAGATGACTGTAGGGTTCTCCTCTTCTACCACCATCTTCCAACCTTCTCATATATTGGTATTTACATATCTAGAAACTGATTTGTACTTTTTTATATCTTCCATGTCTAATCATTTTCAACATATGGAATAGTTTATAAGAACTAACTTAGTATTCTGGTCTGTTCATTGTTAGGTCTGTGTCAGTTGTGGTTGGATTTAATTGTTTTTTTTCTGCCCCTCTATATGGTTTGTACTTTTTTGCTTCTTTGTATGCCTGGTAATTTTGTATTCTGTATTTTATGTATGTATTATATATTTCTGTCTTGTGAATTTTACCTCCCGTGGCATTGTATATGTATTTCTGTATTACTAAAAATGTTGAAGTTTGTTTTAGTTTGTAGTTAAATTACTTTGAAACAGCTTGGTCCTTTCTGGCCTTGCTTGGTAAAATTTGTTAGGTAGATTTATAGCAGTGCTTGATTTGTTAGGTAGATTTATAGCAGTGCTTAATTTAGGGCTGATTATTCCTCACTACTGAAGGAATCTGTTTTTGTGTGTTCTACCAGTACCCCAGGATTCATGAAGTTTTCCAGTCTCCCTGCTAAGAACAGATACTATTACTGGCCCAGTGTGAGTGCCTGGCACTGTTACCTTTTATTTTGGGGGGTTATTTTCTCTAAAGCTTCAGGTAGTTTCCTCACATGCATTTGTTGATTAGTACTCAAAGAGAACTGTCTGTAGGAATTTGCTTGCTCTCAGTGCTGCACTTAGATTCTCTGTCCTGTTCACTCTGTGAGGTCCATGTCCATGTTTTCAACTCTATGAGTCCATCATTCTCCATCTTCATTCCACTTCTCTGTATCTAAGCCTGGAAACGTTTTCAAGTCGATAAGTTTGGTCATTTGTAGGGTTTATATAATTTGTATTTTGGAGATTAATGTTCTTTGTTGCCTGTTGTGCAGTGTCTTGAAAAAGCACTGACATTTATTTTCTTCATATTATGCTTTTTTTTCAGGCAAGAATGTAAATCTGTCTTTACTGGAAACAGAAGTTCTGTCTATTTATATTTAAATTAGTGTTTTAGAATTTTTAATTTAAGTATAGTCGACATATAACATAGTTTCACGTGCAAACATAATGATTCAGCAGTTATATATATTACTAAATGCTTACCATAGCAAGTATAGTTACTGTGTCATCATGCAAATTTGTTACAGTATTACTGACTATATTCCTTATGGTGTAATTTTTAATCTGCATCACCTATTTTATAATTGAAATTTGTACCTATTGATCCTTTTTCACCTATTTTGCCTAACCCCCTGTCCTTTCTTTGGTAACCAGAAGTTTATTCTCTGTATTTCTGAGTCTGTTTTTGATTTCTAATTGTTCTTTTTTTTTAGATTTCACATAAAAGTGAAATCATACGGTATTTACCTTTCTCTGATTTATTTTACTTAGCATAATTTTCTCTAGGTCACCTATCCATGTAGTTACAAGTGACAAGATTTCATTCTTTTTTATGGCTGGGTAATACTCCATTGTGTTCATGTATCATATCTTCTTTATCCATTCACAGGTCAGTGGACACAGGTTGCTTCCATAGTGTGGCTGTTGTAAATAATGCTGCAATGAATATAGGGGTGCATATATTTTTTTGAATTAGTGTTTTTGTTTTCTTTGAATATCTAGAAGTGGAGTTACTGGGTTGTATGGTACTTCTATTTTTTAATTTTTTGAGGAATCCCCATACTGTTTTCCACAGTGGATGCACCAATCTATAGACCTACTAATAGTGCACTAATGTTCCCCTTTTTCCACATCTTGGTCAGCAGTTGTTGTTTCTTGTCTTTTTGATACAGTCATTCTGATTAGTGTGAGGTGTTACGTCATTGTGGTTTTGTTTTGCATTTCCCTGTTCATTAATGATGTCAAGCATTTTTTCATTGATCTGTTGGCCATGTCTTCTTTGGCAAAATGTAAGTTTAGGTCCTCTTCCCATTATTAAATTTGATTATTTGTTTTTTTGGTGTTGTGTAAGTTCTTTATATATTTTAGATAGTAACCACCTATTAGGCATACATTTTTGAATATCTCTTTTCATTCAGTAGATTGTCTTTTGTTTTGTTGGTTTCTTTTGCTCTGCAAAAGGTTTTTAGTGTGGTGTAGTCCTAGTTGTTTAGTTTTCTTTTGTTTTCCTCTTGTCTAGGGAGACATGCAGAAAAATATTCCTAAAACCAATGTCCAACAGTTATTGCCTATATTTTCTTTTAGGTGTTTTATGTTTTCATATTTTAATTTAGGTCTTTAATCTGTTTTGAATTTATTTTTGTGTGTGATATAAGATAGTGTTTCAACTTTATTCTTTTGAGTGTAGCTGTCCAGATTTCCCAGCACCAGTTATTGAAGAAACTGTCTTTTCCCGTTATATGCTTCTGCTTTAAATTATTTTTAAAAAAGAAAGCTTGTTTCCACAGTTGCACTGGCCCCATTCTAAGCATATTAGGCCATGAATTGTTGTATGTAGTGTGCTCTTACATATACTAAAAGCTCACATAAAAACTGCAACTAGCTTTTATTAACATAAAAATTATTGAGTTTATGTTTAAACTAGGTTTATGTTTCTAGCTTTTATTTTATTTTATTTATTTGTCAGAGAGGGAGCGAGAGGGAGGGTGAGCATGTGCACACAAGCAGGGGGGTGGCAGGCAGAGGGAGAAGCAGACCCCCCGCTGAGCAAGGAGTCCAAAGTGGGACTCTGTCCCAAGGTCCTGGGGTCATGACCAAAGGCAGGTTCTTATCCAACTGAGCCAATCAGGTGTCCCTGTATCTAGCTTTTTAATATTAAGAGAAATCTAGCTTTTTAATGTTAACAAGTTTATATTACCTTTCTAGTGGATTGTGAAACTGAAAATGGGTCTCAACTTCAGTCTTTAAAAAAAAAAATCTATATTATCTTTCTGTAGCAGAGTGAGAAAACTCTTGTTGAGTCATGTCTTATTTTGAATTTTTGTTTCTTATGGCAAATAGGATTCTGATTGATAATATTCTGTATCCTTTATATTGCTAGGACTAAGACAGTGCTTGGCATGTGGTAGCTGTTTAGATACTTGTTCATTCAAGAAATATTTGAGCACTTACTATGAGCCTGGCATTTTCTTTGTGATATGCAGGTAAAAGACTAATTTGTGCTGCAAACCTAATAGACTGTGAGTATCCATTGTTTCCATAGAGAGGCTACAATACCCTAAAAGTGGAGTGAACCTGTATCCTAAAGCTTAAACTAGATTTCTAGTCATTTCTCCAGGTAAGATGGCACAACTGAGCTGCAGTATTATCATTCAGTCCAATGGAAATATAGTTCTTTCCTTGTCCTAGTGACTGTCAGAACTGTTTCATGTAGAGAGCAAAGTCTCTAACAGTTTGATGAGCACTCTTAAAGAGCTGTGAGGTGTTAATCACCTGGCTGGTTTCATGAAAAATGGAAGTAAGAATCCAGTTTTTTTTTTTTTTAAAGATTTTATTTATTTATTTGAGAGAGAGAGTGAGCAAGAGAGAGGACAAGAGTGGGGAGAGAGGCTGAGGGAGAGGGAGAGGCAGACTTTCTGCTGAGCAGGGAGCCTGATGCAGGGGGAGGGGCCTGATCCTGATCCTGATCCTGGGATTCCAGGATCATGACCTGTGTGGAAGGCCCTTAACGGACAGAGCCACCCAGGCATCCCAGAATCCAGTTTTTATAGGATAAAAAACCTTCTGCACATAGGAGACCATTTTCTTCCAAGAGACTAATCCATTGTAAATTGAAGAATTGGAGACAGTTTAATCAATCTTTAAGTTTCTTGTTTTGACTTGGGTGTTGAGTCTACTCTATTGTTGAGAAAAAAATTTTACATTCAGGATTCATATATCTACATTATTGAAATGGTTATGTATGTTGTTTATCACTTCATAAAATTGCTTATAAAAAGGTCACGTTTTGGTGATGGTGCAGGCAAATACTGAATTAGATGAAGTTCACAGGCCATCTGTTTCATTTCATTTTGGTTTTGAAATAGTGAACTCATCATTCAATTTTTTGAAATGACAGAACTAATCTGAATAATCAGAGTAAATAGATGCTGTAAAATATAATATCTTTTATCAGTGAAATCACTATCTCTGAGTTGTAAAGCTAGAAAATGGATTTCAGTATGTAATTTATTTGTATTCTGATTTATCTGGAAAAGAATTTGAGTCAGACTATTCCCTTGTTGTAGAAAAGAAATGATTAAATTAAGACTAACTAGCTACTCGTGGATTTTTAAAATCGGGAGTTAATTAATAATAACTGGGTTTTGGAATTTGGTTTGAGTCATTTAAAAAATAAAATTCTATTTTTAAGTAATTTCAAAGATCTTACAAATACATAGAGTAAAATTTAGGCTTCCAGAGATTTGAATCGATATTCGAGGTATTTTGGTAGTTGTATCCAAAATTACTTAGCTAACCCATAACTGTTTTATTGTGCCTTATCCTAATTCTTTGAGATTTAAACTATTTTTTAAGATGATATAAAACCATTAGTTCAGTAAATAAGTACCTGTTCTTTGTTAACTCCTTCAGGGATAAGAAAGATGTATTGGATATGGTTAATATTATTCCATATATCTAAGAAGAGAGACTATGTATACTATACTACTAATTCTAATACAAATATAAACCTTTTTTTGGTATTCTTGTAGACATGTTAGGAAAAAATAGTGTGAAAAAACTTAATGAATAAATGAGTTAACCCATCTGTCTTTTTCCCCTTGTGTATCTAACCTTATTATTAAAATAAAAACCACCAGAGTACAGTACTCTATAGTTACATTTGTATGAGTAGTCTCAAGATATTACAGTATAATAAGTAGTACAGTATAGTCAAATACATAGTATTATGCATGCAGCATTAGCATGTGGGGAATGAATGCCGTAAATTGTTCTTCTTGAAGCTTTGTCTTAGTAATGGTTAAGGTATACTTTCCATCATTTTCAAACTGCAGGCCATTACCCTTTAGTGAGTCGAGAAAAGAATTTAGTGGATCTCACACATCATGATCAATGCAGTAGAACAGAAGCTATGAGAGTGCATCATGTGTACTTACAGGATTGTTTTTATATAATTTTAGTTTGTTATATAAATATACATTATATACACTAGGTGGTGATAAAAAATGTATTTAACAATGGATAGTAGTAAAAAAAAAAAAAAATTCAACAGCAACAACAACAAAAAACACCCTGAAAAAACCTTTGAAAACCATGATCTCCTAGTTGATTTTAGCTGCCAGTTTCTCTTTACTATTTTGTAAGGTGTGAAAATGATTGGATTTGCACATCTGAGGTGTGATGGGTTTGGTCTTTGTTAATGCAGCTTTGCAAAGTACTTGACACTATGGCTTAAACTCCACTCCAGATTCCTGTATTGAATAAAAGGTCTGTTACAACTGTTTTTATTCTAGGTAGCCTTTAGTCTTTGAGATCACTGACCTTTAACTCGCCTTAGACATCTTCCTTTAAAGAAAGAGGGTAATTTCATTGACGTTGGAGGCAATTGTTATTTCTATCCATGTGAAGGATAGAGTCCAGAAACATGAAGAGCGAAACTAGACTGTAACTTTGTAAAATCCATAACCAAAACACAGTATCGCAGAGGAGACAGTTCTTCCAGTTAATGATGTGGAAGAACTGACTTTCATGAAGAGCGAAACTAGACTGTAACTTTGTAAAATCCATAACCAAAACACAGTATCGCAGAGGAGACCGTTCTTCCAGTTAATGATGTAACCTACCTATACCTCAGTTTGCAAAGAAAAAGGAGATTGTTGTTACTTGATTTCTCAGGTTATTTTCTCATAGAAAATGTGGAACTTTTCAGACACCTTTACTTCTCTTTCAGCTCTGGAATTCTATCAAATATTTGGAATGATATTATGAACAACTTGATTTATGGGAATTCGGAACCCCTAATGAACTGGAAATGGACTGCATTAATTAATATGTGTGCATTCAAATAATTTTCCATGAGCCTGTCTGGTCTGTTTGAAAAAGTTTATATAGAGGAATTAAATGCTCATAGCCTGCATATTGGAAAAAAATATCCTTGAAGTAAATGTTTCTTTGAAGCAGATTTAATTTGTATTAATGTGTCAAGGCCACTGTTTTTCACTCCCTGTAGAATTATTTTTTGATACTTTAATGAAAATCAAATGCAAAAGATAAATTCAGCATTTGAATACTCTTCACTCTGACTTTCATTTTCTAGGAACACATATAGTTCTTAAAATTGAGGTTATTTTCAGAATCTTCGCAGGTCCTTGCCATCATCATGCTTTTTCAGTGCTTGATTTTTAGAGTTTACTGTTACGGTATATTCTGTTAATATGAGAGCTACTTGAGCATAAAAACACAGCTTACTTGATTTGGGAATGTGGGGCAGTATAAGTTGAGTATAGACGAAAAAAAATAATTTCTTTAGGTCAGAAGTATTTTACATCTAGAAACATACACTTGAACTCTGGCTGTGATTTGTCACATGTGCCATTTATTAGCAAATATGTTCTTTTTGAAATTTTGACAGAGTATACTTTGTAACCTCTAACTTTCAGAGCCTCTGCTCTTTCTTCATATAAGGAAAGTTTTAATTCTAGGCAGAATTTAGATTTTTTTGTTTAAATAAGATGCTAAATCTTCAGTCAGGGTAAGGGACATTCTTAACCAAGGGATCAGAGCTGTATTTTTATTTTCAGGTTTTTTCTTTTTTTTAGGAAAGTGTTTTGAGATATATGAAAAGGGAGAAATTTTTGATCAAATTTCAGTTGGACTCAGGGTTTTATTTAATTGGCTTTCATACTTTAGTACATCTGCTTTATAATGGAGATTCCCACCTACAATTTTCTCTCCTCTTCTTTAGATGCAGCTATTTATTTTGAAGTAACTCTGGTTCTCCATGAATTGGCAGATATTGTTGATAACTTTATAACAGCAAGTAAAAATTGTTATGATTGTGACACAGGATATTCCCTGTGCCTGGAGGAGGAAACAGGCCAAGTTTGAACCTTGTTCATGTATGTATCATAGGGTGCTGCTAACTTGGTTCCTTGAGAACATGAGATTGCCATAGCAACAAAGGCTCTTTCAAGGCAGAAATCTTGGCAGAACAGTCGGGTCTTTGAAGTGCTGGTTGTGTTGATAGGAAAGGATCCAGTCAGCGGTAAGCATGCAACTGTAGGCCAGCACAAGGAAAATAAGCATTTAGTTTTTAGCTTTAGCTTGAAAGCAAGTATATTTTGAGTTTCCCCCCCAAAGCTAATCTTAGCTCCAAACAAATATTTATATGAGGTTTTCTTTTCACATGTATGCTGTTTCAAGAACATAAGTTCCCAAGCATGTGCTGTATGATACTTTGGCTGGCCAAAGATTGTCTTAATTTTTGGAAAAATCAGTGTAGTATAATGCATTCTAATATTAATGCGTTTTGGTTTTAAAAGCAGAGTAGATAAAAATCATTAAAAATTGGGGCGCCTGGGTGACTCAGTGGGTTAAGACTCTGCCTTCTGCTCAGGTCATGATCTCAGGATCCTGGGATCAAGCCCCACATCAGGCCCTGGGCTCAACAGGGAGCCTGCTTTCCCCTCTCTCTCTGCCTGCTGCTCTGCCTACTTGTGATCTCTCTGTCAAACAAATAAATAAAATCTTTTTAAAAATCTTCAAAAATTACTCCGTTCGGAGTTTGGTCTTGTTTAAAAACTAGTAAAAAACACAAGTAAATCTTCAAACTCCATGATTTGCCTTCTGTTCTCAGGATCCTTATTTTACCTAACCAACTTTCTCTCTCTGTTCTGCACCCTGAATCTCCACCTTCATCATGGTTTTGCTCTTGTGGCTTTTCTTGCATCTTCTTTTTTATGTGTTTTTGTGTTGTGTGCTAGACCTAGTGTCTTAATAATAAGCTCTTTTTGGTAGAAATTGTGTCCTCCACTCTGGTGCCTTTTAAGAAAAGACCGGACACATGGTTAGGACTTAGTAAAAACTAGTTTATTGATTGTTTTAAATTGAAATATATTGATCAAGAAATCATATTCAAATAATAGGCTAGTCTTTTATTTTTTAATTTTTTTTTAAAGATATTATTTATTTGACAGAGAGAGATCACAAGTAGGCAGAGGCAGGCAGAGAGAGAGAGAGAGAAAGAGAGGAGGAAGCAGGCTCCCCGCTGAGCAGAAAGCCAGATGCGGGGCTCGATCCCAGGACCCTGGGATCATGACCTGAGCCAAAGGCAGAGGCTTTAACCTACTGAGCCACCCAGGTGCCCCTAGACTAGTCTTTTAGTAGGTTGTATATGTAGTCACTGTAGATAGTGTGCTATCTTGAGGATGCTGGTTTTTTTTTTTATTTTTTTTTAAGATTTTAAAAATTTATTTGACAGAGAGAGATCACAGTAGGCAGAGAGGCAGGCAGAGAGAGGGGAAGGGAAGCAGGTCCCCCGCTGAGCAGAGAGCCCGATGCGGGACTCCATCCCAGGAACCCGAGACCATGACCCGAGCCGTTTGATCCCAGGATGGATAATAATTTGTATAATTTTTTCCCCATCCATCCTTATTCATCTTTCACTGATGAACCCAGAAATTATTTGGATGACTTTTCTCACTCCTCCCAGAGAATGGTATATGTAACTGGTATCATTTTAGATGCTTAGGAGAGAAGGGAATACAGCACATACAGTGAATGACTCAAAGTACGAGGGCTTAATTCTTTTTTTTTTTTTTTTCTTTTTTAAAGATTTTATTTATTTACTTGACGGGGTGAGAGAGAGAGGATGAGAGGGGAGGGGGTTGGAGGGAGAAGCAGACTCCCTGCTGAGCAGGGCAAAGGCTTAATTCTTTTTTGGAAATGGGATGCATGTGTCACTTCTATAGGAAAGCCGTTCAAGGGACCAGGTAGAAGTCTTGCCATTTTGATTTATTAGAAGCTATTGAAATGATAACCCTGTTTTAAGCACTACTATCTGCAAATTTAAAATACAGTTCCTGCTTTTTAGCCTAGTTGAAAAGAGAAAAATTTTGGTATTAAAGAAACTTGAAAAAAATTTTCTCCTTCTAATCTAAAAATGAAGAGAAAGAGCAAATCTAGCTGCTGAATCAGGTTTTTAAGATTATTTTATTATTCCATCTGAAAAAGAATCCATTGGATATTTGCATGCATTTTATACCAAGAAATGTTAAACTTCATCCATTGTTTTTAAAAGTCATTATTCATTTAAGAAGTATCTAAAGTACATAATTAAATTCAAAATTCACATAAGGCTTTTTGCCTTTGTTTACTGAGCAGGTTTAGGGGAAATGCCCAGGGCCTTGGGGGTTCTTGGGTCTTTTGGGTCAGATCAAACTTTAGGGATATTCCCAATTCACAGGATAGTTATTTTCCCCTTAATACAAGTAGAGTAAAGAAACTCTTGCAATTAGCTGATAGGGAAAGTGATTTGACAGTTGAGGATTTACATATCATTTGTCACTGTTTCTGATAGTATAAGTTATAGTCAGTTGAATTTTCTTGAAGAAGCAACACTTTGTTTTAGTCATTTTTGAATAAAATCTTTATAAACTATTATAAGTTTTGTTTTCTTAAAGCTTACTGGATATTTAGCTTTGTCAGGGTTATAGTCATGAATATTTCTTGTACTTTGCTCTAATACAGGGATATTTATTATGATGAAGGTTGGTAGTGTTGTTTGTTTCTATGGGACTCTTTTCCTGATTTCTGTGCATGTATATATGTGGCATTTTTATTTTTTATTTCCTTATTACCTATAGTAATTTCTTACCTTGTCAGTTTTTAGCAGGACTGAGCAGTTTTTGGCTTTTATTATGCTGTGTAGTCTTTTTGGTTCTATAATCTAACCTGCTAAAAACTGACTAGGATTAATGATGTAGGTAAGTTGTAAAGTCTCTTGTTAAAATCAAGAGACTCTTTTGGTATATGAAAATAAGCCAGGGAATGATTTTCACCTTGTGGGGAAGAGTGCATCAGCTTTATTTAAGCTTTTTTTTTTTTTTTCTAGCTTATTTCTCTGTTTGCTTCTGGTTATTGTTGATTGCAGTCACTTGATATGTGACTACGAGATATATAGACTGTTGTGATTTCTTCTTCAAGTGACTTTGATATTAAAAGAAATTTATTAAATATTTTTTCTTTCATATAGTAACAAAATTTGAAAAAATATAGCAAAATAAATGACTTATATATATTAATTGTGTTTTAATATGAACTCAACCAATTGTGAATTAAAGGTATATCAAGTACTTAGTAAATAACACATATTTTTGGCATAAAATAGATTAAGTTGATTTGGATTTATAATTATTGGTAGTGATTACTTCATTAAACTCTAATATGCCCTTACCAAGGAGCATTCTTTTGAATACCTTCTAGTCTTTTCTGGTGTGAAGAAGCCTTTTTGTAAATGTAAAAGAAAATAAAGAATATTTAAATCATCCGTTTTGGTTATTGAGAGCAGAGATTGAATGGCTCAGTTAAATACTTGTCAAGGATATTCTTTGGTACTGGATGAAACATAGTTTACTAAAATGATGGGTTTTGTATAGTTCCTGAAACTCGTGGCTACTATATGAGCCTTTTTAAAACTCTGGCTTCCATTCATTCTTCTATGTTTGTCAGTCTGTCTAGTTCACTGAGTGAGGAAGATAGAGCTGTGTCTGCCAAGACTCAGATGTCCCTCTTTCCTCACTGTGGCACTCTTGGCTTTTTGCTGAGTTTTCTGTATTAGGGAGTAGACCAAGTTCATGGGGGAAGAAGTAGGAAACCAACTGGTTCGGACTTGTTCTGGTTCAAAGAAGTTCATAAAGAGAGAGAGGATGGTTATTACCTGGATGGTGTGGGGAGGGGCACTACTGCAGGTTTTTCAGCTCCGTCTCCCTGCAGTGAGAGAAGGAGATCAAGTATAAGCCTAATCTGAGGAACTTGAACACAGTAACCATAGTGGAATTGCTTTAAAAAAAAAAAAAGTGTTGTTTCATATTATGCTAGTTAAGTGGAAGAGTTTCTCTTGTAGCTAGATTAAAAATATATAAATTTTTTGAGCTTCTCAGTGGTTACTAAATGAGAATATAATTTTGATCCCTATTGGGGCACCCGGCTGGCTCAGTCGGTAGAACATGTGACTCTTGATCTCAGGATCATGAGTTTTATTTACTTAAATAAATGAATAAACTTAAAATAAATTTTAAATTTAAAGTAAATTTAAAAAATAATAATTTTGATTCCATTTCTTTGTCTTGTGTTTAATTAGAAATAGTTGAAAAGCTGGCTTCCATTATTTTCTTTTGGATCTATTCATAATATTACTTTTAGAACATGAACCAAAAGTCAGATTACTTTTCAGTCAATTTGAAACAAATAGGAGCCATTTGCAAGTGCAGCAGTGTGGCTTTGACTTTCACTCTGACTGAAATGGGAAGCTATTGGAGGGAATGGCATCTCATTTAATATTTTAAGAGGATTACCCTGGTTGCACTGTAGAGAATAGGGTAGAAAAAAGAGACCTCTTATGAGGCTAAGAACATTGGTTAAATTTGAAATATACACTGAAGGTAGGTAGAACTGATAAAACAGAAAGAATAGTTACTCTAGTTGAGAATGGAGAAACTAAAGGAGTAGGGTTTTTTTGTTTTTTGTTTTTTTGAGTTTATTTATTTGACAGAGATCTCAAGTAGGCTGAGAAGCAGGCAGAGAAAGAGGGGGAAGCAGGCTCCCCGCTGAGCAGAGAGCCCAATGCAGGGCTCCATCCCTGGATCCTGGGATGATGACCTAAGCTGAAGGCAGAGGCTTTAACCCACTGAGCCACCCAAGTGCCCTGGTCCTTTTTTTTTTTAAATCAACATATGCTGGTTGCTTTAATTTTTTACTTTAAAGACAAGGATCCCCCCCCGCAAAAGACCAAAATCAAAATCTTTAAACTTATACTTTTCAACCTGAAGGAGTCAAATAATAGCTACAGTTCTAAAATAGCATTAATAAAGCCCAGTATTATTCTTGTGAATATTAATGGGCTCTACTGAAACAAGGTATAAAATATAAATCTCTTATTTTGTACTTAATTTGAAGTGTTGCTATTGAAATCAATTATAGATGTTTATTCTGAAATATGCTTCTATGAAAGTTGGAGACTCAAATACTGGTAGTGGTTATTCAAAATTAAATTTATGGAATACCCAGATAATAGGTTTAATTGGAACCTGTAGACAGTTTTGAAATAGTCATTAACAATAATTTTTTTAAAGACATAGAAGGCTGTTGTTTTATATAATTGGATGTTTTAAAATCATCTCCCTTCAGTGCTTTCAATCTTCACATGGTCATTAAGCAAAGACCCCAAATAATTTCAAATGACCACAGATACTGTGTAGGCAAAAATTCTCATGTGTCAGTACTTTTAATGTTGTGTACATCAGATTTTAGTGAAAAGATGACTAGAGACAAGATGCAAACCTTCTATTTTCAAGGCTAGTACAACAGATTATACAGAAAACCGAGCTTATATTTCACCATCAAGTATGGTTCTTCCATTAGTTTATTTTGTGACAGGTCAAGAATATCTTCAAATCCAGTAGTCCCATCATTACTCTTCAGAATATCCAATGAAAGGTTTGATCTTGGAAGAAATAGAAGCTAAACCTGCTACACAACCTTGAACTTCATTTGAAATTTTAGTGGAGCAAATAGACCATGGGTGTTCTCAGTGTGGAAAAATTTATTTTAGCTTGGTTGAGCTGGAAATTATTTTCTGATAATTCAAGAAGATGATTGGGTGAAAGTTCGTTTTCATACAAGGAAAACCTTTTGAAGATGATCATGGCTTTCAAAAGGTCCACTGGTTGAAAGTTCAATAATTGGAACACTGTCCTTTAACTGAGATCTAAGTTCTCTGACATTCATGTTCAGCTTGTTCTGTGAATAGCCCAGTTCATTTTTTTAGAAAAAGGATTGGGAATCCACTTTCAGGCATGCTAAATACCTATTAGACATTCAGTTGGTGGTATTAGTAGTAATTCAATATTCTGGTCTGGGATGTTCTAGAGAAGTGAGCTGGAGGTTATACTCTTGGGATCATCTGAAAATATGGAATTTAAAGTGATGGGATTGGAGTGAATATCCATGAAAAAGAGGTGGAAAGACTGTATATGTGCTTCAGCATTTACAGGTTGAGGTGATTGAGCAGGACAGACTTAAGAAGACCTGTCCAGAAATAAAGTAGGAAAACAAGGCAAGTATGGTATCATGGAAGGCATATGAAGAGAGCGTTTTAAGGAAGAGGAGCTGCTAATAAGGGTATTAAGTGGTGCCGATAAGACAATTAAGTTGAAGATGACGAACTGACCACTTGATTTAATTATGTGGAGGTCATTGGTGACTTCGAAAGGAGCAGTAGTGGTAGATTGGAAGGAACAGGAATCTAGTGAGAAGAAGTTTAGGAGAGTGGAAGGAAAGAAATAGAGTCAGCAAATACAGGCTTTTTATCCCAGAATCTTGCTCTTGTGGGAAAGGTAGAAAATGTCCTGTTGTGTAGTTGTGTGATGATGGGGAGAGGTAAGTGGGTCAGAAGTAGTTTTTAATCTTTTTTTATCTCTTTTGAGAGTTAGTATAGCATATTTATAGGATCATGGAAGTGAGTTAGTAGAGAGAAAAAGAACTGATGTTACTGGAGGGAGAGGAAGAATTGCTTGAGCTGAGAGGAGGATAGATCAAATGCACAGGTGGAGGGAATAGGTTTGGCTAAGAACAGTGGCAGTTCATGGTAGCAAGTGAGAAAGTAAAGTGCATTAAATTAATCAGTATGATTCATTTTTTAGAAATATAGAAGTGTAAATACTGTTACAGTATTTCTCTCTACGTGACTTATTAAATCTAATAGTAAATATGTGAATATTATGGTAAAGTTTGTATTGAAAGGTGTGGAGGGGCTATAAAATGTTTCTATTTAAAGAAAGCAGTTGAAATATGTTTAATTAAGTAATTTTGCCCTTCATACAAAGTCACTGTCTTTCTCCATGGTTATTAATTGATGGACATAACTTTTAAGATAATATTTGTAAATCAGCACATCCTAACATGCTTTAGCTTGCTTACACAACTAGTGTAAGTAATCATTGTCAATTTTATGTGATTAGACCAGTTAGTATTAGCATGTCCACTTCATGGTGACTTGAGTATAGATGTGGTGTAAGTTTCTTTTTAAGAGTTAGATATACCGTGGGAGGAATCTTAAACTACGACTGGTCTGTCTCATTTGTAAGTTAGATTTTTGTTTAATATAATACAGACAAAACAGGGTTATAGAATAGGAAAAATGAGATAGAGACACAAGAATATATGGAAATTTGGCACATGATAAATCTGGCATCTCAGAACACTATGGTAAAATGAGCTTTTTAAGAAATGGTTAACCATTTGGAAAAAAGATAAAATTAAATTCATACCTCATATCATATAGAAAAATAAACTGCAAATGGATCAGAGATCTCAATGTAAAGAATGAGACTACAAATATGAACAGAAGAGATAGATGAATTCTTCTGTAATTTGGGTATAAAGAAAGGTTTTCTCTGTGACTCAAAATCTAGATGCAACAACAGGAAAGGCTGATAAATTTGATTCTATAAAAATATAAAGTAAGGCTTTTGTATAGCAAAAGCAAAGACACCCACTAATAACAAAGTCAGTAGATACAAATCTATAAGAAAATATTTGCATTATCTATCACAGATAAAGGACTAATATGCCTCCTCTATGACAAACCTTTAAAAATAAAGGGTAAAGAGAAAAGACCAAATCGAAAGAGATGCAATAAGCAAAAGAAATGGACAGTTTTCACAAAAGGTATAAAATTTTTCCTTATTTGAAAAGGTACTCACTTTCACTTATAATAAGAGAAGTCCAAGTTAAAATTTACATCAAGATGATAGTTTTCACCTGAGATTGGTAGAAATTTTAAAGTATAACCAAATAATCCATTAGCTGTGAAGAAAGGTATTTTTATACTTTGTTGACAGCAGTGCATACTAGTATTTTTATATGATTGTACCCCAGTTTGGTTCAGGACAGCTCAAGAAGTGACTTCTTCCAGAGCAACAGGGCAAGGTAAGAGAAGTGTTTATTATTATCTGAGGCACTTTAGGACATACATCTGACCCCTTTGCTTGGTCCCTTCTGCTTCTCACAAATCCCTGAGATTGAGGTGGGAATTCCCACCCCTTTCTTCCCATTTTGGGCCTACCTTCAACCTTTATGGTCTTCCCTACCAAGATAGGCTTTAAGAGGAATATAAACAATTCCTTCCCAAGACAGCTGGATTACAACATATGAATCCTGTTTTTGATTACAGGAAACTGAATATTCAGTAACTCTGTCTTATTATATTCCTTTGGTAGCAAGTCATATTCTCTCTTTCAGGGTTATTGGATTCGTCAGGCCTGTGAGAGCAAAGGTCAGGTGATTGGAAAGACCAAAATTAGTTAACTAATTAAGTAAAATTATCCTCCTTAACTGTGGTTTGCATAAGGTATGCATTTTATATGTGTGTGTGAAGAGAAATGTTTTGGGGAATATATATATATATATATATACATATACATATATATATAAATATATATAATCTGTGGAATATATCAAAACACATATGTACTTTGAATAGAAACTGTTATGTGCTGTGTAAATACAAACTTTACGCATTAATTCACAACCATTTTATCCTGCACTCCTGTGTGTATGCATTGCTGATTAATATTTAGATCAGTGATGCCACAAGGAAAGTTAACTAATCTGAACTCAACAGTGCCCTGATTATATATCATCATATTCAGAGTTATTTTGTTTGTGTTTGTTACTAGAGCTGGGATAGAAGGTGATGTGGCAATTTGTAATAATAAAAATCAAGTGAAGAGATGAATTATGTTGTTGGTGGCAATGTAAAATGGTGCAAACTGCTTTGGAAAACAGCGTGGCTGGTCCTCAAAAGGTTAATCAGAGTTACCATATGACTTAGCATTTTCACTCCTAAGTATACCCATAAGAGTTGAGAACATTCTACTAAAAAACGTGTACATGACTGTTTATAGCAGCATTATTTATAATAGCCAAAAAATAAGCCAGAGGTCTGTCTTGTGATCACCCTGTCAGTGTTGTATATCCATAAAATGGAGTATTATTTGGTGATTAAAAAAAATAAAAATAGAGTACTAATACATGCTACAACATAAATGAACTTTGAAAACATGCTAATTGAAAGAAAGCAGTCACAAAAGTTCACATTATTATATGATTCCATTATACGAAATGTCCAGAATAGGCAAATCTGTAAAGATAGAAAGTAGATGAGTGGTTACCAAGGTCTGGGGCAGGGTAGGTAATGAGCAGTAGATTAGAGGGGAGAAAAGGGTAGGGACTGTGAACAGATATGGATTTCTCAGAGGTGCTGTATGATGAAATGTTCTAAAATTTGATAGTGGTTATTTGATGGTTGCACAACTATGAATATATTAACTACTGATTTACATGCATTAAATATGTAAATTGTGTGGTATGTAAATTATATGAAGTTGTTATAAAAGAAATGAGTTACCTGTGTGTAGTGACTAACAAAGTTTTTTTCCCCATCACTAAAATGTCTGTGACCCATTCTTGTGCATTGCTGGTGAGAATGTAAATTGGTATAACAAAAGAGGAAAAAAAAAGAGAGAAGGGACTTTGGTTGTATCTCACAAGACTACATTAGCATTTGCCTTTTTTGTTCTTTCTTTTAGAATGTTATTAACATGTAATGTATTATTTGTTTCAGGGGTACAGATCTGTGATTCATCAGTCTTACACAATTGACAGCACTCACCATAGCACATACTCTCCCCAGTGTCCATCGCCCAGTCACCCCATCCCTTTCACTCCCCTTCCCCTCCAGTAGCCCTCAGTTTGTTTCCTGAGATTGAGCCTGTCTTATGGTTTGTCTCCCTCTTTGGTTTTGTCTTGTTTCATTTTTCCCTCCCTTCCCCTATGATCCTCTGTCTTATTTCTCAAATTCCTCAAATCAGTGAGATCATATGATAATTGACCCTCTCTGACTTATTTTGCTTAGCATAATACCTTCTAGTTCCATCCACGTCGTTGCACATGGCAAGATTTCATTTCTTTTGATGGCTGGATAGTATTCCATTGTATATACAATTCCACATCTTCTTTATCCATTCATCTGTTGATGGACATCTAGGCTTTTCTGTAGTTTGGCTATTGTGAACATTGCTACTATAAACTTTCAGGTGCACGTGCCCCTTCAGATCACTACATTTGTATCTTTAGGGTAAATATCCAGTAGCGCGATTGCTGGATTGTAGGTTAGCTCTATTTTCAACTTTCTGAGAACTCTCCATACTGTTTTCCAGAGTGGCTGCACCAGCTTGTATTCCCACCAACAGTGTAGGAGGGGTCCCCTTTCTTCGCATCCTCGCCAGCATCTGTCGTTTCCTGACTTGTTCTGACTGGTGTGAGGTGGTATCTCATTGTGGTTTTGATTTGTATTTTCCTGATGCTGAGTGATGTGGAGCATTTTTTCATGTGTCTGTTGGCCATCTGGATGTCTTCTTTGCAGAAATGTCTGTTCATGTCCTCTACCCATTTCTTGATTGCATTATTTGTTCTTTGGATGTTGAGTTTGATAAGTTCTTTATAGATTTTGGATACTAGCCCTTTATCTGGTATGTGATTTGCAAATATCTTCCTCCATTCTGTCAGTTGCTTTTGGTTTTATTGACTTTCCTTTGCTGTGCAAAAGCTTTTGATCTTGATGAAGTCCCAATAGTTTTGCCTTTGGGGATGTTTCTAGGGAGAAGTTGCTGTGGCTGAGGTTGAAGAGGTTGCTGCCTGTGTTCTCCTCAAGGATTTTGATGGATTCCTATCTCACATTGAGGACTTTCATCCATTTTGAGTCTGTTGTTGAGTGTGGTATAAGGAAATGGTCCAGTTTCATTCTTCTGCATGTGGCTGTCCAGTTTTCTCAACACCATTTGTTGAAGAGACTGTCTTTTTTTCCGTTGACATTCTTTCCTGCTTTGACAAATTGGTTGACCATAGAATTGAGGGTCCATTTCTGGGCTCTCTATTCTTTTCCATTGGTCAGTGGGTCTGTTTTGGTGCCAGTATCATACTGTCCACCCTGACTTGACGATTACAACTTGTAATAGAGCTTGAGGTCTGGAATTGTGATGCTGCCAGCTTTGGTTTTCTTTTTCAACATTCCTCTGGCTACTTGGGGTCATTTTTGTTTCCATATAAATTTTAGGATTATCTGTTCCATTTCCTTGAAAAAAGTTGATGGTGTTTTGATAGGGATTGCATTAAATGTGTAGATTGCTATAGGTAGCATAGACATTTTCACAATATTTGTTCTTCTAATCCACTAGCACGAAACTTTTTCCTTCTTTATGTCTTCCTCAGTTTCTTTCATGAGTATGATACAGTTTTTTGAGTACAGATTCTTTGCCTGTTTGGTTAGATTTATTCCTAGGTATGGTTATGGTTTTGGGTGTAATTGTAAATGGGATCGACTCCTTAATTTCTCTTTCTTCTGTCTTGTTGGTGTGTAGAAAGGCAGTTGGTTCCTGTGCATTGATTTCATATCCTGATACTTTACTGAATTTCTGTATGAGTTGTAGCAGTTTTGGAGTGGAGTCTTTTGAGTTTTTCACATAAAGTATATCATCTGCAAAGAGTGAGAGTTTGACTTCTTCTTTGCTGATTAGGATGCCTTTTATTTCTTTTTGTTGTCTGATTGCTGAGGCTAGGACTTCCAGTACTATTGAATAGTAGTGGTGATAGTGGATATCCCTGCCATTTTCCTGACCTTAGGGGGAAAGCTCTTAGTTTTTCCCCATTGAGAATTATAGTTGCTGTGGGTTTTTCATAGATGGCTTTGATGATATTGAGGTATGTACTCTTCTATCCCTACACTGTGAAGAGTTTTGATCAAGAAAGGATACTGTACTTTGTCAAATGCTTTTTCTGCATCTGTTGTCTCATATGGTTCTTGTTCTTTCTTTTATTAAAGTATTATATCACATTGCTTGATTTGCAGGTGTTGAGCCAACCTCGGAGACCAAGAATAAATCCCACTTGGTTGTGGTGAATGATCCTATTAATGTACTGTTGGATTCTATTAGCTTGTATTTTGGTGAGAATTTTTGTGTCCATGTTCAACAGAGATATTGATAATTCTCCTTCTGGTGGGGTCTTTGTCTGGTTTTGGGATGAAGATAATGTTGGCCTCTTAAAATGAGTTTGGAAGTTTTCCTTCCATTTCTATTTTTTGGAACAGTTTCAGGAGAATAGGCATTAATTCTTTAAATGTTTGGTAAAATTCCCCTGGGAAGCCATGTGGCCCTGGGCTATTGTTTGTTGGGAGATTTTTGATTACTGTTTCAATTTCCTTACTGGTTTTGGGTCTGTTCAGGTTTTCTGTTTCTTCCTGGTTCGGTTTTGGTAGTTTGTATGTCTCTAGGAATGTATCCTTTTCTTCCAGATTTATCTAATTATCTAAATACCTAATTTGTTGGCATACAGTGCTCATAGTATGTTCTCATAACTGTTTATATTTCTTTGGTGTTGGTTGTGGTCTCTCCTCATTCATTCATGATTTTATTAATCTGGGTCCTTTCTCTTTTCTTTTTGATAAGCCTGACCAGGGGTTTGTCAATCTTACTAATTCTTTCAGAGAAAGAGCTCCTAGTTTCAGTGATCTGTTCTACTCCTCTTTTGGTTTTTATTTCATTGATTTCTGCTCTGATTTTTATTATTTCTCTTCTTCTGCTGAGTTTAGGCTTTCTTTGCTGTCCTTTCTCCAGCTCCTTTAGGTATAGGGTTAAGTTGTATATTTGAGACCTTTCTTGTTTCTTGAGAAAGTTTTGCATTGCTATATACTTTCTTCTTTGGTCACCTTTGCTGCATCCCAAAGATATTGAACAGTTGGATTTTCATTTTCATTTGTTTCCATGAATTTTTAAAAATTCTTCTTTAATTTCCTAGTTGACCCATTCATTCTTTAGTAGGATGCTCTTTAGCCTCCATGTATATGAGTTCTTTCCAATTTCTCTCTTGTGGTTGAGTTCTAGTTTCAAAGCATTGTGGTCTGAAAATATGCAGGGAATGATCCCAGTCTTTTGGTACAGCTTGAGACCTGACTGTGACCCGGGATTGATGTATTGTGGAGTGTGTTCCATGTGCACTAGAGAAGAATGTATATTCTCATGCTTTGGGATGGAATTTTCTGAATATATCTGTGATGTCCATCTGGTCCAGTGTGTCATTTAAAGCCTTTATTTTGTTGTTGATCTTCTGTTTAGATGATCTGTCCATTTCAGTGAGGGGGTTGTTAAAGTCTCCTCCCATTATTGTGTTGTTGTCGATGTGTTTCTATGATTTTGTTATTAATTGGCTTATATAATTTGCTGCTCCCATGTCAGGGGCATAGATATTTAAAATTGTTAGATGTTCTTGTTGGACAGACTCTATAAGTATGATATAGTGTCCTTCCTCAACTCTTTGGTTAAAACCTAATTTGTTGGATGTAAGGATTGCCACCCCAGCTTTCTTCTGATGTCCATTGGCAAGGTAAATTTTTTCCCCCTCACTTTAAATCTGGAAGTGTCTTTGGGTCTAAAATACTGTCTTGCAGTCAGCATATTGATGGGTCTTGTTTTTTTTTTTTTATCCATTCTGATATCCTGTGTCTTTTGATTGGGCATTTAACCCATTTATATTCACGGTAACTATTGAAAGATAGCAAATTTAGTGCCATTGTATTGCTTGTAAGGTGACTGTTACTGTATATTGTCTCTGTTTCCTTCTGGTGTATGTTACTTTTAGGCTCTTTCTTTGCTTAGAGGACCTCTTTCAATATTTCGTGTAGGGCTGGTTTGGTGTTTGCAAATCCTTTTACTTTTTGTCCTGGAAGCTTTTTAAATCTCTCCTATATTTTCAGTGACAGCCTAGCTGGAGATAATATTCTTAGCTACATATTTTTCTCGTTCGGTGCTCTGAATATATCATGCCAGTCCTTTCTGGCCTGCCAGGTCTCCATAGCTAGGCCTGCTGGCAGTTTAATATTTCTACCATTGTAGGTTACAGACCTCTTGTCTGGAGCTGCTTTCAGGACTTTTTTCTTTGTCTCTGAGATTTATAAGCTTACCTAGATGATGGCGTGTTGACCTAATTTTATTGATTTTGAGGGGGTTCTGTGTGCCTCCTGGATTTTGATGCTTGTTTTCTTCCCCAAATTTGGGAAGTTCTCCACTATAATTTGCCCCATATGCCTTCTGCCTCCCCTCCCCCTTCTTCTGGGATCCCAATTATTCTAATACCGTTTCATCTTATGGTATCACTTATTTCTCGAATTCTCCCCTGGTGGTCCAGTAGTTCTTTGTCTCTTTTTTTCTCAGCTTCTTTATTCTCTGTCATTTGGTCTTCTGAATCACTAATTCTATCTTCTGCATCATTTATCCTAGCAGTTTTTATTTATTTATTTATTTTTTAAGATTTTATTTATTTATTTGACAGAGAGAGATCACAAGTAGGCAGAGAGGCAGGCAGAGAGAGAGAGGAGGAAGCAGGCTCCCTGCTGAGCAGAGAGCCCGATGTGGGGTTCTATCCTGGGACCCTGAGATCATGACCTGAGCCGAAGGCAGTGGCTTAACCCACTGAGCCACCTAGGCACCCCCAGTTTTTATTTTTTATTGCACTTCATTAACAGCTTTTTAAATTTCAACTTGGTTAAATTTTAGTTCTTTTATTTCTCCAGAAAGGGAGAAATATCTTTAGTATCTTCTATGCTGTTTTCAAGCCCAGCTAGTATTTTTTTTTTTTTAAGATTTTATATATTTATTTGAGAGAGATAGAGAGCACAAGTAGGCAGAGCTGCAGGCAGAGGGAGAGGGAGAAGCAGGCTGTCTTCTGAGCAGGGAGTCCAAAGCAGGACTTGATCCCAGGGCCCTGGGATCATGATCTGAGCTAAAGGCAGACACTTAACTGACCGAGCCACTCAGGTGCTGCCAGCTAATATATTTGTAATTGTCATTCTGAACTCTGCTTTTGATATCTTACTAACATCCCAGTTAGGTCCCTAGCAGTTGGTACACTCTTTTTTTTTTTTAAGGTATTTCCCACTTTATCATTTTGTCCAGAGAAGAATAATTGAATGAAAGAAAAAAATAATAAAAGTGTAACAACGACCCCAGAAAATATACACTAAAGAAATCAGAAGAGACCTGAAACTGTGGGGAAGAGAAAGAGGGGAAAAAATATGATCAGTCTGGTGAATAGAATAGAGCTACGCACTAGATTTTGGTCTATTAGAAGAAATTGCCTCTAGAATTTTAAAGGAAGAAAAACATACATATACAAAAATAAGGGTAAATACGATGGAACGATGGAGTATGACTGTAAAGATGATAATTTTAAAAGATTTTAAAAAGAAATTAAGAAGTTGATTTTAAAAAAAAAGAAAAAACTTAGAAAAAAAGAGAGGAGTGGGAGACTAGAACAAAGGCATACACTAGATTTAGGGTATATTTTGGTCTGTTAAAAGAACTGTATTCCAAAATTTTAAAGAAAGAAACACATATATACAAAAAATAAGATTAAATGCAATGAAAGGATAGGTTATGATTATGAAAATGGGAATTTAAAAAGATTTTTAAAAAGGTATTGATAAAATAAGGTGTTAGTGAAAGTAGGAAAGGGGAAAATTAAAAAGAAAATAGAAAAAGAAATAAAGTTTTAAAAATTTAACTTTGAAAGACTAAAGAACCATCGGGAAAAAGTCATGAATTCTATGTGCTGTATTCTTCTAGTGCTGTGGTTTTGCAGTTCTCATTGATTGGTGAACTTGGTCTTGGGGGAATGTTCTTGCTGATCTTCTGGGGGAGGAGCCTCTTGTAGTGACTCTCAAATATCTTTGCTCGAGGCCCCTTACCAGGGGCCAGGCTAAAGCCATTTGCTGGGGTTTGCTCTCAGTAGCTTTTGTTCCCTGAAAGTTTTCTGTATAGCTTTGGAGAATGAGAATGAAAACGACAGCCTTACAGTCTCTGCCCTGGAGCAGCCAAGAGCTGCCTGCTCCGCCCCCACCTTTAGTGAGCCATCAAAGTAAAGCAGTCATTCACTCCTGTTTCCCTGGTTTCTGACTGTGCTCCATGCTTTCCTGGCCTATGACTCAGTGTTTCTGACTCTGGTGCATGGCCCCTGTTGGGAGTCTCCAAACCCAGCAGATTCCTGCAGCGCACTCCTGTGCCACTCCTCCCAGTGGAGGAAGGTGGGGTTTGTCGCATATCCTACCAGAGACCCCAAATCTGCCACTTGTGGGGCTCCTGCTTGAAGAGTAGTGGCATGGCTGTGCCATGGATCACAGTTTTTGGCAACCCTGAGCTGAGAGCCCGCTTCTCACTCTGTCTTTGCAGCTGGCTTTCCTGTTCTGATACGTGGGAGCTCTTCTGCACTTAGGCACCCTTGGTCTTTCTTTGACGCTGAGGGTTCTGAGACCACACTGTCCCAGCGAGGATTCCACCCCCTCCCTTAACCACTGGAGTGATGTCCCTCTGTGCAGCAGACTTCTAAAAGTCCTGATTTTGTCCTCTGTTGCTCTATCAATTATTGGTAGCTGGCTGATGGAGGCTCCTCCTTACACCCTCCGCAATCTGTCTTACCAAATAACGCTTCGGATTCACTTCTTCGCATGTCCTACCTTCCAGAAAGTGGTTGCTTTTCTGTTCATAGAATTGCTGCTGTTCTTTTTTTCGATCTCCTGTTGAGTTTGTAGGTGTTCAGGATGGTTTGATAACTATCTAGCTGAATTCCTGGGACCAGATGAAATTAGGTCTCCTACTCCTCTGCCATCTTGCTCCTCCCCTATTTTTTCTTTTAAGATTTTATTTATCTGAGACCGTGAGCAGGGGAGAGCGGCAGAGGGAGAGGGAGAAGCAGGCTCCTTGATGATCAGGGAACCTGACACTGGGCTCAATCCCAGGATCATGGGGTCATGACCTGAGCTAAAGGCAAACACTTAACCAACTGAGCCTCCCAGGTACCCCTACATTTACTTTTTTTTTTTTTTTTTTTTTAAACATTTACTTTTTGGCCCAGCAGTTGCACTTCTGGCATTTACCCTAAAGATCCAGCAATGCAAGTATATACATGGATAAGATTATTCATTGCAGCATATTTTTGTAGTTGTAAAATATTGGAAACAACCTACGTGTCAATACAGAGAAAAATGATTAAACTGTAGTGCATCCACACACTATACAGGTATAGAAAGGAGTGAGGCAACCTCTGTGAATTGTTAAGTAGTGATTTTTAGGATTTTATGTTTAAGTATACAAGCAAAGTACAAAAGAGCAGCCATAGTATACTACCTTATTAAAGAAAGAAGGCAACATAAGAAAATATACACATATCTGCAAATGAATTATAGGAAGAATAAACCAGAATCCACTGACACAGTAAGAACAGGGTAGAAAGAAGTAGGGGTGGCATGAGATAAAAGTAACAGCGGAGATTGTGTATACCTTCTTGTAAGATTCTGACATTTAGAACTATGTTAATGTTTCATATGTTTAAAAAAATCTGTAAAGTTAGAAAAAAATGAAAACAAAAATGGACTAAAACAAATGAATGAGCAAACTCAACTAATTTCAAATGAGTAGCATAATTACAGTGGGTTGGGGAAGGATACTAACCCAAGTAATTTTATTTTTTTTTAAAGAATTTATTTATTTGTTAGGGAGTGTGAGCAGAGGTGTGGGGGTTGACAGGGAGGGAGAGAGAGAATCTTAAGCAGACTCCATGCTTGAAGCCTAACATGGGACTGAATCACAGAACCCTGAGATCACAACCCAAGTTGAAACCAAGAATTGAATGCTTAACCGATTGAGCCACCCAGGAGTCCCAATAAATAACTTTAGAACATAGTATTGGACTATATGCCCTAAGGTTGATGATAAAAAGAACCCTTAAAACATACTGAACTCTGGTTTGTTAGGCTCTGCTGTTTTTTGTTTTTTTTGTTTTTTTTTTTTTTTTTTTGTATAGATTTCTGGGTCACCAAATCCAAAAGTACATTCTTTTGAGATTGAGAATACTTCTCTATTGAGAAAATAGGTAAATAATTATTTTATGAATAATGGAAGCCAGATTTGTTATTGAGGAGACACTTTTAAATATGAAAAGAGGGAAGACTGGAATGACGAAATACTATAGTGTTCAGTTAGAATGTGAAGTATCAATATAAACTCTTCTTTCTTTCCATGCATGTGTGCATCCGTCCATTTGTCTAAGGAATAGTTATAGGTGAGATGTGTGTGTGTGTGAGTATACATGTATGAACGTGTGTGTGTGTATTGTTTATTTCATATGTTTCTGTACCAACTTCTCTTGCACTAATCTTGCTAAATGATTTTTATTCAATATATTTACCATTGACTAAACTTGCTAGATGAGATATTATGAGATTATTTAGGTGCTATTTTTGTTTTTGTAGTTGAGCCATTTACTGAAAAGACTTATCAAGTACATTTGCTAAAACATTAGACTTCTGGCTATTTATTTGTGAATAGTAGTGACCTCCTTAAAATATATTTGGTTTAATTTTGTAAAGGTTCCTTCAGATTTTCTTTGAAGAAAAATGTTTGTAATATTAATAACATATTATTAAAGGACTTCCAGTAGCAAGCATTTTTAGCTTACATGCAAGTGGAAAACATGTCTGTAGCTATCTTTCGTGATTAAGAGATTAAATTCATTTTGACATTTGGATTTATGTACCAGCATCTAGCTTGTGGCCATGATCTAATAATAATTAGGATATGGTAATGGGTCATTTAAAATAGTAGTAATCAATATACTTTTATCTGTAGTTGACAAAATATAGTCTAAAGCAAGAATTAAAGATGTACTGGAATTTGCTAGTAAACCCTACTTTTAAAATTATATTAAAAATATATAATTATATATATGGTTATAATCATACTCCCATACTTTGTAAATAATCATAACACTATACTGTGGAAAAAAAAAGTGTGAAACTGTAGGTATTTTAATGATTGCCAATAAATGATGTAATAACTGAATTTTGGTAATTTCAAGTTACTAGAATCCATCCAAAAAATTTGAATTACCTAATAAAATCTGCTTTTCTATAAAATTTGTGTGAAAATATTAAGATACGCTAGTAACAAAAAACTGGCTTTTTGTTTCTTCCTATTTAACATGTGGCAATTCTAAGTATTTATAGCAGTTAACTGACAAACAGCCAATTGTAAATAATAATTTTAATAAAAGATTAGAATTCAGGTTTTAACAAAAAATTTTTTTAACATCTAAATTGAGGTCTCTACGCATTAATTTCTCATTAAAAGTAATCAGAGATATGTGGACAAAATGGCCAATCTCATATTTGAGGCAGGAAATTTTCAAAATAAGCCTGAAACATCTTGTCTTACGAGATAATACGGAAGCTTCAGGAACTATAGAGTCTTGTCAAAAAGACTCGTGGTCCAATTTGAAGAATTTTCTACTGGCTAAAAATGGGACAATTTGAACTTTAAATAAATTTAATATCTATGATAGATTAAGACACAACATATATGTTTAAATGCTGCAGTTTATAGTGATTCCTAAATTACTGCTCATACTGGTGGGGATACTAATAAACCATTTATTATTTTTGAAAGTGGAAAGATTTGAATGTTTATATTGCCTTTCCTCTAAGATCAGTACCATTGGGCTACTAAATAGTAAATGAACAGTTTCTTTTTGTGGAACTATTCTAGTTAATATATGGGAAAGGAATTATAAAATTAGAGTATCACCATTTTTGTAATCCCTAATAAATTAAGGAATGTAATGAACAATGTAAATACTAAAACCAGAGAAAGACAGCTAGAACATTTGCTTCCTGATAGAAGACAAAATAACTACCCAGAGAGTAGTCTTGCTCACCATCCCCGAGAAAAAAAGAATTGAACTTCAATCTGAGAAAACATCTAAATTCAGCTACTAACTTATAGAAAATACAAAAGAGGAAAATTTTAAGTAATAACAAGTAGATTAATCAGAAAAATCTAGACTATGGTAAACTTTATAGAACAATTTACCAGTTTCTTTACTCTCCCCCATAAAAATCTCAAAGAAAAAATGTGATGGGAAACCTTTGAAAATTTACACATTTCAGGAGCTCAACAGCCACATATGGCTAAGGACTACCATATTCAACACTGTAGATATATAATATTTACATTATTGTAGAAAGTTCTGTTGGATAGGTAAAGTAGTTTCATGGGGTTCCATAACAAATTACTACAAATTAGGTGGCATAAAATAACAAATTTAGTCCTTGACAGTTCTGGAGGCCAGAAGTTCAAAGTCAGTGTGTTGGCAGGGCCACACTCCTTTTGAAGGCTCTAGGGGAATTTACTTGCCTCTTCTAGCTTCTTTTGGCACTCTAGTTTTTTGGTTTGTGGCAACATACCTTCCATCTCTTCCTCCATGTTTGCATAGCCTTTTCCCTTTTGTCTCAGTGTCTCAGATTTCTCACTCCTTTTTCTTTCTTTCTTTCTTTCTTTCTTTTTTTTTTTTTTTAAAGATTTTATTTATTTATTTGACAGACAGAGATCACAAGCAGGTAGAGAGAGAGAGGAGGAAGCTGGCTCCCTGCTGAACAGAGAGCCCGATGTGGGGTTTGATCCCAGAACCCTGGGATTATGACCTGTGCGGAAGGCAGAGGCTTTAACCACTTAGCCACCCAGGTGTCCCTCTCACTCTTTTTTCTTATAAGGATACCATAAGGATACTTTGGGTTTAGGGCCCACTCTAAATCCAGCATGCTCTCATCTTGAGCGTCCTAACTATATCTGCAAAGACCCTGTTTCCAAATAAGTTCACATTCACAGGTACCAGAGGTTAAGACTTGGACATAATTTATTGGAGAGAAATAATTTTAATGCACTATAGTTATGCTTCTAAAAATTAAAATGGATTGAAGAGACATCTTGAGCACATGCAATGCCTGGACTTTATTTAGATCCTGATGCAAACAAAGAGATTATTAAATTAAAAATTATGACATGATTGTACATTTGCTGGGTTTTTATATTGAAAAGTTTTTGTTAACTCTTTCATGTAATAATGATATTGTGATTATGTTTAAAGAAAGAGCCTTTATCTTCTAGAGGCACAGCAGTATTTATAGTTGAAATGTTATATTGGAGGTTCTTGAACATAATAGAGAAATGAGGAAGTAGGAGGGATATAGATCAGGAGCTATAAAGCTACATCCTATTTAGCTTGTAGCCTGTTCAGTAAATAAGGTTTTATGGGAACATAGCCACACTAAATTCATTTACATACGGTCTATGGCTACTTTTGGGATATAGAGGCAGAATTGAGTGATTGGAACAGAGATCCATGGGCCTACAAAAACCTGAAATACTTACCGTGCGGCGTTTTATGGAACGTTTTTTGACCCCTGGTACAGATGTGAAGCAAGGTAGGACACAAATTGATAATACTTAAAAACTTTTTATATATTTTTGAAATTTTCCAGATATTAAACTTTCTGACAAATAAATTTGACTATTGGTCTGATTTTAGAGTAAGAAAGAACTAAACCTAAAAAAGAAAAACTCAGGGTGCCTGGTGGCTCAGTCATTTAAGTGTCTGTCTTCAGCTCAGGTCATGATCCCTGCGTTCTGAGATCGAGTCCCACATTGGGTTCCCAGCTTAGCAGGGAGTCTGCTTCTCCCTCTCTCTGCCTTTGTGCTGTCTCTCTCTCTCTCACTCACATAAATAGATAAAATCTTAAAAAAAAAAAACTCAAAGGAAAAATATGAAAAGATTTTACTCTAAAAAATTCTGTCATCTGCAATATTCTGTCTTAAAGTCTGAAATGAATATGGTAAGATGTTAACATCTGGGCAGTGGCTACATGAATTTTATTATTTTATCTTTATATGCTAGAATACTTTTAATTTAAAAAAGCCAAACTTTGTGTATAAATCTAAGTTAAAATGATGTATAATGGCAAACTACACATTTGGTGAAGAATTTGCAGTATATAACAATGGGTTGAGAGTCTTAATTTATACATAGCCTTTAAAAAGTTGTCAAGGAAAAAAACATCTCCCTATTTAGAAATAAAGGACAGATAGATGGTATTTGCCAAAGAAAGGTAACTGGCCAAGGTGCATGTGGGAAAAATGGTTTAAAAAAGAGAGAGACCATAATTAGAAAATGGCTAATTAAAAAAATTAGAAAGTCTTAGAACAAAAACTGTATATATAGAGAGAGAGGGGTGGGGGAGAGAAGGAGACGGAGAGAAAGTAAACTATAAGTATATATTTATTTAAGATGGTGACTTTCTTGTTTTCTGTGAGTAATTGGCCAATTATTTTGAATATAATATTTTAGAGTAAGATGAAGTTTATGAAATTCAGCAAACGGAAAAAGGATAATCGATTTTTAGTAATTGAGTTTGTTGGTTAATTGTTAGAAATTTGTACATATGTTTAACATCTTGCCTATACTGATTGTTGAGATACTTCTCTAGAGGTTCTTAAACTTCGGCACACATCAGAATCACCTAGAGGGCTTGTTAAAACAAATACTGATTGACCCCATCCCCAGAGTTTTTGATTCACTGGGTTTGGGTTGGGTCAGAGGATTTGTCTTTCTAACAAGTTCCCCTGTGATCTGATGCTGCTAGTTGAGGAAACCTACTTTGATAACCCCTACTCTTGAATAAAAAGAGAACAGAAAAGATATATTTATGTGTAGCAACTAAGATCTGTCTTTGATGCACAAGAAAGTTTTTCTCTGTTTATGAGCAGTTAAATGTATATGAGAAAACATTCATTTGTTTTATAGGGAATCATTTGGAATCTTTAGCCTTCTGTTTATAACTTACAGAGCTTTGATATATAGGTGGTGATTTCATTGATTTAGGTCTAGCTTTTCTGAATGAAACTGAGCTCTTTGTAGTGTAATGTATCAAATAGAGTTATTTAGATAGAAGAGTATAAACTTCAGAGTAAGTGGAAATAGTGAAAATAGCAAGTGGTGTAAAGAAAAAGTATGATTCTCCTTATATAAAATTAAGTGGGCAAAACAAATCACTACATTTTTAGGGAAACATTTGGTAAAATTATTTTCAGATAGCAAGGGAATGATAAAGCTTAATTCAGTGTTTCGGTTACCTCCTAGGGGATAGTATACGCGTATGATATAAATACTTTTTTAGAGTATTGAGTAAGACTAATAAAATACTAAAGTAAAATGCTCTATTTCTTATAAGAAAAAAATCTGAATGAGAATAAAACTCCCTTAGAGCTCTTTAGTTGGGTCTGCTGAATAACCCAGACCAGCACTGTCTTGATAGAATTTCTGCAGTGATGAAATGTTTTTTTTCTATCTGTGCTGTCAAGTAGGGCTAGTAAGCATTTGAAATGTGGCTAGTTAAATTGAGGAACTGAATTTTGAATTTTAATTATTTAAAATGTATGTATAAACATGCACATATACCTGGTATCTACTATACTGGACAGTGTAATCTAGGCACTTTAGAACTTGGGTTTTCCGTTGAATTCTTAATCTATTAATAATTCTCCAAAGAATATTCGGTTTTAGTTTGCTGACATTTTATTAGGTCATTGGTTTTTTTACTCCTATCTTGTGTTTTTTGACTCCTGCTTCTGCTTCTTGTGTTTAGTGGCGGCAGTTTGATTTACTTTCTCATGGCTTATATTCCTAAAATGAGTGTTCGGGATCAGAAGCTGCTGTACTATAAAAATTATTGAAAGCATAGTAGTATTTACTCATAATATTATTTGAAATTCTTACAGAATCACCTTTTATGTATGTCAGGGTTTTATTACTTTGATTTTCTGTTGATTTTATTTAAAATACCTCTCTATTGACTATTCTGAGCCCCCAAGCAAAATTCTTTTTAATTAATTCATTTAATACGTAAGTCGTTCAGTAAGTATTACTTATTGTGAACTATGCATTCCTGAGAAATGGGGAAAGATAGAGGAGATAGACTCTGACTTATGATGTGAGTATATTTGGAAGTATTTTTAGGAAGCAGAATGCACCTGAGAAAACGCATCAAAGAGTCATATGAATTAGCTGGAGGAATGAGAATAAGAAAGTATATGACTGGGAAGGGACGAACCAAAAATGTTTATATATTTCTACTTCATTATGTTGTCACTTGATGGTAACAGAGATTATCCACCAAAATTCTTAGCACTGTTCCTGTTACTTTGTAAAGGATTTGATTGAATTTGCACAATATTATATTTCAAAAAGGACTTATAAGATAGAAAGAATTTAAAAAAAAAAAAAAAAAGACAGCTCAGTTAGAGAAAAAGGTAAAGGATCAAAGGGGATATTTCCATCAAAGAAGATCCACGAATGACCAACAACTCTTGTAAATGTGCTCAATGTCATTAACATTGTTATCAGAGAAATACAAATTAACACCACAATGAGATAACATTGCACATTGATTAGAGTGGCTAAATTAATAACAATAACAAGTGATCATTCCACCTGTTCCTGAGGATGTGGAGCAATTGGATGTAAGTACTCCTATGTTTACTGCAGCTTTGCAACTGCCAGGATATGGAAGCAATCTAAGTATCCATTGATAGATGAATGGATAAAAAGGATGTGGTCTATTTCTCGAGGGCACACACACACACACACACACACACACACACACAGGAATACTATTTGGCCATAAAAAAACAATGAGCTCTTGCCATTTGCAATAACATGGATGGACCTGGAGTATATTATGCTAAGTGAAGTAAGTCAGGCAGGGAAAGACAAATACCATTATGATTTCACTTACATATGGAATCTAAAAAACAAAACAAGTGAATAAATAAGCAAAAACAAAACAAAAGCAGACCTTAAATACAGAGAACAGGTTGCTAGAGGGCAGGGTGTTGGAGGAATGGGTAAGTGAATGAAAGGGAACAGGAGATAGAGGCTTCCAGTTTTGGAATGAATAAGTCACATGGAGAGAAGGTACAGCATAAGAAATACAGTCAGTGGTATTGTAATAGCATTGTACGGTGACAGATGATATTTTTGTCCCAGGCAAATTGAGTGGTTCATGTCTTCTCCATCATTCAGCTGTTTATCACCTTTTTGATTTTATGACTCAAAAATAATTGATGGCAACTCCTGTCTCATTATGGGCATAGAGACAGATTTGCATGTGTGAGCAAGGAAGAGACTTTGGAAGATCTTCACTTATTTTGTGATTATTTCTGATTCCTTACTGTGCTTTTCAAAACTCAAGGTAGGAGCATAGCTGAGTTCTCTTACATCAGAATATCCTGTCCAAATCTAAATTCCCTTCTATATCAGACATAGGAGTCTTATTTGTAAGGCCTGGTTTTAATATTCTTTCCTAAGACAATTTCAAAAACCTCTGCACCTGTTTGGTTATCTACTTCGTCTCACATGTATTTTTAAACAATCTTTAGGTGCCTCATTTTCTAAGTATGTCTTACTTAAATAACTGAATTTGAATCTCTTTATTGAGATAAAGCAATCAGAAGTGAATCTGCGTGTATATAATTAATTAATTGCCCATTAGCCTGGTAAGGAGAGAAAATGGTTTGGAAAGAGTTTATTTACATAAAACATTAATATATTGAGGTTTTAAAAAGGACCTTGATTTTTCATGTTATAAAAACAGCATTATAAGAACAGGGGTGCCTGGGTGGCTCAGTGGGTTAAAGCCTTTGCCTTCAGCTCAGGTCATGATCCCAGGGTCCTGGGATTGAGTCCTGAATCGGGCTCTCTGCTCAACAGGGAGCCTGCTTCCCCCCATCCCCTGCCCTACCTCTTGCCTCTCTGCCTACTTGTGATCTCTCTCTGTCAAATAAATAAAATCTTAAAAAAAAAAATAAAAATAGCATTATAAGAACAAAACAGAAGCCCATCCAACTTAATCTTACCAAATTAGTTTTAATTTTTATTTATTGAAAATGAGCTTTTAGCTGTTTTCTTAAGAAATACACATTTTTCTTCAGATCCATGATTTAAATGGATTACCTAGCTCAAGTTGCCCTCCTCTATTTTGGTTATTGACCCCCAACCATCCTTAAAAATATGCTTTCATTTTAGAAAATGGGGATAAAAAGGTCACCTGTGCTAATAGCAGCTATTTTGGGAGGTTGCCTTGTCTACCAGAAATTCTTGGGATTTGTTAGCCCTTCCACCAAAGTCCAATTTTGGAAATATTTATTGAGCATTCTTCATTTGTATTTGGGTATTCTTTAGTAGTTTAGGCTGCCTTCAAGTTAGAGCACTGTTTTGGAGAAAGTTAATCTTATTGCAGGGTGTGATGAGCGGAGTGATAAGAAATATAGAATGTGGGTGCCTGGGTGGCTCAGTGGGTTAAGCCGCTGCCTTCGGCTCAGGTCATGATCTCAGGGTCCTGGGATCGAGTCCCCCATCAGGCTCTCTGCTCAGGGGGCCTGCTTCCCTTCCTCTCTCTCTGCCTGCCTCTCTGCCTACTGTGATCTCTCTCTCTGTCAAATAAATAAATAAATAAAATCTTAATAAAAAAAAAATATATAGAATGTGTTGGAGGGAAAGAAGGTAATATACAAGTTAACCTCCAGATGGGCAGAACTCAGAAAATACTGATTTCAGGTAACATTTTGGAAACATCCCTCTTCTAATCCCCCTGAGTGTTAACTTGGAAACTGTTGGCTTGGAACATTTTTTTTTTTTTCAGGAGGAAGTTTGGGCATTATACAACTTAATATTTTTCTAAAAAATATTCATGGCCTTTAACACATTTTTACCCATGGTTCTAGCAAGTAAGAAGCCTGAAAATGATTGTCTACTTCCAGATCTGTTTTTTTTTTTTTTTTTTTTTTTTTTTTTTTTTTTTTTTTTTGGTCGTTCGTCCATACCCCTGGGTCTCTTAAAGGTTCACTTCCATGCTATAAATTCTCAGTGTTAATTTAAAAGTACAAAAGAAAGAAAAAGGCAGGGGGATTCGATTTAAGGAAACATGGGAATAGAGGAGCTGAAGGAAGGAAAGCTGAAAAATCCAGGTCAAGAGTACTAAGCCAGTGTTTACACAGTAATGAGAGTGATGTCTTTATGTGGTTAGGAAATTTTCTATGATGGAGCTTTCTGAAAAGAAAGTTCTGAAATTATTTGGAAAGTGGCAACATAAGTTAAATAAGTATTAAGCTTTTCAAGGAGACAATTTTGAAGAATAGCATAGTTTTGGGATAAGTGTTGACATGCTTATTTAGAAAAGAATTAGTCTTGGTACAGATCATATTAAATGGTTTAAAATAGCCGGTGAGTAGAACAGCTGTTGGATGCAATTCATTATTCCATGATGAAGTACAGAACTCTTGGTCTAGTTTTTAGGATCAAGCTGAGTTTTTGATTTTAGCTACCTTTTAAGTCAAACACTTTGGGACTTGTTGAGGTTTCAGAAATAACAACGTAGAGGAATCAGAGATGACTAGTTTAATAAAAATAAAAGTTGGCTCATGCATTTTGAAGTCGGGTATTATATATTCTGTAGCATCTGAAACAAAATTGAAGCTTCCTAGTGTTTATGAGATAGCTGCTTAAAAGAACAGACTTTACTGCTTCTGAGGTAGTAATTATGTACCAACAGTCTGGCTTGCTGGAAAATGAAAAAGAAAGCTAGCTGTGTAGGCCCAGGTCAGTTTCATCTATGTGTAAGATATTCCTTCTCTAGATAGATCATGGTATAAATTGAGTGGAAATGGACACTGGCTATGTTTTCAGAAGCTCATGGTTCTATTATTGCATAAACCATGTAATCCTTTTTTAAAGATACCTTTTTTTTTAACCTCTTAAATGGTAGGTCCTAGTTTCTTTATCATTAAGAATTTTCAAAGGATAACAAAGACAAAACAAATCAAGACTTCAAGTGTAGCCAACTATAGCCGGGGCTATTTTATAAATAATCAGTTGAAATAAACTGCTCAAGAAGCTCAAAGCTTAAATTTTTTTTTTTCTTTTGAAGAGTGGACTTGGTTTGAAGCCATTGATAGAAAGGAAAGATTAGAATGAAATTCTCATAATGTACTCCAAGAGTAAAAGTCTAAATAATCATCAGAAAGCTTCCATATTCTCAGAATGTCTTATTGCTTTAATAGTTTTGCCACAGTTCATTATTTTTAATCTTTTGCCCTTTTCGTTCTCTTGTAATATTTAAAAATTGTTATTAAAATTAATGAGAACTTTTTCTATTAAAATCACTTTATAGACAGTTTCTAGGAATATTTTTATTTCTAGAAGCAAAGCATACGTAATACTATAATCAAAGCCTTTTAGTAAATGAATTCATTCTCTTCCTTCTAGGGAAATATCCTTAGTTTTATATTTTTCAAGTTTATAGTACTGTGTATTATTTCACACACATTCTTAGCGATGTTTACCTCAACCTGTTCCTTTTTTAAAAATACACAGATGTATTCATGGATTATTACCCAATATTCTAAGCATAATCACCTTTACAATAATACATTTATCTGTCAGTTACAAAAAGAATAGTTCCTTTTATTGCTGATTCTCACCATGTATACTTTTCTCTGCCAAATGTTTTTGAAGTGTCGTTTATTGTCTGCACAGTCTAAGTGCATTTTTAATTCCAGTTTTATTTATTTACTCCTTCAGTAGATATTTTGGGTTTCTTCTGTTTGTGCCTTCCTACAGAAAAGTTAAGACTCTTTTTATCTTATGTTTTTCTTTAGTTCTTCATGGTGGTGGGAGAATTGGGAAGCATAAAAACATTTAAACTTCAATGTTGCATTATTTTTATTTACAGTGTTGGCTTAGTGTATAAACTACAGGTTGCAAACCTTACCGTTAGGGTCTCTCCTTTGTTTGCTCTATGTTAAGCTGACTGACTAATTCTATCTATGAAGGACAAGGTTATAATCAAACGGGAATGCCCAGTTATGATGATAGGATGCAAATTAAAAAAATTTTTTTTTAAAGATTTTATTTATTTATTTGACAGACAGAGATCACAAATAGGCAGAGAGGCAGGCAGAGAGAGAGGAGGAAGCCGGCTTCCTGCTGAGCAGAGAGCCCGATGACAGGCTCTATCCCAGGACCCTGGGATCATGACCTGAGCTGAAGGCAGAGGCATAACCCACTGAGCCACCCAGGCGCCCCACAAATTAAAAATTCTTAAAAGACTAACTTCCACTTTTTCCTGGTTTTCTTAGACAGTGTGGTCAACCAGAATGAAAAGCTGCAAGTCTGTATAATGTCAAGTATATTTTAAAATTGCATGTGTTTTGAAATGCTAAAAATCGCAATCTCAATAAACATGTAGTCAGTAAATATTTAATTGAACATTTACTGTTTTTCTCGATTTGTGGATATTCAAAGACTATTAGGAAACTTTTTTTGCCTTTAAGGAAATTATGGTCCTCTTTGAAGAGACAAGGTTAATAGCTGTGAACTGAAATTCGTGAGTTTTAGAGTAAGTGACATGACATGAGGTTCATGAGAGTGGTAAAAATGAAAGGTAAGGATTTTAAGCTATTGCTCGTGTGGTTTTGACTTGAGCTTAAACATCAAAGGAAATGATGTAAGATCTGTTCTATTTATTTTAGAAAATTGATTGAGTTACTTTTTTGGGACTATTTATAAATTTTACATTAGTCCTAGAATTTTAGATTCTGAAGAGAATAAATTAGGTTAAATTTTTTTTTGTTAAATTCTTTTGTAAGAATGTTTTATAAAAAGGGATGTCCATAGCAAAATAATTTAACGTTATTTTGTCTTTTAGAATGTTTTTATTATCTTTCTCCTATTTGTGTATATACGTGTGTGTATGTATGTGTGTGTGTATTCCTCTGTACCTTTACTCATGCTGTGCCCTCTGTTCATAATGCCTTTCTCTGACACCTTAGGCTTAGCAGTTTCTCAACACCCACATCCTACTCCACATTCCTGTGTTACCAGATCAGTTGTCATCTGACCTCTAATTTCAGTCCCCCCCCCCCCCCCGTAAGATTTTGTTCATCCTGCCAGTCATCTTTGGTTATTTACTCATGTGCCTCTCCTCTCTCACATTTGTGCTTTTCTGGAAGATAGATACTATTTGCATATGTATTTGGGATGCCTAGCATAATACTGGCCACAAAGTAGATAAGTGTTTAATAAATTATTGAGTTACCTAAATTCTTAGTACTCAAAACTAGAGTTTGGTTTTTGGTATTTGTGGAAGATTAGGCTATGACAGGGTCATCACTTTAATGGATTTATTTATGTTGAGAGCTACAAGTTTTCATTTTTCTCTGTATTTTCAGTAATTAGGCCCAATGGTGATTCATCTAACAACATGAACTTATATAAGTCATTTGATAAGATACTAAACTCATCAGAGTTTGCTGAAATAATAAGCGTCAAATAGTAGATTTTTTTTTTTACAGAAAGTTATACATGTATATATAAAACAAATTCTAAATTTAGATGTAAATTTATTAAGTGAATATTGCACGTCTACTAAGCTCCAGGCACTCATATAGACTTTGGAGATACAGTGGTGAGCGGGACATATATAAGTCCATGGAGCTGCTTGAAAAGTAAAAAGAATAAAAATAAAGCATGATTATACTGAATAATGAAAAATTTTAAGCTTCTTGGTTGATATCACTAGATTAAATTTAATTTAGATAATCACGTTTTATATGTCTAATGTATTTAAAAAGCTATATACGGTGTTTAGAATCCTTATGCTTTAAAGAATATAGGTAAATTCAAAATTTCTATTGATTTTTATGGTGACTACATCTAGTATAATTATAGATTTCCATAAAATCAGTAATTAGCCTGTTGAATTTCAAGAGCTGCTTTGCTTTGCAATAACATAGTATCTGCTTCATTTACTTTTGTGATGAAGTAGCCAAGTTGTTAATTTCAGACAAATTTGCAGTATTAATTTCAGTAAATATTAAATCACATTATTGCTTTAAGTTTCACTACAGTTTAAAGAAAGGAACCCCTATATCTATATCTTAATTATATAGAACATACTTTAATGTTTCAAGAAAGAAGAATGCATTCTATGTAGAAAACAGATGAAATGGAATCTCCTTGACTAGTGATATAATTCAAAACATCTTATCTGAGAGGTAAACAGTATCATTTAATTCCAAGGTAACTGCTAATGGAAATTTTTTTTATATTCTATCTTAAAATACATCATCTGGTTTTCTTACTGTAGATATGCCTTCTGAATTATCTTTGGGGTAGGTATTAGATGAGTTGTAGGGCTTAGATAGTTGGGATTAAAATAGGTAGCAGTTCTACAGATGAATTATATACAGTGACTATAGGATGACTACAGAGTATGAAGGTCAAATGACATATTTGAAGTTGAACAGAGTCAAAATAAACCATTGTTATTAATGCAAAGTTATTATTAGAAATAATAGTAACATTAAGAATATGGGAAATTCTGGGCCCCTGGGTGGCTTAGAGGGTTAAGCCTCTGCCTTCGGCTCAGGTCATGATCTCAGGGTCCTGGGATCCAGTCCCACATCAGGCTCTCTGCTCAGCGGGGAGCCTGCTTCCTCTTCTCTCTCTCTCTCTGCCTGCCTCTCTGCCTACTTGTGGTCTCTCTCTGTCAAATAAATAAATATAATCTTTAAAAAAAAAAGAATATGGGAAATTCTTAGGATTCAAGATTCCTGTCTTGAATATTTTCTGTGAACTTTTAAAATGTATTCAGCCCTCTTCTGTTACTTCTGTGTCTCCTAGTCACTCTTTGGCTGCTATTGCTGCCTGTAGTCCAAGGTAATCCTTCCTTGGCAAAAGTGAGATTAATAAGCTTTAAAGAGAGGAGTTAAAACCTGAACATTATTGTGGCTCACTATCTTCTTCTCTTCCTTCCTTTAGAATTTATGGAAGATTGGAATTAATGAAAACTGTAGAGGAGAAGCAGATAATATAAAGTAAACCATATTTTTAAATATAAATATATTTCTTGGAGTGCCTGACTGGCTCATTTAAGTCTTCAACTCTTGGGTTTGGCTCAGGTCATTTTCTCAGGGTCTTGAGATCACGCCTCACATCAGTCTCTGCATTCAGTACAGAGTCTGCTTGAGACTCCCTCCCCCGCCCTTCCTCTCCCTCTTCCTCACATGCATGTGCACATGGCGCGCTCTCTCTCTCTCAAATAAATAAATAAATAAATAAAAGCTTAAAAAATATATAAAAATAAAAGTATTACTCCACAGTTACTTAGCCCCAAACCTTAAAATTAGATTTGCTTTAGAATCCAGAATTTCTTGGGGCGCCTGGGTGGCTCAGTGGTTTAAGGCCTCTGCCTTCAGCTCGGGTCATGATCTCAGGGTTCTGGGATCGAGCCCCACATCGGGCTGTCTGCTCAGCGGGGAGCCTGCTTCTCCCTCTCTTGCTGCTTGCCTCTCTGCCTACTTGTGATCTCTCTCTCTCTCTGTGTCAAATAAATAAATGGAATCTTTAAAAAAAAATCCAGAATTTCTTGAAATTTAAAAAATAAATTAGCAGTATATACTATGTATTATGTAACGTCCCCTAGAGGAATCTATGGTAAAACCTTATAATCAAATAAATCAATATTTCTGAGTTGAAACATATTGACATGCACATTGAGAGGAATAAATGAGGGCTATAATTATCTTCATTTCAGGTTTTACCACTAAATAATTTATTTAAAACTGTGGTTTTTAGAAATTTTTGGATTTTAAAATTTTTGAATGAGGGATTTAGACCTGTCTTTGTTTTGATATTCCCAAGGATCTGTAGAACCTATTTCTGTGAAGAAAGATATACTGTTCTTCTGTTTTGATCTTTATGAATTGTGTGTGTGTCTGATTGAGATGATGTGTATATATAGAAATAAATATGTAGTATGCATACACGTACATATGCATATATACAGATTTAGGGAAGCATGTGCATCTTGTGTTTGTGTATGTGTGTTGGAGAGAGTGAAGGAAAATGTGTGTGTGCGTGTGGATGATAGGGACAGGGAGTGGTGAACTGGGTCCGTTTAGCTATGTTTTATCCTTGTGCTTGTTTGGTTTGGTTACTAACATGGTGTGAAATAAAACCTTAATTGTAGTTTCATAGCCTTGTTAGCACTTAAGCTCATCATTGACAAAGTCTGTTGACATAGATAAAACCTGGGAATTCTGTGTGAAGTTATAATCAGAACATTCTGTGTGTCATATAAATTGATAGTAAAAAATATTAAACTAACAGTTAAATAGAGTTGGCTTAAACTACTGTTTTACTAATCCTCAAGGAATATGAAAACTTTTTTAAAAAATATTTATTTATTTTAGAGAGAGAGAGCACATAGGCAGGAGGGTCAGAGGGAGAAGGAGAGAGAATCTCAGACTCCCTGATGAATGCAGAGCCTTACCTGGGACTCAGTCCTAGGACCCCGAGATCATGAGCTGAGCCCAAACCAAGAGTTGAATGCTCAATTCTTGAGTTGTACCACCCAGGTGCCCCTGTATGAAATGTTTTGGGTGGTGTTTAGGCATCCAAAGAAGCCATTTCACTTTGCCTATTTAATAATTAGTACACAGACTGTGGTTCAAGACAGGAAGTGACAAGTATCTGAGCCAGTTGGAATGGTAATAGGAATTTAGGTAAGCAGAAACTAATGATCCATATTGGAAATAGGCCAGGGCATTGGGGATTAACACCCTCCCATTATGAAAAGTCCCATGAGATCTCAGACGACCTCAAGAGGCTTGCACTTTTGTTTGTAAGAACCTTTGTAAGATGGTTCTAAGACACTGTGAAAAATACTCAGGCTTTCATAATGTAAATACCAGTAAATGTGGTTAGAAATTATCTTCAGTTGTATAAACTAAATATCAGATGAAGTTAGATGAAATAAAATCCTGGGTTGAAACGTAGTGTTTCTTTTTCAGTATTCACAATCTTCAGTATTTTTTTTTCTTCCAAATTTTTGTTTGAATTCTAGTTAGTTAACATATAGTGTAATATTGATTTCAGGAAGAGTTTTCATTATTTCTTAAATTTAAGGTCCCAGATCTTTACAGACATTACTCTTTGAGAAGCTACACTTTCATACCCCTCCAATGCTTCTGTGATGCTTTTCTCCAGACTCTGTGTTCTTTGCTGACAGCAGCAATTGTGTGTACTTTGTGAGGTCAATAAATGCTGATTCCTGCAAGAAGAAAGCTCTTAGGAAGTGAGCTTAGACATTCTGAAGAGGAAGCCCTAAGAATGAGGCAATTGATGAGGAGTATTGCAAAGGACTATTTAAAAGTGTGAGTCAGAAGGCAAATTAATATTACCTCCCTCGGGTATACCAATCTTCATATGTATATTATGATTTATTTTTTTTCTTACCTGGTGAGTTTATCCAGATATGTAGATGGCAGCAAGTTGGCATTATCAAATCCCTTCTTTTTCATACCAAAAAGCTCAATTAGTATGCTTGTAACTATAGTTATTTTCATAAAAAATATAAAAATGAACTTCAGCCTTGTAATTTAAGGTTATAAAATAGATGGCATTTCGTGAAGAAGAGCTTGTCTTTAGAGTGTATCTTTATTTACCCCATCATGCCTACTTAATAAATTCTAATTTTTATTATTCCTTTTAAGATAAAAAGCTTAGGAATTCTATAACCTGTTTAATTCTGAACAGTTATTATTTCCTGTTTAAATGAGGAGCTCAACAACTAAAAAGTTAATTCCTGCAGTTTTTCTGAAATGATAGAATTTAGAAGCTATACGTGGTAAAACCAATAGGACTAACTATGAGCCTAAGGGAATTACAGTTATGGGGATTTTGTTTTTTTATTAATTTAAACTGTGTGTTTTACAGAGTGGGCAGAAAGGGAAGGGGAAGATTCTGAAATTATACCCAACAATTTTCAATCTTCTGTCAGCCTTTTGTGATGCTACAGATGACTGTAGTTTGAAACTTGAAATCTGAAAGATTTGTGTTTTGTATGTTTCACATACTGTTGGGTTTTTCCACATGGTTTACCATAGCATGAGTGCAAGATCATATTTATTCTATAGAACTGAAAAACCAGTGACTTGTGTTCTAGAAAGATGAAAGTGTGGTTTTATTCAACATTATAAATAAATTGCCTTACATTACTGCTTACATTTCAGTTTTCTGGTGTGCATATTATCAGTTGACTAAAATTAATATGTTGACAGAATCAGAGGGAAAAATTGGGCTTATGTTGCTCAATAAAATTGAAATGCTACTTTTTAAAATAAAACTTTACCCATATAGACTGTTATGTATGATCTGTGTTTCCATGAGGAAATGTTGATTAAGTAGTTTCCATTTTGGTATTACAGTATGTCCTGTTGTAAGTTGCTGACTGTGAAAAAATTTTTAAAGTCAAAAAAGCAGCTCAGCTTAAACCCCTGGTATTTAGTATGGCAGATACAGAAATAGAAAGCTACCAGCAGTTTTATAATCTATTGAATTTCTGTATATCGTTTGAAGTAAATTAGTTTTAAAAGTTTTTAAAAGATTCTGTTGACTATAGGACCGAATTACTTTGTATATCCTCATACACAAAGGGTCTTTTTTTACTTGATTTTCTAAATACACATCTACAGGTTTTTTTGTTTTTTTTTTTAAAAGGTGGCCCTAGCTTAGAATAAGTTGCAAAATTGTCTCTGTTATCTGTTAGAGATGTTGGTAACCTGTAAAATACATTAATTAAATGTAATTTTGACAAGATTTATTTGTATGGAATATTTAGCAGGGTACACTTATTTTGGAAGAAATAAAATGTCTTTAAAATCTTAAATAAGTAACTTGTTTTTGGCTTTTTTGAGGATTTTGACTATCCTTGGATCTGTTAATAAATATATATATATATAAAATTTTAAAAAACGGGGAAAAAAGGAATTTGGATTTATAATATTAGTCTACTTAAAATTTTTGAGGATAAGGCCAATAACTTGAATTTTGGTGTTTACTTGCAAAGTGCAGTAATTTTCAATAGTATATGATAGTAAGTCTTTGCCTTTATGAGACTTGAGTCTTTGCCTTTAAATTATTATTGATAAAGGCTGTGGAATGTGGTTTGTTTTTTTCTGAATAAAAAGTTTCTTTCTCAGGGCTTGCTTCTGTCATCTAGAAGAGAGGGGCGTGGGAAACTCTTAAAACTACTACTTTATATGAAGTTAGGACTCTAGTTAGTATTAAGTGGCTATGGAATCTTTTATTACTTTGCAGCTTTGGCACATGGCATGATCAATACTTTTTACCTTTTTTTTTAAAAAAAGAATTTTATTTATTTATTTGATAGAGAGAGCACAAATAGGCAGAGCAGCATGCAGAGGGAGCAGGAGAAGCAGGCTCTCCACTGATTAGGGAGCCCCTTACAGGGCTCCATTGCAGGACTCTTGGATCATGACCTGAGACAAACGCAGCTGCTTAACCCACTGAGTCACCCAGGCGCCCCAGTCCTTTTTACTTTTAAGAAGTTGGTATTTTTACATTTCAATGAGATTACATTTAATAAGATTAAATTAACAGTGCACTATAAAGGGAACAGAAATATTTTGTGGCACTTGAAAAGCTGTTGTTTGTAGTCTGATAGGCTGTATTCTAATTTAAATTTGTGCTTTGGGAGAATTAAATTTGGACTTTAACATCTTCAGAAGTAAGATTTACGTGCTTTTTTTGTGATAAACCCAGGAAATAAGCTATAAGACAAAGAATGGTTTTTGTTTCAGAACACATTTGGAGAGGTGACTTTTAAAATGTCTTCTAACCATTCAAAATAAACCTTTTATTTATCAAGTTACAGTTACATTGGTTATAAAGATATATCATATATCAGGTATATTAGTATATTGTCTTACATTTACAAAGTTAATAATGTGTTTCAAAATAACAACTGAAACATATAAGCCATAATTATTGAACAAGAAATTAAAATATTATTTATAAAAACAGCCAAGATTGTTTCATTGTACTTCAGTGTCAGCAGAACATCTGTCTGATTTTTAAACAGTAACATATTATTTTATATCAGGAAAAATAATTTTGTTTGAACTGATTAATGACAAGAAATTTTGCTGTCTAGTATGACTTTAAATGTTAATGCTTTAGTTATAAAGAGTATGTGGAGTGTATATAAACATATGTAGTGTTTTAGTCAAAGTTTTTTAAACCATGTTTTGAAAAAAACACTGAAGCTAACTGAATATAGTAGCCAGTTAATACTTGAACTTTAAATTATATTGAGTGTTTTATGATGTGCCCAAGCATTAATTCCAAAGCAGTGACTTTTGAGAGTCTAACTCAACAATTCTGACTTCTGATAATCAAAACAGAGGCCCTTATCTTTTTTATGTATGGTGAAAGATGTAAAGATACCATTTTAATTTGTAACAGTTTGATTTATAGTCAGTGGTAAATACCAAAGTGTTACGGAGCCTACATGTGAGTAACCATTATAACTATAATTAAAGTCACTGTAATCTTTTAAAAAGTACACTGTAGGCTTTTAGAAGTGCACTGTAATCTTTTAAAACTATTTCCTGATTGTGGCAGTGATAGGCTCACTTATGATTTGGAAAGTACAGAAAAAATAAAGGTGAAAATAACATTTACCGAGCTATGTTAACTGTATACTGACATTTTGATATTGATTTCCTTCCTGCCCCTTTTCATGCATATATATATATATATATATATATATATAATAACTGGGATCATAGTACTTCTGTAATGGTATTCATTTGGGATCATAGTACTTCTGTAATGGTATTCAAATTTAACATGAAAAAATATTATTTTAAATCATATTTGCATCTTATAGATAGAATTTATAGGGGAACCTAGTTTTTGCTTTAGAGAAATCAGCAAAATTTTTCTAAAAGGGCCAAATAGTGAACTATTTTAGGCTTTGTAGGTGAAGATGCAAGATTTATGATATAGTACCTTCTCATAACCATTTAAAAATGTGAAAGCCATTCTTAACTTGAGTGACTTAAAAACAACTACAACAACAACAAAACCAGAACTGGCTAGATTTGGCTTATCCTCTGTAGTTTGCAACCTCTGCTTCAGAAGATTATTTGCTAATATTTTATTTTGTGTGTGTGTGTGTGTGTGTGTGTATGTGTGTGTAAGTAAATCTTGCTTTAACAGTTCTTGACATTCTACTGCAAAGGCAGTGAATGAGCCTGGGTGTGACCCAGATTGTAATTCCAGTGTTACTGCTACAGGAATGAGTTTGTTGGCTCCTAGAAGGAGGGCTGACCCTGACTTTGTAAAATATGGTACTTGCGGTCTCCGTAGTAGAACTAACTTGAGCTTAAAAGTGAGCATAATTCATCCTTTGCAGGAAACTTTTGTACTTGGGCTTGATGATAGGAGACGAGGATACTATGTAGGAGTATAGACCTACCTAAAAGTGTTACTTAGCTTTAAAATGTCAGGGCCATCCTCCCAAATCTAGTTTTCCTTGACCTGGCTGTATTTTCTTTTTAGTATCCATTTTTTTAAGTTCAAAGATAGAACTAAATAATAAAAACTTTATTATTCTATATGTATGTAAGGAGTAAGGGTGGAAAAGAAGGAAAAAGTAAGTAGTTAAAAATCAGTGTCAAAAAACATTTTATCTTATCTTAGGATAGAAATTGTATTTTAAAATGTATCCAGCAGGGGACAATTGCTGCTGCTTTGATATTGCAATAATACTGTTTATTATTAGGTATTCTCTGTGTGTGTTTGTGTGTGTATCAGTTTACACATTTGGAAAAGTACAAAGCTTTTCCAATTAACTCTTGTCTGTTCATTGCACTTCATGATGTCTTCAGTGAAAGAAAACGTTTGGAGCAGAACAGTAGATGTAAAATAAGATTTCATGCCGTTGTTTGAAGCTGTATCCTTAATGATACGATACAAAACCAAAGTGTTGTGTCTCTTTTTGGGGGGACAGGTTTATAAACATACTTCTAGACTGTGGTTATGGGGCAGTTATATACTGAAACTTTATTCAAACAAAGCTCCACCGTTTTCCTTTGTGGCGCTTATATTTCACAGAAACATTTGGAGGGACACAATGCTGTATCTTCGTTTGCCCTTTTATTCATTTTATAAATATTGGAACCACACATTCGAGTTGGTGAATTCTAGATTGCATTTCATAGCTTGTGTTTCCTAAAACACCAAATGTTACTTATTTTAATAGGGAAGGGGTGATAATTAGTTTCTAATGGGCAGTTTGCTGTTGTTTATGTGCCCTATGCATCTGTTAGCCTGCAGCATGCTACCTGCAGAACTTGGAGCAGAGGAAGTTTTGGTGGGTCAATGTGTTGTTCTTGAAATATGTTTTAAGATACTGCTGAACTTTTAAAAATTTCTTAGCAACTTTGAGCAGGAGACCTAAATTAAAAATCTTCACTGTGTTGTACACCTAAAACTAATAGAACATTGTATGTCAGCTGTACTTCAATAAAAATGAAAATTATTAAGAAGCCTATAAAAATCTCCACATCACTTTTCAGATGACACACCATCTTAGTCACAAGTTGTTTTTCCGCTAACAGTAAAGTATTTGCACTGACCTAACCATACATTCTCCTACGATTTCTTTGCCTTTTTTCTCTCGTTTTCCCTTATTGACTCTCTCTTTCCACTGACTAGATGAAAAGGTTGACCAGATCTATGAACATTGGAAAAAGCTGAATATTGAACTTGCATTCAAAAGGATAAAGCTTGTGACTTTATGTTATCTTCCATGTAATTCTTATTGCTGCTTTATAATGTGTTAACTTATTTAATTCAGACTTTTAATTGGTTAACAATAAAGGATGGTCATTTAAATAAAGTTTGGGGGAAATAAGATCTCATCAGTATGCATTATGAAAAATGTCATTTTTAGTCTGTGGGTGTACTGACTTACCTACTGTTTAAATGATGATCATCTAAAGATTTAAAACACATTTGGGGTTAATAATTTTTCATGGCAGAGCATTTAATATTTTTTAAATAAATGAAAGTCAGTACAGATTTTTGTGTACCTTAATTCCCTTGAAATGCTTTTGTTAGGACCATGAAGTTGAATCTCATACAAATAATTTTATTATAGTACCCTTTTAAATGTATCTTTGTTAACTAATACACTGTATAGGAGTTAATAGTCTTATAATATTCAGAGTACAGAATATCTGCTTTTGATCTTTCGTTGTTATTTTAAAGATTTATTTATTTATTTTAGAGAGAGGGAGGGTGGAAGGGGAGGGACAGAGAGAGAGAGAAGAGAAAATCCTGAAGTAGATGCCCTGCTGAGTGTGGAGCCCAGTGCAGGTGTTGATCCCAACACTCTGAGTTCATCAACCCAGCTAAAATCAAGAGTTGGCCACTTAACTAACTGATCTACCCATGTGCCCCTTTTTCTCTGTTGTTGTTTGTTTCTTTTTCTTTTTTTTTTAAAGGGAAATTTTAAAACTTCAATTTTTCTATCATTTAGCAGTCGAGAGTTTGGAAGGGTTTAAGGGCCTTTTGTTGTTGTTAAGATTTAGTTTATTTATTTGACAGAAACACAGCAAGAGAGGGAACACAAGTAGAGGGAGTGGGAGAGGGAGAAGCAGGCTTCCCACTGAACAGGGAGCCTGATGTGGGCAGATCTCAGGATTCTGGGATCATGACCTGAGCTGAAGGCAGATGCTTAATGACTGAGCCACCCAGGTGCCCTGGGCCAATCTTTTGAAAGGAAATTTGTCCTTAATGATTTTAGTTGGAGTCTGCTATGAAAAGTATTTAACATTTCTTTGAATGATGATTCTTAACTAATTAACCTGTAAAATGAACCACTCACATAGATACCCTGTGGTGTAACCATCATGTCATTGTGATTTTCATAGAGTGGGGAAGCAGATTCCTTTTTTAATTTTTAAAATATTTTATGTTGAAAAATTTTCTCTAAAATAAAAAAGAATATAGGAGGATATAAAGTTGGATGAGCTGCATTACTTAGGTTTAATTACAAATACCATTTTGTATTTATTTGTATTTATAATTTGTTTTTAAATTGTGTTACTTTTTTGTATTTGTATTTTTTGTATCATTGTATTTTAATTATGTAATTAATATAAGTTTATAATTATAGTTCTGTAGATTAAATATTTCATACATAAATAATATTTCAGACATATTTTTCTTATTAAAATTTTTTTCTCTTTCAGCTTTATTGATATGTAATTCACATGCAGTATTGGGCAAGTTTAAGGTATACAGCATAATGACTTAATTAAGATTACTTACTATAAGGCCTCCAGGCTCTATTTAAGTTGTTGCAAATGGCAGGATCTCCTTTTTTTTTTTTTTTTTATGGCCGAATAGTATTCCGTTGTGTATATACTCATCACATTATCTTTATCTGTTCATCTGTTGATAAGACACTTAGGTGGTTTTCTTGTCTTGGCTATTACAAATAATGCTTCAGTGAACATGATGGTGCAGATATTTCAACATAGTGATTTTGTTCCTTTGGAAATGTACCTAGAAGTGGAATTGCTATGTAATATAATAGTTCTGTTTTTAATTTTCTGAGGAACCTCCATACTGTTTTCCATAGTGGCTGAACCAAGATTACAGTCCCATAAGCAGTGCACGAGGGTTTCCTTTTCTCTACATCCTCCCCAACATTTATCTCATCTTTTTGATGATAATTATTCCAGCAGTCATGAGGTGATATCTCACTGTGGTTTTGATTTGCCATTTCCCCAATAGTGATCTTGAGCATCTTGCAGATACCCATTCGCCATCTGAATATCTTCTTTGGAAAAGAAAACCTTTGTCCAGTTTATAATTGGATTATTTATTTTTGTGCTATTGAGTTATATGAGTTCTTTATATATTTTGGATATTAACCCCTTACCAGATACATTGTTTACAAATATTTTGGTCTTCTGCGGTTCCATGTAAAGTTTTAAGATTTTTTTTTCTACTTTTGTAAAAAATGCCATTGGAATTTTCATGAGGATTACATTGAATCTGTAGATGGCTTTGGGTTGTGTGGACATTTTAACAATATTAATTCTTCCAATCTATGAACATAGGATGTCTTTCCATTTATTTTGTCTTAAGCAGAATCCTTATTTTCTGATAGTACATATTAACATTTTGAGGACCTTGCAGTGATAGTCTGTAGCTATTAAAGCTCTTTAGCCAAAACATGAACAGGTTTTCTTAATAGTATAATGGGTGTCTTTCCATGAATTAGTTACTATGTCAACTAGGGCTTTTTTGGTAAGTGCAAAGAGAACTCCTAAGACTATTTTAGTTTTTCCTTTTCTTTTTAATTATTTTAGAGAGGAAGGAGGGGAAGGGAAAGGCAGAGAGAAAATCTTAAGCAGGCTTCATGCCCAGCATGGATCCTGATGCGGGGCTTGATCTCACAACCATGAGATCATGACATGAGCCAAAATCAAGAGTCAGATGTTTAACTGACTGAGCCACCCAGGCACCCCAAGACTGTTTTCTTTTTTTAGATTACTGATATCTTCTGATAAGGATATTTGAGGAGTCTGTATGTCAGTGAGAATTGCATAAATAAGAATAGAAATTAGAGGATAGTTTCATTTTTAGCTATATAGATAAGCATATACACTTTATTCCACTGAATGCGTCTATAAAACCTGGACAAAATGGATGGACAGCTATCTGAGGATTCTGAAGAATAAATAATAACTAGTGGATTGGGAAGGAAGACTAGAATTTAAAGTAATAACCAAAATGACTATCAGTTTACCATTTCGTTCCTTTCATTATTGCTGAGGCCAAACTTAACACAGTCTTGAAGGCTACAAGTTGGCACTTAAGTATATAAAGAGAGCTCCAAAAGAAGCCCACTAGTTCTGGCTCCAGGAGTGGGAAAGTTAACTCCTAATGCACAATGTGAACATGGAAATTCTCTTTTTTTCTTTTCTTTGTTCTCTCATGTCATGGTCCCAAGTATCCCTGTAGAAATGGCAGCAGAGACTGCAGCAGTAGCCTGCAGTGAAAACAGTGAGGGATGGGAATCCTCCTTTTCATTTCACAACTCCCATTACTTTTTGTTTCCTCTTTCTGTTTTTCTAGTGCCTGGCCCCAGAGCAGGTAGAATAATAGAAGTATGTGACCAAGCAGGTTACCTAAAGCCCCAGCATTCTTGCTGAAAAAATGAAAAGGGATGCCCCAGGGAATTGGAAAGTACTGAGGTCATGTAAGAGGGAGAAACTTGGGAAGACAGTACCATAAATTTGTTTATGAATTTCTGGACTCACCACTGACCTGTGCATACATACTACCACTCAAGTCCTATACTGCTCATTGGATGATACAAGGTGGGACAAATTCAAATAGCACATCAAAGCCTTTGAAAATTAAACTGATATTGGAACCATGGCCATAACAACCATTTTAGAACTTGTGGCCTGAACCTAACTGTTGATCTATTAAAACAACTGTTGGGGCGCCTGGGTGGCTCAGTGGTTAAGCCGCTGCCTTCGGCTCAGGTCATGATCTCAGGGTCCTGGATCGAGTCCCGCATCGGGCTCTCTCTCTCAGCGGGGAGCCTGCTTCCTCCTCTCTCTCTCTGCCTGCCTTTCTGCCTACTTGTGATTTCTCTCTGTCAAATAAATAAATAAAATCTTTAGAAAAAAAAAAAAAAAAACAACTGTTGAGTTGTTTCAACTGTACTGTACTGTACTGTTTCAACATACAGTTCAACTGTATGTTGAACCTAACTGTTGGGCTATTAAAACAAAAATACTAACATTATCCACAGGATTTAAACAGGAACCAAAGTTTCATATTTAAAATAATCAGATTATAATCCAAAATTATGTAGCATATAAGGAACCAGGAAAATTTCATTCACGTGGGTGGGAAGCAATGGTATATATACATACCATCATGATACCGATATTGGAATAACATGATAGGGAGATTATAGTACCTATTATACAGATGTTCCAGTGAGCACTTGTGAATGCTCTAGAAATAATTGGAAATCATGGGAAAGAGAAGGTATAAAAAAGACGTGGAATTGTTAGAACTGAAAGGTACAACAGGTGAAAAAAAAATACTGGAAGATTCAATAGCAGAGAGGAAAGAAATTTTTAAGAATTGAACAGAGCCTCAGGGTACTATGAGAAAATAACAAAGTGCTAGACTTTTTTTTTCTTTTTTTTCAAAAAAATTTTTTTTAAGATTTTATTTATTTATCAGAGAGAGAGGGAGAGAGCGAGCACAGGCAGACAGAATGGCAGGTAGAAGGAGAAGCAGGCTCTCTGCTGAGCAAGAAGCCCGATGCGGGACTCGATCCCAGGACGCTGGGATCATGACCTGAGCTGAGGGCAGCTGCTTAACCAACTGAGCCACCCACGCGTCCCCAAAGTGCTAGACTTTTAAAGACATTTTAAGAAAGAATGTGGTGCTAAAAATATTTGAAGAAATAATGGCCTTAAAATATCACAATCGTAGGTAAAGATGTAGACATACAGATTTGAAGAATCCAAAACAGGATAAACCCAAAGAAATCCATACCCAGGCAGATCATAATAAATCAGAACTAACATTTTTACTATTTTGAGTCTACCAATCCATGAACACAGTATGCCTCTATATTTACTTAGGTCTTCTATGATTTCCTTCATCATTAGTAGTTCACAGCATGTATATCATATACACATGTATATTATATTTACACAAAAGTACTACATTCCTTTGGAACTAATGTAAATTGTATTCATTATGTCATTGTTCCATTGTACATTGCTAGTATATAGAAATACAACTCTGTGTGTGTGTTAGTCTTGTATCCAAGTAATCTTGCTAAATCTCTAAAGATTTCCTTGGGATTTTCTATATAGACAATCATGTCTGTAAATAGGGACAGTTTTATTTCTTCCTTTGTAATCTGTATGCCTTGTACTTCCTTTTGTTACCATATGGACAATAACCAAGACTTCCAGTAAAATACTGAATAGGAGAAGTAAAAGTAGACATCCTTGCCTTGATTTTATTCATGGGAGAAAGCACAGAGTCCCTCAGCATAATGTATACTCTTGGCTGTAGATTTCTTGGTAAGGCTTTTGGTCATGCATTATTTATTCTTTTTTGTAGATAATAAAATTAATTTGCTAATCTTGTATTGAAGATTTCTGTAACTTTGTTCATAAGGTATACTGGCCCATAGTTTCTTTCTACTTTATTATTTACTGTCATTGTCTAGTTTGGATATCAGGTTAATTCTGGCTTCAGAAAGAAAGTATTCTCTCTTCTATTTTTTTGGAAGAAATAGTAGAGAAAGAATGTTATTTTAGTTCTTTTTAAAGTATTTGGTAGAATTTACCAGTAAATCCTCTGGGACTAAATATTTCTTTCTTGAAAAATTTTCAATTATGAATTTAATTTCTTTCATAGTTTTTTTTTTTTAAAGATTTTATTTATTTGACAGACAGATCACAAGTAGGCAGAGAGGCAGGCAGAGAGAGAGGAGGAAGCAGGGTCTCCGCGGAGCAGAGACCTCCCGATGTGGGGCTCCATCCCAGCACCCTGGGATCATGACCTAAGCCCAAGGCCGAGGCTTTAACCCACTGAGCCACCCAGGCGCCCCTGAACAAACGATTTTTAAAAGATAATACTTTTTTTTTTAAAGATTTTATTTATTTATTTGAGAGAGAGAATGAGAAAAAGAGCATGAGAGGAGAAAGGTCAGCGGGAAGCAGACTCCCTGCTGAGCAGGGAGCCTGATGCGGGACTCAATCCTGGGACTCCAGGATCATGATCTGAGCCAAAGGCAGTCATTTAACCAATTGAGCCACCCAGGTGCCCCTAAAAGATAATACTTCTTAGGGCAAATAAAAAATCCGATGTTGGGGCGCCTGGGTGGCTCAGTGGGTTAAAGCCTCTGCTTTCAGCTCAGGTCATGATCCCAGGACTCCTGGGATCGAGCCCCACATCGGGCTCTCTGCTCAGCAGGGAGCCTGCTTCCTCCTCTCTCTGACTACCTCTCTGCCTATTTGTAATCTCTGTCTGTCAAATAAATAAATAAAATCTTTAAAAAAAAAATCCGATGTTGCAATAATTAGACATTTATTTACAAAAAAACCTCATTTTAAGTTTCCATCTTCTATAAAATTAACTCAAAACCCACCATAGACCTAAATGTAAAATGTAAACTATTAAACTTTTAGAAGAAAACGGGAAAAAACCTTCCCAATCTGGAGTTAGGCAGAGTTCTTAGACGTGACTTAAAAAGCAGGAGTCCTAAAAGAAGTTGATAAATTGGAGTTCATTAAAATAAAAATTTTGCTCTACAAAAGACAATGTTGAGAAACAAAAAGACATGTTAGAGATTAGGCAATGATATTTGCAAATAAGTATCTCACAAAAGACTTGTATTCAGAAACATATAAGTAACTCTCAAAACTCAACACTAAGAAAACTAACAGCCCAATTCAAGAGTGGGTGTACGGTTGAGCAGACATACCACTAAAGAGGATAAAAGGTTGGCAGATACACATCTGGAAAGATGTTCAACTCATTAGCCATTAGGGAAATGCAAATTAAAACCATGTTGAAATAAATACCTCTACATAGCTATTTGAACAGCTAAAATTAAAAAATCTTATGATAGTATATCAAGTACTATTGAGGATGGAGATCAGTGGAGCTTCTTACATATTGTTGGTGTGGATGCAAAATGGCATAACCAGTTTGGAAAGGAGTTTGGCAGTTTCTTATAGAGTTAACCGTACACTTAGCCTATGACCCAAGAACTCCACGCCTTGACATTTACCCTAGAGAAATAATAATTTATATTTACACAAAAATCTGTATACAAATACTTACAGAAGCTATATTCATAGTTGGAAAGGACTGGAGGCAACCTAGCTGTCCTTCAGTAGATAAAGGGTTATACAAAGTGCCGGCAAACTATACAATGATATGATATTCAGCAGTTAAAATGAAAAATTGCTTATACATGCAACAAATTGAATGAATGTCAAATGCAGTACACAAACTAAGGAAACCCCTTTAAAGATTCAGTGATGTGTGTTTCTATTTATACAACATTCTGAAAAGACAAAACTATAGTGATAGAAAACATATCAGTCCTTGCTGCAGTTAGCTTTAGTGGGAGCATGTGGCTACAAAGGCATGAAGGAGGTTTTTGTGTAATGTAACCATTCTCTATTATGATTTGATGTTGGCTCCAAGAACATAACGTTACCCAGTTCATAGACTTGCACACGACAATTTTAAATTAATTTTATTCTATGACAATTTGCCAAATACAATTTTAAGAACTAAAAATAGAAGTTATGGAAAATGGGTAGGAAAGGTGGTAGAGACCAAAATGGCCCCCAAATTCAGGAATTTGTTTCTGGGTTTAAATAAAACACTGAGGCACACCTGGGTGGCTCAGTGGGTTAAGCCTCTGCCTTCTGCTCAGGTCATGGTCTCAGGGTCCTGGGAATGAGCCTTGCATCAGGCTCTCGGCTCAGCGGGCAGCCTGCTCCCCTACCCCACCCCTCTCTGCCTGCTTCTCTGCCTGCTTGTGATCTCTGTCTGTCGAATAAGTAAATAAAAATCTTAAAAAAGAAAAGAAAAGAAAGCACTGGTTCAATGGTTGTATGTATTTACTAAGTTGGGAAAACCCAACTTAGTAAAATTTGTGGCATGCAGGAAAAACAGTGGTTAGATATTTATAGCATTGAATGTATATATTAGAAGAAAGATATAAAGTCAGTAATGTAAACTTTACCTTAGGAAGCTAGAAAAAGAACCCAAAGTAAGCAGAAATAAAAATAGAAAATTTGATAAAAAATCTATGAAACTGAAAATAGGAACTCAATGGAGAAAATCAGTGAAGCCAAAAGTCAAAATTCTTCAGAAAGATAAAACATGATGAAGCTGATGGTTTTCCAGTGCCACTTTTCAGGGTCTGGTTTTGTTTTTTTGTTTTTATCTCTCTATTAATGGTTTTTGGTTTTGTGCATTAAGCCTAATTATTCTTTCCACTGAGGTATCATCTATGTAATACTTGTTTCAGGGCTTGGCTTCTTTTTCTCGATTTCAGTCTTTCATGGCAGGTGTACACTTAATATGACTATGTAGCAATATCTTTCCTAGTCATAAATTTTACATTTCTTCTAATTCTTCTAATCTTTTTATTTATATTTCAGTGTCCAGGAATACCACAAAATTGTTTTGATTTTTATAGGTTTCACAGTTGAAAATCAGCCTGCAGTACTACAGTAAGCCTTTCAGAAAAAAAAGTTCTCCTACATAACCATATCACCCTTTTCATGACAAAGAAAATTAACTGCAGTTCCTCTAACACTGTTCCTATTTACACTTAATGAATTGTCACCCAAATTGTCTTTCTTGGGTTTAAAAAAATAGTCTTTGCATTTGATTGCTACATATTTTCAGTTTCTTTTAAGTTAAAAATTTCCCTTACAATTGACTTTTTTTTTTTTTAAGATTTTATTTATTTATTTCACAGAGATCACAAGTAGGCAGAGAGGCAGGCAGAGAGAGAGAGAGAGAGGAAGAGGCAGGCTCCCTGCTAAGCAGGGAGCCCGATGTGGGGTTCGATCCTAGGACCTTGAAATCATGACCTGAGCCAAAAGCAGAGGCTTTAACAAACCACTGAGCCACCCAAGTGCCCCTACAATTGACTTTCTAAAGAAATCAGAACAGCTGTATGGTAGAATGTCTTATATTCTGCATTTGTGTGATTTTTCCTGAAGTTTATTAAATGTGTTCCACTATCTTCCATTTTTTTCCTAAAACATTTTACGTCAATGAAACTTTATAATTGATGCTCTTATGTATAACATCAAGAGGTGCATAATATTGAATAACTGGTTTTTATTTTAACCATAGTTTGTTCTGTGGGTTTTCTTGTAAGAGTTCAAGGGAAAAGGTAGAAGGGAGGGATTGCCACTGTCCTTAGAAGTTCATAGGAGTAAAAAAATGTGTCCAGGTATAACAGGTAGAACAACTCTAGCATAACTGGATTGAGGAGAATATCAAACTGTTTCTAGAAAAAGAGGGACCAGTGAGATTTGGTTTTGGGGTATGGGTATGTTGAGATTGAGGAACATTATGTCTAGTTCTTCTGTAGGGTTTTCTTTGTCTACAAAAAGAGGCCAGTCCTGGAGTACAAGGTGACATGAACTGTTGCTCCAAAAGAGAAAAACTGGAAGCTCTTGCTTTATTTATAGGCAGAGACATGGTAGCGGCAGTGGGGTGTGTGTGTGGTGGGGTGGATTTGAGTGTTTGGAAGTGGGGTGTTCAACATGCTCCTTGAAAAACACACACTTCTTTTACTTTTCACTCTTTATAAAACTGAGCACAAAGAGGAATAACCAAATATGCCTTCAAAGAAATTGCATTCTCATTTTCCTCCCTAGGTGAGTGTATGTAAGGTCATATTTAGTTACAATTAATGTTAGGATTACTTAACATGTCAAGCCTATTAAAACAAATGCAATCCACCTGACACATGTATTTTGTATTCATTAACCTGAGATTTCTTTCTGTGTTGATAGACACCAGTGTTGATTGCCTACAATTAATTGATTTCTTCGTGTATTTTTTTTTTTAAAGATTTTATTTATTTATTTGATGGGGGTGGAGAGAGAGATCACAAGTAGGCAGAGAGGCAGGCAGAGAGAGAGAGGAAGGGAAGCAGGCTCCCTGCTGAGCAGAGAGCCCGACTCAGGGCTCAATCCCAGGACCCTGGGATCATGACCTGAGCTGAAGGCAGAGGCTTAACCCACTGAGCCACCCAGGCGCCCCGCCTTCATGTATTTTTTGACACAGCACAGAATATTCAACTAGCAAAAGACAGTTAACCAGTGAAGCATGTCATTTCTAGAGTCCTACACAGATATACCCCAATCTGAAAAGGAAACTGATTTGAGAGAATGTCCTAAAAGCTTTTCTTTGGATTGACAAGCTGTCGATCTAAAGGGAAACTCAATTTCCACTCTGTATGTCTCTGTAAAAACTTCAAGTTTAAACAGATAAAATAAAACAAGCCTAGTCCATGGATCCTGTTACGATGCACTAGTCACGCATAACACTTAACAGTTTGTGGGTAATGAGTGATTCCGATTAATCCTTTATCATGTTCATACCTGGGAAACCAGCAGATAATATGAACTCTACGTCTAAGAAAACAGGATCAATTCTGAAGTCTGTGAATTGGATTTCCAAGTGAGCTGAGAGTTCACCAGTTAATACTACCATACTTCTTCCAGACTGTATCACTACTTAGTTAATAGTATACTTAGAAAAATTTATTCTTCTGGAGGAGGATCATGATTATTTCCCAAGGGCTTTTATATTAGAAATTTAACAAACATTCATTTCTGAAAACTTTCAGATTCACACTTTGCATTGGTTGAGGTAACCTAAAGATGGCATGGTGTAGGGTAATGGGTAACGATAGTTTTCTTTCAAGATAGTTATGTTCTATAAAGTTATCAGATGCTAAGTTAATGAATAATGAACCAGTGCTTCTGGTAGAAATACAGAATTAGGTTCCTGTAAGCCTCTGGTCACAGAACTTTTGTTAATTAGTCATTATATATACACTTGTTTTATGTTTTATTTGTGTTTCAGTTTAAGGACTTAATGTATCTCATTGATTCATTAACATTGAACTCATGATCAACAGTACTATAACTCATACCTGAAACTAAGCATATTTTCTCCATAAGACATGTCCCAACCGTCTTGTGCTTTAGGAACACTAGAAAGCACTTAAAATGGCTTGGGAGCATTTTGAACAGTGAAACCACCAACAAAAAGGACCAAAAAAAACCATTAAAAATGGCACTAAATAGTTTGCAAGAAGGATGCTTTTTTATAGTCCGAGGGCTAAAACAAGAAGGCTTTGTTTGACCTCAGCTGGGAACACGTATGCCAGGTATTCCCAATTCTTCGTGACTCTGCACATGTCCACAAATAACTGAAAGCCCAACCAGTATATGAATAAATTTTAGTAAGTAGACAAATTTGCATATACAGAACCTGTGAATAATGAGGTTCAATGGAATCTAATGATCCTTGGGTACCTGTGTAGACTGAGAACGGGAGCTAAATAATGTTATTTTTCTCTTCTGTGTTTTTAGCTTTCTCTTTACTTGGTCTCACTTACTTGGCAAACTTAAAATTAAATGGAACTTTTCCCTTTCTTGAAAGCTTGTTGACTCTGGCTCCTCATGTGGTAAGGCATCAGTCTCCCAGTATTTTGAGGAGGATATGGGCTGTTGACCTTTAATGATGAATATAGCTTTTGTTGTCAGTGATAAAATTTCTATTAAGACTGATTCTCACTCCCAGGTTATGATAAACTAATATTCTGACTTCATGTGAAAAATTACATAGTGTTTTCCATCCTCTCCTCAGAATATTGATGATTAAAAATTCAACTAAAACCTCAACATGGAACATAACATTAATTCATATTTTGTGTGGCTCATTTATTCTTTTTTTTTAATTGTGAGTTTATACTCAATTCTCTAACTTTTAAGGAAATTTAGAAATTCTTTCTAATTCTTAAAAGTATTAGCTATACCGTATGTCTCTTTTATGGAACTGTTTTTCTTCTGTTCATTAAAAACATTTTGTGCTTAAAACTTTGTGCCTATAAGATAGATTCCAGCCAGATAATGTGAATATCTGTTTATTATTCTTTAGGAAATTCATCTAGTTTCTAAGGACTTATGATCAGTGTATTATCCTTAGAAAAGCGGTACTTTATTGATACTTCTCAATATTTTTAGGGGTTACTTAAATAAAAATAGGTGTAAATACAACAACACTCATGGTAAAAATTTGGAGAATACTTGATTTTAAAAAGTTAAATAGACTTTCTTAGTATAGGACTTTTTAGTACTCATGTACATTTTCATCTCCCAGAGGTACTCAAGTATTGTATATACTGTATAAACACATTGCATATGTTTCCTAAATTTATGTGAAAATGGAATTCTTTTTGAAAGGTTACTTGGTGGGTCAGTCAGTGGTCTATGGAATAAACTTGGGGAAATACTGGCTTTGACAACCTCCTAACAACTTCTTCCTATGGATCTCATTTCTGCTCTTGTGGCAAAATAAAGTGAATTTATTTTCTCTTCTTCATAATAGTCCTTTGTGTATTTTAAAGAAGCTAAATATCACTCTTAAGATTTTTATTTTACTGGTAAAATGTCCTCTGCCCTTTAAAGGCTTCTTAACATAATCTTACTATTAGACCTTTTAGCAAACCTTTGATACTTTATTAGACATATTAGTATCACCTTTATTGGACTGTAAGGTTATGACAAGTACTGATTTCTTTGTGTATCTGATTTTATTTACCTTTGCATTTAGTATCTGTTTTGCTTAATTGTTCCTCTTGCCTGCTTTCTCCCTGTCTCCCCCATGCACACCCCAAAACTCTGACAATAGGTGAAGGCCAGGAAAGATAAGAAGTATAAAACATGGACCCAAATAGAGAACATTGGTAACATGCATTTCATTTGCTGGTGGGGTTATGTGAGACAGCGTAGTTGGTAAACTCTGAGCTTAAATGCAAGATGTATAACTTAACTTTTAGTAAAAAAGCAAATTCTTTATAAGAATAAAATTTTAAAGCAAGTCCATCATAACCCTGACATGACAAAAGAACAAGAAGGAGCAACACAGGAGAATCAGTTAACTTTCATTTGGAGAGTTTTTAACTCATAGTTTGTCAAAGCTGATCTTATTCATAGGGAAAGTTTTTTTTTTTTTCTATTTTTGAAGCAAAAGTAAGGAAAACAGTTATTGCCTGATTTGTTGATTATATAAAAACAGCCCCTGGGCAGGGGAGATCCACTTGGATATTAGGGTGTGTGGATAGAGCTGTTCTGGAAAAAGTTTGGAGACCACCTTGATTTTGGAAGATGGTTATTAGGCATTCTTCTGGATGAGTCATCAGATGTTCTTGATTCCTTAAGACCGAATTTCTGGTAGTTCATGTGGCTGCATTTTTATTTAGTCAAAATGTTGTAGGTCTATGAACTGGGAAGGAAGAGCCGTGAGCTGGTGTTTTTTAAGTTTTGGGTGTCAGAAAAATTCCTAGGATTCTTCTTCAGGTAAAGGGAGATGATCTTTGAGTTTGTGCTGGCTTTTTGTTGGACTTACCTTGATACCAGCATATAGACATTGTATAAAATGGTTAATAAAAGTTTTGTTAACCGGGACGCCTGGGTGGCTCAGTTGGTTAAGCAGCTGCCTTCGGCTCAGGTCATGATCCCAGCATCCTGGGATCGAGTCCCACATCGGGCTCCTTGCTCCGCAGGGAGCCTGCTTCTCCCTCTGACTCTGCCTTCCACTCTGTCTGCCTATGCTCGCTCTCGCTCGCTGTCTCTCTGACAAATAAATAAATAAAATCTTTAAAAAAAAAAAAAAAAAGTTTTGTTAACCATGGTAGTCATTTTAAGTTTTTGGAGTGATTAAATATTAAACAAACCAACTGTCTTTTTTTTTTTTTTAAATTAAATTTATTTATTTTCAGCATAACAATATTCATTATTTTTTCACCACACCCAGTGCTCCATGCAATCCGTGCCCTCTATAATACCCACCACCTGGTACCCCAACCTCCCACCCCTCCGCCACTTCGAATCATGAGAGACTATGGACTCTGAAAAACAAACCAACTTTCTTTTACCAAAGAATGCTCTCCCTTTCTCCTGTCATCCACATTCTCTATTGCTTGTGTTGGCAAAAACTAATTTTCAGTTCAGATATTTATAGAGTCTAAAGACTTTCTATCAAATTTTAAAGACTTTTATGATTTCAAGGATTTCTAAGAGAAGAAATTACATTTTGAGAGCCGGCTATGAAAGTAGACCTAGGAAGTGTTTTCCTACATTTCTCCATGTAATTAATTCATATTCTAACTTTGCTTCTTATAATGAGATTTGTATGAAATGATACTTTTACTAATATGACTAATCATTTCTGAATGTTTGCTCTTTGCTGTTACATTTCAGTAAAGTATTTTCTTCCTCTTAAGGGATCTTAACAGGCAGACTTTTTGAATTTTAATTTATGTGGAGGAAACAGAATATTTAAGTGGGGAATTTCTGTTATGATTAGAAATTGAAATATGAAAATCACATAAAACGTAAGACCATGTTAATAACTTAATGTTTAATATACTAAATTAATATGTTCAATGACTGTTACTTGGGTTTAGAAGGAAAGAAATATTGTCCCAGCCTGGAAAACAGTGCTAATAGGTGTAAAAACTGAGGTCTTTAACATGTTCGTAACTTTCAGTGTATCGATTTTTTTTTTTTTTAAGGAAAATATTTTGGTTCAGTTAGGACTATCACAGAAAAAGTGATGGTATTTTCTTTTACAGTGTTGTTTTTCCAACTATTAGGATATATGAGTAGAAACTATTAAAGGCTTGTGTGCTCTGCAAATAAAAGTATTGCTCTTGGGAATTATTGCTTCCATGGGAAGCGTGAGATAGAGCTTAGCTTACAGGGTGTTCGTTGAATGTTCTTGGGATCAATATCTGAAAAGGAAAGGAAGGAAACAGAATTGGGTATATGATAAAGTTGATATTGGGTATATGATAAAGTTGAATTGTGATTCAGGCCCAGTGACATTCTTGACCTACTCTGCTATGAATTCAGTAGATAGATTGTCCCTTTAGAGTTGTCCTGAGTTGGGCTACAATTGAGGCCTTCATAGCTTTGCATGGATGTCATTGGATAGGGGCTGCCTAGGAAGTGGAGGCGGGGGGCAAACTTGGGCAAAACTGCTCTCTATAGCTCAGACATAGCAGCTAAGGCAGTGAGCTCTTTATTAAGAGGGGTTTGGTGGCAAACAGTATTCTCTACAGGAAAATTTTGTTGAGTCTGGTGTGGTTTCTTTTTTTGCTTATTTTTCTTTATGGTTGTCTTTGTGCCTCTGTGGTAAGTTATGTCACTTTTCTCTCCTCTGAGCAAGGGCAAGGGACTTGGCTTACTTTTAACTGACTTGAAGAATTACTGAGAACCTTTAAGTATTCCTAGAGTATCCTTTTAAAATTTAGGATTAAAGATTATTTATTAAAAAGTTTTATTGAAGTAGTTGACACAGTATTGCATTAGTTCCATGTATACAACGTGGTGATTCAACAATGCTATATGTTATGCTATGTTCACCATAAGTGTTGCCACCATACAATACTATTAAATACCATTGACTGTGTTTCCTTTGTTTTACCTTTCATCCTTCCCAAGTGGCATTCATTCCATAACTGGAAGCCTGTATTTCCCCCTCCCCTTCCCCTATTTTACCCACCCCCACTAACTCCCCCTCTGTCAACTACCAGTTTGTTTTCTGTATTTATGGGTCCATTTCTGGTTTTTTGTTGTTGCTTTTAGATTCCATATATAAGTGAAATCATATTGTATTTGTCTTTTGACTTACTTCACTTAGCATAATCCCTCTACATCCATCCATGTTGTTGCAGGGGGTAAGATCTCATCTTTTTTATGGCTGAGTAATATTCCATTGTAGATATTACCAAATCTTTATCCATTCATCTTTTGATGAACACTTGCATGGTTTCCACATCTTGGCTATTGTAAATAATGTTACAGTAAACATAGGAGTGCATATATCTTTTCAAATTAGTGCTTTTGTTTTCTTTACTCCTTAGTAAAGGAATAGAATGTTATGGTATTTCTAATTTTTTGAGGAATCTCTGTATTGTTTCCCATAGTGGTTGAACCAATTTACATTCCTATCAGAAGTGCACAAGGAGGGACGCCTGGGTGGCTCAGTTGGTTGGATGACTGCCCTCGGCTCAGGTCATGATCCCGGAGTCCCGGGATTGAGTCCCGCATCGGGCTCCCAGCTCCACGGGGAGTCTGCTTCTCTCTCTGACCTTCTCCTCGCTCATGTTCTCTCTCTCTATCTCTCTCTCAAATAAATAAATAAAATCTTTAAAAAAAAAGTGCACAAGGATTCCGTTTTTTTAAGAATAAATGTTAAGAAGTTCTTTGAGATCATTCTATATAAGATGCTACAGATTTGTTTGTTAAACTGAATAAAATGATGAGTAAAAAGAAAGATAATATGTTTTTCTCTTTTGTATTTCCCTACACAACATCTTCTCCTGGTTATCTTGAGGCATTTAATCTGCCTTGTGTCAGGTAGGGATGGAGTGTATTAGAAAGAGAGAATTTTAAAAAAAATTGGCTTTTGATTTTAATTTATTCAGTGAGTTTAAGTGCCTACTATGTACCAGACACTGTCATAGACTTTGGGAGAGAATAGAACTTTGCAGCAAGAAAATGGGCTTAACAACTAGGCATTTTCAGCAAGCTGAAGCATTTCTACAGTCCTGAGTTTTATCAAGAACCATGTGTGAAGTAATGAAATTATAGGGTTTCAACCATAGTATAGAGAAAATACCATAATATAGAGAAATTCTTTAGACTTTTTTTTAAATCTGAAGAAATTCTTGGTACATTTTCAAGTTGACATCTAAACTTTTTAATTATAAGTTTAGTAATTACAAAGGATTTAACCTGGGTGTTTGGTATTTACATTTAGAAATAAAGTGGTTATATTATTCTTTTGAATGCATTCAGTGGAATCTAAATGGCTTAGCAAGTTGATACCATCTCTTGAAAACTGGTTAGGTGTGAGATGCTAGTGTTGGGCACAAAGTGAGAGTACTCTTATGTCTCTAATGCAGAGGCCACTGCTGTATACCAGGCAGTGACTCATTCTAGAAATTGACCCTGTTTTCTTGCAGTGATAGAGGCCTGTTCTTTTTGGCATTAAGCCTTTGACCTTTTCTTGGAGCTATTGGTAGTGCCTCACTGCTGTTGACACTTTTTCAGATTACAGTGTTGTTGTACCAGTCTGATCAGCCAATTCTGACTGTACCATTGTGGCTCTTGAAACTAATCTATGGCATGTGTTCAGCTCTCAGACCGTGTGCATCTTTTCTTTTCTTTTCTTTTCTTTTTTTTTTTTTTAAAGATTTTATTTATCTATTTGACAAACAGAGATCACAAGTAGGCAGAGACAGGCAGAGAGAGAAGGAGAAGCAGGCTCCCCTCTGAGCAGAGATCCCGATGTGGGGCTAGATCCCAGGACCCTGAGCCAAAGGCAGAGAGAGGCCCCAACCCACTGAATCACCCAGGCGCCCCAGACCATGTGCATCTTAACAGTGATATACCTTTATTTCTCAAAGCCACTCAACAGTTGGCTGAGAGTTAAGGTATTCAGTGGACCTTTCACATGGCCAGTCATCTATGGTCATCCAGTATTGTTTTGTGTTGAAATTGTCTGAAAGTTGACTCAGAAAGTTTCTAACCTTCCCTAACTTCCTCCTAGTTCACACACTTTCGTAAGTGGTTTGGTCATTGAATGGAGGTAGATCCAGAAAGGCATCTTCTCCTTTTGGCTGCTTTCTGAATAATGATCAGGATAAAAGGTATAGGGAGTTATACAGATGTTACCCATCTTGAAAATCACTGGATATCATAGGTCTTTATTTTTTTTTTTTTAAATAACCGAAAAGTAGCCATAGGGCAGCCTAGTTGGTACACCCTTTAGGTGACAACCTACCTTAAGAAACAGTTGTAGGGGATTCAAACCTAATTCTCGTTCAGCCACGTTGGTTCTTTTGTTGTATTCTAGAATCTTAGGTTATAAGAATAATGACCATTTGGTCAAATATACTGATCAGGTCTCCTTACGATGGCTTATGGGAGTCAAATGGGTGTATAATGGTTCTCTAGAATTTTTATTTTTAGAAAGCCCTTGTTTCTTTTGCATTTGATTTTTCCAGATGAAGAGTCTGGGTCTGGGGAGGAAATTATTAGATAAAGATTGAATTTATGGCTACTGGAATGGGACATACCAGTTGTCCCTGGATTCTAGGTAGGTAATATCTTAAGCTGTGGGAAGTAGGGGCTGAGGAGAAACCATTCATGAACTTTGTTTTTCAAAATCACCCCCAGAACCTTCCTCAGGAATGAAAACTTCTGGTGCAGCTCCCATAAGCTGCTCCAGGTGCCTTATATTTAACTGAGTGCTGGGTATGCTGTCCACCTCCAGATAGCTCTGATCATGGTTTGTCATTCCTCTTAACTTTATTGAGAAGTCTACGGAAAACAGCAGGGGATGAGCCTAACTTCTCTACCTCCCACACAAAACACCTGTCAAAACCACATGCCTTCCCTGCACCCATTCCAGTAGCCATTGTTCAGTCATTTCATAGAAGTGGCCAAATGCCAGCTGGCTGATGTTTGAACAAACAGGATAGTTTGGCCTGACTTCTTAGGCAGTCTTTTCACAGTTCAAACTAAACTGGGAGTCCTAAAGCAGACCAACCCGTTAAAAGGCCACATTTGATCCACCGTTAGCTTGTGACTTAGGTCCTATTTGTGGATCTCCAACAATTGTAAGCAGCACTTCTGGCATTGTGCTTCTTGTATGAAAGCCAGGCATCAACTCCCCTCCTTACCGAAAACACAGTGACTTGTACTATAAGGTAAATTGTAAGAAACCTTTATGTATTTTATTTAATGAAACATTATGTAGTTTTAAAATTATTATAGAGATTTCTCCAAAATGAGGCTAATCTTGAACACATGGGGGAATTTCTTGGAAGGATGACTAATTCATTATTTACATGAACTCTGCAGGCAGTTATCCTTGCGATGGAATCATCCTGTTAGGATAGGTATTATGAAATTTGTCCCCGACTGTAGCTGAAGTGATCAATAATACCACCATGTCTCTAGAAAGTATTTAAGTCAGCTTCAAGTTACCGGCCAGGGTTGTTATGGATGATAGTATTGCCTTAGATTTCCTTGCGGGCCATGCAGAGTCTAATTGTTAATACATGTTTCCTATACCTGGATTAGTGCTTCCATCTAAGTGAAAAGGTCAGTTCAGACACATAAGGAGGAAGCCACTTGGATTTATGGGATTTGTTCAGCTGTTTTGGCCCAGGACCCTGGAGGACATGGTGGATTTAATACTCTATGTTGGCCTTATCTTGTTGCTTTGGAATCCTGTTTATAGTGGTAGCTTTCATTACATGATGGGTAAGACAAATTAAATAGATTTGGTCCTCCCTTTGTCAGATTAATCAGCTTGGGCAATAGAGTGGAATGCTTTGGAAAAATTTGCTAGGAGTCCTGACAATGTAGAAACAAAGGATACATGGTACTGGAGTTAATTTTCCACACGCCACTTATATTTCCGCATGTTTTGCAAGCAGAGGCACTGATTGGCTTTGTTTTGGACTATCCTTTCAAGGATGCTTATGTAGTAAACAGTCTTGGGAAATAGACATAGTGTCTTTCTCTAGGGCAAAGGTCAGATATATTTTACTGTTCAGTATAATGGAGATAATGTCTCTCTAGACAAAGGTCGGCCATGCTTACTGTGCACTACAAAAGATTGGGCTACCTACGCAAAGGTTTTCTCTCCCGTAAACTCACTGTGCACACATCCATTTGGACTCATTTATTTGCTGCCTTGGGATGTGGGGTAAGGGGGACTGATGGAAAGGCACTGATGCTCATGCTGCTTGCTATGATATGACTAATAGAGTAGTTGATCTCTGACTCAGGAGTCTCATGTGTTCTGCCTTCATCTACAAAACTGAAGGGTTTACCTTGTTATCTTAGGAGCAAGGCCTAATCTCAGACCCTTCACAGTTCTTGACACTGAGATAAGGAGTGCTGTCTCTGGAGTGTCCATTTGGGGGCCCCATATCTCTATTTTAAAAATGACCCATTTGAATAGTAATAAAGATGTCAAATGCATATAACTTTCAGCCTTGTACTGCCATTCAAAGGTATATTAATTAACCTGTAGTAAGGACGTAAACTACTACCCTCACTCTTGGGACCAAATCTGGCTCACTGCTTTTTTTTTTTTAAATAAAGTTTTATTGTAATATAGTCCTGCACATCTATATTTATATTGTCTATCTATGACTACTTTTGCACTACAAGGCAAAGTTGGATAGTTGAAGGAGAGACTTTATAGATCACGAAGTCAAAAAATGATTACTTGTCCTCTTAAGAAAAACTTCTAGAGCCCTGCTCTAGCACTCTACCCCAACATTATTTCCTTTAAATATGCTTGCAGAAGTGTGTCAAGATAGATGTACAGAGATGCTCAAAGCAGGATTGTTGATAATAGTAAAAAAAATAAATAAAACTGGAAACAACTTCAGGAATCGTGAGGTCTAGATTTATTGCTTGAAGATTGTACTTGTTTTCAGATTTTCACATCATCCCTTGGACTGAACTCTGCCCAGTGAGTCTGAGACACCACATTATGTTCTTGATCTTAAATATACATGAAACACTATTTCCTTCTTCATCCAGTATAAGGGGTTGTCAGTAAATACTATCTGGGAGAGAAAGCAAGGGTCACCAGATTAATTTGGCAAGCCTCTAAACTCCAGGGAGTATAAGGATTACCTAGTAAGAGGCCAGGGGTATTGCTGTTAAGTTTTGCATTTTAGTCCAAAGATATTTGAAAGCCAGTCAAAACATAGTCATTGGAAAACAAAGTAAAACACAACAAAACCCAGACAAAACAGAAGAGACTGTATTATAATAGCAACAACAAAGGTAATGCTTTTGATATTGAAGAGCCGCACTTAACTACTAAATCTTTCAGTTAAGGAGGACCTTCTCTGTGCTCAAGTATGAGAATAGAAGTCTTAAGAGGTGGAAGGCCTATGCTGATTTGTAGGAGAGAAGTAAATTTACTTTATAGTTGACCATTGAACAACATGGATTTGAACTGTATAGGAGGTCCACTTATGAGGATTTTTTTTTCCTTTTTTTGTTTTTTTTAAAGATTTTATTTATTTATTTGACAGAGGACAAGTAGATGGAGAGGCAGGCAGAGAGAGAGAGAGAGAGGGAAGCAGGCTCCCTGCTGAGCAGAGAGCCCAATGTGGAGCTCCATCCCAGGACCCCAGGATCATGACCTGAGCCGAAGGCAGCGGCTTAACCCACTGAGCCACCCAGGCGCCCGAGGATTTTTTTTCAATAAATATGTTACAATACTGTAAATGTATTTTCTCTTCTTTATGATTTTCTTAACATTTTTCCTTACAGCTTACGTTATTGTAAGAATACAATATATAAATACATAAAACATATGAAATATCTGTCAATCCACTATTCATGTTATTGGTAAGACTTCCAGTAAACAGACTATTAGTTGTTAAGTGTCAGGGGAGTCAAAAGTTATATGCAAAGTTTTGACTGCTCTAGGTGTCTTCTGTCCCTTCACTATTCAAGGATCTCAAGGGTCAACTGTATTTTAATGAGCCTTGAATAAGGAAATTAAGACCAAACTGTTTGGAATTTTGGTAACCTGCTAAGAAGGGGAGGAGTTAGCCTGGTAGCAACTTGTATTTTAGAAATCCATCTAAGAGAAAGAAGGCCAAGTTCTAATATTGTGGTTGCCAGCATTGACTTAATACAAGTTTTTAGTGGGCAGTATTAAAGATGTTTCAGATATATTTTGTTCACTGCCTTTACTTATAAATGTAGTGACCATGTGTTTTGTACAACTAATCCGTGTCATTTAATTCCTTTCATTAGACCTTTGTATTTACAAAGTCTTAAAAATTTGTAACAGTTCAATCACATTTCATTATACTTATGACATGTGTATGGAAGGGAAAAGGGTAAATGAGATAGAGATTGTCCTAGAAAATCTAGGACATGTATTCTCTTTATGTAGCCAAGCGTTACATACATATTGTGGTCAGGAGATAAGTGGCGAACCTGTGGATAATTGGGGTAGGAGCAGAGGCAAATATATTGAATGCATCTTGAGGTCCTCTTCCAGAGAATTCTTTGTGTTGTAAACTTTGTGTTTATATTTTTTCAGGTGTGAATTTGGGGAAGTGTAATACCTTACATGGCAAAGTTTCACACATATTGGTAGGGAAGTCTTTTTTAATTTTAATTTTAATTTTTTAAAAATATTTTATTTAGGGGCGCCTGGGTGGCTCAGTGGGTTAAAGCCTCTGCCTTCGGCTCAGGTCATGATCCCGGGGTCCTGGGATGGAGCCCCACATTGGGCTCTCTGCTCAGCCGGGAGCCTGCTTCCTCCTCTCTCTCTGCCTGCCTCTCTGCCTACTTGTGATCTCTGTCTGTAAAATAAATAAATAAAATCTTAAAAACAATATTTTATTTATTTGACGGAGACACAGCAAAAGAAAGAACACAAGCAGGGGGAGTGGGAGAGAGAAAAGCAGACTCCCTGCCTACTAGGGAGCCTGATGCGGTGACCCTGGGATCTGAGCTGAGGCAGGCAGAGGCTTAATGACTGGGCCACCCAGGCTCCCTGGGAAGTCTTTTTAAAAGGTGGTTTTTTGTTTTTTTTTTTTTTCCTTTTGAAAAAAATGTAAAAGTAGTGAGGGAGAAATCTTATTATTTAACTTGCTGCATAATTTCCATAGATTATATTTTGCCTCAAACATTAAGTTTGAGATTCAAGGAATCTTAAGTAGACAAGCAACATAGAGAACCATTATGACCTGACCAAAACTAAATGGCTGGCTAGCTGAATAAGATCACTTGGGAAATGTGCTCAATTAAGTAAATAGATTAAGTGGTTTATTTTTCTATATGGGCAGTTAGGAAAGCATGTTATTTCAGGTGGCAGACATGGAAGAATCTTGAGACTGTGTGTAGGTGGAACAATGCTAAGCTCTCTTCTAGTTAATCAAGGAAGACTTCATGGAAGAGGGATGAGTAAGTGTGGATAAGAAACAGAGGGTGGGTATGGCTGTCCTTGTGAAGAGCTTCAGAATCAACAGGAGCAATCTGTCAGTTTTGAAATTAAGGATAATCATTACGTTTTGTATTATATGAGGTGGGTGGGGGAGGTAAGACACATAGCACCTTTCATTTTTTTAGACTTCATGTATGTTATGCTAATTTCACATACACTTCTTTCACCATGTATTCTCTTTAATTAATCTCTTTCTCTTAAGTAGATTATCTTTTCTGCTGCTTTTGTGTCCCATGTAGAACAAAATTATAGACTCATGCTAACAAAATTTCAGTTTTTTTGAAAGAAAACTTAAGATTTCAAATACAGAAAGCTTAGCATTTTGTTGGCTTTTGGGCAGAATGTGAGTACATAGAGCACTTGGGACTAAGAGCTGAGGCAGAACCTTTAAAGTGTTTCTAGATTTGAGGGCCATACTGAGGCTAGAGTGTAATAGTGAAAATAGAAGACAGGGGTAAGGTCCTGAGTATAGTAGATGACAGGAGTGGAGGAACAGGAAACTGGCATTAACAATGGCTTAGTGTATAGGTTAGGTTAGGATTCTCAGCCACCATGAAGAGTCAGTTTGGGCATGCTGTTCACAATAAGATCTATGCCTCAGAATCTGTAGCAGAAAAACATGTTTATATAGGATAGGAACCAGGTTATAAGTCTTGTTCTTTGCAAATAAGTGACGTTTTTGGTCTTTATATATTACTATTGCATTGACTAAAACCTAGCAGATATGAACTTAACATTTAAGTGTACTGTATTTATTTTTCAGGGTTGGCCTATAATGGTAAATACTATAATTCTGAGTAGTTATAATCCATCCATCTTCCCTTCCTTTCTTCCTTATCTTAGATTCTGGTGATTATATTTCCTTAGATGGATCCTATCTTGTCAGGCCATGGAGTTAGTAGAAGGAAATAGTAATATACTGATTTTACGAGATTTCTGAATTGAAAGGAGAACAGGTTGCTGTTTCCCGGCCAACAGATGAGAATGGAATAATCTGCAGAGTGCTAGGTGGTTTTTCTTGTCTTTTTTTTTAAATTATATATTTTTAATAAACATATAATGTATTATTAGCCCCAGGGGTACAGGTCTGTAAATCGTCAGGTTTATACACTTCACAGCACTCACCATAGCACATACCCTCCCCAATGTCATAACACCACCACCTGGTTTTTCTTGTCTTTTAGGATACTGAGGCTTTTCCTTTCTCTCGATGTTTAGAGGCATTAAATGTCATGTTTACGTTATTGGGGAAGGTTTTTTTGTTTGTTTTTTGTTTTTTCCCAAAGAAAGGTCACTGCAAATTTTACTTGTTATTTTAGTTGTTATGACACTTAGTTGGTTGCATGGTCTTTTTTCATTATATGGCAATGTACACTATATTCTCACATACGTGGTACACGAAGTAAGATCCTTTGAAACAGTTATGCACAATACATGCAATAATGGATTTATACATTGGAGCCCAGGATGTGACTGACTGGAAAAGATGGACTAGGCATGTTGGGTGTTGAGTGAAGGAACCAGAAGTCATAGAACACACAGGAAATACGCATCTGGTTTGAAGAGCACCTGCTGCATATGCAGTATTGGCAGTGGTGCCTCTGAGATGAACCCATTTAGGGCTACAAAGGCAGGTATCATCCAACATTAGGGTATAGCTGCAGGGTTTGCTGAACCATTCCTATTTAGAACTTTAGGAAACTGATGTTTTTTCCTTAGGCCATTTTGATATTATTTAAGTAACAGATCAGATAATAAGGACAATGTACACAACCTCCAACTAAAACCCTGTCGTAGTCTAGACAGTGAAGTGGTTCATTAGAAAACTTTAAAACTGCAGCTCCTTTTGGATCCTCCAGAGTGAGGGATCTTCAAACGGGCCTCTTCCTCAGGAGTCAGAGTCACCTTCACAACATCTGAAATTCCATTCTGTCCCAAGATGCAAGGAACACTAAGGAAGACATCATCTTTTATGCCATAGAGACCCTTAATCATGGCGGAAATTGGATGCACCTGCCTAAGATTCTTCATTATACTTTCTGCCAAATCTGCCACAGACAGTCCAATGGCCCAGGAAGTGAAGCCTTTCAGTTTGATCACCTCATAGGCACTGTTAACCACCTGTTTGTGAACCTCTTTCCACTGTTCCTTATCTGCATCAGTGCCTAAGTCAGGGTGCAGATTCTTCAGAGAGACACCAGCAATGTTTACTCCACTCCATACAGGCACACTGGAGTCTCCATGCTCCCTGAGGATCCACCCGTGACAGCTTAATGGGTGAACTCCCAGCCTTTCTCCCATTAGGTAACAGAACCGGGCTGAATCCAGATTGCAACCACTTCCAATAACACGGTTTTTGGGAAAGCCATTTATCTTCCAAGCCACATAGGTCAAGATATTCACTGGATTGGAAACAACAAGCAACTTGCAGTTTGGCTGTATTTGACGACATTAGGAATGATGAACTTAAAGATGTTCATGTTACGCTGGACCAAATTAAGGCGGCTTTCCCCCTCTTGCTGACATGCCCCAGCTGTGATAATAACCAGCTTGGAGTTTGCAGTCACGTTATAGTCTTTGCCAGAGACAATTTTTGGTGTTCTAAGGAAAAGGCTTCCATGCTGGAGATCCATCATCTCTCCATTGAATTTGTCTTCCATGCCATCAACAAGAGCAAGTTCATCTGCCAAGTCCTTCATTAAGATACTGACGGCACGGGACGCCTGGGTGGCTCAGTTGGTTAAGCAGCTGCCTTCGGCTCAGGTCATAATCCCAGTGTCCTGGGATCGAGTCCCACATCGGGCTCCTTGCTCAGTAGGGAGCCTGCTTCTCCCTCTGCCTCTGCTTGCCATTCTGTCTGCCTGTGCCTGCTCTCTCCCTCTCTCTCTCTGATAAATAAATAAAATCTTAAGAAGAAAAAAAAAAAAGATACTGATGGCACAAGCCATGCCAACAACACCAACCCCAACAACTGTAATCTTATTTTGGGGGACATGTTCTTCCTTAAGAAGATTCTGAATCAAGCTGATCTTTGAGAATTGCCATTTTGGACTTAGAACCAAAAGGAATTGGGAGTGCACGTCGGGAGGGCGGGCATCAGCAGTGCATGAGACTGGATCTGGACTTGGCTGCAGCGGCTCCGACACTATTGGGGAAGTTTTAAAATTTGTTTTTGTCTCCTATACTGAAACTTTAGCCAGGATTATGGGAAGTAATCCCCAACAACATTGCCAGTTTTTACCTCAAGTAGATTATTCAGATAAGATTTACTTGTGTCATAAAGATTCTGCTTTTTGGATATGGAGCTTGGTTTTATTAAGTGTTGGCCTCGTGTATTTATTGAGCACTTGGTTTGTGCCAAATACTTCTCTAGACAATTTATACCTAGAATTTCATTTAATCCTCATGGGAAACTTAAAGAAGGATGGTGGTATCCCCATTTTAAAGGTGAGGATATTGAAGTTCTTCTTCCAGTCAGATTAATCAGTTCTCTCCATTCCCCCTGGAAAATACATTAACTGATAATGATGGACCCATTGGTCATTTATGCCTAATCAGTTATACTCTAGCGTGCTTCTGTGCTTCTGCTCTAATATATGAGTTGTAGCCTTACCAAGAGTTAATTCTATTTGTTCCCAGACCTGTTAATAATTATTCATTTAAAATTAAATCTATGAGGGGCACCTGGGTGCCTGGGGAACCTGCTTCCTCCTCTCTCTGCCTGCCTCCCTGCCTACTTGTGCTCTCTGTCAAAAAAAAAAAAAAAAAAAAAAAATCCTTACAATTAAATCTATGAATTCCTAATAAAGATTGCTTTATGAAAGCTGAATTGAAAGTTTGGAAAGACATAATGATAAGGAGCTAAAGCACTTGCTATTGAATTAGACGTAATGAGACTGTTTATAATAGATTGTAGGAAAAACAAATGTGGAAGATTCTGAATTTATTTCTTTGCAAATGCATTAGTTTTTGTTATATTTTAAAGAAGAAGGGTGAGGGGTGCCTGGGTGGCTCAGTCAGTTAAGCGTCTGTCTGTGGCCCAGGTCATGATCTCAGGGTCCTGGGATCGAGGCCCATGTTGGGCTCCCTGCTCAGCAGGGAGTCTGTTTCTCCCTCTGTGCTGCACCTCCCCACACTCATGCTGTCTCTCGACTTTTCTTTCTCTCAAATAAATAGACAAAAATCTTTTTTTAAAAAAGGAAGTAAGCTGAACACTGAATTACAAGTGTGACTTATGCAAGAAGGGCGATGTAGAACACTAATCAGAGGACCCATATTCAGAAAAGGAGTCCTGGGGGTACCTGGGTGGCTTAGTGGGTTAAAGCCTCTGCCTTCAGCTCAGGTCATGATCCCAGGGTACTGGGATCGAGCTCTGAGTAGGGCTCTCTGCTCAGCAGGGAGCCTGCTTCCTCCTCTCTCTCTGCCTGCCTCTCTGCCTACTTGTGATCTGTCTGTCAAATAATTAAATAAAATCTTAAGAAAGGGGGGGGCGTCCTGGTCCTGAGTTCGGAACCAAATGAAAATTAAGACATAAGAGAGTTCCAGGGCGCCTGGGTGGCTCAGTGGGTTAAGCCGCTGCCTTCGGCTCAGGTCATGATCTCAGAGTCCTGGGATCGAGTCCCGCATCGGGCTCTCTGCTCAGCGGAGAGCCTGCTTCCCTCTCTCTCTCTGTCTGCCTCTCCATCTACTTGTGATTTCTCTCTGTCAAATAAATAAATAAAAATCTTTAAAAAAAAAAAAAAAAAAAATAAGAGAGTTCCATATGAAGTTTAAAACATCAGTATTATTAATGGTACAATGATGAGAGTTCATAGCTTTAGAGCTGCTGCTGCCAAATGGGCTTGCCGATGCAACAAAAAAAATACTCAGAATTTCTGAGTATTATTCCATTGATTGATAATGATTATTCCATTCCAAAATCTGATCGGAAGAATAGTGTCAATCACTAGTGTTGGCAGCTCCTTATGATATTAGCTCCACATATTCAAGAAATGAATATTCAAGAAATGTGCACAGTAGGGACGCCTGAGTGGCTCAGTGGATTAAACATCTACCTTTGGCTCAGATCATGATCTCAGATCTGATCTCAGGGTCCTGGGATCGAGCTCCGCATCGGGGTCTCTGCTTAACAGGGAGCCGGTTTCCCTTTCTCTCTGCCTGCCTCTCTGCCTACTTATGATTTCTCTCTCTTCCTCTCTCTCTCTCTCTCTCTGTCAAATAAATAAATAAATCTTAAAGAAAAATCAGAAAAAGAAAAATGTGCACATTAGTGAGGAGGTTTATTATTCTTCTTTGGGTGAAGGCAGGTAAGGGAGTTCTTCCAGATAGAAGTCTGAGGCACCAGGTAAAGGTGATTCCTACATCAAAATACTGGATATGTTTTATGTTTAAAAATATTTAACTTCGGCTCAGCCCTGCATCGGGCTGTCTGCTCCGCGGAGAGCCTGCTCCTCCTCTCTCTCTCTCTCTGCCTGCCTCTCTGCCTACTTGTGATCTCTGTCTGTCAAATTTAAAAAAAAATAAAATCTTAAAAAAAAATTTAAGGTAATGCTTGGCTCATTAATTGTATCTTCACCTTAATCTACTTTTGAAATTATTCCGTATGATATAGCTAAGAAGGAACAGAATCTATGTCAAGCTTAGTGTTGTCTGATCATTAAGGCTTTGCATCTTTCACCAAACCACACTTGTTGGTATTTTGGGGCACTCTCCTGCTTCTTCCTAAGCTCTTCATCTGTGTACCAGTTTCCTGAATGTTCCTTTGGTACTTTCAGTATAATAGAGCCTGTTTTGTTCCTTCAGGAGAATAATTCTCATATGGAAAAAGGTGTATTAAACAACAGAATAGAGCTATAGCTTACAGTAAGAGAAGAGAAAGAGAAAATTATGACGTAGGAGCCTCAAATATGTGACATAACATCTGGTCCCCAGATCCAGACAAATTGTGTTGAAAAGAATGTGTGGGGGGTGCCTGGGTGGCTCAGTGGGTTAAGCCGCTGCTTTCGGCTCAGGTCATGATCTCAGGGTCCTGGGATCGAGTCCCACGTCGAGCTCTCTGCTCGGCAGGGAGCCTGCTTCTCTCTCTTTGTCTCTCTCTCTGCCTACCTGTGATCTCTCTCTGTCAAATAAATAAATAAAATCTTTGAGAAAAAAAAAAGAATGTGTGGATATTTCCTCATAGAGTGTTTTTGTTTGCAAAAGTAATACATACACATTGCCTTTTAAAAAAAGTTATCACTGTAAAAGATATGTGTCAGCAACGTGAAGGAGCAAGAAATAAGTAAATGAAACCTCTTTTCTTTATGAATATAAAAGATAAATGAAACTCTAAACTGCATTAATAGAAATGTTGTATCAGAAAATGGTTCCACTGTCTTCTTAGATGGGATGATGGATTCATTTTCCTACTTTATCTGAGCGTCATTCATCAATTATAATGTAGAAAAGGGCATGTTTAAGGATTTGAGCTACTGAAAATAGTGACATAGGAGTAATAGTCCATAAACGGTAAGAAAAGACTAAAGGCAAATGGGACTAATAATCTCTAGGTTTTTTAATACTGTCATGGAAAAGAGGATACAGACTTCACTGGTGTTGCTTTAGAAAAGTGGGAGGCATTTTTTTGTAAAGGACCAGTTAAATATTTTGGGTTTTGTTTGCAACAATTTAATTCTGCCATTGTAACATGAAAGGAGCCATACAGTAATGTGGAAAACAAACGGGCATGACTGTATTCCAACAAAACTTTATTTGTAAAAATAGACAGTAGGTTGGATTTATCCACAGGCCAACTCCTGCTGCAAAAGAGCACAATTTTCATCTCTCGGAATTTTTGAAGATAATTTTCTAAGATATTTCAGTAGGGAGAAAGACTTTGCCTAAGAGGTCTGGGCACACCTGCACTGATTCATTAAAACCATCAGCTTCACATGCTGTTGGTAGGACTCTTGAACTAAATAGAAGGGAAGACTAAAGGACTCCTAAGACTTCTGCCAGTGTTCCCTGCCACTGTTTCTATGTTCTGACTGACAAAATTTCTTTGATTTAATTGTTTGAATATTTATACCTTGATTGGTAAAGATTCAAGCCAGAAAATAGATCTGTAGTATACTTTGCTTTATATGAGTTTGCTAAATTTTATTTTATTGAATTTAATTCAGTACAGTAGTTGATTTTATATATGTATTTTATTGCATGTAATAAAATACAGTATATATTTGTATATTCAGTTATTTATACTATATATACATGTGTGTGTATTTATCTATAGTAAAATACGTAATTTTAAATTTTTAAATTGAGTATAGTTGGCTGATTAATTTCAGGTATACAGCATAGTGATTTGACAACTACATACACATTATGAAACGCTTACCACAATAAATATAGTTAACACCTGTCACCCTGCATGATTACCGTGATATTTTTGACTGTATTCCATATGTTGTACTTCTTATCCCTGTGACTTTTTTTTTTTTTTTTAAGAATTTATTTATTTATTTGACAGGCAGAGATCACAAGTGGGCAGAGAGGCAGGCAGAGAGAGAAGAGGAAGCAGGCTCTTCACAGAGCAGAGAGCCTGATGTGGGGCTCAGTCTCAGGACCCTGAGATTGTGACCTGAGCCAAAGGCAGAGGCTTAACCTACTGAGCCACCCAGGCACCCCAACTTGTTTATTTTGTAACTGGAAGTTTGTACCATTTACTTATGTACGTATTGACTGATTTTTTTCAATATAGTTAGCATGCAGTATTATATTGGTTTCAGGTGTACAATAAATGATTCAGTAATTCTGTACATTACTCAGTGTTCATCATAATAAGTTTAGGAAATTTGTACCTCTTAATCCCCTTCACTATTTCACCTATCCCATCACCCCCTTCCCCTCTGGCAGCTACGAGTTCTCTACATTTATTTGCCTGCATTTTTTGTTGTTGTTGTTCGTTCATTTTTGTTTTTGTTTTTAGATCCACTTGTAAGTGAAATCATATAATTCCTTTCTCTAATTTATTTTGTTGTTGTTGTTGTTAAAGATATTATTTATTTATTTGACAGAGAGAGAAACAGTAAAGGGGAACACAAGCAAGGGGAAGGGGAGAGGGAAAAGAAGGCTTCCTGCTGAGCATTGAGCAGGGCTCGATCCTAGGACCTTGAGATCATGACCAGAGCCGAAGGCAGACGCTTAACAACTGAGCCACCCAGGTGCCCGTGTCCAACTTATTTCACTTAGCTTGATACCCTTTAGGTCCATCCATGTTGTTGTGAATGATAAGATTTCATTAGTTTTCATGGCTGAATAATACTCCATTGTCTGTATATATCACATCTTCTTTGTCCATCGTCTGTTGATGGACACTTACATTGCTTCCATATCTTGGCTTGTAAATAATAATGCAGTTGTTTCTAATTGGTGTTTTTGTTCTCTTTGGGTAAATATCCAGAAGTGGAATTACTGGGTTATATATTTCTATTTTTAGTCTTTTAGGGGACCTTTGTACTGTTTTCCAGAGTGTTTCCTCCAATTTACTTTCCCATCAACTATGCACAATTGTTTCCTTTATTCCACATCATTGCCAATACTTGTTACTTCCTGTCTTTTTGATTCTAACCATTCTGACAGGTGTGAGGTGATATCTCATTGTGGTTTTGATTTGCATTTCCCTGATAATGAGTGATGTTGAGCATCCTTTCATGTGTCTGTTGGCCTTCTGCCTTTGGAAAAATGTCTGTTTAGTTCTTCTTCCCATTTTTAGTTGAATATGTATATATTCTGATTAACATATATATATTTTGTCGAGTTATGTAAGTTCTTTATATATTTTCCATATTAACCCCTTATTGAATATATCATTTGCAAATATTTTCTCCATTTCAGCAGCTTGCTTTTCATTTTTTTGATAATCTTCACTGTGCTGAAGCTTTTTGTAGTTTCATGTAGTACCAGTTATTTATTTTTGCTTTTTTTCCTCTTTACCTGGGGAGACATATCCAGAAAAATATTGCCAGGACTGATGTCCTAGATTTTACTGCCTGTGGTTTTTTGGTACTGGTTTTTTTTTTTTTTCTTTAAAGCAGTTTTATGGTTTTAGGTCTTATATTTAGGTCTTTAATCACTTGTGAGTTTATTTTTGTATGTGTTGTAAGAAAGTGGTCCAGTTTCATTCTTTTGCATGGAGCTATCCAGTTTTCCCAACACCATTTATTAAAAAGTCGGTGTTCTCTCCATTGTATTTTCTTGCCTCCTTTGTTGGAGGTTAATTGACCATATAAGTGTGGGTTTATTTCTATAAAGTCTATTCTGTTCTTTCTAGCTAAATCTGTTTTTGTGCCAGTACCATACTATTTTGATTGCTGTAGCTTTGTAGTAGAGTTTGAAATCTGACATTGTGATACCCTCAGCTTTGTTCCTCTTTCTCAATTATTTTTTTGGCTATTTGGGGGTCTTTTGTGTTTCCATACAAAAATTAGGATTAATTTTATTCTACTTTTGTAAAGAAAAAAAAGCTATTGATATTTTGATAGGGATTTCATTAAATCCACAGATTGCTTTGGGTAGTATAGATTTTTTTTAACAATATTAATTCTTCCAACCCATGATCATGATCATACCTTGCCATTTATTTGTGCAGTCTTCAATTTCTTGCATTAATGTTTTATAGTTTTCAAAGTATAGGTCTTTCACTTCTTGGTTAAATTTATTCCTAGTCGGGCGCCTGGGTGGCTCAGTGGGTTAAGCCGCTGCCTTCGGCTCGGGTCATGATCTCAGGGTCCTGGTATCAAGGCCCGCATCGGGCTCTCTGCTCAGCAGGGAGCCTGCTTCCTCCTCTCTCTCTGCCTGCCTGTAATCTCTCTCTGTCAAATAAATAAATAAAATCTTAAAAAAAAATTATTCCTAGTTACTTTGTTGTTGTTGTTCTTTTTTTTTTTTTTTTTTTTTTAATATTTTATTTATTCGTGAGATACAGAGAGAGAGGTAGAGGGAGAAGTGGGCTCCACGGAGTAGGGAGCCCAATGCGGAACTTGATCCCAGGACGCCAGGATCATGACCTGAGCTGAAGGCAGGTGCTCAATCATCTGAGCCACCCAGGCACCCCCTTTTCTTTTTTAAGAGAGAGAGAGGTGGGAAGGGGCAGAGAGAGAGGAAAATAGAGAATCCACGCTGGACATGGTGCTCATTCTCAAAATCCTGAGATCATTACCTGAGTTAAAATTAAGAGTTGGACCCTTAACCGTTTGAGCCACCCAGGTGTCCCATTTTTTTCTTTTGGATGCAACTGTAAATGGGATTATTTTCTTAATCTTTCTTTCTTTCTTTCTTTCTTTCTTTTTTTTTTTTAGTGTATAGAAATACAACCTGAATATTGATTTTGTATTCTATAATTTTACTGAATCCATTTATTAGTAAATACTTACATTTAAAGTATGTATTTCAGTAGTTTTGAGATTTATTTTGTTAGATGAACATGTTCATCATTATTCCAGAAAGTTGCCTTATTGTCATCATTTGTAATCAGTTTCCTTAACACCAGTCCCTTGGAATAATTTGATACCTGTCACTGTAGATTAGGTTATATCTATCACTGTAGATTAGTTTTAGTCTGTTATAGAAATAACTTCATAATAATGGAATCATATAAAATAAACTCTTGTATCTGATTTCTTTGACTTAAACAATGTTTTCTGGGTTTTGGTTTTTGTTTTTCCTGGGTGAAATTGCCCTTTACTTTCTACTTCATATCTTTGAGGAGTTTAGTTTTACATTTTGATGCAGTCCCAAAAGATGGGACACTGAGAATTTATTCAGAGTATTATGATTTTTGCAGTGTTTAAAAATGTGTTTAAAATTTACGTATTTGGAGTTTTTTTTAATTTAAATTCAACTTAGTTAACATATAGTGTAGTATTGGTCTCAGGTATAAAATTTAGTGATTGCTCTGTTACATATAACACCCAGTGCTCATCCCAACAAGCGCCCTCTATAATACCCATCACCCATTTAGCCCATCCCCTCATATACCTCTTCTCCAGCAAACCTCAGTTTGTTCTCTTAACTACAGAGTTTCTAATGGTTTGCCCCCCCTGTTTTTATGTTATTTTATTTTTCCTGAAACTATGTTCATCTGTTTTGTTTCTTATGAAATCATATAATATTTGTGAATCATATTATATGATTTGTGAATCATATAATATTCTGTGCAATCATATATTTGTATTTCTCTGAGTGACTTATTTCTCTTTACATAATACTCTCCAGTTCCATCCACATTGTTGTAAATGGCAAGATTTCATTCTTTTTGATGACTGGGTAATACTCCATTGTGCATATACACCATATCTTCTTTATCCATTCATCAGTCAATGAACATTTGGGCTCTTTTCATAATTTGGCTTTTTTGATAGTGCTGCTATAAACACTGGCGTGCATGTGCCCCTTCAGATCAGCCCTTTTGTATTCTTTGGATAAATAACCTAGTAGTGCAATGGCTGAGTCATAGGATAGCTCTATTTTTACCTGTTTTCCAGAATGGCTGCACCACTTTGCATTCCCACAACAGTACAAAGGGGTTTCCCTTTATCCACATCCTTGCCAACATCTGTTGTTTTCTGAGTTGTTAATTTTAGCCATTCTGACAGGTGTGAGGTGCTATCTCATTGTGGTTTTTGATTTGTATTTCCCTGATGATGAGTAATGTTGATCTTTTTTTCATGTATCTCTTAGCCATAAAATAATGTTTTCGACATTCATTCAGGTTGTTGCATGCATTAGAAATTAGTTGTTTTTTATTGCTTGGTAATAGTTTTCCATATACCAGTGTTTGTGTATCCATTAGTCTGTTGATAAATGTTTGGAGTGTTTACAGTGTTTTGTCTGTTATGAATAAAGCTGTTCTGAAATTAGTATATAGCTTTTTATGGACATTTTTAAAAAAATGATTTAATTTTTAAATAATCTCTATACCCAGTGTGAGGCTCAAACCCACAACTCTGAGATCAAGAGTCACATGCTACGCTGATTGAACCAGCCAAGTGCCCCTGAATATTTTGTTTTTTGTTATTCTTGAATAAATACCTCTGAGTAAAGTTTCTGGGTCATATTAGAAGTATATAGTTTATACTCTATGAGACGGGAAAGCTGCTTTTCAAAGTGGTTGTACTATTTTACACAACTACAAACAGTGGCTGATTGTTCTCATTGCTCAGCATCCTCTAACACTTGCTGTCATCAGTCTTTTTAAGCAAGTCTTTTTAGCCATTAATGTGAGTATGTGGTAGTATTTCGTTTTAGCTTATGTTTCCCTGATGATTGATGATTTTAACCATCTTTTCATGGGCTTATTGTCCATTCATGTATCTTCTTTGTCAATTTTGGATGTAAGATCTTTGTCAGATATATGTATTATGAATGTTTTCTCCTAATTTTTGTCTTTTCATTTTCTTAACAGTTTTTTGAAGGGCATTAGGTTTTAATTTTGAAGAAACCAAATGAAGCTTTTTGTGTGATTAAAGTTTTGTTCTGCCTAAAAGAATCTTTGTCTAATTCCAAATTGCAAGGATGTTTTTCTCCACTGTTTTCTTCAGAACTTTAATAGTTTTAGATTTCATTTTTAAGTCTCTAAGCCATTTCAATTTTTTTTTGTAAAATGTATGATAGGAGTTGGAAGTTCTTTTTTATCTTCCATAAGATACTCAGTTGTTTTAACACCATTTATTTGAGACTGTCCTTTCATTGTTGAGTTTCTGTTTAGGGTCTTAGTTGAACATTATTTGACCACATATCTTTGGTTCCATTTTTGAACTCTGTTCTCTTTCATTATCAGTATATTTCATTGTTGCCTTCCTCATAGTGTCTTCATTACTGCTGATTTAAAATAAATCATAAGATTTAGATACTGTAAGTCAGTCCAACTTTGTTTCTCTTTTTAAAAATTATTTAGCCCATTCTGGGCCTTGTATTTCCATATGCATTTATTTCAAATAAGCTTGTTAGAATTTTTATTTGAATTTCATTGATTCTGTGTTTTGTTTTGTTTTTTTTAAATTATTTTTGCTACTCTGCAATTCTGGTTGTTTGGAAAAAAATGTATTTTGTAGCATTATACATGAGTTGTTCAGTATGGCTGTTTTTAAATTTTATTTTAAAAATTAATTTGTAATAAAATTGATTTTTTTTTTTGAGAGAGACAGTGTGCGCTCATGCTCACACATGTAAGTGTGTGGGTGGGGGTGGGGGCAGGGCAGAAGGAAAGGGAGAGAGAGAATCTTGAGCAGGCTCTATCTTATGACCTGAGATCAGACCTGAGCTGAAATCAAGAGTTTGGATGCTTAACTGCACTATCCAGGCACCTCTAAAATTGACATCTTGTTGGTATATAGTTCCATGAATTTTAACACAAGTGTAGATTCATGTAAGTCCTACCGCAATCAAGATTCAAAATAACTTTATTACCCCAAAAAACTAGCTCCTGCTGTTTCCCCCCCTTTACTTTATCTTAATCCCTTGGAACCACTAATCTGTTCTTTATTATTATGGCTTTATCTTTTTGGGAGTTTTTATATAAATATAGTAATATAGTATATAACATTTTGAGACTCGCTTCTTTGACTAAGCCTATTACCTTTGAAATACAACTATGTTGTTGAATGTATTGGTAGTTGGTTCCTTTTTACTGATGAGCAGTATTACATTAAGTGGAGGTACCACAGTTATTGTTGTTTTTACCCTTGTTAAAGGACATTTGTGTTATTTTATAGTTTTTGGAGAGTATGATTAGAATGGCTATGAACATTTTTTTTTTTAAGATTTTATTTATTTATTTGACAGAGAGAGATCACAGGTAGGCAGAGAGGCAGGCAGAGGGAGAGGAAGGGAAGCACAGGCCCCCCTGCTGAGCAGAGAGCCCGATGCGGGGCTCTATCCCAGGACCCTGAGATCATGACCTGAGCCGAAGGCAGTGGCTTAACCCACTGAGCCACCCAGGTGCCCCTGGCTATGAACATTTTTATATCAGTTTTTTGGTAAACATCTTTTTGCGTTTCCATAGGGTAGATACTCAGGAATGGGACGTCTAGGTCATATGTTTATTGTTGGTAGTTTGCCATATTAATAAGTATTTTTTTCTTATTTTTGCAGTAATTAGAGCAAATTTAGAAAGTGTGGGCAGGAAGAAAAAAATGGGGATAATGTTGCCCATTGTCTCTCTGCTAAAACCCAAATACTGTAAACATTTTAGTATGCTTCCTTTTCCCCTTCTACCCTTCTTCCCCACCTCCTCCCCATCTTTTTTTTCCTCTTATCCTCTTCCTCATCTTATTTTTCTTCCATCCATGTCTTCTTTTTCCTTTTCCTTCTGTTTTTACGTAGCAGTAGTCATATTGAAAATAAAGCTTACTATCAATTTTATTTTTCTTAATTGCATTATTTATATGTAAGACTCATTACACATTAATTTTCTAGCTAGCATATAGCATAGTATCACAGTATAGCATGTATAACAGTAATATATATTTGTATGGTGGACTTATAGGCAGTTGGCTAACTTTTAGGCAACTGGCTAATGTTTGATATTTTGGATTGATCAACCTTTCTTATCAAATCCTGGGCAACTATGGACTCCATCCATTTCCCTGATCTTGGATATGTTGTGGTTGATGCTAGCCGCTTGCCACTTGTACTGAATAGAGCCTTAAGGTGGCTCCTACATATTTGCCATTGTTTAATATGTGAGTGATTATTTCTGGAGCAGATAGACTTTTCATCTAAATAGAGTAATACTCTTATTTGTATTCATGAAACAAACAACGTGGGAATGTTTTTATGAAGTTTTTAACCAGATGCTGCTAGTTCCATATTTTTGTACACCTTACCTTTACTTTTAAGTGCTATGGGCTACTTCTATTATCAGAATGTTGGCTCTTGTCATGTGATTGCTGAGGCCTTCCCTGATGTGGCCTTGTGGAACTCAGATAAACATTACCTTCTTTGCCATTTGCCAGAAGCTTGTGTCAGTGATGTTTCTGTCACCTTTGCAGCCAGGATCTCTGCTAAAAACGATTGTTGGCTTGAGGTTTGGGGGATTAAATCAATCTTCTCATCTTTCTGACCTCGTTTCTTACCACAGGTGGGTATTAGAAATTATCTTAGGCTAATAGACCCAAAACCCAGAATTTAGAAATCAGGAAATACAAGGTTCTTTTACTTACTTAAAAATGGGTGGTATCCTCTGGGTCTGGGTAATATGGAATAAACACACACTGCTCTTTCTTTACAACTGAATGTAATTTTAAAACCTGGACAGAATACATGGTAAATAGTAACAAGCTGATTGGAGAAAAGCAACAGTTTTCAAAATACCACCAAACCTCCAGGATCCCCTGACCTAATCCAGTGTAGCCAGACACCTGGAATAAAACATAGTGATATAGATAGAGTGAGATCCAGAAGCTCTCTAGTTTTGGCTTGAGGAATGAGAAAGGGTGAAAGGCTGTTAAGAGTTGGGGTCACCCCTTGTTTTGTTTTGTTTTTTCCCTTTTACTGTATTTTGTCACACTCAGTTTCAAGTGATTAATGAATCACTTTGCATGGGGTGCCTACGGGAGCCACAACTCTGATGGAGGGGAACCTTAATTAATGTCTGCTTGCTGCAGCTCTAGTTCCAGGAAGGCCGTGACAAACTCCATTGCTTTCTTTAATCCACTCTCCCAGTATATGTCATCTGATAGGTATGATATGGACTGGTCCCGGGTGGAGGACAGAGAAGAGTGGTCTTCAGTAAATTGGAAAGTGCCAGGAGAGAAGAAGAGTAAAGAACTTGGGAAGGAGACTCATGAAGTTGTTTGTGTACAACTACCTGGGCTCCCTATAAACTGTGCAGATGCAAAGAAAGATCTGATCCTAATTAGCATTTCAAAGATAATTTTGATACAGGCTAAAACCACCCAGGTTGCAGACTGACCGCTGGGTGGCCCACCGACAGGAAAAATCCAAATAGAAAGGCTTTGGAAACTGGACTGATAAATAGAACTACAACCAACAGAAAGCATATTGTAACTTGCAGCTTGAACCTACCTAATCGGGACAACTGCCTGTAAAAACGAAAACATCTATTTGATGAAGTTTTAGAATATAAGTGAGGTTCAGTGAGGTGAGGTCCAGAGCTGATGACCAAGAAAGAATTCTTGAGACATCTTTGGTGCAAAATGGTGGGTTATTAAAGCACGGGGACAGGACCCATGGGCAGAAAGAGCTGCTGCCCTGGGGTTGTGAGGGGTGGCAGGTTATGTACAGTGGGGTTGGGGAGGTAAAGAAAAGGGAGGTTTCAGTAGAACTTTCATAGCTAAAGAGGACGTACAAGATACTGGAGGCCTTAAGGTCTTGCCATTGTCAAGGTCATTTTTCCCTCTAGTTGTAGCCATTAACATGGGAAATGAGTGAGGGAGAAGCCTCCGCATTGATTAGGAGGAACAGAGATAAAGTCAGAGTCCCTCTTTGCTAGGGATGGCCTGTATATCCTCCAGCAACCTGGGCTTACTAGGAGAAGGTTTATTTAGATAATTATCATTCAACATGTCAGGAGGGAGTTTACTAGCCGACCCATTTGGGCAAACACATTCTGCAAAAGCCCCTTAGGTCGGGGTCTTGGTGTAGAGCAATGAAGTACCCCTAGGTTCGTTTGCCCTGTTTCCTGCAGAGGATCTCTAACTGTTAGATCCCACTGAGGCCATGCAGTGTTCCAGGAGCTCAGTCCAAACGCAATGCAGTTTGCTTCCATTGGGTTAAAAAGCACTCCAAGGTAGAGTCCTTGGGAACTGAAGAAGCCTACTGAGGCCATGCTCCCAGAAAAGTAAAGAAGGTCCATTACCAAATCCCTCCCAACTCCTGGGTGGCGTCTGACATAGGATATGTCAGAGGTTCCCATGTGTCAAAAGCAACTGGAGGTGTCCCTCAACAAGACATCACTATTTATCATGATCCCGCCTACCCTGTGAAGGCATTCCTGCCATAAAAGGCCCTGGAGGGGTGCTGGCGCCCCTCCCCTACCCCATCTCATCCTAGGTTGTCCATGGATGCCTGGTGAACAGACTGAAATGCCGTGCCATGCCGCGCCACATCTGTCCTGAAGGTTTCGTACTGTTTTGTCATTTTATTTTTTATTTTTTTAATTTTTTAAAAAAATTTTTTAAAAGATTTTATTTATTTATTTGACAGAGAGAGATCACAAGCAGACGGAGAGGCAGGCAGAGAGGGAGATAGAGGGAAGCAGGCTCCCTGCCGAGCACAGAGCCCGACTCGATGCCAGGACCCTGAGATCTTGACCTGAGCCAAAGGCAGCGGCCTAACCCACTGAGCCACCCAGGCGCCCCTGTTTTGTCATTTTAACCTGTGGAAAATACTAGACAAGTTTTACAAGGATAAATGACCAAATTTTGTAGCTTTAAGTAGTTAGCAGAAGACACTGACAAGAAATAGTAAAGACTGAAATCCACATGGTCAGAACGACATTCCAACACACATAATCCTTACAGCCAACTTCCCTAAGAAATGGTCCCCAGTTGGGTTTTAATTCAGTCGGGTACTGGTTTCAGCCAGCTCCTAGTGGAGGTCCTGTGGCCAGAAGCAGCTAGACCAGGGATATGGAGGCGATCACATTAGATCAATCAGGAGGAAACCTTACATGGGGGTCTTAAGATTGGCAGCCATCCTGGTGACTTAGGTGGCTGTCCCGTGCCCAAGACAGACAACTTTATATAAGAACAGGAATAAAGAGAGGGCATCAAGTTTCTGGGTCTTATTACCATTCGGGCCAGGGTACTAACTTCCAGCTAAAAGGAAGCCTCTCCTCCCCGTAGAGTAGCCATGGGCTAGAGGATTACAGCCTGAGCAGTCGACATGCAAGTGTTCCGATAAGACTGTACTCCTTGAAAAGCCCCTGAAATGAGACTAAAGGAAGAGGAGGGCACTAAACGAACCTCAGCGCCCAAATGTAAAGACTCAAAGCCCCATGGTGGGCGCCAAATGATGAAGTTTTATAAGTGAGGTTTGGTGGGGTGAGGTCTAGAGCTGATGACCAAGAAAGAATTCTTGAGACATCTTTGGTGCAAAATGGTGGTTTATTGAAGCACGGGGACAGGACCAGTGGGCAGAAAGAACTGCTGCCCCAGGGTTGTGAGGGGTTATGCAGATTATGTACAATGGGGTTGGGGAGGTAAAGAAAAGGGAGGTTTCAGTAGAACTTTCATAGCTAAAGAGGACCTACAAGATACTGGAAGCCTTGAGGTCTTGCCATTGTCAGGGTCATTTTTCCCTCTAGCAAGATATTAACATGAAGATAGGTGGGAGATTCCTAAAGAATGTCACATATGTCGTACCCAGGAGGGGGGTGGGGGAAAGTTGCAGGGTGTCAGCATTTGCTTTGTCCTCAGCTGGCCTTCTGTTCCTTCATCATATTAGCATACTATTCAGAATGTCAAGGATATAATCCAGAATTACTCAAAATACAAAGAACCATAAATACCTCAAATCATGGTAAAGGATTATAATATAGATAAAACTTTAAATCATTTATTATAAAAACACATGAATAAGCCATTGCAAATACCTCTGTGATAAGTGTTAAGCTAAAAGTATCAGCAAAAACCTTAAGGAATAAAGAGGAACCAAATAAAAATTTGAAACTGAGAAATATAATGATCATAGAAAAAAAATCACTGGATGGATTCAATATGATAATGGAATGGAGATGAAAGAGGAGTCAGTGAACTTGATAGACCAATAGAAGTTTTTCAGTCTTGAATCATAAAGAGAAAAATGATAGGAAAAAAAATTATCAGAAAACTGTGGGCCAGTAACATAAGGGCTAACATTTGTGTCGTTAGAGTACCAGAAGGAGAGGAGAAACAGTGCAGTGCAGAAAAAAATGTTTGAGGAAATACTGGCTGAAAACTATAATTGTGTTAAAATTCATAGAACTGTACACCAAAAGTGGGGGAGGGGGACCAGTTTTCCTGTATGAGAATTTAAAAAATAAAATTAAAATTTGAAAGGAGGTGGTATTTTATTGTGGTGGTAACATGGAATGTTTATTCAGCTGTGGTAAATCCTGGACTACTTTGACCTTAGGCATTACTGGCTTCATGGCTGGTGATGGCAAATGTTTTATTCTTTTCCCTCCTTTTCCACCTTATTACCTGAAGCGAGTTAATAATTTGGTGTGAACATTGGTGGCAATATGTTTGGTTTCTTTTTTTTATTATTTTTAGAGCCATTCCTGGTATATATGATAGTTTGGCTCCTTACATCTTATTTTCTAAACTGTGAAAGTTTCCTGCTAACTGCAAGGAGCTAAAAGGACATGAACAGGCCTGAGAAAGAACGAAGGTTCTTACTTTTTATTTTTTTTACCTTAGAGTATTTTATGTAACATTAGAAAAAATTGGCAGCTTTGCTTATTTAATTCTAAGAAATGTGCCATTAACTAAATACGTATACTTTCAGAGCTCTACAGGCATTTGGCAGGGATTGCACAGGTTCAAAAGGAAAGTAAACACTAGGGTATCTATTAGAAAAAAGAAATGGGCATGGTTCAGAAATGGATGCCATGAATTGACTCTTTAGAATCCATGTAAATGCTATTTGCTCTCTAAAAGAATGCTTAACTGGGGCGCCTGGGTGGCTCAGTGGGTTAAGCCTCTGCCTTCAGCTCAGGTCATGATTCCAGGGTCCTGGGATCGAGCTCCGCATCGGGCTCTCCGCTCAGTGGGGAGTCTGCTTCCTCCTCTCTCTCTGCCTGCCTCTCTGCCTACTTGTGATCTCTCTCTCTCTGTCAAATAAATAAATAAAATCTTTAAGAAAAATAAAAGAATGCTCAACTAAAGCTGTTCATTCTTCAGAGTTAGTGATATGGTAGTTATGAAATTCAGGCTATTTCAATTTAAGTTTATTAGCGAGCTTCTTTGCATTATTGATCACCATGTTAGTTTGATAGTTCCTATTTGTATTTGAATACAATTAGCAGTTCTTTAGGCAAATAGCTGCCCTTTTGGGGGGAATGCTTGGGTTACCTAGATAATATGTATTGAAATCAAATTTTCAGATTTTCTTATGTTGATTATACTATGAATGGAAGAATCTTGACTTTTCTGTTCTTCCCGTTGACAGCTCGCTATCTAGATGGTTTGGTTAGTGGACTTGAACTGTAAAGTACTGAAACTCAAGATGATTAGTTGATTGACTGGTTATCCTTATTTATTGCTTCTGTCTTCTTTTATATGTTTTGTCACTACAGTTGACCATATCTAGGTAAACAAGAAGTTTTGGAACTCAGCTCAATAAAATGTTTCTATTTCTGAAAGGGATTGTAATGTTGAAGAGGCAGCAGTGAAATAGGTAATTAAAGTGTGGTTTTAAGGTCATTTATGGATATTATATGTTTGTCTTTGTGGATGTGAATATGTTTCTTAATTATGACAACATAGAGGGAAAATTTTTAAATAAGAATAGAGCTGTATCTCTATACATACATATGTGTGTGTGTGTGTGTGTGTGTATGGATTTATAAGAAGATGTGAATAGTTGACAAAGCATTTTCTCATGTATGTATATTTTTCACCTAATACAACAGTATAGTGAATTTAGTAGTGCTAATATCACTATTTTATATATAAGGGACAAGACTTAGAAGATTTAAATGGCTTTCCCAAAAACATATAGTTAATAAACAGTAAAATTGTGACTTGAGTATGGAACTAGGACATTGACTCCCAGCTCAGCATTATTGTGTTTCACAATACTGCCTTTTAAAAAGCAGTGAGAATCTAAGTTACTATTTGAAAAGGGGATGTTGTCATTTAAAATTCCTTTTAGTGTGATTTCTGTTTTTAAGGACATTTAGTACCCTGGTATAATGTGGGTGCCATAGGAGAAACCGTATTAACACATAAAATATTTACCCCAACATGTACATTTCCAGACCTTTGTACATATGTTAGGAAATAATGATAATAATACTAGATTTTACTGAGTGCTTTCTACATGTACTTAACATGAATGATTTTATTTTGTTCCTATAGCCTGCCCTGTGAAATACGTACAGTTTTTTTCTTTACCTACCAAATGAAGGAATAGTCTTTGTTATTAAGTAATTCGTATAGGTTATGTATGCACATTCAAACTCTTAAAATTATAGTGTTGGGGTACCTGGGTGGCTCAATTGGTTGAGCATCTGCCTTTGGCTCTTGTCATGGTCCTGGGATCTTGGATTTGAGACCCATATTGTGTGTGGCGGGGGTTGGGGGGGCGGTCCCTGCTCAGCAGTGGAGTCTATGTCTCCCTCCACCCCTCCTTGCTTGTGAGCTCTCTCTCTTTCTGTCAAGTAAATGAATAAAATCTTTAAAAAAAAAAAAAAAGTAGTGTTTCCTAAAAGAGTAGTTTTATTCAGCTGACAATATGGAAAGTGTTTGCATTCAGGTCATATTATGTACAAGGTGCTTTGGATGAATTGTGAAGGGTATCTTAGATGCATTAAAATTTTCTTAATTCTTTAATTTGTTTTTATATTTATATTTATATTTATTTTCTGGAGGGGGGGGGGAAAGACACTGAAGATCCTGACCTGAAAGAATTGGAAAACTTCTAATTGGAATCACATGGGATTTTATGATGTTACTAGAAAAGTGGGTCAAGATGAGAATGTGGGAAGCCTTGAGTGATAAATTGAGTGGGGCTTTGAGGGACTTTTGACATCTTTGATCACAAGTAGGCAGAGAGGCAGAGAGAGAGAGAAGAGGAAGCAGGCTCCCTGTTGAGCAGAGAGCCCGATGCAGGACTCGATCCCGGGACCCCGAGATCATGACCTGAGCCGAAGGCAGCGGCTTAACCCACTGAGCCACCCAGGCGCCCCGACTTTTGACTTCTTTGAAGCAGTGTTTGTGAGATCCTCACTAAGTCTAGCATGGAATGGATAAAAAAGAATACCAATTTTGAGGGTAATGAAAGCATTTTGATGTAGATAAAGGCCTGGATTAGGGAGATAACAGGAATGGAGTAAGAGGGTTGGAAAGGAGCTATTTTAAAGGGCAGGTTGACTGTATTTTGTAATTTGCCATTTATTAGTCCTTGTACTTACTTGGGAGTAGAATTGCTGGTTTATGGTAATTCCATGTTTAATATTTTGAGGAACTCTGACACTCTCTTCTTAAAGTGGTTAGCACCTTTTACAATGTCACCACCCATGTATGAATGCCAAACCCATGTATGAGGCCTCCAATTTCTCCAAATCCTGACCCACAGTTGTGATTATCGTCTTTGATTATAGCCATCCTAGTGAGTTTGAAATGGTATCTTATTTTGGTTTGGTTAATAATGAATGGGGTTATCTGTACATCTTCTTTGGAGAACTATTTAGATCCTTTGCTGATTTTATAATTTTTCTTGATTGATTTATCATAGTTTTTTATGTATTCTAGATACAAGTTCCTTATCAGACATATAATTTTGCTGTCTTTTTCATTTCTTTTCATTTTCATGATGTTAACTGTATCTTTTTCCTTTATTGTTTGTATTTCTTCTTGGTGTCTTATGTCAGAGACTTTTTTTTTTTTTTTAAAGATTTTATTTATTTATTTGTCAGAGAGAGCAAGAAGAGCACAAGCAGGCAGAACAGCAGTGGGAGAGGGAGAAGCAGGCTCCCTACTGAGCAGGGAGCCCGATGCGGGGCTCGATCCCAGGACCCTGGGATCGTGACTGAGCCGAAGGCAGCTGCCCAACCAATTGAGGCACCCAGGTGTCCCTATGTCAAAGACTTTTAAATGGAGCAGAGGAAAGAAGGAAGCAAGCCCTGTATCATTTTTCCATCTGTAGAAGAATTTTTTTAGGCTTTTCTTATAGTAGGTCATAGGATTTAGACAGCTGCAAATAACTGGGATGTTGGGATTATGTGGTTACTTTAATTAAGAGGGGAGGTCAGCTAATTGAGGGGAGAGGTCCATTGTTTTTCCCTGGAAAAAGAAGTAAAAATTTATAACATGATCATTTTCTTAAATTGATAGTTGTGAAATGATAAAACGTAAAGTAATAAAACCAGAATAGTTTAGAAAATTGCTTCCTCTGTAGGTTTTAAAGGATAGTACAAGCTACCTGACTGTAAGGTGAGCGTGAGGGTGGTAGAAGTGTCAAAGGATCCAGTGTGGGACTGGGGAGAAGAGAGATAAAGAGCAGTCCGGGCTGTCATTTTCTTATGATCATGTTGGTTGTTGGTAGCAATTCTTCCAGAGATTGTTTAATATGTTAGGTACATGTGTTCTATTTCTTTGTTTTTCTGATGCTGCTACAAGAAGCACTCTTGATTTTAATGGGCAAATTAACTAAAAGGTAGATGCCATTTTAGTACTGATTTCCATTTTTCTCCTCGTGTTTATGAATATGTAGTTGATCTCTTCTCTGCCCCCCCCACATGTGTGTACACATAATTTAGATAGACATGGCAGAAAATCAGTATTCCTTATTCAGAAAGGACTTTGTAGTGTTAAACACGTGTGTATTATTGAACCAAATCCTACGGCATGGCACAGTCAACGGTGTAGTAAGATATAAGCTGGCCATGTTTATATCTTTTTTTTTTTTTTTTAAAGTAATCTCTACACCCAGGTTGGGGTTCGAACTCACAACCCAAAGATCAAAGTCGCATGCTCCACCAACCCATCCAACAGGTGCGTCTGATACAAGCCATGTTTAAAACAGCTTGGTGGATTTCTAGGGGAAAGGAATTTCAATTACAAAATAGTAGTCTTAAAAATGAACTAATGTTACGTATTTGAGCAAAATAAAATGAAAAAATTACATTTTAATTTTATTGGAAAGGGATCAGTAGCTATTAACTTACAGTGTCTGAATAGGAAACTGGGTTAGGGAAAGCTGTCAGTAATAGAAAATGTCTGAGTACTATTTTGCTGTATACACAGATTGAGTTTTAGGGATCTGCTGTTTGAGATTTCTAGAGCTGAATCACCTACGGGAAAATCTACTCTCCACCTTCTTGCCAAATTTTGTCCTTCCCTTAATTAGGAAAGGAGAATTAAAATATAACTTGCATGGAAATAAAAGACAAACCATGGAGTTTATCTAAAATATTTTTGTTCTTTTAAAAATGTATTTTTGGGGTGCCTGGGTGGCTCAGTGGGTTAGGCCACTGCCTTCGGCTCAGGTCATGATCTCAGGGTCCTGGGATCGAGTCCCGCATCGGGCTCTCTGCTCAGCGGGGAGCCTGCTTCCTCCTCTCTCTCTCTGCCTGCCTCTCTGCCTACTTGTGATCTCTCTCTGTCAAATAAATAAATAAAATCTTTAAAAAAAAAAAAATAAAAATAAATAAATAAATAAATAAATAAAAATGTATTTTTGTACCTTTAAATCAGAAACTTCTACATTAGGAAGAGAAGAAAGGAAGATTAGGAAGATCATAGTTTCCTTTAGTTTTTATATCTATATATCTGTATATCTATATAAAACATATCTATATATCTATAGATATCATAGATATCGATATCTATCTAGATATCTATCTATATAGATGATTATCGATATCTATATAGATATCGATATCTATAGATATATATCTATAGGAAATATATATATATATATATATAAAGATTTCATTTATGTATTTGAGAGAGAGAAGAGAGAGCATGAGCAGGGGGCTTGGACAGAAGGAGAAGTGGACTCTCTGCTGAGCTGGGATTCTGACACGGGGTTCGATCCCAGGACCCTGAGATCATGACCTGAATCAAAGGCAGACGCTCAACCAACCCAGGTGCCCCAGTTGTTCAAGTATATTGAGGACAAAGAGATAAAACTTGAAATGACATTAAAGTACAGTGGTTCCCTGGACATATTCAGATGTATATATATCTTGTGTTCCAGAGTTGATAGAGTTAGGACATTGAATAGGTGACAGCCTCTCTGCCATGTTTCTCCCCCACCTCCATGTGTGAACAAAAGAGAAAGGTACTCCAAATTTTATGATTTCTGTTGTGGAGTTCCTTTCCTAACTCTTAATTATCAAATGTTTTCCTCCCCTCACCGTCTGGTGCTCCTGACACATATATAACCACTTTCACTGTTTAGGCCAAACTAGTTGGCTTGCATTTATGTTCATTCTGGATCTTCAATTCACAAAAATTTATCTAAAGTTTTCTAGTACTTTTTAGCTTTTTATTTTAATTAAGATTTCTCAAAGTACATTGTAGACTGTCTTCTGCTTTTAGTATATTAGGGTTGAGTGGACCCATTTGTGTTCACCTCTCTGGGTGATTGATGAATCGAGAATTCATTAATGATGAATATCATGTAAACAGACCTTGGGTTGTTTTTTTCTTACATATTTGCTCATACTATAACTTATGTGTTACTTTACTGCATTTAGGAGGAGGCCCTATGAAGTATTCCAGCAATAGGCTTAGCATTTTGTTAGCCAGAGTTATACTTCATTGTTATTTGTACACCTGGCCATTTAAGTTGGTTTCCCTGTCCTGGTTATTTACCTTTTCTGATCATTGTAGAATCCATTTATACTTCAACATCTATTTCAACAAATGTTTTCCTCTCCTTGGTTTTGTTGTCTGTTAAATGTTTAACCAGGACAAAAAAAACAAATACCCTTAATTCCATCACAATATAACATAGGCTTTTGATTTTGTTGTTGCTTTGAAAGTCCGTATCAAAGAATTTTTTAAAAAAATGAATAAATATTATAGCATTACTAAAAATAGCCAGACTGTGGAAGTAGTCCAAATGTCCAAGGATAGATTAACAGATAAGAATATATATTCTTAAGAATATATATATATATATATGTATATACACACACACACACACACAATACAGTATTATTCAACTGTAAAAAAGAATGATATCTAAAAAAAATAAACTTGCCATTTGCAACAAGGATAGAACTAGAGAGTATAGTGCTAAGTTGAATAAGTCAGAGAAAGACAAATACCATATGATCTCACTCATGTGGAATTTAAGAAACAAAACAAATGAGCAAAGGAAAAGAGGGAGAGAGAGAAACCAAGAAAAAGAGTCTTAACTGTAGAGAATAAACTGATAATACCAGAGGAAGGTGGGTGAGGGGAAGGGGGAGATGGGGGGGTGCTGAAGATTAAAGAGTATATTTATCATGCTGAGAAAATAAGTAATTACACTAAGAGTTAACCTTTTTTTTTTTTTTAAATTTTTATGTTTTTATTTGTCAGAGAGAGAAACAGAGGCAGGCAGAGGGAGAAGCAGGCTCCCGACTGAGCAAGGAGCCCAGTACAGGACTCCCAAATCTAGGACCCTGGGATCATGACCTGAGCCGAAGGCCGCTTAACCAACCGAGCTACCCAGGCTCAGTTACTTTTGACATTATACCCTTCAGAGGAAGTCTAAGAGAGATTAGTTTTATGTCTTTCTCCTTCCTACCTTTCCCCATCCATACCAATAAACTTTGTTTCCTTGCTCTTTCTAGGTTATGCATGCTTATTGAATCAGTGGACCTTTTTGTTCTAGACCAGCTTTCTAAGAAACATGAACCAATTTACCTGTTCAGTTCAGGCTTTCTTTTGGACAAGTAGACAAGGACAAGTAGAGTTACTAATTTGCTTGTCCTCTAACACAGTATCTACTAATCACTCAGTAGTCACAGTTCTTTGAAATTATGAAAAGTCATGGTTAGTTGTCATCCAAACCTAGTTAATTTCTTTCTGTCAATTTCTTTATTACTTTTTGATCTAATATCTTTAACTTGTGCTTTAAAAATTATTTATATCTTTCTTGATCAACTTCTCTAATAAATACAGAAAAATGGATTATATGGATATCTCTTCTCACTTTATCTACTGAGTAAAAACTATTATTATTAAAATACTTTAAAAAAGTCAGTTGCATTATGATTACCAGACTCCTTTTCAGGGTTATTATTTTCTCATAAGGTGCTGTCTTTCGCCATGAAAACATTGTATTGGTTCTTATTTATTATCTGTCCATCATAGAATGAATTTTTAATGAAAACTAGAAGCAAAAATTTCTAAACTGTTAATTTCTTGTTCAGTCTAGAGTCCTGATTTTGTTTATAACATGGACTGCATATTTGATTGTAGAGGTTTTTTTGACATGATGTGTGACAGCTTTTCATATTTTAAATTAACGATATTTAGTAACAAGTTAATTGATTTTTTTTTTCCATTTGTCTTTACCAGTGGATTTAGTATCCAAGGAAAGCTCTTTGGCAAGTGCATAACCTGACCGAAATGTCAGAGAACAGATGGAAAGGAGTTCCATAGGAACTGGCTGAATAGTAGGAGTTTGAATTTCTGAAAAATAGCTTTACCGGCTTTCCTCTCCTCCAGAAGTGATATGAATAAGAGCTCAACCTTCAAATGAAGGAATAGCTGTTTTTAGGCTGGTATTCAGTAGGAGATAAAAGCCCTTTCAAATAAAGTCTTAAACCTATGATGGGTTTATTTTTGAAGGGCTCTGAGTTCTCAGAACATCAGTAATACCTCATGATCAGATATAAATAAAAAAAGCATAGTTCATAGCTGATAAAAGTCTTTTGAATTTTCCTAATGATACTGCTGCCTTGATTAGGATGAAAAATTAAATTTAGGATAATTAATTTACTCATGATATGAATATGAAGGTAATTGAGTATATTTATGATTATATAAATGTGTGTTGTAAAAGTTATTACAAATTCTCTGCTTATGTGCAGGTAGGATATCCATACATATTTTTAAGTTTCACCATAAAGTGCTGAAGATAAAATTCACAATGTTTCATAACTCCTATTTAAATTATTGATCCATTGCGGGATCTACTTAAATGAATCTATAATGAGGCTCTCAAGTATTAACTTTAACAAATTAAGTTATCACTTTCACAGTTACATGATAAATTCAAGGTAGGAGACTGCCTGACAGAAAGTACTTTTGTATTAGATAGAACTAAAAAGACATTGGAAGAAATTACGATGAAGAGAAACATGGGCATTTTGGCAGCCAAACAAATTTAGCTCTGATTGCTGGGGTCATCTCTGGATTACTTAGCTTTTAAGACATTAAGATTGGGTGTGATCTTTACAATGAATTTTTTTGTGTATACTGTTGAATCAAACAGTTCTTATTCTTAGCTTTTATATCTTCAGGTGGAGAAATCAGGTGCTGTATTTGTGGGTTTTTTTCTCTTTTCTTTTGGGTTCACATAAGCATAATTTGCAAGACTTTGCCAAGATGGGAATTAATTGTGATGATGGAAAATGAGATGTTGTTTCATGCTAATTTTATAATGTGTATATACTACAGAAGTTAGACAAAGGAACTAAGTTAAACAAAGGTCTAGAGCTACTGCCAAACCTAAAAACAACAATGGCACAAAGAAGAGAACAGAATGCAGGTTCCAAAGCCAACAAAATCCAAATGTAAATTTGCTAGTTGACAGGCATCACATGTAAATGGGCTTATTTTGGCAACTCTTGGAGTTAAAATACAAAAGACATCACTCATACAAAGGCAAAAGTAATTGAGGTAGGTTTTTGGGTGTTTGGGGTTTTTAAAATAATTTTTAAAGAAAATCGTCTTTCAAAATTTATAGTAGCCATATAGTTTGTATGAAGAGTGCTGCCTTTAAAGAGTGCTGCTTCATAAAACCCATTTATTGTTTACTTAATTCCATTACTAGTGTGCTGTCTTTCTTCATATTCATGAAAGTTATTTTGGATACGTAAGAAGAGGACATAGCTATTACATCAAGAGTTTACTGAATATATATATATATATATATATATATATGTCAGTTTACTGAATATATATATATATATATATATATAAAGATTTCTTCAAAGATAGAACTAAGGAATGAAAGCAGATTATTCTTATAAAAATGAAAAGACATAAGAAACGGGCATCACTTTTCTTTATTTTCAAAAAACAATGATTCTGCCCTCTACCCCCACTAGATGGTATTATTTACACAGGAAAATTGTTCCTTATGAGTTATTAGGTGTTCTTTTTTCTTTTAATTGTGATAAAAAAGGACATTAACATTAGATACATTCTCAGCAAAATTTTGAGTGTGCAATACAGTATCATTAACTGTATGCACATTGCTGAACAATAGATCTCTAGAACTTTTTCATCTTGCATGATTAAAATTATACCCATTGAACAACTCCCCATTTGCCCTTCCCCTAGCTATTGGCAACCATTATTCTACTTCCTGCATATATGAATTTGTCTACTTTATGTACCTCATATAAATGGAATCATGCAGTATTTGTCTTTCTGTGAGTGGCTTATTTCACTTAGCCAAAGTTCATCTATGTAACATAAAAAAGAAGTCCCTTCTTTTTTTTAAGACTTAGTGGTATTCTATTGTGTGACTATACCTTATACCTTGTTTTCTTCAACCTTTCAGCAATGGATATTTTATGTTGTTTGTCTCTTGGCTGTTGCGAATAATGCTGCAATGAACACAGGAGTGTAAATATCTCTTCAAGATCCTGTCTTCAGTTCTTTGGGATAAATTAAACAAAGTAGGATTGCTAGATCCTAGGGTAGTTCTATTTTTAATTCTTGAGGAATCTCCATGTTGTTTTCCCAAATGGCTGCACCATTTTACCTTCCTACCAATAGTGTACAAGGTTCCAGTTTCTCCAGATTCTCACTTAACACATAATTTGTTTTTTATTTGTTCATTTTCTGTAATGGCCTTCCTAACAGTTGTGAGGTGTAACCTAATTGTGGTTTTGATTTTCATTTTCTTGATTATTAATGATGTTGAGAATAATTTTATGTACTTGCTGCCCATCTGTATGTGTTCCTTGGAGAAATTTGGTGTTCTCCATTTAATGAACCATTTAAGTCACTGAAATGCCAGTGAAGTAAAGAGAAAATGAATTTCTTCAAGTTTTTTGTGATTGCATTTGAATTATTTGTAATTGACAAAAAATATTTTAAATATGTAAATGTTTAAATGATAATGTATGTTAGACTGAAAGTAGTTCAGTATTTTTTCAGTGATTGCTTTTGGTTTAGCCTACAATTTTTCAAAAAACTTATTTTAAAATTACATAAATTCATTTTAAGATTTTCAAGTAATATAAACTAATTTCAGAATAGTTGAAAAACAGTAAATAAGGAATAAGAATCTAACTTTACAAATGAAACTATTAGTCCTGTTTGTATTTTCTTCCAGTTTTCTTTCCTCCTCAGGCATTATAGTTACCATGCAGTTTGTATCTTGAGTTTTTTTTTTTTTTTTAATTAAACTGTGATGGAAAGAAAATATTAAAAGAAGCCTTAACAGAGAAAAGAAAAAGTAGAACCATTTTGTATGTTCAAATGGGACGTTTTCAATTTGGAAACAAAGAAAAAGCTTTTAAATTAAATGGGAAGAGTGAAAAAGCAGAAATGATAGGTGGTGCTGAATTACTTAACTAAGAGGAGAAAATGGGAAATAGTAATTGAATTATTCCATGTATGTCATCTTAGAAATGTAAACGTAAGTCAGAACATGTTATATTAAATCTGTACAGTCATGAGCCACATGAGTACTGGGTTTTAAATTTGTGAAGATGTTACCAGATTTTTTAGAAAAGATTATTTGTTTGAGAAAGAGAGAGCACACCAACAAGCATGAGTGGCCGGGGTGGTGGCAGGGGTGGAGGACGGTGGAAGCTGGGAGGAGAGAAACAGACTGCCTGATGAGTAGAGAGCTCAACATGGGGCTCCATCCCAGGACCCAGAGATGATGATCTGAGCTGATGGCAGTCGCTTAACTGACTAAGCCACTCACTCAGGCGCCCAAAGAATTTATCAGATAATTTATTTAATAATAATAATAATAATAATAATTAATAAAATGAAAATAAAATAATAAATAATTTATTTAAAAATAAAGTGTGATTTAGCACTTCTACATTGTCATTTAGTTATGATTGGCCCTTGAACAGTGTAGGTTACAATTGTTCGGGTCCATTTATGTATGGATCTTTTTCAATAAATACAATACAGTACTGTAAATGTATTTTCTTTTATGATTTTTCTCAATAACATTTTCTTTGCTCTAGCTTACTATAAGAATAAAGCATATAATACATATAACATGCAAAATATGTATTAATCAGCTGTGTTATCAGCAAGCCTACTTCTAAACAGTAAGCTATTAGTTCAGTTTTTAGGGAATCAAAAGTTGTACATGGCTTTTTGACAAATAGGTAATTGGTGCCCGACCCCCCTCCATGTCATTCAAGGGTCAACTGTATTTTTATTCCAATGAACTTCTTGATCACATTAGAGAAAGTTTTCCAGGGCATACATTCTTTTGTTAAATGATTCATCATGCTCAGAAAGACTTCCAGATTTAACACTGATTCACGTTACTAATTTTTCTTCTTTCCCAACTGTTCTAATATTTTATCAGTCCTTTTTTTACACATTTTTTTTCTGGCCAGAATTAAAAATCTTCTTAACTTTACTGTGTTAGGATTAAAATTTTTCATTCTGACTTCCATTCACATGTGACTTTCAGGTTAGTTTCTTAAAGTACTATTTTTAGGGCAACATCTTCTGCCTAGAAATAATGCAGTATTTTCAAAGGTTCATGGATTTGTTATGTTTTTGATACACAAGTATATGTCTTGAGGTCAGTAAATATAAAATGTAAGGAAGTTCATAAGGGGGAAAACTTTCTCTGTTTATTGACTTTAGTCTTTGTGGTTCTGATGCCTGCCACACATAAAATACAAAAAGCAAATAAGAAAAACTTGGTGGGGGGAGTGAATGACAAAATATGGTTCCTCACTCTCAGTAGTTACTCAGTAGATGCTTATTGAAGAGAAATTGTTAAATTGGGGAAACAGATCTAATTAATGACATAATAATAAAATTTTCTACCACGTGTTACCTTATCTTTTTAAACAATCCACTGAAGCATTGCAGGGGAAGGGTTTTGTGAGGTTAGTTAATTGTAAATACTTAGGAACTACTACATGCAAGATGCTCTCCAGGCATTTTGTACTGTCTCATTTAGTAGGCAGAGCTGGTGTTACCTGATTTTTGCAAATGAGAAAACTCAGAGAAAACAGTGTGACAAGTCATATAACTTAAACTATATTTGGCCTCCTACCTCAAATCCTTTGTTCACCCCTGTGATTATAAAGACCTGTAATATGAAGATAGTTTCCTTTTTATTTTCTTGGTTTGTATTAATTCTCATAAAAGTGGGACGAACCAACATTGATTTGTCGTAAACTTAAATGCCTTTGTAGTCTGAGCATCTTTATAGTAGGCTCCAGATATGCTTTATGGTTAGACTTTGGAAGATAACATCATTTACTATAAATAGTCATTTATATTGAAGAGTTTTAAACACAGAATATAATTGCCTCAGCAGGTTATCAATATTTCAGTCAGAGAGGAACTGATAGTTGAAGAAGTACCACAAATGGGAAATCTAACTTAGTTCCAGTCACTTCTTTCAGCACCAGATACCTGCCTCTCCCAATTTTTCTCAGTGGCAAGATTGCCAAATAAGTCCTCCCACAATGAGAATGAAAAAGACATTTCTGAAGTTTCAGACAGCTTACATTTATTGAGCATTTACTATGTGACAGATGCTATATTAAGTGCCTTGTAGGTATCATTTCATTCTCATCCTTAGTCTATGCATTATGTACTATTAGCAACTTCCAGTTTTTGAGAATGAAATAGTCTTAATAGAGTTGTCATATGCCTAGTAAATGGAAAAGTCAGAGATTGTACTTAGGTCCAGTGCCCTATAAAGCATATTTTCCTGATAACAGCTTTTTATTTTTTTGGTTTACTATGTGTATTTTGTTCTTTGTAAACGCTGAAGACAAAGTGAGAGACTAATGAGAGAAATTGGATATGGAAGGAAATCAGCTAGATCTAGTTTTTCTGGTACTTTTAAATTTCTGGAAAGAATATATTAAATGTTTAGAATATATTAGGTTTTCTTCACACTGCCAATAAATATCTTTTTCTTAAATGTACAGTTCAGTGAGCTTGACAGATGTATACACACCCATGTACCAAGGGAGAAATCAAGAAATTTTTCTGGGACAGCAGGAGATTTGGAACTCAATCTGATCAGATAAGAATGTGGTTTTGAAGAAAAGTCAGGGGAAGAAGGTAGATCAGGGGTTTGAATATTGAAAAGTGATGGGAGGAACACCAAACAACTAAGATACTTGATATTGTGTTTGGATACAGAATTGGATAAGTCAATACAGTTCAAACCTTCCTACTTTGAGATTGACGGGTGTATACCACTTAGAATTGAGTGTGTCTTCACTTTATGAGTTACTGGAAGATACAGATCTGTTTTTAATTACTGTGAAATCAAAGTATGCTGATGTTTTTCTTCCTCTTCTTTCCTAAAGCAGCTCTGAGCAATTTATGAACTCCTCATATTTGCCCATTTTTTCTTCTCTCTTGTAAATGAAATAATTGAGGAAGTCAAGAATCCAAGTCTAGTTCCTTGCTCTTGGGCAGAAATCTATTTAAACTATGCATTTCATCTTTACAGATTCTTTGGGTTGAAAGTCCTAAGGATTTTAACATGATAATGATGACTAACTCACCCTGAAGCCATAGGACAAAGTCAGAATGAATGGGGTTCCTGCTTTAGGAAATATTGCCAATAAAAGTATTTTGCCAGCATTTTATCACTGACCACTTTCTCCATAGGGTTTTATATACTTGAAAGGTATTCTAAATGATATTGAGAAAACATTTTAAATGATACTCAGGAGTACAAACAGGTTTTTACATAGATTTTTATAAAATAAAGTTGTGAGATTCTAGCCCTTTCCCTGTATTTTAAGGTTAGCAAAGATGTGGGTCTATAAACAATTCCATTAGGATAGACTGTCTTCTATGTGTATCTTGATTACCATCTTGTTTTCAAAAAGACTAACAAGGTAATAATTTCATATACTTAAGCCTATTTTGAAGTAATAAATTGAGTAATTTAATAGAGATGCTTAATATAAGAAATTGTAATGGAGGTAAATGACCGCAAATTAATGGGTTATAGAGATTTTCACATTGAGCAGAAATTGAAGATCAACTTTTAGGAGTATTATGTTATTGCAGTAGCACAAAAGTATTACAAAAGTATACTTAATTCCCCCCCCCCTTCTGTTTTGTGTGGATCATGAAGGAAAACAAATATTTCTGAACATTTTATAAACAGAACTTTAGCTTCAGTTGAGAAATACCTTTCTCTTAAATATTGAGTGTAAAACACATATTTTTAACCCACTGAGCCACCCAGGTGCCCCTAAAACACATATTTTTAAAACATGAATTTTTCTACATTTGACTTGCATTAAATTTTCAAAAATAACTTTGCATTTACCTTTTCACCCTTTAATTTAAGTTTATTTCCTGGGTGTAATTGGAAGGACTTACCAACTTTAAGCCACTATTTATGTCCTTTCAGTAAGGTGTAACCATGGTGAAAGACCAACAAATCTTCTTTCCTGTTTTTGAAAAAAGGCATGCATTTACTGTCATTTGTGTAGTTTTTCAGTATATCATTTTGGTTTCTACTAACTTAGCATTGTTAGTGAACATAATTTGCTGGTATTTCACTTACTTATAAACTGTTTCTCACCTGGGAACCTACAAATTTATAGTTATATGTGCACAGAACCATGTGTGTTCATAATGTGATAAAAGTCACCTTTAATCTGATACTGATTTAAAATAGTATTTTGCCCTTCACAGTGTAAATTGCCTTCATGCAATAAATCTTTGGAAATATCTGAAAGACAGAAAAAGAGTATAACATTTTTAAAGCATGTAGTGGGGGGGACCTCTTTTGGGATAGAATTTACACACAGTGAAATAAATGGACTTTGAGGGAGGGGAGAGGTAAGGGGAGAAGGAGAATCTTTTTTTTTTTTCCTTTTAAGATTTGTTTTATTTATTTTTTAGAGAGAGGGTGTGAGCCAGGAGAGGGGCAAAGGGAGAGGGAGAAAGAGAATCCCAGACAGACTCCCCTATGAGCGTGGAGCTCATCAACTCAGGGCCCAAGGACCCCAAGATCATGACCTGAGCCAAAATCAACAGTCCGAATCCCAACCGACTGAACCACGCAGGTCCACCGGGAAAGAGAAGATCTTAAGCGGGCTCCATGCCCAGTGTGGAGCCCAGTCTAGTGCTCGATCTCACAGCCCTGAGATCATGACCTGAGCCGAAATCTAGAGTCCAGTGCTTAACCAGCTGAGCCACTCAGGTGCCCTAAATGGATCTTAAATGTACAGTTCAGTGAGCTTGATAAATGTATACACACCCGTATAATCAGTACCTCATCTGAGATGAAAACATTACTCTCATGCCATGTTATGAATACAGTGGAATGCTTCCAGAATTGAACACTTATTTTTCAAGAAGCTGCTGGGAATGTTGGTGAACAACTCTGACCAAAAAGAGTTTAAGAGTTGTCTTCTGCTGAAGGGAGCTATCTTGATCTTGTCACACCTACTGGGTATATCCAGTGACTTGACAATGCAGTGGTAGGGTAGGGGGAGAGGTATAAAGCTCTTGGTCCACTTGCTGTAATTTGGGACGGTTTCTAAGGCTCGTCCCAGGTTGGGGACTCCCTATGTGATAGCCTAAGGCATTTGTGGCTATCACATCACAATTCGACTTCTTCGTGTACCCGCTTGTGCTTCCTTCAACTTGTCATAGGTATTGCCCATGAGAGCACTTCCCAGTGGACTTCTTGAATGCAAATAATCCATCTAAGAGTCTGTTTCCCAGGAAACCTAACCCGTAGCACCTCAGAAAATTTTCTTATGGCCCCTTAGAAACACTCCGTCACTTAACAAACAATGATCATTCTTATTTTATTACCATAGATTAGTTTTGCCACTTCTAGAATATTACGTAAATGGAATCACAATAGTATGTTCTCTTCTGTGTCTGGCTTCTTTGCTAAAAAGACTCACCCAAGTTGTGTATAGCACTACGTTCTTTTTGCTGAATAGCAGTGTTCCATTGTGTTAGTAAATCATCATATATTTATCCATTTAGGTGTCTGCAGTCATTAGAAATATTTTAAAGTGTTTGGCTATTATGAATGAGGCTGTTAGAAACAGTCTTCGGTAATTCAGTTTGCAAACTTAAATGTTTTTATTTCTCTGGGGTAAATATGAAGAGTGGAATCTCTCAGCGTATATAGAAATATGTAACTTTTTAAAAAATTGCTAAAGATTTTTTCCAAAGTGATTTCACTATTTTATACTCCCACCAGCAATGTACGAGAGTTCTAGTTGCTCTACCCTCTTTCCAATACTTGAATTCTTATTGATATGTTATACTTAGTTTTATCATGTTATTTAATTTTTTTGTGCCTTGGTTCTTGCCTTTCTCACTTCTTTTTGGTTAATCAAATATATTTTTGTATTCCAATTTAATTTCCTGAATGAGTTTTTAGCTGTACCTCTTTTAATTATTTTAAGAGTTGCTCTAGGGATTAAAGTATACATTCATTACAGTCTACGTGAACTTTATATTTACCATATCAAGACAAAATTAAGAATCTTGTAAAGAATTATTTGATTTGCCTCTTTTTATTCTTTGTCATAAGACTATTTTAAAGTTTTCAAAACAGCTTCATAGTTTCTGCTTTTAATAATCCTGTGCACTTTAAAGAAAATTGAGGAAAAATAGTCATTTATCCTTATGTAACTACCATTTCTGTTCTTTCCTTCTTGTGGATCCAAATCTTATCTGGTGTTGTTTTTTTCTTTTTCTTTTTTAAAAGATTTTATTTATTTATTTGACAGAGATCACAGTAGGCAGAGAGGTAGGTGCGGGGGGAGGGAAGCAGGCTGCCTGCTGAGCAGAGAGCCCAATTCGGGGCTCCATCCCAGGACCCTAAGATCATGATCTGAGCTGAAGGCAGAGGCTTACTTAACCCACTGAGGCACCCAGGCTCCCCTGGTGTCATTTTCTTCAGCATGAAGACTTTAGTATTTCTTGTACTTCAGATCTCTAAGCAGTTACTTCAGACGACTTTCTCTTTTCCTCTTAGAACTTTAATGATGTCATTTTATTGTCTCTTGCCTCCATTGTTTTTGATGTGTGGTCAGCCTTTATGTCACTTTCCCCTTATGTAATTTGTCTTCCTTCTGGTTGAATTTAAGATTTCTTTCTTTGTGTTTGCATTTAGCCATTTGATGATTGTGTGTATTATTGAGGTTTGCTTTGTATTTTTCCTGCTTAGAGATTACTGAGATCATTGGATTTGCATATATTCAGTGATGTTTTCCACAGATTTGGGGACATTTTTGCAGTTTTTTCCCTCAGATGTATATTCTGCATCATTTTCTCATATACTTCTCATACTCTGATTACATTTATTTTAGACCATTTAATATTGTTTAACAAGTAGTTGAGGTGCTGTTTCTTTTCTCGAATTTTTTTTCTACTTCATATTGAATAATTTTTTATTGATTCCTATCCATTTTCACTTAACAGGTTCTTCTTCTGGTTCCAGTTCATTTAGTTTATTCAGTGAATTTTTATTTCAGTTAATACGATTTTAAATTCTACAATTGCCATTTAGATTTTCTTTCTTTTTTTTTTTTAATGGGTAGTGGTTCACAAGTTTTCATGTCTTCTTGTGTAGGGGTCATGATAATCTTATCTGTATCATTCTGGTTTTAGTGTATGTGCTGCTGAAATGAGCATTAGAATTTCCATTTTCAAATATATTTCCATTTTCTCTGCTGAGAGTGTCTTTGTCCATTCATTTTGACCATCTTTCTCTTAAAGTCTTTGAATATATAATATCTGCTTTAAAATTCTTTCCTCCTGATTCCAACATCTGTGATCTCGATGTATGGATTGTTTTTCCTGGGCTAGAGGTCATATTTTTATTTCTCCATTCCTGTTTTAATTTTTTATTTTGTATTAGAAAATGTACGAGATGTGCTGTAGAAGTTTTGGTTTCTCTCTATAGAGTTTTGTTTTTTGCTCTGGTAAGTAGTTACATTATTGGTCAATTATCTGGAGGCTTGGTTTTATGCTCTGTTAGAACAGGTTTGTAGAAAGCCCAAATTATTTACCAAGCATCCCTGATTAGTTTCCTCTGTGGTACCCATAGATGAAATCTATGATCAGTTATTTTAGCCTTCTAGGCATTGCTCTCAGTTGGGTTTCTTCTGTTGTCCCCTGTATTTATGTTGTTAGGTTAGCCAAGGATTTGAATGTAAATCTTTGTACCTTCCCCAAAGTCAAATCTGTGGCTTGACTTTATCCTTTCTATGCTTCCCCTCCTTACTTTCCAGCCACACTGGCATTTCCCAAATTCTGTTTTCTGGCTTCTTAAACAAAGAAGATAGTAGCTTTCTGCTTGTTCAACCATGATATGCCATACTGGCTATGGGGTGTCTTCATTAGACAAACCTGATAGATTTGGATCTTAGTCAGTGAATCTGGTTTATTTTTTCACTCTTCAGGTCCTTTCCAATTTCTGCCTTTTGCTCACTCTTCCTTGCCTTCAAATAGTTTTTAAAAAATTTTGTCCATAGTTTATAATTGTTATTTTCAATTGAATACCTTAGAAAACTGGTCACTAGAATATTTTGTTTGATAAACTTTTTTTTTTATTCCATAAGTATCCCTTGCACTACTTCCTAGTCTACTCTACAGCAGAAGCAAGCACTGTCTTTATTTTTATCACTGTGATTTTGTTGTTTTTAGATCAGCATCTGAATGGAATCTGATTTCTATTATTAAGCATATGGTTACTGAGATTTATGCATGTTGTTGTATGTACCCCTAGTCCATGTCTTTGTATTGCTGAATGGGATTGGTTTAAATGGATAAACTATATAGATTTTTTTATTATTTCTTTCCTTCTTTTCTTTCCTTCCCTCCCTCTGCCCCCCCCCCCTTTCTTTCTAAAAGGTTTTTATTTATTTGAGAGAGTGACCACAAGCCAGATGTGAGGGAGGGAGAAACAGATTCTCAGTTAAGCAGGGAGCACCACATGGGGCTCAGTTCCAGGGCCCTGGAATCATGACCTGAGCTGAAGGCAACACTTAACTGACTGAGCCACCCAGGTGCCCCTTTCTTTTTCTTTTCTTTTTTTTTTTTTTTTAAATAAAGTGATGGTTATCTGGATTGTTTTCAGTTTTAGCTGATATGAATGCTGTCCTTAATATGAGTGTAAAAGTTTTCTTGTGACTGTATGTTTTTCCTCACTGTGACTTGGGAAAATACTTAGGGATAGATTGTTGTGTCATAGGGTATGTATATTTTAATCTTTGAAGAAACTGCCAATTTTCTAAAGTGTAAGATTTGGTGTACAGATCTTATTTTTATGTCAAGATTATATAATTATTTAATGGAAGTCATTGTTAGTGTGTGTTTTTCATTGCTGATAAATACTTTTGATAAACACTCCTCTATTTTAAACTAAAAATACTCTGAGGTAAAGATTTCAAAAGTGGTATGATTTATTTACAAAGGCAGAGACCAAGTTTTTCAGCTAGTTTTAACAGCCCCAAAGGTGTTTGCTATGGTAGGTTTTTGATCTAATTACTCATCTTTTAAGTTGTAGATATTTTCAAATGACTTAAGTTCAATTATTTTTTTATGGGTTAAGCTTTAATTATGAGAGTTCAAAATTTAGAAATCCATACATGGTGCTGATTTTTGCTTATATGTTACTATAGTAAATATACATGCTTGTGGAGAACACAAGTCAGGGGCTCAGCTAAGAGTCTTCTTAATGTGGTTGCTTTTGTGTCTTGGTCATCAATTATGTCCTTTTTGAAGGCTCCCTTGCAAACTCCTACTGTTAAGTGAAACTGGGGAGAGTCAGTATAAGTTGATAAGTAAAAAGCTATACCTGCCACTAGAAAACCTGCCCTTATATTAACTTCCAGTGTTATTTTGTGTATAAAAACTTTTTTTTAATTGAACTTGTTGTATGTATTTAGCACTATAGGTGATACAGTGTAAGAACTGAATGTACTCCTTTTTTTTTTTTTTAAGATTTTATTTATTTATTTGACAGAGATCACAAGCAGACAGGCAGGCAGGGTGGGGCAGGGAGCAGGCTCCCCGCTGAGCAGAGAGCCTGATGCGGGACTTGATCCCAGGACTCTGAGATTGTGACTTGAGCTGAAGGCAGAGGCTTAACCTACTGAGCCACCTAGGCACCCCAGAACTGAATGTACTCTTAAAATAATTGGAGGCTGCTTGTTAAATGGTGTTTACTTTTAACAGTTACAACTTTTGTGGTGTGTGACGTAGATTTTTAAGTTCAGTAAAAGTGTTGAAGAGGACTGAGTAAAGATTAATGAGGTTGGGCAAATTGTACAGCAAAGGTGAAATTGAAAGTGAGCATTAAACCAATAACACTTAAGTATAGAGGAGATAGAAGTGCCAAGAGAAATAATAAGAAATACTATGTATTATAAATATGCCTAATGGTTACAGTTGAGAGTTTGAATGATAAGCCACTGAATGACAGGTGCTTGAAGGTCGGGTTACTGTGTCTTGTGCATTTCTGTATCATCAGTGCCTAGAATCCTCCCTAAACCATGAGTGTGTATGCCATAATAAGAAATTAGTAAGTTTTTTGACTCCTAGGATTAGAAGGAAAGAGGCCATTGTAACTGGGTCTTCAAAGGCTTTGAACTAGGAGGAACAAAACCCAGCACAACTGACAGTAAACATTTGTAGAACAGATGATTAAATATTCCATTTCAGATTGAAGAATTTGGGATTTATTTTCTTGGTAGTGGGGCACTGAAACTGCTTACTTTTAAAATTTCGGATAATGTGTTTTAAAGGGTTGTTTTAGGAAGATTACTTGAACAGGATATTCTAAGCTAGTGAAATGTTGTGTAGTACTGTTTTAGGAAGCTTCAGAGAGACTCTAGTGTATCTTGAAATCCCAGAATAAAAGGGAACAGAAAGGCTGCCTCAAGGAGACATTCAGAAGGAATACTCAGTATAGGAATAGAGAGGGAGAAGAGAAGGCAGAATCAAAGATGATGCCAGTTTATAAGTCTGGTTGATCTGAACTATATAGCATTACCTGTAGTATTAGAAATATTAATAATTAGGGTCCAGAGGCATAGGAGGAAGAGATGAAGGACATACAGAGAATATGGTATTAAGATATATAATGGGGTTTAGGTGATGGCAGGAAAACCAAGTGAAAGTTTCCAGCAAGAATTTGATGATTTAAGACCCAAAATACAGAACTGAGATTAAGGCTGGGAATGTGCATTGGAAACGTCATTTGGAGGAGACAGTCAAAATCATAAAACTGAATTAGTTTTCCAAAGGATGGAGCATAAAATGAGAAGAACATGGGACGAAGAGCAGGTATTTTTAATTTTCACACAGTAGAAGAAGCAATAACTGTTCAAAAATAAAGGTCAAAAGGTTAATGTCAGCAAATCCCAGAGAGGCATGGTGGTTAACAGGATTAAATGCCGTAGGGTAGAGGTAGGCAAAATATGATCCATGGTCTGTCACCTATTTTTTATAAATAAAGCTTTATTGGAACACAGCCACTCTTCATTTGTTTATATTTTATCCGCGGCTGCTTTTGTACTACATAATACGGTTGAATAGTTGTAGGGCGAGTGTATCCATAAAGCCTACAATATTAACTTTATGGCCATTCACAGAAGTTTGCTGACCTCTGATACAGAGATGTAAGAAACAAAGACCAACAGAGGACCTTTGTGGTTTATTTTAGGATAACCTTTGGTGTTTTAAAAAAGTTCAGTTTTACCTTATAAACAAATATTTGTTTGAGAGCTTTCTGTGTGCCTGGCATTTGCTGCTGTGGTCTAGGAGGAGACTAGATAGTTGCATGAGATTCATTAATGAGTGAGTGAATAAAATGTGAGGACTACTGCAAGTGGTCAATGTAAATTTTTGTTGAGTCTAGAGAGAAATGAGTCATAGTTTAAAGGATATATGAGGAAGAGATTTTTTTCTTTTTTTTAAAGATTTTATGTATTTATTTGACAGAGAGAAATCACAAGCAAATGGAGAGGCAGGCAGAGAGAGAGAGGGAAGCAGGCTCCCTGCTGAGCAGAGAGCCCGATGCGGGACTCGATCCCAGGACCCTGAGATCATGACCTGAGCCAAAGGCAGCAGCTTAACCCACTGAGCCACCCAGGCGCCCCGAGGAAGAGATTTTTAAACATAGGGAAAAATATGAAGGAAAATTCTTACGGAGTTCTCAGACTCACAGTGTGTTGCCATTGCAGGAATTAATGGTCTAAGACTTGAACGCAGGGAGTACACAGGCCTCATTACAGGAAATGAATAGAATTGTTTGTGGAATTAAGTTAAGAATAGTAATTGCTCACACAGCTGTTTTTAAATAGTGAATTGTGTTAGGTAATCAGCAAAAATCCACTAAAATGTACTTGATAGTTATGCAGAAGCTGCTTTATTGGTACTGACTTATGATCCTAATGGGTACTATAAAAACAAACAAACTAAAAACCTATGTATGCAGTTTTCACATCGGTATGCTACTGTATGTTTTTTGTTTAATGTAAAAGTACAGTTGTAGTGCTTTCATCTTCTTTCCCCACCACCAAACCCAGATATAATTGTCTTGTTCGAAAGAGCAGCACCATGAACTTTATGAGCGCACAGAGCAATGAGGTGTGCTCTCATTGAAAGGAGTAGTATCTGATTGCTTCTCTGTCTTCCTCCGTAGACAAAAATGGAATGTTTAATTGTGTCGTTGGATTTAGGGATACTGATTTTTTTTTCTGTTTTTCTCTGTATTTTGTTGGATTGTACTTTGGTTCTTTCTTTTAGATATGACTGTTTCTAGGACTCCTTTTAATTTATTTGTTAGCTTTTGAGCAGTGCTCTGCTTTTTTTTGGTAGCTTCTCTAAGGATGTTAATACACATCATTAGCTTCTCACAGTCTATTTAGAGTTATATTGGTACCAGTTCACGTAAAGTGCAGAAATCTTGTGACTTTACAAGCCTGTTTACCCATGGCCCTGCCTTCCTTTATGCTGTATTTTTCATTTGTATTACCTCTGTTTTAGCTCCTATGAGAGAATGTTATGCAGGCGCTTCTTGGAGATATTGTGGGTTTATTTCCACCCACCACAATAAAGTGAATATTGCAATAAACTGAGTCAAATGATTTGCTTTTCCAGTGCATCTATAAGTTAAATTTACACTATAGTGTAGTCTGTTAAGTGTGCAATAGCATTATGTCTAAAAAAAAATGTACACACCTTAATTTAAAAATACTATACTGCTAAAAAATGCTAACCATCATCCGCTTTCAGCAGTTTGTCATCTTCTTGCTGGTAGAGGTTCTTGCTTTGACTTTTGACTGGTTTGACTTGCAGACTGATCAGCGTGATCGTTGCTGAAGGTTAGGGCAGTTTCTGAAAATGACAGTAAAGTTTGCTGTCAATTGCCACTTCCTTTTCCAAAGATTTCTTTGTATCATCTGATGCTGTTTGATAGTACTTTACCCACAGTAAGACTTTAAAAATTAAGAGTCAGTCTTTTTAGACCCTGCTGTTTTATCAAGTTAAGTTTTTTTGTAATATTCTAAATCCTTTGTTGTCATTTCAGCAATCTTCACAGTATCTTCACCAGTAGATTCCATTTCATGAAACCACTTTCTTTGCTCATCCATAAGAAGTAGCTCCTCTTCTGTTAAAATGTTATCATGAGATTACAGCAGTTCAGTCACATCTTCAGAATCCACTTCTCTAATTCTAGTTCTCTTGCTATTTCCACATCTGCAGTAACCTCCTCCATTGAAGTCTTGAACTGGTCAAAGTCATTCATGAGGTTAGAATCAACTTCTTTCAAACCCCTGTTCATATTGATATTTTTGACCTCTTCTCATTGAATCATGCATATTCTTAATGACATCTAGAATGGTGAATCCTTTCCAGAAGGTTTTTCCGTTGACTTTGCACAGATCCATCAGACTTGCTATCTATGGCAGCTCTAGCCTTACAAAATGTATTTTTTCAATAGTAAGACTTGAAAATTGAAATTACTTATTGATCCATGGCTGCAGAATGGATGTGGTGGGTGAGCAGGCATGAAAACATTAGTCTCATTGTGCATTTCCATCAGAGCTCTTGGATGACCAGGTGCATCATTGTCAATGAGAGGTAATATTTTGAAAGGAATCCTTTTTTTTCTGAGCAGTAGGTCAGAACAGTGGGCTCAAAATATTCAGTAAATCATGTTGTAAACAGGCTGTCATCCAACTTTGTCATTCCATTTGCAGAGCACAGGCAGAGTATATTTAGCATAATTCTTAAGGGCCCTAGGATTTTCATAATGGTAAATGACCATTGGCTTCAACTGAAAGTCACGAGCTTCATTAGCCCCTAACAGGAGAGTCAGCCTATTCTAAGAAGCTTTGAAGCCAGGCCTCCATCTGTGAAAGTCCTAGATGGCATCTTTTTCCAAAATAAGGCTGTTTCATCTACATTGGAAATCTGTTGTTTACTATAGCTTTTTTTTTTTAAGCCAAGAGAGCCTTTTAATTAAAAGTTATCAAATGTTTTTGTTGTTCAGAAATAGAAACATTAATTCATCTCTAAGACGAAGTATTTTCTGTGGCAACAAAAACACAAATTCTGGGTTCCACCGTCCTCTTGCATTCTTTTTTTAAAATTTTTAAAATATAAATTCAATTAATTAACATGCAATGTATTAATGGTTTCAGAGGTAGAGGTCAGTGATTTTTCAGTCTTATATAATACCCAGTGCTATAACCACCTTTCTTAATTATATAAGCTGGATCTTCTGGATAGCCGTTGCAGTTTCTGCATCAGTACTTGCTGCTTTACCTTACACTTTTATATTGTGAGGATGGCTTTCTTCCTTAAACCTTACGAACCAGTCTCTGCTACATTCAGACTTGTGCAGCCCCTTCATCTTTCTCAGCCCCTAGAGACCTAAAGAGAGTTAAGGCCTTGCTTTGCAGTCAAATGCTCTACCCCTGAGCTATACCCCCAAGGCCTTGCTTTGAATTAGGCTTTGGCCTAAGGGAATGTTGCGATTGCTTTGGTCTTCTATCCAGACCACTAAATCTTTATATCAACAATAAGGGTGTTTTGCTTTCTCATCAGTCATGTATTCACTGGAAAAGTACTTGTAATTTCCTTCCAGAACTTTTCCTTAGTATTCACAGTTTGGCTAACTGTTTGGCAAGGAGACCTAGCTTTAGACCTTTCTTGGATATCAACATGCCTTCCTCACTAAGCTTATTCATTTCATTTCTTTTTTTTTTTTTTTTAAAGATTTTATTTATTTATTTGAGAGACAGAGATCACAAGTAGGCAGAGAGGCAGGCAGGCAGAAAGGAGGAAGCCGACTCCCTGCGGAGCAGAGAGCCCTATGCAGGGCTTGATCCCAGGACACTGGGATCATGACCCGATCCAAAGGTAGAAGCTTAACCCACTGAGCCACTGAGCCATCCAGGTGCCCCAGTTTATTCATTTCTTGCTTTTGATGTAAAGTGAGATGCGTGCTATTATTCTTCTTTCACTCAAACACTTGCAGGCCATTGTAAGGTTCTTAATTGGCCTAATTTCAATATTGTTGTGTGAAGGAACAGGGAGGCCTGAGGAGATGGAGAATGAGAAGAGTGAGAGAGTTGGGGAGTGGTAGGTTTGTGGAGCACTTGGAACACCAAAACATTTATTAAGTTTACCATCGTATATGGGTGCAGCAACTCTACAGAGCAGAGTTAAAATAGTAACATCAAAGATCGCTGATCACAGATCATCATAATAAATATAATAGTGGAAATAGTTTGACATAGTGCAAGAATTACCAAAATATGACATAGAAACATGAAGTGAGCAAATGGTGTTGGAAAAATGGTGCAGATAGACTTATTCAGTGTAGGGTTGGCACAAACCTTCAGTTTGTAATAAATACAGTATAAATACAGTATCTGTGAAGCACAACAGTATGCCTGTAATTTTTTATATAAATGTTTTAACAAAGTTGAAAGGAAAATACAGTTTTTTATATTTACTATTTCTGGTGCTCTTCTTTCCTTCCTCAGTTTCCAAGTTTCTCTCTCATAACATTTGTTTCAACTCGAAAAACTTTTTTTAGTATTTATTGTACTGCAGTTTCTTTTATTTTTTTTTTTGAAAATGGATTTCATCTCCATTCTTGAGGGATATTTGTATTTTGGCTGATACCCCCCACACTCCCCTTTATTTTTTTTTTAATTTTGTTTTTTTAAGATTTTATTTATCTGAGAGAAAGAGAAAGAGAGAAAACACAAGTGGGTGAGGGGCAGAGGGAGAAACAGACTCCCAGCTGAGCAGGGAGTCTGATTTGGGGCTTCATCCCAGGACCCCAGGATCATAACCTGAGCCGAATCAAACGCTTAAACAACTGAGCCACCCGAGTTCTTCTCTACTCCCCTTACCTTAAAGATATGTTTCCATATGTATTGACATCCATAGTTTCTGGAGATAACTCTGCAGTAATTTGAATTGCAGTTTCTCTGTTTGTAATATGTCTCTTTTACCACTTTCAACATTTTCTGTGTATTTTTGGTTAGAAGTTTGTTATTTGTCTAGGTGTGGGGCTTTTCACATTTATCCTATTTAAGCTCACTGAATGCCTATAATTGCTAAGTTTATGTCTCTTACCACATTTGTGGAATTTTTGGCCATTATTTCTTTAACATTTTTTTTCCTGTTCTCTGTTCTGTCACTATGCCTATGTTAGACTTTTTAACATCTTCCCTTAGGTTTCTAAGGGCCTGTTTATTTTTCTTTTAATATTTTTCTCTTTTTATCAAATTGAATTATTTCTATTGAGCAGTCATCATATTTATACTCACTCCTCTGTCATCACCATTCCTCCCTTAAACTCATCCTGGAAGTTTTTTGGTTTGTTGTTGTTGTTGTTGTTGTTTTTAAGATTTTAGAGATTTTAATTTTTATTTGTAAGGCTTACATCTTGTCGTTTGTTTTCTTTATCTGTTAGATTTTTAGTCTTTTCTTGTATTATGAGCATATGTCCTTTACCTCATTAAGCATATTATAGTAACTGCCTTAATGTCCTTGTCTGAAAAATCTCAATGTCTGGGCCATTTGAGGTTGGCCTCCCTTGATTATCTTTTCCTTTGAGATTGGGTCACATTTCATTATCAAGGAATTTGGGATTGTATTATGGGTATCTGTGAATGTTATTTGTATGGAAATTTTGTTTTCTTTCATGTTCCTCAAAAGAGTTTGGATTTCTTTGTTCTAGTGAGCCATTAATTGGATTTAGACTTAAAGTACAAACTCTTTGTTGCCTGAGCTTGGCACCTGTTCAAATCTTAACTTGATTTTTTTAGTCTCAACTACATATTGCCTTGTCTTGCCCGGTGAATATGTGCTTCAGGGCTCTGCCAAGACTGGCGTAGAGATATACCAAAGTTTGGGACTCCTCTTTTCTACATCTCTTATTGGGATTTTGTCATTACTTTGTAATGACTATGGCTGTTCTGGCTCTGACCTCTTCAAGCTAGAAAGACATTTATTGGAACTTTCGTTCCTGCATGCTGTGGCTACCTCTTATGTATGTATAGGATAAAAGCTTTGAGAACAGGAAGATCACCTATTTTGATCCTTAAAAACTGTTAAAAAGAGAAAGTCACTCATTCTAGTCATTTCTTCCACATTTATGTTATCATCTAAGTAAGCCTGTTAATTTTTTCACTCCCCAGAGCCTCTAAGTAGTTGTTTTACGTTTGTATTTTTCCCAGAATTTATAGAAGCTATCTGTGGGAGCTTACTAGATTGTTTTGGAAGCTGCGCCTACTAGGTCACTTGAGAGGTTTCCTCCAACATATTTGCCATCTGCTTTCAAAAATAATATTTTGTTTAAAAAATAAGTATTATTTTACTAATTCTTTATCTACTTAGACTGCTAGACATAACTTTTTTATTTTGGGCGCCTTATTTATTTATTTATTTATGCTTGATTTAAAGATTATTTATTTATTTATTTGACAAACAGAGATCACAAATAGGCAGAGAGAGAGGAAGGAAAGCAGGCTCCCTGCCGAGCAGAGAGTCCAATGTGGGGCTCCATTCCAGGACCCTGAGATCATGACCTGAGCGGAAGGCAGAGGCTTTAACCCACTGAGCCACCCAGGTGTCCCAGGGTATCTTCTTTTTAATCCATCCATAGCTACTGAATTCTTATGACAGTTACACAAATGCCTTAATTTTTTATGTGCTTAGGCATTCAGTAAACATTTGAAAGCAGAATATACTTCTCCTAAGTACCAAAACAACATAGATATGAACAAGGTATGCTCCCTATTAATAAGTTTTATTGTTAGAACATAAATGAAAACAACTAACAGTGTTTAAGGCAGAGTAAGTGCATATAAACTTCTCAAGAAGTGCAATTAATTTAGACTTACTTAATGGAGAACACTGCTCAGAGGAGGAGGCATTTGATCTTTGGCTGAATCAAAATTAGAAATTTTATTAGGTTAGGGGTTAGATGATGGGGGATATCCTGGGGTAGGGAACAGTAGAATATGAATTTGATATGTTTGGGGAGTGATTAATACCCTGATGAGATTGAGGGCATTGAGTTTTTGAAGCGATATAATACGTACTGAAGCTGAAAGGGTAGATCAAGGCCACCTTGAAGAATGCCATACTCAGGAGTGTGAATGTTATTCCTAAAGCAGCAAAGGATAACATTTATGGAATGAATGGATGTGATTCAGCTTGTGTTTATGGCAAGATAAGTGGGCGGTCAATGTTAACTGTGGATTGAAATGGAAACATAAAAGATGAACAAGCAATACACAATACCTGAACCACGGCACTGTATATACATGAAGAGAACAAGTGGATAGTTAGTTGAAATACTGATGAGGTAGAAATTATTGTGAAGAGCGACTGGTTAAGGAAATACAAAAGAGAAGGGTGTGAATCAAGAGATTAATGACGTTTCTGACCACATTTATAAATATCCCAGCATCATGCTGAGTATATGAATATTTTTGGAACATATTTAATTATTTAAAATTCCTTTTCTAGTACTGTAGTATAGAGTGTACTATAATGAATACAAAGTTATTTGTCTTAGAACATGCGTTTAGGTCATTTCACCATTAATGGGTATATGAGGTCAGTGTTGGTTTAGCTACCAAGCCTAGTCAGGATTTAAGTTTCTTTAAAAGTTAATAATTTTTGCTGTTTTGGAGTAGTTGTCTAGCTTATAGAGTCTTTTGCAATCTCATCTCTCACCGCTCCTCACAGAATTTCAAAAAAAGTATGGTTATTTAGAAAATTGGTTTTGATTATTATTTTTAAAAGGAATGATAAGCTAACAAATAGGGAACCAGTTTCAGCCTCACTTTTATTAAACTGATCTTATTTCCATTTTATACATTCATTTTTCCATGCATATTTATTAGTACCTATTTGTGTCATTCACTTTTCTAGGTAACAAATACTTAACAGTGAACAAGATAGATTACATCCTTATTCTCATGGATTTTTCAATCTGTTGGAAAAAGAGCAGATAATAAACACCTCCACTGTAAGATGACATTTCAACAGAAACCTAAAGGAAATTAAGGGAAAGACCATTCAATATATCTGGGTGGGGAGCATTTTATGAAGAGGAAAGAGCAAGTGGAAAGGCCCCAGAAAGGGGGCCTGTTTGGTGTATTTGAGCAAAAGCAGGGGGCCATATTGTTGAAATAGATTCATCCAAGAGAAGGAGTAGTAGGAGATCAAGTTAGAGAGGTGGCAGGCAGAACCTGTAAAACATTGTAGACCTGTTTATTTCTGAGTGAGATGGGAATCCTATGGTAGATTTTGAGCACAAGATGGACATGATTGTTTCTAAAAGGTCGTTCTAGTTGGTATGTAAAGAATACAGACTAGAAGGGCCAGAAGAAGGGGAATGCATTAACGAGTGAGAGATTTTTTTTGCTGAGACTCATTAGAGTCTGAGACAGTCAAGCCTGTTTTTAAGAGTTGACTGTCTTTAGCGCCTCTATGAGGTAAAACAGCTGATAGTGTTGTTTGGATACAGGGCTTCGGCATTTATATTGGAGAGAGGAGTACAGGTGTCCCCTGCTCTCCAAAACTTCATTTTATGCCACTTTGCTTTTACCAAAAACCTACATTTGTACCTGTTTTTGGTAACTGAAAGAAATCAGAAGAGGATTTTTGCTTTTACCAATGGTAATTGCTTCTTTGCTTTTTGCCATTTCAAATTACAAAAGTCTTTTCATAGGACATTTTGTAGGAATGCTCTACTTTCAGATAGCAAAGGAAACAAGATACCAGGTCACCAGATAGTTCCCAGTGTGGTAGAAGATACCTGCTTGCATTCTGGAATTTAGTTTCAATCTCTGGCAATCAGGCATTATCTTTTTTTTTTTTTTTTTTTTTTTTTTTTTTTGGTAAAAGGTAGACTTGCCATTTTCTTTGGATCCTCTGCTCTGTTTCAATTACTGAAATATCCTTTCAAATGTATCTTTACATGGTATTTATATAGAGTGATATACCTAATAACATAGCAAAATAACTGTGTTTACAAGTTAATTTCAAAATTAGTCATTTTCTTGGAATTAGCCATGTGTTTATTAGTATATTTTGGCACTAGAATATCCCTACATTATATTTTTGTTTTTAGTAATATCAAATAGAAATTGTGGTTGAATTTTAAAAGGTGACCTGTGATTCCTTTTACTCTTCTTACTGTTCTCATTTTCTTACATACTTTTAAAAAGAATTAGATTGTTTTGACTGTTATTGCACAGTATCTCAATTTTTATTTTTATTTTTTAATTAAAGATTTTAATTTATTTACTTGACAGAGATCACAAATAGGCAGAAAGAGAGAGGAAGGGAAGCAGGCTCCCCGCCGAGCAGAGAGCCCGATTGCCAGTCTCGATTCCAGGACCCTCAGATCCATGACCTGAGCTGAAGGGAGAGGCTTAACCCACTGAGCCACCCAGATACCCCTCAATTTTTATGTTAAAAAAAAACCTCTGTAATCACTATTATATACCTCATATGAGGAACCATGTCTTCTCTTAAATCCCCTTGGGATTTTAAGATTATCATAGCTTTTCTGTTTTATTTGTTTTCATTAATATTTAGCATAACAGCAAAAGGTTTGCTATTATATTCTTTTTTTTTTTTTTTAAGATTTTTAAATTTTATTTATTGAATAGAGAGAGAGATCACAAGTAGACAGAACAGCAGGCAGAGAGAAAGCGGGGGAAGCAGGCTCCCCACCAAACAAGGAGCCTGATGCGGGCCTCGATCCCAGGACCCTGAGATCATGACCTGAGCCGAAGGCAGAGGCCTAACCCACTGAGCCACCCAGGTGCCCCAGATTTGCTATTATATTCTAATTGACCCTACTTCACAATGAATTTCTGGAAAAACACATTGGTAGATTTATTTTATAAGTCTGTAAAATCATATAATAAAAATGGTGTTGGGATTTATTTGTATATTAACTTAAAATTGATTGTAGCCTTGGAGTGTTAACTAAACAAATACCATTACTCCACAAATAAAATTGAGTAAAGAAACTGTTGAAGAGACACATGGATAGCTTTGGTTATCTAACATAGCCATCTCCAGTCCAATTTCTTTCATCAATTTATTGAATCACGTTATAGCAGATGTCAGTCCTGCCAAGTTTATTGTCTTTCCCTTATTTATAACAGTGTTGGGATTTGATATTTGTAAAGTACATTTTACTTGCTAGGATAAAAAACTTGATTTCAGTGCTCCTAAAGGGGTGTGTGCGTGTGTGTGTGTGTGTGTGTGTGACAGAGAGAGAGAGAGAGATTCCCTGTGCTCTTCCTTCCAACTTTATGTATGTCCCTTTTTCATAAGGGTAGATACCAAGCAGAGTGGTTGTAGTGTCTTGTTTTTCTTATCAGCTTTTACTGCAGGGATATCCTAACCACTCTTCACTCCATTCTTTGTATTGTCTGCCTTCTTCCTTTCATTCTTTCTGTGCTCAATAGACTCCCCACTACTATCTGAAATATTTTCCCAGTTCCAGAGCTGTTTGTCACTTTACTCTGGTCTCAGCATCAGGTGGCAGTCATTGATGACAGTGGCAAGTAGGAAAAGATGGAACTGGTCAGCAGCTTTACTCCTTATTCACTCCTTGTACCTCCTGGCAGATCTTCCCGGAGTCTAATCAAACCATGAGTAGTACTTTGTGTTACACGAACTCTGTACTGTTTTGGGCCCACGTGGGAGGAAAAAACCCAGATGTTTAGAGTATAGAAAAGTCATTCCCCTCCCCCACCAAAGTCTGTTTCCAGTTTTTGCTAATGGATAAAAACCTCGAGGTTTATAGGACTCTGTACTAGGAGAATAAAAGAAGAGGTAGGATAGAAGTTGTGAAGTAGTTTTATGATCAACTCAAGAGAATACTTCTGAGCAAAAACTAAAGATGGTAGCAACAGAGAGGAAGCAGATAGACTAATATCTGAGTTCTTCATAGAAAAGAGGATACTGCTGTATGTTAAACTTTACCAGGAAGTTTGCTTGCTTCTCCAAGAATTTTGCTCTCTGACACCTCAGAAATTCAGTTTTTACCTCTTATTCCTTCTCCAGAGTCCTACCTAGCCTCTTAAGGAACTGCCTGTGTATGTAGTGACTTATGATTTGATTTTAGTTACTTTTCCTATTAAATGAGAAGGTAGCGAATTGTTATCTTAAATTTATAGACCCTTGTGTTTTTTATGTAAAAAATTTAATGTTCTTTACTGGAAAATATTAAAAATAGTATGTATACCTATTGAAACTGGGCCTGTGGAATCAAAATATATATTAGACTGTATTTAATTGATTCTATATAAAAAAGCTGGTATGTAAGAGAATCTGTATATAAAATACTGAAAAAAGCAAAAGGTTATTTAAATCTCTATATTAAATTATTGATTAACCCTTTTAATCTTGTTGACTAGAAATAGAATAATTTATTAGAAAGTTAAAACTCTAAATAAGTATGGGGCGCCTGGGTGGCTCAGTGGGTTAAGCCGCTGCCTTCGGCTCAGGTCATGATCTCAGGTCCTGGGATCGAGCCCCACATCGAGCTCTCTGCTCTGCGGGGATCCTGCTTCCTCCTCTCTGCCAGCCTCTCTGCCTACTTGTGATCTCTGTCTGTCAAATAAATAAATAAAATCTTTAAAAAAAAAAAAAACTCTAAATAAGTATTTTTACCACTCAGTGATTGTCAAGCTTTCTCTTACATCTAGTAGTTTAATCTTTTAATCGAGGAACTAGCTTTTCTAAAAATTGTTGACATTGGAATTCATAGACTAGAAATGGGAAGATAGAAAATACATGGCAGGGATGGTACAGATGTATCTTAATAGAAATGTTTTCTTCCTAATCACTGTATTGCAACTGTATTCTATTTTCCTATTGATAAATAGTTCTTTAGATTTTTATCAATTTGTCTAAATTTTGGTAAGTTTGTACAGTTCTGTATTATTTTCTGTGTATGATTTCTTTTTTTCTGCTTACCTTGGTCTTATGGCTGAAGCTTTGGAAAGGTTATTATTCCTTTCATATTTCTGTTTGTACAGCCATTGTCTTCAGCAGAAAGGAGTCATTGATGCTGAAAGATGACTCTTGACTTTGTCAGTGCCAGCCACGACCTTCTCAGAGACTGGATATGTTAACAATAAAACTATAGAGCTCTGAGTTTCAAACCACGCCAAATCCTTGTTAGTCTTTAGCATCCTTTGAATCCCCCTGCCATGTCCAGTATCACTGATATGTCACATTCCTTAGCTGTTAGCTTAATTATCATCTCTTTTAATTTCATTAAATCTTTGCTCTTCTTTTACACTGTGGGAGTAATTAGTGTCACTTAATGAAAATTGAGTATGTGTTTTCACAGAATTTCATATATCTTTTAAAAATCTTGTCTGTGATGTTTTCTATAGCAAGCACTTATCTTTTTTTTGTATTTTCTTTTACGGGTGTATGTTAATAACACATAGACCTCATATTTATTTCTCATTTGATATAAGACCGTTCAGAGTCGTAAAACAAATTATGGTCTGATTATTTTCATTAGGCTATAAGTTTCTATTCTGTGTTCTGAACTTTAACTGAAAGTAAGATTACCTTCCCCCTCCCAGCCCCACCATTCTTTTTTTTCTCCATGGATTTGACTACTCTAGGCACTTGATATAAATGGAATTGTACAGTATTTGTTCTTTTTGTGGTGGTTTATTTTGCTTAACATAAATGTCTTCAGGTGCATTCAGGTGTACCGTGTGTAAGAATTTCCTTCATCTTTTTAAAAGACTTTTTTATTTATTCGAGAGAGAGACCGTGACAGGGGGGAAGGTCAGAGGGAGAAGCAGACTCCCTGCTGAGCAGGGAGCCTGGTGTGGGACTCGATCCTGGCACTCCAGGATCATGATCTGAGCCTAAGGCAGTCGCTTAACCATCTGAGCCACCCAGGCTCTAGAATTTCCTTCATTTTTAAGGCTGAATAATACTGCATTTTATGTATATGTCACATTTTATTTATCCATTCATCTGTCAGTGGATACTTGAGTTGCTTATACCTTTTGGCTATTTTAAATAATGCAATAGAATAGGGGTGTACAAATATTTGAGACCCTGCCTTCAGTAGTCAATTTAAGTTTGTATTTTACTTTGGCTATGTAGTATAAAAAAACTTTACCTATATAGAAAAACAGTTGCAAATGGGAAGTATGATTTAAAAAATTAAATTTTCAGAAAATTATTTGCAGTTTCATAAGTAGTTTTTTATTATAGGATTTTGTGTGTTAGTAAGTAGCCTTTTCTTGGATTGGGTCTCATAGGAATTCTGACTGCTATTCTACAGTGTTGCTTACAAAGAAAATGCTTGGAATATAGCCCAAAGTAATTAGTGATACTGGAGAGATGGTAACAAAGTATATTTTTTGTGATATTTCCCAAACTTGTAAAAGAATCTTTCCTAAATCTAGAATTTTACTAAGAATTATCCAGGCATGAACAAAACACTGTGTATTTTTGTTTATCATCTCTCTTTGTTTTCAAAGCTTCTGGTTCACTTGAAATTATGCCTAGAGTGTTTTCTGTAGTAGGCACCCATCTTTTTACTATGGTGTTTTTAAAAACTTTTAAAAATGTACATTAATCACTTAATACAGAAAGTACAGGTTCATAAAAAGAATAAATTAAGGTCCTACTAGCTGATTTAGTGATTAGTAAATTCTACTTTGGAAAGTGAGTCCTCTTCCTGTTTGTCACCTATCCCTTCAGTTGGCAGTTCTGTCCCTGTGAAAGAGTGAGAATCATGGCTAGTTACTGGAGAATTTGTGGTATTTAACTCACTACAGACCACATTCTCATCTAAATCACAGAGGATGTCAAGGAATTTTTTTTTTTTTTTTTAAAGAAAAGGAGGTTCTAAACTTAGTAGAATGTTGTCTTTGGAACATCTTGAGTTTTCTTATGAAAGCATGAAGAAAAGTCAGCTGTTCGTATTTGTAGAAAACTTGGAAAGGGTTGGGAAAGCATACACTGCTTGGGGTCAAGGATGAAAAGGACTGGTCCTTGAAACAGCAAAGGGAAAGATACCTAGATTGAGAGGTCTCTAGCTCTTTCAACTTTTTCTAGGGAGTGGCAGGAAGGTGAAAATAATGGAGCCAAACCTTCAGAAGGTACATTAAGGAACACAATAAATTGATTTTTTGTTAATCCTTTTTCACTTTGAGTTATCCTTTGCAATTTTCATAAGAGTAGATCTACTTGGGGCTCGTGGGTGGCTCAGTCATTAAGCATCTGCCTTAGGCTCAGGTCATGATCCCAGGGTCCTGGGATGGAGAGCCCCACATCAGGCTCCCTGCTCAGCAGGAAGCCTGCTCGCCCCCCTCACCCACTCTCCCTGCTTATGTTCCCTCTCTCGCTGTGTCTCTCTCTGTCAAATAAATAAATAAAATCTTTAAAAAAAGAGAGAGAGAGACAGTAGATCTACTCATTTAAAATCAGATTTTAGAGGAGATTTTACTAGGATGAGTTGTCACTACATTTTTATTAGTTTTAATGTAAATAACATTGATTTGTTATGATTTGGTATAGTTTGATTTAATTTGATACCTTCAGTTAAGAATATCTAGTCAATGTCGTATTAGAAACTAATTTTATTAACTTGACTTAATTTTATTAACTTACTAAAATTAAAATTTTGTTAACTTATTAACAGTTTTCCAAATTGTTTCATTCATTCTTTCTTTTTTTTTTTTTTAAAAGATTTTATTTATTTATTTGACAGAGAGAAATCACAAGTAGATGGAGAGGCAGGCAGAGAGAGAGAGAGAGGGAAGCAGGCTCCCTGCTGAGCAGAGAGCCCGATGCGGGACTCGATCCCAGGACTCTGAGATCATGACCTGAGCCGAAGGCAGCGGCTTAACCCACTGAGCCACCCAGGCACCCTCTTTTTTTTTTTTTAAATAGAGAGGGAGAGGGGCAGAGGGCAACAGGGAGAGAATCTTAAGTAGCCTCCATACCCAGTGCAGAGCCCAGTGTGGGGCTTGATCTCACAACCCTGAGATCATGACCTGATCCAAAATCAAGAGTCAGCCGCCTAACCAACTGAACCACCCAGGCTTCCCAACTTGCTTCATTTTCTAAGGCTTATCCATAAGAACTAAATTCTTCATATTTTCATGTAGACAGCACTAAACTATAGACAGCACTAAACTATAGAAAGTTGGGGGTTTTATCTACTTTTAGAAGTAGCAGTGGATGTGACAGAAATGTGGAGACCTAGATATGCCCTATTTTGAAGCCTCCAAAGATGTTTTGGTTCTGAAAGTCTGCATTGTTCGAAAGGAGTTGTATGGAGCAGTGATGAATACTTTCTGAGGTAGCTTATTTTCTTCAGATTTCTGAGACAAGAATTGGTTGGTACACAGTGAGTTCCATACAAATGCAAATACTACTTGCTGACTTGTACTCTCTGCCATACTGTATGAAAACAAATCCATCATAGCCTTTTGGATTTATATCTTTCACTTTCTTCTCTCCTTAGGTATGGATGAACGAGGAGGTACAACATCTTGGGGAACAAGTGGTCAACCAAGCCCCTCTTATGACTCATCTAGAGTAAGTTCATTCACCAACCCTTGATTAAAACTATAAAGTAATTTGGCAGAATAAGTAAGACTTTTCATATATGAGCTCTGTTTCTTAAGAGAAATAAATATTAACATATTTACATGGGAATACCATAGAATTATGCAGTACCCTTGTGGTAGATTTAATTTTTTTTATATTTTAATTTATTGTCATACTTTGGGAGTTTATTTTATTTCTTATAATGAAGGAAATGTTCTTGGTGTTATTTCTATACCTGGATTACCTGCAGTACTCTTTACTAAAGCTGGAAGAATTTAGAATGCCTAAGTATTCTTACCATACATAGTCATTTTTCTTTCTGTATTGTTTTCTTCATGTATTACCTTTAGAGAGATGGCACTGACTTTCCAAATACCAGTTTCTAGTCTTTCCTCTGTCCTTCTTGTTCCAGTAGTAGTCATCAGCCATTTATACCAGGGATTCTATAGCCCTGTCTCTTGGAAGCATATCAAAACAGACATAACAGATGACATTTCTTGGTTGGCAGTTAAGAGAAAATAGGACCAAGCTAGTGTTTTATGCTTGGAAAGGTCAAAAGGTTAGAACTTTTTTTTAATCAATAAACAAACAATAAATCCCCCAAAAGTTTAAAATAATAAGACTGAAATATTAAAAATTAGACCAAAGAATTATCAGTAAAATTAAACTCTGTTCCCAGAATCCACAGTAAATTGGTGAGGTTAAGGGATAATTTTTCAAAAATGTTATGCTTTGCATGAACAGTGAATTATTTACTTATCTTAGAATTAACCAGTAGAAGATGGAGAAGCATAAAATTTATGGATACTTAATACTGGAAGCAAATTGGCATAAATGGAAGGAAACAGTATGTGATTGGATTTCTTAGTGTCCATATGGGTTATGCTGCTTTGTATTAAAAAAGCGCTAAGTTAAAACATGTGGTTTGTTACTCTCTTTGGCTGTAGCCTATGTTTAATTTATTTTAAATACTTTGGGAAGAAACAAAATAGTCATGTAGAATCCAAAAAGATACATAGAGAGACAATTAAACATGGTTTTTAGTGTTTTCCTTTTGGGACTCAGTGCTGAGAAAGCTGGGTTGTAGTGTAAAGAGCACTGTCTCGGGCACCATAAGACTTGGGTTTACTGTCAACTCGGTGGTGAAATCTCGGACACCTTATTTTATCTTGGGGATAGTTGAACTGGTTGATGTCCAAATTTCCTTCCTTTAAAAGTTTTTGATGCTTTAAATAATATGTGAATAGGAAAGGTAGGCTTCCTGTTTTAATTGCTAAGTATGAATTTTATTTATATAGTGGAGAACAGAATACTGTTTATTAATATTGGATTATTTTCTTTCAAAGTCTTGAGTTAATGTGTGATAACATTATTTCTTAAAATACATTAAATGGTGCCTTTGTACCTTATGTTTCCTTTCAGACTTCAATTTCTTTTCTTACTTGAGTGCTAAATAGGATTCTAGGAAAAGGGAACATAATAGTATATCCAAACATTTACATATTTCATGACTGTGAAATTGTTTACCTCTAGAGATGGACTTCAAAGCAAATCTTCCTTTTCTGTTTTGCTATTTGATAGATAGGTGAATATGAAATGCTATTTTTTACTCTTAATTTTTTGAGTGTGTATTGTATACATTGTAAATTGATTTAATAGTAAACTAGTTTTCTCTTTAAAAACACAGATTAATCTTTAGCTATTCCCAGTCTACCATACAATATATATATATATATTTTTTTTTTTTTTTCCTTTTTCTTCTTACCAGTCTACTGAGATATCAGATAGAGTGGTGATTTAATGCTACCATTTATTTTTATTCTCATTGAAATCTACTCTTCCACTCACTTTGCTTCTTCTGTCCTGGTCATGATTTTGAACTAAAATGGTTTAGTTATCTAGTTAAGAAGTTATGTTTCATTTATAATTTCAATCACTTAAATTCCCTGAACTCTTTTCACCAGGGAAAGACATTTATGGTTATCTTTGAAGCTGCCCTCAGCACTCCTTTATAGGAATGTTACCAACTTTCTGAGTTTAATTGTTAAATGTCATCTTTTAAGTTGACCATTTTTTTCACAATCATAAGTATAGGTGGATATAATTTTGTTAATAAGAATCTCGGTTTACCAAAGTATTTATTCTACTGAGTATCATAGTATCTTCAGTTTTTTAAATTCAGGAGTAAATACCGATAATTAGCTATAAATGAAATTTGATGCATTGTAAAATTATTAACAAGTCAATGTAAACTTTAATGAAATTGCAGATACTTTTGTAGAAATTATATTAGTGACATTTATTTAGACTTTACCAGTATAAATAATAAATTTCCATCACAGCAAGTTGCATCATTTAAAAAATAATTTAGTTTTACATTCCTGATAGAAGATTTTTTTATTTTACTTTTTGTAAAGTTTGAAAATACTTAATAGGCCACAATAAAAAGTATGTAAACCTGCAGAATGAGTACTTTGGTGGGGTTATAAAGTATATGATTGTAGTTTTGTTGGATTCAACTGAGTTGCTGTTCTCCCTCCCTCCCTGTCTCCCCACCTCCACGCTAAAACTGTAAGGGGGAAAAAGAATCATTTTTTGTGTTACGGTATTATTTGGCACATGAACTCTATTAAATACTACTCTATTAATGTATTTCAACCCTGCATTTTACTGTATAAGATTGGTTACACCAAATCATGTAGGTTGAACTTAATATCTGTTTAACAATGTTTTAAAGGGAATTTTTGCTTTGTAAGCTTTTTGCCTAATTGGAACTGGCTTTAAATCTAACAGAGAGGGGCGCCTGGGTGGCTCAGTGGGTTAAAGCCTCTGTCTTTGGCTCAGGTCATGATCCAAGAGTACTGGGATCGAACCCCACATCAAGTTCTCTGCTCAGCAGGGAGCCTGCTTCCCTTCCTCTCCCTCTGCCTCCCTCTCTGCCTACTTGTGATCTCTGTCTTTCAAATAAATAATATCAAAAAATATATTTAAATCTAACAAAGATAGCATTCTGTCCTAATAACCTTGATATGTAAATGAGATCTACCAGAGTTCTCTGGTTAAGAGGCCACAACTTCTCATCAATGTAATTAGTCTTATATGTATTCTCTCAGAAGCAGGAAAAGTCAGTCCAGTCTGCCCTATTTTTCCCAAATTCACAAGTTAAGTAGCCTTACAGTATGCAGGTGATTTGTTGAGGTCTGGTTATCAGAACTATCCATAGCACATGAATCAAGAAAGAATTTTTGATAGGCAGACACAGAAACAAATGCTGTACCTAATAGTGGTTACAGAAGAAATGGTAGACATGCTTAGCATTCTTAACAAAATGTGGAGATGAGACAACCAAGTTTGAGACCACTCATAAGGAAGTAAGAGCATTTGTGGCATGTACCTCAAATCTACCTTTGTTAGAGACGTGGTTTCTGCACTGTTGACCTACTGCCTGCCTTTGCAGAACAACATACACAAATGAACAGAAAAAGCACCATCATGGTGTGAATAGCTTATTTTCAGAAATATGTGAGAAGTCGTGTTTGAGGTTAAAGCACCAGAGATTGAATAGAGCAGTTAAGATCTCAAATAGTTTAGATGTGAGCAAGATGTATAGTTACTTCTTTCCCTTAGTTTTTATCTTTTCCTGCAAACAAGTGTTTTCTATATTTGACATTGCACCAGGCATAAAGGGCAGAGAATACCATGATTTTTGTTATTTACCATCACATCAGTGCTTAATTCCAGTTCCAGACTTTCCCCCCCTCCCCTTTAGAAGGCAGTCAGTGGTCAAGACCATAGACTCTGGAGCCAGAATGCCTGGGTATGAATCCAATCTCTGCCACTTACTACCTGTATGATTGTGGACAAGTTACCTAAATCTGCTGTACCTCAGTTCACTCATCTGTAAAATGGGGGTAATAACTACTTCATAAGGTTGTCATGAGTTTTAAATGCATGTAAATCTATTTTTAAATGAGATAAGTCTGTGTAAAGTGCTTAGATCAGTGTCTGCTACATAGTGGTGTGTAAGTGTTGGCTTTAATCTTATGTATATCAGAATTTATTAACTAGATCTATATGTAACAATCAACCAAATTTAAATGAAGGAATACATTTGCAGATGTGCTACTTCCTAAGTGTAATGAGTAAGAAGTATTTGCTGATTCTGTTGTGGCCGAATATACTTCCCTTTAGATTTGTGAAAGGCATAGATAAAATCTATTTCCTTACCCTGTCAATTATCTATTTCTTTCTTAGGAAAGCAGAAGTCCTGTGATAAACTTAGATATAAAAGTTTTACTCTAATACAAGGCTTTTTACATAATGGATGTTCTATACATGTTTGCTGAATATAATCAAATTTGGGAAGAATTGTTAGATTTACTAAATTAATTGTGTCTGGAGATGGAGAAGAATCAAAGTTGATTTATGATGAAGCTCAAAGTTTGAAGTCAGTGGTGGTGGTATTAATGGTAATAGGCTTCCTTTCTCCTATGCTTAACAAATTACTGTCCTGATTAATGATACTACTTAGTGAAACATTTTATTTAAGATCGCCACCTCTGGAGAATTGCACTTTGTTACTTTGGACAAGTTACTCAACCTCTTTGTGGCTCAGATTTCTCATCTCTAAAATTATCATAATTTTACACATACTTTGTTGGGTTTGAGTAAAGATGAAATGTAATAATAGCTATGAAGTATTTCATTTCATTTATTAATACAATAAATGAAAGCTGCTATTACTATTATTACCATCATTATTATTATTCTCTCCAGATAATGAGTACTTCATTTTTCTTTTTCTTGGTTGTACTTCCTGCTGTACAAATTCCATTTCTGAAATGTTGTGTGATCATTTTAGTTCATGGAAATTTCAAGGGGCCATGACATCTTGGTTTTCCTGCCCTCTCAGCTCTGCAATCCAACCTAGGCCAAGCTCAAAGTACTGAAGTACCATTGGGGTTTGCATCCTAGTGTTATGGCAGGGCTCACAGGAAATGGGAGATGTCTTCCCACTGACATTCTTTCCCTAAGATACAGAATTTTTCATTCCTCCCTTTAAAAAGTAAGAGAGATCAGTACCACTAATAGAACTTATATTTCTATTTCTAGGCATCAGCAGTGACTAGCAGTGACCAGCAGTTGGCATTTTAATTGTGATCATTTTTCAGGTTATAATCTGTTGTAGTTATTTTGAGGGAAAGAAGCAACATTCAGTTACATGAGTTTGACTGCTTATATTTTCAGTGGGGAAATTTCTACCATGGTTTCCCCTTCTCTGTATAAAATACAGTTTGCAGATTGAAACAGTCATGTCTGTGTTGTTCTTCCTTTCCTCCCCATTTTGCAGTATCATAGAATTTCAAAACTAGAAAATGTGCTAGCTCTCTATGTCCAGTCCTTTAATTGTATAGTTGAGAAAACTAAGAGAATTTGAAATTTGGCTAGGTTGAAATAGGTGGTGTTGATACAAAATACACATAAGATTTGGCTAGACAATTTATCTAGTTAATGACAGACTTTGGTCTAGAACTCAGATATTCCACATTCTATACAGTTACTTTTTAACACCCTTACCTTAGTATTTCCCAAGCCAAAGAAGTGTCTTAAATTTTTTGCCACATACAGAAGGAATGGAAAAGAAGAAGAGAAAGCTGAAGAAAAAAGAGGATCTGTGTTTGATATTTCAGAAGAGGACATGGGACATGATATAATTAAAAAAAAAAAAAAAGTTTGCTAGCCTGTATAGTATATCGTGAGGCAGACAAGCATAGGATTTAAGAGCTTGAACATTGAAATCAAGTTGTGTGGGTTCTATTTCTGGCACTGTTTCCTAGCTATATGACTCTAAGCAAATTTTTTCTCTTTGCCTCAAATTTTTTTTTCCTTTTCCTTTTTTCATTGATTGAAGGGAGGTGGATACTAATAGTAACTACCTTAGCAAAGTTCCAGACTCAAGCCTATTAGTGGAGAAGGGGAAAACCAGTTATGTGGTGATGAGTTGGCTTTAAAAAACTACGTTTGCCGGCTGTCTATGACTCAGCACAAAATAATTTCAGACTTTTAATCAAGAAATAAATAGTAGGTATGTTTTGAGGTCTTTTGTTTTAATATATACTCTGACTTTCTGCTACCTGTTACAGTGTGGTAGCAGGGTGAGTGTTCATCTTGTTTAAAAAGCACCAGCAGTGGTCATTTCTTTGGCTGTTTATCAGGAATATGCATGGATGGCAGCCTGATAGACCCAAGTCAGGTAGAAAATAAATATGAGAGTACAGAGATTCAGGAGTTGCTCTAGCCTTCTAAGATTCATACTCAAAGCCATAGATTGGATACTACTTCCTTTGGATAAGGGAAACAAAAATAAGTAAAAATTCAACTAGAATGGACACCTGGCTTTCAGATTCTATGGAAACTAAACTGAGTCTATAAGGTATTGTGAATGAGTTAAATATTACCTCTCTAGCTGCTCCTAGACCATTTCTGCCTGATGTAGCTAAAGTGACCTTTAATTCTGCCTAGCGTTCTCTCCCTTCTTAGCAGGCATTCAGTATCTTTTCATTCATGTGGCTGAGCTTGCAAACAGCCATTCTATAGTTGGGTGGATAGCAAGTTGGAGATGAGATAGATAATAGAGCCTCATCTGTGTGCTATTTATACATAATACACAGAAGTTCTTCTGACCCTAAGAAGGGTTATACTGGTTATACTGGCCAGAGTATACTGGAGAGACTGATGAGTATTTCATTTACATTTGACCATAGAGGCCTAGGAATATCTAGGGATAGAGAGAACCTGTAATTTCCTTCTCCCAGTATAGCACAGTGGTCTGAGAGCTACCTTTGTAAATAAGGATGGTAATGTTGTCATTCTGCTTTTTAAGGAACATGAGCTTACTTTGGTGCCCCAGTTTTAAGATGATGAGATTTATAGAGGCACTCAATTTCTCCATCATTAATAGAGCACAAAGTATTTCTTAGAGTTCAGGAAATAATGGTTAGAAATACAAGTCATTTTTGCCTAAAGAGTTAAATAAATTATAAAACTTTAACTCTTAAGGCAGCAGTGAAGAAGCTATAATTGTTTGGCAACAAGTAGTTAATTATCAAATTAATTTCATTAGTTATAGGAGATAAAGAGATTACTTTTGGTGATTGGGAAAGAGTGAAGAGGAAGTGTTTGAGTAGATCATTGTAGGACAAACAGTATTTGTATGAATAAGATTAAAAGGAAGACAGCTTTTGGAAGTGTGGAATGATGAGACCACAAGTACAGAGCCCTCAAAATCACGAAATTCAGTAAAGAGTAAATGATCTTGCTATATACGCATATAATGTGATAAGGCACGTAACCCTGTTCAAGAAACATAGTCCTTTGGCAAGTTAGAGAGCCACTTAAAAATAAATTTTTAGGGAGGGAATGACACAAAGGATTTTGTGAAGATCAATATATTGTGGAATGAGGGATGGATCCAAAGTAAAAGAGTGACAAGAAATAGGATGATCTGGAAAAATACTACTACATAGGCCTACTTGCAATGAAATGAGACAGATTAGGATGATAGGATCAAGACCACAAAATAATGGAAAGAGGAGTGGTGTCTCAAAGGAAAAAAAAAAAAAAAACACCAAAACTGGCACATTGGCAACTGAGGAAGATATAAAATTGTATATATTCACTCTTCCCACAGAATGATAACTCCTGAATTAAACTCCCGTGTTTTATTCAGGTTTGACAAGGTAGCTGCAGTTGTGTGATGCAACTACCAAATTGGTTATAATAGTTTCCCTTATAAATAGGAAAATCCAGTTGTGTGAATAAAAAAATAAATTTTTACTCATTGTCCTCCATTGATAGCATTGATGGGTAATAAAGTTTAGTGCTACTTTCTCTTCTTTAGAGTAGATATTTTCTCTAGTTGTTTATTGTTTGCTATTGTTTTTATTTTCAAAGGGGAAATGGTGTAGGTTTTATAGCTACTACAAGTTCAAATGCAATAATTAGAAAGGACACACAAATTTTGAAATAGTATTTTATGCCTCTTGATCTCAGGTACAAAACACGAGATGAAGCAGTTAAATAGCAAAGCAAGACAGGAGGGACAGAGAATTAAAGTAAGTGTTTTCTATATATTGCATCTATGTTCCCATTAATCTCTGTTTTGTTATGTAACTGCTCCTTCTGAATGTTCTGAATGTGAAGAAAAACTATGGATGAGAAAAGGGTGCATTTTAAAGTTAGGTTTAAATAAACCCATGAGGGAAAATGTTGTGTGTTACTCTTTCTATTCAAAACAACACCTGCCTATAACTTGTAATCTTAGTTCTTACATAAGGAAAATATTGGGTTAGGATGATGTAAGCTCCTTTAAATCTCTTGCTATCATATATTTAAAATGAAAGAAATCACACAGCTATCAGGTTGTCTACTTTTCCGTTTTAAGATCTAGGCAGACCTATTTTTTTCATTTACCTGTTCTTCCAGGGATAGTATGCAATCAGATACTGTCACATAGCTTTTGGAACCAGCCTTTATGTCGGTTTGTCACCTCACTGTTTTACCTAACTTTGCATGCCTGTCATATAACATCTTTATCAGGACTGATCTTTACAGTTCTTACTTTAAAATCTTATCATTATTTAGTCTAAAATTTTCTTTCAATTAACGTATAATGTATTATTTGTTTCAGGAGTACAGGTCTGTGATTCATCAGTCTTACACAATTCACAGCACTCACGATAGCACATACCCTCCCCAGTGCCCATCACCCAGACACCCCATCCTTCCCACTCCCCTCCCCTCCAGCAACCCTCAGTTTGTCCCTCTCTGGTTATGTCTTGTTTCATTTTTCCCTCCCTATTTAGTCTTTAAATTAACAGATGAGGGGCACCTGGGTGGCTCAGTGAGTTAAAGCTTCTGCCTTCGGCTCGGGTCATGATCCCAGGGTCCTGGGATCGAGCCCCACATCGGGCTCTCTGCTCAGCGGGGAGCCTGCTTCCTCCTCTCTCTCTGCCTGCTTCTCTGCCTACTTGTGATCTCTGTCTGTCAAATAAATAAATAAAATCTTAAAAAAAAAATAAATTAATTAACAGATGAAAGTCAAAACTTACTACTCTTTGAATATCTCCTATGTCCCTTTTTGTAATTGTTGAGGTCTTATTTCTGGCAGCTTTTTAAATTTTCTATAGATTCACATATTTCTTATCCATAAGAACAGAATGGAAGGTAGATTTGGGCTGGATACCTTTCTAGGTCCACTTAGCCTATTTTTTGTTAAAAGCAGTAATCATAACTATCATTTGTTACAATATCATTTAAAACCTTTCACATGTTCCCTATTTTAAGCTTCACACCAGCTACCAAAAAGCCATTTTAAAAATCCTGTCCATTTTAGAGGTGAGGAAATTGAGGTTCAGAGAAGGTGAATAACTTAACAGATATTAAACATCCAAGACTAGTAGCCAGGCAGTAGGGCTCTTAAGTTAGTCTTCCCTTCTACCATATAACTTGCCAAAGTATACAAGAAACCCGGAAACAGTTGTTATTCCTCCTGTTCAGGACTTTAAAGACAGATATTCTGCAAGTTTTAAGATGATGGTACTGTCATTATTTCTTAGAAAAATATTATTTACATTTTATACTTAAAAAATATAAGTTCTAGAATCAATTAGGTGAGTTTCCTTCCTGGTTCACCACTATATCTGACCTTGGAAAAGATAAGATGCTTAATTCTGAGCCTCAGATTTCTCATCAGCAAAGAGATTTATCTTGTAATGAGTGTGTGAGAATTAACACAAGAAGTTTTAGAAAGCACAATATCTGGAATTTATTCAGTAGTCTGCAAGTGTTCCTCCTCTTACATTCAGTGTCATGAAAAATTACAGATCCATTTTGATACAAAGCTTCATAGGAATTACACCAGTCTGAGAGGCTTCTTAGAGAGGTCACTATTCCTGGAGTATGTACTGAACAAGATGAGGGACCTGCTGCAGTTTTTAAATGACCAACAAGAGGTTCTGTAGGTCAAGAAAAGTGAATTGTTCACAAAACTGAAACTATTGGAAAAGTTTATTGCATTATAGATTTTGGGATTTAGAGATTATTGGGAAAAAATTGGGCAGCCCGGATTTTTATGAATATAGATTCTTGGTAATCTATGTTCTTACAATAGGATGTATAAACTTCAGTTCCTCAAATTTGTTTGAAGGGGTATCTACCCCACAAGGTAGTTATGAGACCTAAATGAGCTTGTGTATGTCAAAGACTTAGCATGAGAGATTAATTTTAATTCCTTTTGTGATGTACTTTTGTCATATATTCTAACATTTTTATTTTGCAAATAACAAGTTTGGAGTGTTTTTCAATGCATTGAGCTGATACTTAAACCTTTGTGCTGTCAAATGGAATAATTACTTTCATATGGTTTTATATTATAATATGCTACTTTTTGCATGGAGCAGATCTTTTTCTTGGTGTTTAATATAAGAAGTTACTTAGTGGTTAGCAAGAAAGTATCATCTGTCCTGTAGGCAATTATCTGCTCTGTATTGGTGATACCATTACATCTCATTGAGTTTATAGTTTTCTGAGTTCTTGCTCTTTAAATATTATTCTTGATTTCCCATTAACTTTACCTTACTCTCTTAGATCACTTTTTACTCAGAATCTTTCTTCACAATTTGGAGTTCTGCAGTCTTCTCTTGGGCTTGTACTCTTTGTAGGCTGTTCACATGGAATGCTTTTTTTGCTCAGTTCTTTCATTCATGCAGCATTTATTGAGATTCCATAATTTTCTGGTCTCTGGAATAGGTAAACAAAACAAAATGATGAGTCCATACTGTCTGGGCAAATGAGTGTTCATTCTCATGGGGAAAACAGTTTATTATACTATATGGTGATAAAGGTTATGATAATGATGACCCAGGGAGAGTAGAAGCACAGAAATTGAAGCAGAGTTTGGTTATGAAACCTCTAGGGCATATCAGTCGAAAATGGTAGTCTGTTTTATAATACAAAGAACAAAGGACTCAAACCCAGAGACTTCTTCCTTTAGACAAGTGAGTTTGATCAAATGTTACTTATGCTGGACATTAGTTCATAACATGTAAAACAAAAATTTTCATCAAGATCATGGTTTTTCAAACTGTGCTTAATAAGATATTAATAAGTAATGTGTAAATAGAGAGCTCATAGTCCAATATATTTATGTAATGAGTTAAACAAAATTAGACTCCTTTGTTGGATTTATCAGTTTTAAATAAAGTATTGTAAATTAAAATTCCTTAAGAAAGGAATAGAATACACTTATCACAGTTTTTTCCCCACCATGGAATCCTTCCGCATTACTTATGAATTGAGTTTGATTGCTAGTAATAGTCTCAAGAAATAGTATATTAGATGAGATACATTTAATCATTAATTTAGATATGTGATCCATTGTGAGTTCATTTTTGTAAAAGGTGTAAATTAAGGGTTAAATGTGTTTTGTTTTTTTTAAATAAAGCTCTCCAGTTTTGTTACCATCATTTATTGAATAAGATTATCTTCCCCGTTGAATTCTCTTGTTTTCTCTGCTAAAAATCAATTGACCATGTATGTGAGGGTCAATTTCTGAACTCTCTTTTGTTCTACTGATTTTTCAAAGTCTTTACACCAATACCATAGCATCTTGATTACTGTACCTTTAAAATAAATCTTCAGGGGTGCCTAGTTGGCTCAATCAGTTGGGCAACTGACTCTTGGTTTTGGCTCAGGTCATAATCCTTGGGATGGTGGGATCAAGTACAATGTCAGACTCCATACTTGGCAGTGGGGAGGAGGGTTCCTGCTTGGGATTTTCCCTCCTTCTCTCTCTGCCCTCCCACCAAGTGAATGAATAAATCTTTAAAAAACAAATTAATAATAAAATAATCTTCATGTCAGGCAGTGTAAGTTCTCCAACATTGTTATTATGTTTTAAAATTGTTCTGCAAATTCTAGGGACTTTGCATATAATTTGAAAAATTTTAAACCCGCATATCAGTTTTTAAGCATTTTATTTATTTGAGAAAGAGAGCATGAGCAGGGGCAGGAGAGTGGGAGGAGCAGAGAGAAAGGGACAAGCAGACTCCCTGGTGAGCACAGAGCCTGATGTGGGGCTCATCTCAAGATCTTGAAGTGAGCTGAATTTAGACATTTAACCAACTGAGCCACTAAGGTGTCCCCTGTTTCTATAATTATGAGGTTTTGGTTGGGATTGTGTTGAATTTATAGATCATTTTAAGGGGAATTGATAACAATGTGGAGTTTTCTAATCCATGAATGTGGTATATCTCTATTCAGTTCTTTAATTTCTTTTAGTAATGTTTGTAGTTTTACTGATCAGATCTTGTATATCTTCTACTTAGTTTATCTCTTTCATAATTTTTGATTCTAGTATAAATTTTTTATTTCAGTTTCTGGGTGTTCATGTCTTATATAAATGTGACTACAATACATTTTTGTATATGGATCTTGTATCCTGCACCTTGCTAAACTCACTAGTTGTGGTAGCTCTTTTGTACATGCTGGAAGGTTTTCTATTTGGATAGTATGTCATCCGTGAATGAGAGTAACTTTTTCTTTTCCAGTCAGGATTTTTTCTCTTCTTATTGAGTTGCTTATGGTATCTTCTACAGTATTGAATAGTAGTGATAAGAATGGTTAACTTTACCTTGTCCTTGAAGTTGGGAAAACTGCAATTCACCATTAAGCATGATGTTATAAATTTCCTTGATGTTATTTATTAGTCTGAGGTCAATCCCTTCTATACCTAATTTTTTGAGAGTATTTATCGAAAATGGACTTTGGATTTTATGAAATTTTTTTCCACATTTATTGAAATGGTAATAAAATTTTTTAGTGTGTTACTCTAGGAATTGATTACTATTTTAAATTTTAAACCAACTTTGCATTCCTGAGATAAATGGCACTGGGTTATTATATACTGTCCTTTTTATGTATTACTGAATTATTGTTAAGATGTTAAGAATTTTTATATTTGAGTAATACTGATCTGTAGGATTTTTTTTTTTCTGGTTCTGTGTCAGAATTTGGTGTCATGCTAATATGGGGTTCGAAGAATGAGTTGAGAGGTATTATTCTTTAACTTCTTGAGGAAGATGTGTAGAATTGGTATTATTTCCTCTTCAAATGTTTGGTAGAATTTATCAGTTAAGATACGTGAACCTGGAGTTTTTTCTGGGGATGATTTTTAATTACAATTTCAAATTTGTGAATAGATAAAGGACTACTCAAGTTACTTCTTGAGTGAGCTTTATTAGTTCATATATATATATTTTAGATTTTATTTATTTATTTGACAGAGCTCACAAGTAGGCAGAGAGGCAGGTGGGGGTTGGGGGGAAGCAGGCTCCCCACTGAGCAGAGAGCCCAATGTGGTGCTCCATCCCAGGACCCTGAGATCATGACCTGAGCTGAAGGCAGAGGCTTTAATTCACTGAGCCACCCAGGTGCCCCTAGTTCGTATATTTTAAGAAATATGTCCATTTGTCCATTTTATCTAAGTTGAATTTATTGGCATAAAGTTTGTAGCATTTGTTATCTTTTAAATATTTGTGTTAATTATCTTTTGAAATAATCAACAAAGTACCGCAAATTTAGTGTCTGTCTGAAAATAATACACATATATTGTCTCTCAGTTTCTATTCATGAGGATTGGGCATAGCTTAGTTTGGTCCTCTGCTTCAGGGTCTCTTACAAGGTTTTAAGCAAGATACTGGTCAGAACCAGAGTTCCATCTGTAAGACCTTTGGAGAACAATCTGCTTCCAAATTCATATTTGTTTGTAGCTATTAGCAGGAAAATGCATTCTTCATTATCTTGCTAGCCAGGCCTTTCCATTGTGGCAGCTTACTTCATCAAAGCCAGCAAGTAAGGAGAGGTCTGCTTAGCTAGATTGAAGGCACAATATTATGGATCCTAATCACAGAAATGACATCATACACTTTTGCCATTCTATTTTGGTTAGAAGCAAATTACTAGGCCAGCTCACACTCTGGGGGAGTGATTTATATAGGGGGTATGAATACCAGAGATCACTGAGGGCTATCTTAGAGTCTACCTGGCACAGTATTTGTAGAATCTTTAGTTACAGTCCCTACCTCATTCCTGATATTATCAATGAATTGTTTCTTTTTTTTTTTTTTTTCAATACGGCTAGAGGCTTATCATTTGACTGATGTTTGCAAAGAACTGGTTTTTGGTTTCACTGGTTTTCTCTGTTGTTTTTCTGTTTTCGGTATGTTTGACTTCTGTAACTCTTATTTTGAATTTAATTTGTTCTTTGTTTTCTAGTTTCTTTTTTTTTTTTTTTTAAGATTTTATTTATTTGAGAGAGAGATAGAGAGCGAGCATGAGGAGAGGAGAGAGGGGTAGAGAAAGAGAGAGAAGCAGATTCCCTGCCGAGCAGGAAGCCTGATGCAGGACTCCATCCCAGGATCCTGGGATCATGACCTGAACTGAAGGTAGATGCTTAACTGACTGAGCCACTCAGTACCCCTGTTTTCTAGTTTGTTTGTTTATTTCCTTTTTTTTTTTTTTTAAGATTTTATTTATTCATTTGAAAGAGGAGACAGAGAGAGCATACAAGCCAGGGGTAGAGGGAGAGGGAAAAGCAGACTTCCTGCAGAGCTAGGAAGGAGCCCAATTTAGGGCTCCGTCCCAGGACCTGGAGATCATGACCTTAGCCAAAGGCAGACACTTAACCTTATAAGCCACCCAGGCAACTTGTTTTCTAGTTTCTTAAGGTATAATTGAGCTCATTTATTTGAGACCTTTTATCTCTTCTAACAGGCACTTTATTGCTATATTTTCCTCTGATCATGCTGTTGCCTGCATCCTACAGTTTTTACTATGTTGAGTTTTCATTTCTTTCAGTTCCAAATATTTTACAATTTTCCTATTGATTTCTTCCCTGAATACTTACTGAGAAGTGTGTACTGTTTGATTTTGAAATATTTGGGGGATTCTCTAATGAAACTTTTTTATTGATACTTAATTTAATTCCATTATGATCAGGAAACATGCTTTAGTCCTTTGTGTAGGTTCGTATTCCTAGCTGGTATTATTTTTCTTATGATTAAAGAACTTCTTTTAACACTCTCATTGTGCTTGTCTGGTTCTGATGAGGTTTTTCATCTTCTCTGTGTCTGAAATATTCTTTACTTTTCTCTGGTATAGAGCTCTAGGTGGAGATACATCCCTCTTCCCTAGTAGTCATCAGCAATCCTTGGATTCACTAGTTGTTTCCCCACTCTCCAGGGATCAGTACTCTGTGCTGTCCACGTCTGATGTCTCAGAACTGCTATTTGGTTTTTTATTGTTTCAAGTGTGAGGGTTAATCTGGTTACTGTTACTCTATCCTGTCTGGAAGTGGTAATGGAAATGGAAACGATCTGATAAGAGCCAAGAACCCTAGGAGCAACATAACCCTAGGAGCAACATACATGAGTGAATGGAGAAACAAAGCCTGCACAACAGCTCTTTCTGAACAAGACTGAGAGTACTGGGGATATTTCAGAAAGCCCTGGAATTTTGATACCTGCTTATTATTATGTAATTGCTTTCCTTACTACCAACTGTCTCCAAATAATTGTCTATTGATATAATCAAAAGCCAAAATCTGTTCTTTAATATAGTAAGATTAAATAACTGCCATCAGGGGTGCCAGGGTGGTCAATTGGTTGGGCTACTGCCTTGGGCTCGGGACCTGATCTGGAGTTCCAGGATCGTGTCCCACACTATTCTCCCGGTTTAGTGGGGAGCCTGCTTCTCTCTCTGACCCTCCCTGCCCCCATGCTCTCTCTCTCTTTCTCTCTCATTTTCTCTATCCCAAATAAATAAAATCTTTTAAATGAACAAACAAACAAATAAATAAATAAATAAACAAACTGCCACGAACCAGCTGTGTGATGTTAGGAATGCCCCTTGACTTCCCTGAATCTTTTTTCCTTTCTGTTGAAATGAGGTCTCTGTTATAAATAGTCTTCAAGTAGGGTTTCCAGATTCTGACAGTACTAGTTAATCAGGATTCATAATTTATTTAAAAATATAGTGAATAGTCTATTCCAGCAATTTATGTAGTATGTTCCAAGGGCCTCTCTGTGTCTCTGCGACCCTTTAGAATGTTTGCTAGGTTAAAACTATTCTCATACAACTAAAACATTCTTTGCCATTTCAGTCTTGTTCTTTCCTAACTGTACTCTGGAGTATGCAAATGCTACATGATATATGATAATGTTTTTGCTCTGAGTTCTTGTGTTTTTAATTTCTCAGGTTTGCTTTCTAATGTGGCAAATAACACTGAATATGTTCCACACAAACAAAGCTCCTTCAGGTTCTCAGTATTTTTTTTTTCTTTTTTAAAGGTTTTATTTATTTACTTCACAGAGATCACAAGTAGGCAGAGAGGCAGGCAGAGAGATAGGAGGAAGCATGCTCCCTGCTGAGCTCGATCCCAAGACCATGAGATCATGACCCGAGCCGAAGGCAGAGGCTCAAACCTCTGAGCCACCCAGGTGCCCCAAGTTCTCAGTATTTATTAAGATAAAAAAATTTTTTTTTTAGGGCACCTGGGTGGCTCAGTGGGTTAGGCTGCTGCCTTCGGCTCAGGTCATGATCTCAGGGTCCTGGGATCGAGTCCCGCATCGGGCTCTCTGCTCAGCAGGGAGCCTGCTTCCTCCTCTCTCTCTCTACCTGCCTCTCTGCCTGCTTGTAATCTCTCTTTGTCAAATAAATAAATAAAATCTTTAAAAAAAATTTTTTTTTACAGTTTTTAAATGTTTTTTTTTTTTTTAATAAACATATAATGTATTATTAGCCCCAAGGGTACTGTGAATCGCCAGGTTTACACACTTCACAACACTCAACATAGCACATACCCTCCCCAGTGTCCATAACTCCACTACCCTCTCCCTACACCCCTTCCCCCAGCCACCTCAGTTTGTTTTACGACATTAAGAATCTCTTTTGGTTTGTCTCCTTCCCGATCCCATCTTGTTTCATTTATTCTTTTCCTATCCCCCTAAGCTCCCCCATCCTCTATTGCATCTACACTTCTTTATATCAAGGAGATCATACAATAGTTGTCTTTCTCCAATTGACTTATTTCGCTAAGCATAATACCCTCTAGTTCCATCCATGTCATCACAAATGGCAAGATTTTATTTCTTTTGGTGGCTGCATAGTATTCTATTGTATATAAATACCGCATCTTCTTTATCCATTCATCTGTTGATGGACATCTAGGTTCTTTCTATAGTTTGACTTTTGTGGACATTGCTGCTATAAACATTCTGGTGCACGTGCCCCTTCGGATCATTACATTTGTATTTTTAGGGTAAATACCCAGTAGCACAATTGCTGGATCATAGGTTAGCTCTATTTTCAACTTTCTGAGAACTCTCCGTGCTGTTTTCCAGAGTGGCTGCACCAGCTTGTATTCCCACCAACAGTGTAGGAGGGGTCCCCTTTCTTCGCATCCTCACCAGCATCTGTCGTTTCCTGACTTGTTCTGGCTGGTGTGAGGTGGTATCTCATTGTGGTTTTGATTTGTATTTTCCTGATGCTGAGTGATGTGGAGCATTTTTTCATGTGTCTGTTGGCCATCTGGATGTCTTCTTTGCAGAAATGTCTGTTCATGTCCTCTACCCATTTCTTGATTGCATTATTTGTTCTTTGGGTGTTGAGTTTGCTAAGCTCTTTTTAGATTTTGGATACTAGCCCCTTTATCTGATATGTCATTTGCAAATATCTTCTCCCATTCTGTCAGTTGTCTTTTGGTTTTGTTAACTGTTTCCTTTGCTGTGCAAAAGCTTTTGATCTTGATGAAGTCCCAATAGTTCATTTTTGCCCTTTCTTCCCTTGCCTTTGGTGTTGCTCCTAGGAAGAAGTTGCTGCGACTGAGGTAGAAGAGGTTGCTGCCTGTGTTCTCCTCAAGGATTTTGATGGATTCCTTTCTCACATTGAAGTCCTTCATTCATTATGAGTCTATTTTTGTGTGTGGTGTGAGGAAATGGTCCAATTTCATTTTTCTGCATGTAGCTGTTTTCCCAATACCATTTATTGAAGAGGCTGTCTTTTTTCCATTGGACATTCTTTCCTGCTTTGTCGAAGATCAGTTGACCATAGAATTGAGGGTCTGTTTCTGGGCTCTCTATTCTGTTCCATTGATCTGTGGGTCTGCTTTTGTGCCAGTACCATACAGTCTTGATGATGACAGCTTTGTAGTAGAGCTTGAAGGGACAAAATATTTTTTTAAGAAGAATATTTTTGTACAAGTCCTGAGACCAGAGGGATTTTGAGACCTCAAAAATGGCTTGTCTAATGGTAATTATTCTCTCTTTAAGTGTGTACTCTATTACCAGATTTCTTGGTGCTGGAAATTAAAAAAATCAGTGACTAACATTAAGTCATCTACTTTCATAGTTCCCAAGTTTAAATCAGTTCTCTACCATTCACTGACTTTGAGAAGATTAAATTCTCTAAGACAAAATTTCCTCAGTTTTAAGATGGGGAAAATGGATCTTCTATAGATAGTGGCACATAGAAGGCACTCAGTAAAATTTAACTGTGATGATTATGATGGCACCAGAGGTGTATGCTTGTTGACAGTTTTGTTTTCTAGTTAGCAACACGTTTCATTATGCTTTAGGGCATTTTTAGCAAATCTGCCTTAGAGTGCTCCTTCTGTTTTGATGGTCTCGTTGGAGGTTGTGCTGATATATTACCATCTCTAAACTATTCTTACTCAACTCAGGAAGTTTATCTTGGAAGTTTGCACACTGGCTTGGGCATCATTTAAGATTTTACTGGTTATGCCATCTTGCCCATTATACTAATTAGGAAGTCTAAGAATACAGATCAAACCTTTGGAAGCTGTAATGTGACTCATCTCAGACTCAGATCTCATGCAGAAGTTACTCATTTTATTAAAATGTTTTTAGGTAGTGTTTCTTTTTTTTAAACTATGAGCTCCTTGCAGTTAAAGACTTACTCATTTTTGTATCAGTCTGATTAATTATTGGCAGTATTACTAAGGTATACATATGCATTGTCACTTCCATATGCATGATTTGATTTAATTTCTTTAATTTTATGAGTAACTAGATTAAAATGGTATGGAAGACAGGTAAAATGGATAGATTATAGGGAAGAGGATAATGAGAAGGAAGTCAAGAGCAGGAAAGAAAAAAAAAGTCCCTCTCACAGAAGTGTCCATAAACATACTTGAGTCCATCTAGGTAAGAGTTGATAGTATATGTTGAAAACATAAGAACTCAAAGCAGAGAGCAGAAAAGAAGAGAAAATCAATTTCAGTTATTGCTCTAAATGAAACTGTCACATTTGATCAAGATTCAGTTTGTGCCACAATTAGTCTTAATATTTAAGTGGCACATCACCCAGTCTCTCTTAGGAAGTATATTTAAAAAGACTGGTAATACTGTGTACTGCTGTTGATTAGCAAAGGGATCCTGGTCTCCTGTTTTTCTATGTATCTGAAAATTTTGTATTGTGTGCAAATGTAGTTATAAGCTTATATTTTTTAATTATTTGAAAATACAGTAAAACTATTAGTTTGGATTGCATGTCTGAAATACAGTATAATTTTACTTTTAAAGAAGTAACTGTCTCACTATTTTTACTTTTAATTATGTGTATTAACCAGACGTATTCTAGTAAAGTAATGCCATTTAAACTTGCCTTGTCAATTTTATTTAATTGGATAAATAGAACACACACACACACACACACACACACACCCCAGAATAGAGTTTTCCTCTGATAATGGATCAGATAGCTATTTGTGTTGTTATTTACTAGATAAAAGTTGTTGGTGTTTTTTAATATTGTAGTGTAGTGAAGAATACTATCTTTGTACAATAGAATAGCCATGGAGTGAGATGCTTACTCCAGGGTGCATGGTTTTTTGGTTGAGTAGAAGAAGGATGGAACCATTTTATTACATTAATTTTATTCTTGAATTCACTTAATTTGGTTATTTAAATACATGTATGATGTGAGTGAACTAAGATGTCTGGAAACATGAATAACCATAAGAGTTCAGCTTTTAGTGATTTTAAAAAGTCGGTTTGTCCATATGGAAATCTAGAATGTGTCCCTCAAACTGGTAAATGAGTACTCCCCCACAGGTCATTCCTCAGCAGTATGTTAGAGTTGCTTGGAGGCTTTCCTGATTAGGCAACTGATGGAGGAGATAGCTCTACATATTGATAAGCTGCCAAACATGCAAGAATGAGGGATGGATTTTTTGTTATAAAAGGGCCATGAAAATGGGAGGGGTAATGTATTTAGAATTTAATTCCTTTGATATTCTTTTTTTTTTTTTTTAAAGATTTTATTTATTTGTTTGACAGAGATCACAAGTAGGCAGAGAGGCAGGCAGAGAGAAAGGAGGACACAGGCTCCCTGCGGAGCAGAGAGCCCGATGCGGGGCTCGATCCCAGGACTCTGGGACCATGACCTGAGCCGAAAGCAGAGGCTTTAACCTGCTGAGCCACCCAGGCGCCCCAATTCCTTTGATATTCTTAACTATAAAGGCTAATCTGAAAGTTTACTTAAATACATCTTTGAAATATTAACATATTGATGGAGATCTGATTCTGAAGCTGCAGATATGGTCATTTACAAATATAATTTTTCAAAGTACTTAAACTAAAAAAAATTAGAAGCCTTCTCAAAAATACTTTGAATGCTAGGGGAGGAGTCAAGATGGCGGAGAAGTAGCAGGCTGGAGATCAGCTAGCAGGAGATCAGCTAGATAGCTTACTTCAAGATTGCAAACACCTACAAATCCATCGGCAGATCGAAGAGAAGAAGAACAGCAATTCTAGAAACAGAAAAACAAACACTTTCTGAAAGTTAGAACTGGCGGAGAAGTGAATCCAAAGCATCTGGAAGATAGGCGGGGGGGAGGGGGAGGCTCCCGGCAAACAGCGGAGCAAGGGAGCACAAAATCAGGACTTTTAAAAGTCTGTTCTGCTGAGGGACATCGCTCCAGAGGCTAAACCGGGGTGAAACCCACGCGGGGTCAGCATGGCCTCAGGTCCGCAGGGTCACAGAAGGATGGGGGTGTCTGAGTGTCGCAGAGCTTACAGATATTAAAACGGTGAAGCCGGCTACAGAGACAGAGCCAACAGTGAGCTCACAGCTTGGGGATACCTTGAACCGGTCGCAGGCTTGGGGAGCTCGGAGTACGGCCGGAGGTCATGCAGACGGGAGTTACTGGGCGCTGTTCTCTGAGGGCGCACTGAGGAGTGGGGCCCCGGGCTATCGGCTCCTCCGCCAGAGACCAGGAGGCCGCCATTTGTATTCCCGTCCTCCGGAACTCTATGGAAAGCACTCAGGGAACAAAAGCTCCTGAAAGCAAACCGGAGCGGATTACTCAGCCCGGCCCCTGGTAAGGGCGGTGCAATTCCACCTGGGGCAAAGACACTTGAGAATCACTACAATAGTCCCCTCCCCCAGAAGATCACCAAGATATCCAGCCAAGACCAAGTTCGCCTACCAAGGAGTGCGGTTTCAATACCAAGGAGAGCAGCAGAATTCCAGAGGAGGAGAAAGCAAAGCACGGAACTCATGGCTTTCTCCCTCTCATTCTTTAGTCTTGCAGTTAATTTAATTTTTTTTTTCTTTTTCATTTTTTTTCTCTTCTTCTGCTAAAATTTTTTTTAACTTTTACCCTTTCTTTTTTAACGTTTTTTAACTAGTTTATCTAATATATATATATATATATATATATATATATATTTCTTTTTTTATATACTTTATTCATTTTCTTTTTTTAATTCTTTTGTTTCTTTCCTTTTATCTTTCTTTCTTTCTTTCTTTCTTTCTTTCTGAACCTCTTTTTATCCCCTTTCTCCCCCTCACAATTTGGGATCTCTTCTGATTTGGTTAAAGCATATTGTCTTGGGGTTGTTGCCACCCTTTTAGTATTTTACTTGCTCCCTCATATACTCTTATCTGGACAAAATAAAAAAGTGGAAAAATTCACCACAAAAAAAAAGAACAAGAGGCAGTACCTAAGGCTAGGGATCTAATCAGTAGAGACATTGGTAGTATGTCAGATCTAGAGTTCAGAATGACAATTCTCAAGGTTCTAGCTGGGCTGAAAAAGGCATGGAAGATATTAGAGAAACCCTCTCAGGAGATATAAAAGCCCTTTCTGGAGAAATAAAAGAACTAAAATCTAACCAAGTTGAAATAAAAAAAGCTATTAATGAGGTGCAATAAAAAATGGAGGCTCTCACTGCTAGGATAAATGAGGCAGAAAAAGGATTAGCAATATAGAAGACCACGTGACAGAGAATAAAGAAGCTGAGCAAAAGAGGGACAAACAGCTACTGGACCACGAAGGGAGAATTCGAGAGATAAGTGACACCATAAGATGAAACAACATTAGAATAATTGGGATTCCAGAAGAAGAAGAAAGAGAGAGGGGAGTAGAAGGTATACTGGAGAGAATTATTGGGGAGAATTTCCCCAATATGGCAAAGGGGAACGAGCATCAAAATTCAGGAGGTGCAGAGAACACCCCTCAAAATCAATAAGAATAGGCCCACACCCCGTCACCTAATAGTAAAATTTACAAGTCTCAGTGACAAAGAGAAAATACTGAAAGCAGCCCGGGAAAGAATTCTGTAACATACAATGGTAAAAATATTAGATTGGCAGCAGACTTTTCCACAGAGACCTGGCAAGCTAGAAAGAGCTGGCATGATATATTCAGAGCACTAAATGAGAAAAACATGCAGCCAAGAATACTATATCCAGCTAGGGTATCATTGAAAATAGAAGGAGAGATTAAAAGCTTCCAGGACAAACAAAAACTGAAAGAATTTGCAAACACCAAACCAGCTCTACAGGAAATATTGAAAGGGGTCCTCTAAGCAAAGAGAGAGCCTACAAGTGGTAGATCAGAAAGGAACAGAGACAATATACTGCAACAGTCACCTTACAGGCAATACAATGGCACTAAAATCATATCTCTCAATAGTTACCCTGAATGTTAATGGGCTAAATGCTCCAATCAAAAGACAGGGTATCAGAATGGATAAAAAAACAAAACCCATCTATATGTAGCCTACAAAAAACTCATTTTAAGCCCTAAGAACACCTCCAGATTTAAAGTGAAGGGATGGAAAAGAATTTACCATGCTAATGGACATCAGAAGGAAGCAGGAGTGGCAATCCTTATATCAGATCAATTAGATTTTAAGCCAAAGACTAAAATAAGAGATGAGGAAGGACACTATATCATACTCAAAGGATCTGTCCAACAAGAAGATCTAAAAATTTTAAATGTCTATGCCCCCAACGTGGGAGTAGCCAACTATATAAACCAATTAATAAGAAAATCAAAGAAACACATCAACCATAATACAATAATAGTAGGGGACTTTAACACTCCCCTCACTGAAATGGACAGATCATCCAAGCAAAAGATCAACAAGGAAATAAAGACCTTAAACGACACACTGGACCAGATGGACATCACAGATATATTCAGAACATTTCATCCCAAAGCAACAGAATACACATTCTTCTCTAGTGCACATGGAACATTCTCCAGAATAGATCACATCCTCAGTCCTAAATCAGGACTCAACCGCTATCAAAAGATTGGGATCATTCCCTGCATATTTTCAGACCACAATGCTCTGAAGCTAGAACTCAACCACAAGAGGAAGTTTGGAAAGAACCCAAATACATGGAGATTAAACAGCATCCTTCTAAAGAATGAATGGGTCACCAGGAAATTAAAGAAGAATTGAAAAAATCATGGAAACAAATGATAAGGAAAACACAACGGTTCAAAATCTGTGGATACAACAAAGGCAGTCCTGAGAGGGAAATATATATTTTCTCAAGATATATATTTCCTGAGAGAAAAATATATATTTTCTCAAGGCTTTCTCAAGAAACAAGAAAGGTCTCAGGTACACAACCTAACCCTACACCTAAAGGAGCTGGAGAAAGAACAAGAAAGAAACCCTAAACCCAGCAGGAGAAGAGAAATCATAAAGATCAGAGCAGAAGTCAATGAAATAGAAACCAAAAATACAATAGAACAAATCAACAAAACTAGGAGCTGGTTCTTTGAAAGAATTAATAAGATTGATGAACCCCTGGCCAGATTTATCAAAAAGAAAAGAGAAAGGACCCAAATAAATAAAATCATGAATGAAAGAGGAGAGATCACAACTAACACCAATGAAATACAAACAATTATAAGAACATACTATGAGCAACTCTACGCCAACAAATTTGACAATCTGGAAGAAATGGATGCATTCCTAGAGACATATAAACTACCACAACTGAACCAGGAAGAAATAGAAAGCCTGAACGGACCCATAACCAGTAAGGAGACTGAAACAGTCATCAAAAATCTCCAAACAAACAAAAGCCCAGGGCTAGACGGCCTCCCAGGGGAATTCTACCAAATATTTAAAGAAGAACTAATTCCTATTCTCCTGAAACTTTTCCAAAAAATAGAAATGGAAGGAAAACTTCCAAACTCATTTTATGAGGCCAGCATCACCTTGATCCCAAAACCAGACAAGGATCCCATCAAAAAAGAGAGCTATAGACCAATATCCTTGATGAACACAAATGCGAAAATTCTCACCAAAATACTAGCCAATAGGATTCAACAGTACATTAAAAGGATTATTCACCACGACCAAGTGGGATTTATTCCAGGGCTGCAAGGTTGGTTCAACATCTGCAAATCAGTCCATGTGATACAACACAGCAATAAAAGAAAGACCAAGAACCATATGATACTCTCAATAGATGCTGAAAAAGCATTTGACAAAGTACAGCATCCCTTCCTGATCAAAACTCTTCAAAGTGTAGGGATAGAGGGCACATACCTCAATATCATCAAAGCCATTTATGAAAACCCACCGCAAATATCATTCTCAATGGAGAAAAACTGAAAGCTTTTTCCGCTAAGGTCAGGAACATGGCAGGGATGTTCATTATCACCACTGCTATTCAACATAGTACTAGAAGTCCTAGCCTCAGCAATCAGACAACAAAAGGAAATTAAAGGCATCCAAATCGGCAAAGAAGAAGTCAAATTATCACTCTTCGCAGATGATATGATACTATATGTGGAAAACCCAAAAGACTCCACTCCAAAACTGCCAAAACTTGTACAGGAATTCAGGAAAGTGTCAGGATCTAAAATCAATGCACAGAAATCAGTTGCATTTCTCTACACCAACAACAAGACAGAAGAAAGAGAAATTAAGGAGTCAGTCCCATTTAAAATTGCACCCAAAACCATAAGATACCTAGGAATAAACCTAACCAAAGAGGCAAAGAATCTATACTCAGAAAACTATAAAGTACTCATGAAAGAAATTGAGGAAGACACAAAGAAATGGGAAAATGTTCCATGTTCCTGGACTGGAAGAATAAATGTTGTGAAAATGTTTATGCTACCTAAAGCAATCTACACATTTAATGGAATTCCTATCAAAGTACCATCCATCTTTTTCAAAGAAATGGAACAAATAATCCTAAAATTTATATGGAACCAGAAAAGACCTCGAATAGCCAAAGGAATATTGAAAAAGAAAGCCAAAGTTGGTCGCATCACAATTCCGGACTTCAAGCTCTATTACAAAGCTGTCATCATCAAGACAACGTGGTACCGGCACAAAAACAGACACATAGATCAATGTAACAGAATAGAAAGCCCAGAAATAGACCCTCCACTCTATGGTCAACTAATCTTCGACAAAGCAGGAAAGAATGTCCAATGGAAAAAAGACAGCCTCTTCAATAAATGGCGTTGGGAAAATTGGACAGCCACATGCAGAAAAATGAAATTGGACCATTTCCTTACACCACACACGAAAATAGACTCAAAATGGATGAAGGGACTCAATGTGAGAGAGAAATCCATCAAAATCATTGAGGAGAACACAGGCAGCAACCTCTTCGACAGCAGCCGCAGCAACATCTTTCTAGGAACATCGCCAAAGGCAAGGGAAGCAAGGGCAAAAATGAACTATTGGGATTTCATCAAGATCAAAAGCTTTTGCACAGCAAAGGAAACAGTTAACAAAATCAAAAGACAACTGACAGAATGGGAGAAGATATTTGCAAACGACTAATCAGATAAAGGACTAGTGTCCAAAATCTATAAAGAACTTAGCAAACTCAACACCCAAAGAATAAATAATGCAATCAAGAAATGGGCAGAGGACATGAACAGACATTTCTGCAAAGAAGACATCCAGATGGCCAACAGACACATGAAAAAGTGCTCCATATCACTCGGCATCAGGGAAATACAAATCAAAACCACAATGAGATATCACCTCACACCAGTCAGAATGGCTAAAATCAACACGTCGGGAAATGACAGATGCTGGCGAGGATGCGGAGAAAGGGGAACCCTCCTACACTGTTGGTGGGAATGCAAGCTGGTGCAACCACTCAGGAAAACAGCGTGGAGGTTCCTCAAAATGTTGAAAATAGAACTGCTCTATGACCCAGCAATTGCACTACTGGGTATTTACCCTAAAGATATAAACGTAGTGATCCGAAGGGGCACGTGCACCCGAATGTTTATAGCAGCCATGTCCACAATAGCCAAACTATGGAAAGAACCTAGATGTTTATCAACAGATGAGTGGATCAAGAAGATGTCGTATATATACACAATGGAATACTATGCAGCCATCAAAAGAAATGAAATCTTGCCATTTGCTATAACATGGATGGAACTAGAGCATATCATGCTTAGCGAAATAAGTCAAGCGGAGAAAGACAACTATCATATAATCTCCCTGATATGAGGAAGTGGTGATGCAACATGGGGGCTTATGGGTATAAGAGAAGAATAAATGAATTAAGATGGGATTGGGAGGGAGACAAACCATAAGTAACTCTTAATCTTACAAAACAAACTGATGGTTGCTGGGGGGAGGTGGGTTGGGAGAAGGGGGGTGGGATTATGGACATTGGGGAGGGTATGTGCTTTGGTGAGTGCGTTGAAGTGTGTGAACCTGATGATTCACAGACCTGTACCCCTGGGGACAAAAATATATTATATGTTTATTAAAAATTAAAAATTAAAAAAAATATTTTGAATGCTTTGTCAAATTTAAAAATTCTTAATGTACAAAATGCAAGAACAGCTTGAACTCTTTGACTGACCTACTCATTTAATATAGAAGCTTGAGCTAAGAGGACCATGTTTAGTTTTCAGAAGCCCATTTATCCTTAAAAAGTCATCTCTTAAAGTTAGGGTTTTTGTATCAGATACATCCGCATAGAGTCTTTGTACCTACTTTTCTTACCTGATGATGAAGCTTTTCTATTTTTCAAAGGAAGTCCTAAAAAAAGAAAAAAAGTCCTAACTTTTCAGCTGCTGAGAACTCTCCAAGAGAAACTATATATCTGGAATCAGGGGCACTGTCTTCCTTTGGTATTAGGTAGAAATAAAGTTTTCTTTCTTCGTTGGAATATCTATATGGCACCTGTGGTCCTTTAGCCTGGTGACTACCAGGGGTTCCAGACATCTAGGAGCTGAAGAAGGAATAGTGGGTCTTTCTCTTGTCTGGTTAGCTTCAGTGCTGCAAAAACAAGTCACCAATTTCTGAAGGAAAATTAGGTGTTTCCTTTGACTCTGTTTCTTAGGGTAGGCCTCAGATTGAAGTTGTATTTAAGGCTCTGACCCTAAAGATTCTTAAAATTTTTTTTTTTTTAAATTTTCAGTGTCATTCAGATGTTAACTTTAGTTTATTCGGATAGAGCTACATAGTCTTTCTCTAGACTTTCCTGTCCATTTTGTTGTAATAAATATTTATTATTATTTATAGTTGCCATGTCATTTTTATAAACCCCATCTTACATGGGGCACTCAACTACTAGTCCTAATGGTGTGTGAATTTCCTTTTAGGTTCTCTGGGGCCTCTGTTTGCAATTCTCTGCAGGAACTATCTCAGCATCACAGAAGGTTGCTGCAGTTTTGTTTTGTTTTGTTTTTTATAGATTTATTTATTTATTTATTTTACAGAGAGAGAGAGAGAGATCACAAGTAGGCAGAAAGGCAGGCAGAGAGAGAGGAAGGGAAGCAGACTCCCTGCTGAGCAGAGAGCCCGATGTGGGATTCGATCCCAGGACCCTGAGATTATGACCTGAGCTGAAGGCAGCGGCCCAACCCACTGAGCCACCCAGGTACCCCAGTTGCTACAGTTTATTCCCACCTTGGGCAAGGGGAATATTCTGCAGGAGGAATGAATGAATGTACTTGATTATCTACTTACCATAGGAAAATTTTCCATTTCCCATTTTGTTTGCTTTTTTCCCACCAGAATCCACAGGTTCAGAACATTCTCAAAAGCTCTTATAACTACCTCCACTATTTCCAATACCTCTTGCCAAATTGGGTGGTTTAAAAAAATTTTTTTTAATTGTTTTACTGTTGTTCCATTTTCCTGGCTTAATTTCTTTTCACCTGTGAATTACTATTTCAACAATTAGACTCTTCCTTTTGTGTCACTAACCTGTCATTGAGACTTTTAATTCACAATAATTCTAGAGAGGAACAGTTATTACTAGAGAGGCAACATTCCATGGTGGGCTCTGGAATTAAATTGCTTGGGTTCAGACTCATCCTGCTACTTGCTTTTGAATATCATGTGAATTATGTAAATTCTCTGTGCTCATTTTCTTATCTAGGTAATGGGAATAACAGTTCATGGGTTGTGAGGATTTGTGATGTTGTAAGATTTAAGTGAGTAGAACCCTTAACTCCTATTCTTGCAAATAGCATCAAACGGATGCTGATGCTATTATTGTTGGCACAATAAACCTTAAATTATATAGATCAAGTGAAGACTTCATGTGTATTTCTAAAAGGAATCCCTGATCTTTCATCTATGGCTTATTTACTTTTATTTTCAGGGCACTAAATCCAGGCCACAGATTTACCACCCATATGAGCCAGTTATCAAAGGAAGATTATTCTTTTAATTTGGGCTTACCCTTAACGATGAGTGGCTTTCTTCATAGGAGCAGGAAGAGGCAGTTTAAATGGCTGAATCCTCGTCAGTATCACGGTGGCTGACAAGGGAATCCAAAAGTATTGTCCTCTAGATATTACCAGGATACACATTACTGTTTTAAATCATGAACTGTGAGCTGTTATGCCTGTAGGGTCAGGATCTGACAATTAGCACAGTCAGCACTGTTGCCAAGTGGCTATGACAGCCTGTATTAACACTGAACGTTAAGATCAGGTAACAAACTGAAACTATTACTGTATTTCTGTCAAATTTTGCTTGATCAACACCTGGAGTAATGGACGCAGTTTTATTTATTGAACATTAATGTAAACTAAGGGGCTTAGAGAAGATGAACTCATTTAACAAATGTGGTCTTGAATATTTATTATGACAAAAGACGTGCTTTTAATCCAGGTTGGTCTATTTTGGATAAGAAAAGAACTACATAAGGGTTAAATGAACTGATAAGGAAATGTACTCTTGATTGCTTTGTTTTTTACCATCTGGAAAATGCATCACAAGTTACATAAAACTTGTAAGTGGGCTTTAGAAGCTTTCTCTCATAAGTTGGGGCTCTCTGTATAGCTCAGAAACTTTCTGAATTTAGTATGAAATATGAGACTTTTTTTCCTAAATGATAGTGTATTTCTCTTCTACAGAACAGTTCGGCAATATCTAGTAACTTTGAAGGTGTGCATACTCTATAACCTAGGAATTCCACTCCTAGAGAAAATTTCACATAAATTGTCATGTATATGCAACGAGACATACTACTGAAGTGTTCATAGCAGTCTTATTTGTAATGGAGAAAATTGGGAAGCAAGCTAAATGTCATTGAAAGGGGAATGGATAAATTGTGGTATGTTTATAAATAGAATATTATATAGTAGTGTCATGTATATACCAGTGCTACACATTTTCAACATGTGTTAGTCTTACATATTGAATGTTAAGTGAGTAAAGAAAAAGGGATTCTATTTAGACAACATTTTGAAACATGCTAAATGGTGCTATATGTTAGGGAATGTGCATATGTAATAGAAGTGTTAAGTAATAGATGAAAGCAATAAAAAGACAAACTTAGGATATTGCTTACTTCAGAGGGGAATTCGAGAGAATTCCGTAGGGGTTGAGCTGTATTGGTAATGTTTTATTTGTTGAGTGGTGGATATGTAGCTATTTATTACATCCATTTTTATGTATGTAAACTAGTTTAGAAACATTTAAAAATTGGGGAGAAAATGTCAAAATGTTAATGATTTTGCATTTTATTTGAGGTAAAATGGGACTCTCTTTTTTTTCCTTACTTAGTGGATGCTCTTTCTGTATAATTACTTACCCATTTTCTACAATGAAAATTCGGTTCTTTAATCATGTTAGAGGGAAAACTGAAAAACTTATCTTTTTTTGAAAGCAGTAAATGGTTTTCATAGAAATTTTAGAAAATGTAGACAAGTAAAATTTAAAACTCATAATACTTAACAGTTTCTAGTCTTTTTCTTGTAAATTGTATAGAGCTTAAATATTCTATATACTAATTGACTTTTGTTTTTATTTTTCTCACCTAATACAAAATAAACATTATTCAACAGAATTTAACATATGGAACTGGTGTTTTAAAATTATTTAAAAATATGTTATTAAAAAAATAAAAATGTTATTGTACTGAATGCAAAAACATTGTTTTGCTTATTGGTACATAATCGTTCTTCTCACAATTAGTTATCGCTTCTTAATGCAAGAATTACTGTGGCAATGTTAATTGTTCCTGGATTTGATTTATTTGAATTTATCTCACAAGTAGCAAATATTTAAATTTTTTAAAAAGATTATATTTATTTGAGAGAGAGAGTTGTGAGCAGGGGGAGGGGTGGAGAGAGAAGCAGGCTCCCTGCAGAGCAGGGAGCCCAATGCAGGACTCCATCCCAGGACCCTGGACCATGACCTGGGCTGAAGGCAGATGCTTAATCTACTGAGCTACCCCTGGACCCCAAATATTTAAAAATATTTATTGAACAGTTATTTTATGCTTCATCTTAATCTGTTGACATACAGTAGTAGAAGATAAAAGCTTTAAAATATGTAAGAGCCAGATATTTACTGCCTGAGCCATCCAGGTGCCCCACGTTTGTAATTTTTTAATAAAACTTTTATAGGGGCTCCCAAGCATCTGCCTTTGACTCAGGTCCTTATCTCAGGGTTCTGGGATTGAGCCCCACATCAGCTCCTCAGTGGGGAGTCTGCTTCTCCTTCTGCACCCCCCTTCCTGCTTGTGCTCTCTCTCTCTCAAATAAATAAATAAAATCTTTTAAAAAGAGACCTTTTATAGGTGTAAACTCAGGATGTTAAATTAAGAATAAACTAAGTTAACAGGTGTCTTAAAAATTTTATACATTTGCACAATATTTTATAATATAATTTTTTAAGGTAGAGAATTTTCTAATTGAGTTTACTTTTTATTGTTTTTCAAATTTTTGCCCTAAGTGGAGCATCTGTTTCTGAACTGAAAATAAGTTAGACTCTGTAAGTTTTGCTAGTTAATGAGAAGCAGCCAAAATCTAAATATTAGAAGCCATCAACAGAATAGTATGCTTCTTGTCTGGAGTTACTATCTGTATTTTGGCAAGAACCACATAGTAGGTGGAGCTAAAACTAAAAGAAGAAAAAAAAAAAAAGGAACCTCCTTGTCGCTCTCGCCAGCAAGAACGACTTGGAGACTCATGTAGCGGCGAACCATTTTTATTAATCGCTTTTTTCTTCCTCCCTCTAACCCTGGGAGCATGGGTTTTTATGTAGGCAGTGTTAACCAATCAGAATGCAGTGCTCATGCACCTCTCGCGTGAGTGGACCTAAATGAACAGCCAATCATATTCAGTCCCTTACAGCTCTTATAGTAGGCCTCCTGTACTGGCTCCCGACATCTCCCCCTTTTTTATTTATTTATAATGGCTGAGATCGTGCCTGTCTTAGGTTGCCAGTCCTCAGCACACATGCTTACTCGTCATCGGGTACTCTCCCTGGTCGAAGAGCCCCTGTCTTAGGTTGCTATGGTGTGGGATCAGTCTTACCCGTCTTTGACTACTGATCTAGCATACTTAGCCATATCTGGGGGGAGGTACCAGCCTCAAGAGCCATCATGGCTTGAACCATGAGGTGTTGTTGTCGTTGATTGCGACGGACACGGCCACACACCCAACGTAACATTAGTACATTAGCTGTGATTAAGAGAACAGCCATGGCACCAAGTCCGGCCCACTGTTTGAGGAACGAAACAGATTGCTGTAACATTTTTTTCCACTCACTAACAGGTGCAATAGTTACTTTGGTAGAATTTATGGATATAATTGGAGCTCGTAATTGCCTAGTTAAATTTTGAAATTGACGGTTCCAGGTACCATTAAGCATATTTCCTAACTGTCTAGAGAGGTTAGCTGCTAAGGATAAGTTGTTATGAGCTATAGGGGTGATACAAAGTCCGGCCATATTATGTATGCATCCTATCGACACAATTGACTCTAGGATATCAAGTTGTTCCTGTACAAGATCAACCCTTTGATTTACAATAAGGATCCCAGCATGCAAATGTCCGTTAATTTGTTCTTGTGTAGCCAATGCTTCAGCGACCATTCCTGTGACGTTGTTGAGCGCAGCTGCTGTCTGTACCGAGGTTGTCAACGCTACCGCGGCAGCAGTAGCAGTGGCGGCGGATGCTGCGATAGCTGCAATAATGGCTGCTGTTATTCCAAAGTCTCGTTTATGTCGAAGCAGCACCGGCAGGTTGTCGGGGTTCACCTGTACTGGCATCAGGATATACGTCCGGATCTTGGCTATTACTGCCGAGTCTCCCACCGTGGTGTTCCAACATTCTGATAGCAGACAATTCTGGGACTCACAAGAGATACTAGATGACTTGTTAATAGTAGAAGCATTAAAAACTATGAAGAGAAAGGGAGCTCTAACACAGACGGGCGTTGGTGAGTAACTTATGTGCTTAGCTGAGGTGCAATTGCAAGTAACATTTGTTTCAAATCGAGAGCCTACGTGATAGTTGTACATACAGTTACGCCATGTAGACCCATTAATAAAGTGAAGGCTTTCCAAGCCTGTACATGCCTGTGCAGCGTTGCAGAGCAGCCACCTATCTAGAAGGTGAGCTGACGCGCCTTGCGCCGGGTCTTGGTAGGTATAATTATAGCCAAAAAAGGTGGAGTTAGAGTAAGTGGGGATTTTAGGACTGAATGAGAATCCTGTTCCCACCCAAACTCCTGAGAGGCTACTATGGCAGCCACTCGTGCGGTGCAGCTCGCACAATAGCAGACCTTGGTGCAGCAAGGTTTATACGGAGGAGGCCCCTCGTAAGGTGGCGCTGTTGGGGCTGGGCGCGTGGGCATAGGATCTAAGTTATCTACCACTTCCGTCTTTGTAACTGTGCCATAGCTCCTTCTTCCGCTTTTAATTTCAGCTGCGCCATAACTTCCCCCTGCATTTTGAGCTGCGCCATAGCCTTCTTTAGCTTTTCCTCCTTTTTTGCAAGCTCCTTTTGCATCTTGCTCACCTTTTGGCTTTTGGGCGATTTCCCTCCTCTGTTCCTTTCATCATCGCTCGAGCTAGATCCCTCACTGTCTGAGTGTCCGTTTGAGCTTTCACTCTCAGAGCTAGTGTCCTTCAAGGAGCCTTTACAAGATTCCTCTTTCACTTGTTCTAAGATCTCCCCTCCCAGTTGCACCGCCTGGCGTATGGGCTCTCGCGGGGATTGCAAACAAACTTTCACTAAAGACCAAACGGCCAGGGTTCCTGGCGTAGTGCGCGGATCGCGTCTAAGGTCTTCTCCTAAATGCTCCCACTGAGGGATGTTTAATATCCCTTCCTCTAAACACCAGGGAGCCGTTTGTCCCACTTCTCTCAAAAACAAACGAGCTGTTTTATTTTTTAAAGGAGTACCAATTGCTTTAAGGATATCAGAAAGCGGCCCCAGCATTTTATATGTGGCCATCTCGTTTCCCATACCGGAAAGCTTTACTCTCCTCCTTATCCTAGGAACTTTGCAGCCATCTCGTTTCCCATCCCGGAAAGCTTTCTACGCTCGTCCTCGACTTGAGGAACTTTCCCTGTCACTAGACAGAAATAGGTGCACTCTTTACCTGATCATCGCTGACTCCGTGCGTCTCTCACGATGAGATTCCCGGGTTTCGGCACCACTTGTCGCTCTCGCCGGCAAGAACGACTCGGAGACTCACGTAGCGGCGAACCTTTTTTATTAATCGCTTTTTTCTTCCTCCCTCTAACCCCGGGAGCATGGGTTTTTATGCAGGCAGTGTTAACCAATCAGAATGCAGTGCTCATGCACCTCCCGCGTGAGTGGACCTAAATGAACAGCCAATCATATTCAGTCCCTTACAGCTCTTATAGTAGGCCTCCTGTACTGGCTCCCGACACCTCCTTTATGTAATATTTCCTGTATTCTTAGAAACATCAATCCTTGTGGTTTTGCTTATTTATAATATCATAAACTAATATAACAGCATTATTCTTAATTTACATTTTGCCCTTGAATTTTATATATGAAATAGTTACAGTATAGATGTGTTAATATTTTTAATAAACTAATTATGTTACATCCTTTTATACTCATAGTACAAAAATGTTCTTCACTTTTTATGTTTCATGTATTAATGGATTTATGATTTTGATATAGTCATTCCTGAAGAGTTAACTTTCAAAATCTGTAAGAAGGATGGTAATTGAGAATTTAGAATCGAAAAACCTAAAAGATGGAGACCTACAATATGGAAAAAAAATTAGTCAGAATTAAATCTCTTAAAAGCACCAAAAAGAGATTTGCTCATCTTTATTGAACTTAATATCAAGGAAATTTACAAGGACTTTAGGAGCAAGACTTACTTTATTTTTTTAAATTAATTAATTAATTTATTTGACAGAGATCACAAGTAGGCAGAGAGGCAGCCAGAGAAAGAGGGGGAAGCAGACTCCCTGCTGAGCAGAGAACCTGATGCGGGGCTTGATCCCAGACCCCTGGGATTACGTCCTGAGCTGAAGGTAGAGGCTTTAACCCACTGAGCCACCCAGGCGCCCCAAGACTTACTTTATATATATGATACTGGTACAGAATTAGAGGGAAGCTTCTTATTAGAAGTTAATGATCAGAGTTTGAGTCCATCTGTTTTGTCATCTTGGTTACCCTACACTTTAGTTTTTTTTTTTTTTTTTTTTTTTTTTTTTTTTTTTTTTTTTTTTTTTTAAAGATTTTATTTATTTGACAGACAGAGATCACAAGTAGGCAGAGAGGCAGGCAGAGAGAGAGAGAGAGGAGGAAGCGGACTCCCCGCTGAGCAGAGAGCCCGATGCGGGACTCGATCCCAGGACCCTGAGATCATGACCTGAGCCGAAGGCAGCGGCTTAACCCACTGAGCCACCCAGGCGCCCTACACTTTAGTTTTTTAATACGTAAAATGAGAATTTTGGCTATATTTGCCTCGTAGTGTTAGTTTTAGAATTCCCTGTGAATTTATTATGAGGTATATGGCATTTTTATTAATTTCAGTGAGCCCAGTCCCTCACTTCCAGATCTTTAGCAAAACACTCAGCTTAACTAATGTCTCCTCATCTGTATGGTAGATAAAATGAGTGTGAACTATATGGTTTGTTAGGGCTCTAAAATCTTACATACCATCTGGATTCAGTAATATATTTTTTACTTTTCCCATTTCAATAAACTTTTTCCTGTTATGCTTAGAGATGTTTTGAAGGAACTTTGAACAGATGAAATACAGAAACCTTTCTGCTTGTAAACTTTCAAACATGACAGGGCGCCTGGGTGGCTCAGTGGGTTAAGCCACTGCCTTCGGCTCAGGTCATGATCCCAGGGTCCTGGGATCAAGTCCCGAATCAGGCTCTCTGCTCAGCAGGGAGCCTGCTTCCTCCTCTCTCTCTGCCTGCCTCTCTGCCTACTTGTGATCTCTGTCTGTCAAATAAATAAATAAAATCTTTAAAAAAAAAAAACTTTCAAACATGACAAAGCATTAGGCTAGAGCAAGAAAGCATCAAATCTGTTTCTAACAGATGACATTAGCAATTACTTGGATACATTTGTGAAAATGAGTGGGCTCACTTAGAACTGAACCCATATGTACTTTTTTTAGATGTTCCTCTGGGATCTCACATTCCAAAGTAATTTAAGTCCTTGTACTAAGCATTGCTTCACGTATCCATCATAGTTTTGGAGAATCCTTTCACCTCTCAAAGAGTTTGATTCTCCCTCCCCTCACACCCAAGACAATTCAAGACTTGCTGTTCAGTCTGGTGTTACAGTAATTGTATGGAACCACTTCCTACCCTTCATCAATAAAAAGTTACCTGGAGGGGTGCTTTGCTGACTCAGTAGGAAGAGCATGTGATTCGTGATCTCAGGGTCAGGGTTTGAGTTGGGAGTAGAGAATATAAAAGAAAGAATAATAATAATAATAATAAAAACTTATAAAAGTTATCTGGAAGGGTTATTCATCCTCAAGAAAAACTTAAACACATGGGGTACCTGGGAGGCTCGTTGATTAAGTATCTAACTCTTGATTTTGGCTCAATTTGTGATCTCAAGATCATGAGCTCAAGTCCTGTGTCAGGCTCTGTGCTGGACGTGGGACCTGCTTAGGATTCTCTCTCTCCTTCTGCCCCCAACCCTCACACTCTCCTCTCTCTTTCTTAAAAAAAATAGAAAAAAGAAAAACTTACCTAATGACATGCAAAATTCTCTGCTGGTCTCTTTTGGAATCGTAAAGAGGAATAAAACATTTTTTCCCTTTAGGAATTTATGAATCTGGATGACAAAATCTATTTCTCTGTCAAGAAAATTTATTATATATTAGCATCTGACCAGTTAAAGGATAACAGAACCTTCACATAATGAATATTAAGTAGCTTTTCCAAATGTAGGCCTGATTAACAGTGTTAGTTTTTCACTCATTCATTAAATTAACAAATTTTATTTTTAATACTGTGTACCCATTAATGTGCTTGTCACTAGTGTAGAGTAACATGATAAAGACACAGTCCCTGGTTTCAGATAACACACTACTGTGATCGAGTCAACTTACTTCTCTTTTTCATGGGTATTTTTAACTGAGAGATAATCACATTCAAGGATTAGCTTAAAAAAATACGATATTCCTTATCTAGACATTTATTTTGGTAACTTATCATAGGGGTAAATAAAGAAGTACAATAGGTCACTTGTTTTCTTTTAAATTTCATTTGTTTTATTTCTGCATGGTTTTATTTCCATTTTATTTCTCTTTCAGATGTAACCACCCATTTGTACCCAGGTCTGGTCCAAAGCTTTCTGATGGCTTATGGCTTTTAGCTGATTCTACTGGCTTTGACCACGTAGAAGATAGAGGATTTCGATAGCTGGTGTGAAATCTTGTGGCTCTTTGAATACCAAAAGTCTGTGGTTTCTTAATTCAATCCAGTTAAATAAACTGGTACTTCATCAGCCTTCTTTCTGCTACTTACTGGGTGTTCTGTAGAAAAGCTCATTTAACGTTTATACTATATACACCCCCTGCAGCATTATAAAGATTTAGCAGCTGAAATCTCCAATCTGTCATTTATTGAGCAACTGCTATATATGTGCCAGCCATTGTTCTGAGGATATAATCATCAAAAAAACCAGACACAGTCCCTGCATTCTCAAAATCTGTTTGATGTAATAACTTCTAAGTGAAATGATAAAAATGATGATGAGCTTTTATTGTGTCCTTACTATGTGCCAAGCACTTTTCCATTTGCTACAATATATTAATTCATTATCCTTACAACAACTTGTGAGATGAAGGTAGTATTTATTATTATTCTGATTTTATAGATCATGAAACTGAGGCAAGAAAGATTACTTTGCCGCAAGTCACACAGCTAGCATGTGTGGATGAGAAGATGGAGTTCACATCTGCCAGTCTGGCTCCAAAACTTCCACATTTATCCACTACACAGTACGGTGCAATTATAACAGATAATTATGGTATAATTTAAATGGATAATTAAATAGGTAATTTCAGTAAGTGTGAGCAGTGATATAATGGAAATTCTTGCTGTTGTGGGAGCCTAGAATGAATTCACCCAATTTGGTCTTATTAGGGTCTGGGAAAGAGGGGAAGCTTTTCTGAGAAAGTAAATATTGAAATAGACTTTTCCCACCCTGCCCTTTTAAACTATTGAAAAAAATTGGAAAGAATATTTAAAAATAGGATTAAACACTAGTTTTCATACAAAGAAATAACAAAATAGGTTAGAAAAACCAGGAATCTGTTCTCAACCTGGGGAGGTACTCCAGTGATTACACTTTATTTATTGGTTGGGTGAAATAAATTTTTTTAATGAGCTATTTACAAAATTATCTAGTGGTAAAAAGTTCTTATATTTTTGAGGAGACAAATAAGAATAGAGTATTATTTTGTAAATAAATAATACTAGGTGCTTTTGTTTTGTTGTTTGTGGTAGGAGAAAATATTTGTCTTACGTGCCGTTTAAATTAGTTTAAAAATGGTAGCAGATTTGATTGATTACTTTAGGTCTACTGTCACATTGGAGCAGGGACTACCATTTCTGAGTTCTATACCATGAAAAGAGCATAGAAAAGAGTACTAAATGCATTTTTTTATAGAACATGTTCCACAATATAAAGGTTTGGCAGGGTGTTATGCATTCAGATGAGGCTGTTTAGGATTTGCAAATTCAATTGCAATTTAGATAGATTCTTAAGTATGAAGTTGAACGGTTTTTGTAACCTGTGCAATGACTGATTTTGTCAGTTATTGATATTTTGAGTTCTTTCCATTTTTTTTATTCATCATTTTGGAGAGAGAGAGCATGCGAGCACAGGGTGGGGGCACAGAGGAAGAAGAGAGAGAGAATCTCATAAAATGAGTTTGGAAGTTTTCCTTCCATTTCTATTTTTTGGAATAGTTTCAGGAGAATAGGAATTAGTTCTTCTTTAAATGTTTGGTAGAATTCCCCTGGGAAGCCGTCTGGCCCTGTTTGTTTGGAGATTTTTGATGACTGTTTCAGTCTCCTTATTGGTTATGGGTCTGTTCAGGCTTTCTATTTCTTCCTGGTTCAGTTGTGGTAGTTTATATGTCTCTAGGAGTGCATCCATTTCTTCCAGATTGTCAAATTTGTTGGCGTAGAGTTGCTCATAATATGTTCTTATAATTATTTGTATTTCTTTGGTGTTAGTTGTGATCTCTCCTCTTTCATTCATGATTTTATTTATTTGGGTCCTTTCTCTTTTCTTTTTGATAAGTCTGGCCAGGGGTTTATCAATCTTACTAATTCTTTCAAAGAACCAGCTCCTAGTTTTGTTGATTTGTTCTATTGTATTTTTGGTTTCTATTTCATTGATTTCTGCTCTGATCTTTATGATTTCTCTTCTCCTGCTGGGTTTAGGGTTTCTTTCTTGTTCTTTCTCCAGCTCCTTTAGGTGAGAGAGAGAGAATCTCAGACGACAGACTCCCCGCTGGTCAGAGCCCAAGGCAGAGCTCAATTCCATGATCATGACCTGAGCCGAAATCAAAAGTTGGACACTTAACTAACTGAGCCACCCAGGTGCCCCCTCCATTTTTATCATAAAACGGGAACAGTAATTTTTTAGGGTGCATTTGGAAGTATTTTTGACTAAAAATATTATGACAAAAGCTGTATGATAGATGAATCTGGTAATATTGCATATTCTTCATAATGTAGTGTTTATCATCTCATATACAAAAGTCTCATGGTTATCATAGTAAATCCATTTTACAGAATTCAAGATCTGAATTAGGAGCTGTAGGGGATCAGGTTTGACCATTTTTATTAGCATAGTAATGCTCTATCAATTTAAAATACATACCATGGTTGTTCTGTATTTAATGATATTACTGGTTTATTTCCTTTTCATTCCAAAATTGAATATAGCATTCATTTGTCAATTCCATTGACTGATCTACTTGGGCTTCATCTTAACAATTTCTTGCTTTGTTTTTGTTCCTTTTGTTTTACTCTAACTCCTCTGTCAGGCCAGTCACCTTCCCCTTCTTTTCTCCACTCTTTAATATTCTGGCAGTCCCCTGTGTGATTCTGCTATCTTCCTTACTGTTCTGTTATCCCATACTGTATTATGTTATGGCAGTCTTCTCTTTTGCCATTTCTGCTTATGAGCATCCATCCTCATTGCCTTATTCTATGTGGTACTCAGGGAGTCTTCTGTTCAAACACCAGGTTAACTAACTTCTTCCATTAAAGCTCTATTTGATATCCCTTGTCTACTTAAAACTATATGGAGGAATATATACCTACATACATAAAAATAGTTTGTTATTCTAATTGCTTTAGATTTTTTGGTGAACTATGGGATTTCTCCCTAATTATTCTTACCTGGAAACTTCTGGCGTTTTAATGTGATTCTTTTTTTTTTTTTTTTTTTTTAAGATTTATTTATTTATTTGACAGACAGAGATTACAAGTAGGCAGAGAGGCAGGCAGAGAGAAGAGGAAGCAGGCTCCCTACTGAGCAGAGAGCCCAATGTAGAGCTCCATCCCGGGACCCTGGGATCATGACCTGAGCCGAAGGCAGAGGCTTTAATGTGGTTCTTATTTGAGGGAGTGATGGTACCTGGCTATTATGTTCCAAGCCTTGAATTTTTCCTGTCTATATGTGAAAGAAATCTTTATTTCCAGATTGTCTTGGTTCTTACTACTTGAAGTGTTGGCTGTGGACTGGTAGTATCACATCACCTTTGTGGTAGAATTGCAGAATCTCAGGCCCCACTCTAGACCCTGTGGCTCATAATCTGTATTGTACCATGATCTCTAGTCAGTTGATATGAATATTGAAGTTTGCAAAGCACTGTTCTATGTATCAACCAGCCAGTTGACACATTATCATGCTGATAAAGACTGTACTTTTCTAGAACCAGTCTTACACATGTGACAAAGTGATCTTATTTAAATGTTTCTAAATAACATTATAACTTTTCATCATGGTTCACAAAAAGTTCTGTTCTGGTGGATATCACTACTACTGTGCAGAAGCAATGACAGGAATAATCTCGAAACAGTAGCCAGTTTGTCTTTGAAGTGAGTTTTGGTGTGTGCTAGATCCAAAATCATGACAGACATTTATAAGCCTGTTTTCTTTGTTCTGTCTTCTAGCATCAGTTTGCATCTGTGGATGAAGATCTGTCTTTTTTTTTTTTTTTGCTTCTTGGGCTGTGACTTTTCAAGAAAATTGTATGCATTAAGATGAACCTTTAAGATGCGCCTGGGTGGCTCAGTTGGTTAAACATCTGTCTTCAGCTCAGGTCATGATCCCCCCGGGGTCCTGGGATGGAGCCCCATGTCTTGCTCCCTGCTCAGCGGGGAGTTGGCTTCCCCTGCGCATTCTCTCTCTCAAATAAATAAAATCTTAAAAAAAAAGAAAAGATGAACCTTTCAGGTGTAGGGAAAAATAATCAAATTTCTAGTAAATTTTTAGTCTTACATGAGCAAAAATTAAGCTTTACTGAAATTTTATATGTTGGTTAATCATATATGTATACAATTTATGAATAAATAGGTAATAATGACCCATATTCAAATCTTCCTTGTACATGATTTAAAAAGTTTATAGACTACTTCTCTGTAGTACGGTATGACAGTCCCACATTTTCTGAGTAGACTGGGAAATAATCTTGTTGTAAATTCTGTACTATGTCCTACAGCCTGTGGATGTACATGAATAAGGGACAGTACTTATTTTGTATGGTTGATCATGAAATAATTTCTGTGTTCTCTGAGCACATATTAATGGGGGCTTAGAGATAAATATGCCCTGTGTTAAACTTTATTACATGTGATCTGTGAAGTTAATATACTATGTGTGTATAATCATTTGGTGATATCTTAAAACTTAGATTTATTTGTATACTTCTGCTTTAGGAGATAGTTTTTAAAAAAAAACTAGAATGTTTTTATTTTTATGATCAGGAAAGAAAAAAACGTTCTTTTTTGGTACTTCAAAAATGAAGAGTTCTGAGAGCACACAAAATTAATCTTTTATTATTCTTCTGCATTTAAATGAAGGTGAACAATGTGGCTCACCTACAAACACATTTCTGTTGGCCTTTTTCTGGAGTAATATCTTTGTGTAATGATGGTAAACAGTATTTCAGTGGGTGTTTTGTAGGTTTCAATGCCTTGTTTGGACTTAAATACCTAAAAGTGACAGTGGGAGGAAGTGGCAGAAAAATACCCAGATGTCTGTGAGATAGTGATATGTCACTTAGCACCTCAAGAGTGTTAAGTTTTAAATAACAGAAGTAAACTCCCAAGAACTGACCTTCGCTAGGAGCCATTCTGTTTTGTACAGCTTCTGCTGCTGCATGTGGCCGTGACCGAGGAGACTCTCGTTGGGGTTACCAGAGGACACCCTTGTGGTCATAACCAAGTTGTAAATGTCACCAAGATTCTTCTTGAATGTCTATCACATGTGTATCAGTAATTCTCAAGTAGATAAAAATGAAACAAAGATTCATTTGGGAGTTAGCACTCCCAGAAGGTTAGTTTTAAAACAGAACAGCAGAAGGAGTTGTGACATGCATCCATAAGCAATTATAATGACTTGACAGTTATTTAGCCCTCAATTCCTAGCCCTGTGGTTGAACTGACAGCATGCCGGCGAAGGTAGTGAGGACTGTTTCAGTCCCATTAATGTCTTCTTGAATGTTAGCCTGTGATCGGGATAATGATAAATGTTCAGTGATTGATGATTTTATAGTCCCAGGGGATTCTGGGTGATCTCTGTTTTTTGTGAGCCAAGGCAGTTTGCTTCCCTGTTTGGGCCTCTAGGAAGTTTTTCTCATCTTTACTAAAATCATTTTAAGTTAGCAAAAGTGTAGATATCACCTGAGGTTTAACTAACCAGGATTCAAAGCCTTGTTTAAAAACAATATGATTCTGTGCTTAGTATGTGTTAAGAGTTAAAAATTGTAACAGTTCTTAATCTACAGAGCTTTTGTAACATTTATTTGTAAACCTTAGTATCTTTTTTCCTCCTTTGTTTTTTTTTTAAACATGTCTTAAGTTATAAAGAGAAACTTAGTAACATCTATTTTGAAATACTAACATTAACTTTAATATGTTCATGGTGTGTGCAATTTCATCTTAAAGACTCAAGAATTTAAATTAGCTGTTTTTGTTTTTGTTTTAAGATTATTTATTTATTTATTTATTTGCAGAGAGGTCACAAGTAGACAGAGAGGTAGGCGGGGCGGGGGGGGGGGAGCAGGCTCCCTGCCGAGAAGAGAGCCCCATGTGGGGCTCGATCATAGCACCCTGAGATCATGACCTGAGCCGAAGGCAGAGGCTTAACCAACTGAGCCACCCAGGCACCCCAAATCAGCTGCTTTTAACAAATGTTTTCCTTTTTACATGGGTTAGTTTTTCTAGTAGTCTGTCTTGTTCTACTTGTATTGTTAAATATATGTTTGCTATTCAGGAAAAGATTCATTTCTAGTATATTGATTGTGGATTATTTTTAATATTTTAATTTAAACTTGTAATTACCTCGTAATAGGTAGGGTTTATAGACAGAGGAAGGAAGGTAGAAAAAAATATTTTCCTAATTTATTACAACTTAAAATTATATTTTCTTAGTTTATCCTTTTTTTAAAAAAATGATCTATAGAACCTTTTTTTGGCTATAATGAGTTCATAGGGCTAATTTTCTTTAAGATCATTAAGAAACTACTTTAAAACCTTAAAAGGAATAAAAGGAGCACTTCTGTTTAGTTTTTCAAGTAATGAACAAGGAACTTGGTTGGGAATGACCATTTGTAAGTCTGTATATTAATTAGATGAGTGTCATTATGCTCAATTAGCAGGGCTGCCAAATAATCTCTTTAATACTCTGGTCTTTTTTTTTTCCCTCTAGGGTTTTACAGACAGCCCTCATTACAGTGATCACTTGAATGACAGTCGATTAGGGGCCCATGAAGGCTTGTCCCCAACACCTTTCATGAACTCAAATCTGATGGGTAAGTTGGTAATTCTCTGCAAGTAGTCTTTATAAAGCCTCTTTGGTCAGAGACATTTTTAGTCCTTTGTCCAAGAAATACATGTAAGTATCTAGAAAAAAAATTCTTGTGTTTCTAGGGGCATCCAGGCTTTCCTTTTTCAGCTCAGTTTGAGGAACAAATATTCAGAAATATCACTGGTACCAAAAAAAGGAAGCAGCATTTTTTATAAATTTGGCACTGTCTTTGTGATATCAGGCATTTTATGTTTTCTGCTTTCTAGGCAAAGAAGCATTTTGAGACATTTGTAATTTACTACTTGTCTTAACAGTCGAATCTATATGTGGCAATTAAAAATATGATAAAGGATTGATTTTAAGCAGATTTTACTTACAATATTTCTTTTGACACTATTTGTTTAGAACTTAATAGAGCATTTAGAGGTTGGCAGCATTTGTTTTAAGCACTTGGGTTCGTATTGGGAATTTTGAAGCTGTGTTCTGCATTAATGAAGTTGTACTTTGAAGGATACTACCTACCACCTGAACCGGATTATTATATTTTGGCGAAACCTTTAGGTTAGCTTTTTTTTTTTTATTTCTCTCTTCTCCCTGCAAAACACGTATCACTCTTTCCCTCACCTCTTTCTTTCTCATGTGAAAGTTTATAGCTAGCTGTTCAAGCTGAAGTGATAAGCCCAAGCTCCCCCCCCCCCCCCTAGTTTAGGTGCCCTTTTTTTTTTTTTTTTTTTTTTTTAAAGCAACAGTTTTACCTTTTTGCAGAACCTGATTAAAAAGAACCTGTGTTTTATACCATTATTTTTCCTTCTTGCTTGTGCTGGGCCTGGGCATATTAGAAAGCTTTGTTTAATCTGTTTTACTTACTGTCAGTGGCATCATGTAAAAATGGAAATTTGTGTAATTGACATTGATTTCATTACTTACTCTGTTTCTTAAGGACGTGACCTATATTATGGTCTTGGAATTGTCCTTTTAATACACAGCCATGCTAAACTAAGTGGATTATCCAAATCCAAAATCCTGGTGGTCTGCAATTTCTTTATAAATGGTTTTGCTTTGCACAGTCTTTGTTTAATTCCCTTATCCACTATAAAGTGTTGAAGAGACTGTCTGATATTCTAGTGTGGATTTTGCCTAAAGCAGTTACCACTTTCAAGCCAGAATCATTGAGTATGACAAAAGAGTTAAAAATCTAATGAGCAATAAAACTTGTGTTTAAAATGACAGTTTGTTTTAACATAAATGCAAATGAAAATCATATCATCCCAGATAAAAATCAGAATTAAATTGAGAACAAAATAATTATCCTTGCACTTAGTTGGGGAAAACTTTTTTTATCTTTTAAATTTTCTGTTGAACTTACTGTCAAAGTAAAATAGATGTGACACTCCAAATAATTTCATCCTATAGTATATCTTTTCCCCAAGTAGCATTTAATTTATTGTAAATATGGTGGAGCAAACTCAGTCAGTTTTTTTAATTTCAGATTGAACTAAGCTTTCTTAGTTGAGGCTATACTTCTTAAACGTGAAAAATCAGAAATTGCCCTTTTTAAAATGTATGTGTTTATATTTATTCTTAACTAACAGTTAGGATTCTTAAGCCCAGTAGAATTGCATCATTAGCATAGCTTTGAGCCAAGGTGACTGTTAAAATTGTGGGGATAAGTGTGGGAATTAAATGAATTCTAAGAAGTATGCATGTCAGTCACTTGGTCTGAGCATCTGTTGGCTAAAAATATTTCTGTAATTCAGTTTGAGGTAACATTTTCTTAAAACAGCAGTTATGAGTGCGTGCTTGTTGGTTGCTTCAGTTTACAGATAATTATTAGAATACTTTTAATAGTCATGCATACCCTGTGTATTAAATGAGCATCTAAAATAAGTCTTAAAATATTATAAAAACTCAAATTTATAAATAGATCAATCTCTTCACAATATAAGTAAAAAAAAAAAAAAACCTGCATTCATCTGAACTACACTATACAATTAATCAGGCGAAGCTACATTTTCATTTTAAGTCGTAATTATCAAGTCTTAAAAACGTTTATTTACCTATAAAAAAGGGGGAAATGAACCCTGAAAAGATTAGGCAGATATTTTCAAAAGGATTTCACTGGTCATTGGCAATACCTAATTTACTATATTTTTTCCCTTTTATTTTCAATAAAAATGATCAAATGAGGTATCTAGCAGTTTAGTGTAAGCACTTTGCATGACAGTAACTTGCTTTTGGAAGTTATTATTTCCTAAATTATAAAGTAGTTCCATACAGCAACAGGCAATCCAACTTGATGTGAGTTGAAGGAAATGAACTGTTACATATCTAAATATGTGGGTTGATAGCGCTCGGTAGAATTACAGTGGATAGGTTACTTTTCTAGCTATTTGATAATTTAAGCAAATTTCAGGCTAAAAACCTATGTTGTTAAAGCATGACTAAGATGTGCATAGCAGTATTAGAAGCATTTGGAACTGTATAGTTCCAAATCCTTCCTAATCATCCTAACAGGTAACACTTCACAGTGATGCCATGAATGAAGAATGCTCAAAAACAGTTAAAGCTAATAGGAAAGCAGTGACATATTTCATTATTGCTGTCAACATATAAAAATACCATTAAGGCTGGGGAAGAATCATATGCTAGGGGATGTTGTTATTTTTTGTATTATGTTCAACCATAAGCACATTTGCCTAAAGAAATCATGGATTATAAAGTGCTACTGTCTTTCGTGATGGAGCTCTCAAACACTTTAATGATTTTGCACATTGCAAAAATGAGAAATTTTGTCTAACAAGGATTGATAATGATTCAGTAATGAACAATTTGCCACAGAAACATGCATTTCTGTATTCATTTAGGTATTTTGAAGTATTTTACACAGGAAGTAAAGCTATTATTGTTCGATCACTTAGTGTTTCTTTTTAATGAATTCCAGAATTATCCGATTGATTTGTCAGTATGGGAAAAAGGGTTTTTCTTATGTTTCAAGTGAAATAAATACATCATTTTGGCACATCACTAAGTAATTAGCATCAAACAATTCTGTACTCTATTATAGGAAAGCTGCAAAGCTTTGACAATAGCAATGAATTGTACAAGTATCACCAAATAGTCACCTATTTCTAGTCTCTTCCGGCTTTAGTCCATTTCACACTACCCTTGGTTCTCTCCGTAATTTCAGTAAAAATTTGCTTTTCTTTATCTGTTGTTGATTAGATAAATTTTTGATGATGGTAGGATCAGTCTGTTAATTAGATATGGAAATGAATTATTTCATAGACTTGCCTACCTTCAATTCCCAAGTGATTGGGGAATGAACTCCTTTTATCTTTCTACCTCTCCATGTTTATCAAAGCTTTACTTATTTTAGGCTAAATCTATCTATCTATCTATCTATATATATATAGAGAGAGAGAGAGATGGAGAGATGGAGAGGGGGAGAGAGTGTCAATGGAAACTTTAAGGATAGGTATACCTCAATTGTGTTCTTTTCTGAGACTTAACTCTGCTGCTAGAGAGGTTTTATCCTGTAAAGAATGAGAGCCCATGTGATGATATAGGAAAAAATGCAGGGCTAAGAGTTAGGAGATGTGGGCTTCATTTTACGTCCTTAAAATTACCTTTTTGATATGGAACTGCTAGGTAGTCTCAAAAGTCTTCTGCAGGTCTAGAATTTTATAATTTTATAATCTCATGTATCTAATATCTTTTATCTAATCCTGAAAAAGACTGCAAATAGAATTATAACTGCTAGTTTGCAAATGACAAAACCAAGGCACAGGAAAATTAAGTGTGTTTTTCCTGAGGTCACAGTCAATAAATGGCAAAATTGAATGTAGGATCCCTGTCTTCTGACTCCCAAATAGTCTTTCCATTAGGCATATAAGGTATTTATTCTTTCTATATTATGTTTGGAAGTTTTTACTAACTTGTCATTTTCCTCAACTTTGATTATGGAGATCCTGATCTTGAGAAACGACAATGAAAAAATGGTTCCATAGTGACATAACTTTGGGACACATTCTATATCATGTGACCCTTCTTAGAGATTCAGATTGTACTTTGGGATATTAAAGGCTCTGGGAAAAAAGGGGACGAAAAGCTTATTTAACTTTCTTCAGCTCTGTCACATCCCAGATTCACACAGCACGCAGAAGCCCTTTTGTAAAAAGAATCATTAGCCTTTGAGGAACTACTTTTCCATGAAGCACACACTAGGAAATGCTTCTGATTGTTTTAAAGGGAAAAAATAAGATATAATACATGAAAGTTCTCTGAAATGCAAAATAGCAACAATATTAATGATACTGCTTTTTAAAACTTATTTTAGACATTTTAGCTAATATTGCAGGTTGGGTTCAGTTGTTCCAGTACATTATTAAATCTCTTTTTCTGAAATACTTAAGTTATAAACAAACCAGCTGTCCTTCCTTTGATGTCTATTTGCTCAGCCCTTCTTTACCTCAGAGTTCAATGGGCCTCTTCTAATAGCAGTTACTATGTTTTATTTTCATTTCATTATGGATTAAATAGATTTCTATGGGCTTATATGGGAATTTTAACATAAGTACACTTTTTCCCTATATATTTGCTCTTTCAAACAACCAGTTTCCAAGAAAACTCTTTTGTTTTTGATCCTGCCTGCAGTATGATTTCTGATTAATCCAGAATTCTCCTAGAGTCACAAAAAATGTAGAATCACCATTTTCAGAATATCAAAGCACAACAGAACTCTGCCCTCAAAAGATTTCTAACTTTGATGTACATGAAATTCCTTCACTAGATGAGATAATGAAAATGATTATAATTATGCTTAGGGGAAACAGTGTAGCTTAATATCTGGTTTGACAGTACTTCATAAGATGAGGCCTTCATACTTTGTCCAGTGTTTTTTATTTTCATCAGTGTTTTATTAGCCTCCCATCTCAAGAAAGGATATGGGTTATATATTCATTGATCTTCATTCTCTGATCTTTAGCTGCTTACAAACACAGAATGTTGGCACTGAGGGAAACTTGAGTGAAAGAGATCTAGCTACCATTAAAGAAACCAAAGCCAAGAAAAATGAAATGAGTAGTTAATTAGGAACTACTAGTTGAGTAGGAAACAGGGACCCAACCCTTCTGGTTATTATTTTTTTAAAAAAAGATTTCATGTATTTATTTATTTTGACAAAAACAGAGATCACAAGTAGGCAGAGAGGCAGGCAGAGAGAGAGGAGGAAGGCGGGGCTCAATTCCAGGACCCTGGGATCATGATCTGAGCCGGAGGCTGAGGCTTTAACCCGCTGAGCCACCCAGGCGCCCACCCTTCTGATTCTAATTTAGCTCGGGCCCCTTTCTACTACCCTGCTTCTTTTCCTTTTTTACCTCTCCTGTGCAACTATTTGTCCGTTTGATTTCTTTCTCCTGCTACTGATTAGACCCTGATTAACCATTCTGAATTGTTGAGTACCTTCCTCCTTCTCCATCATGTACCCGTTCATGCCTTTTTTCTGGCGTTTAATATGTGAAAATACCATATGGCAGAATATAAAACTAAGATTCAGTCTGTCTTTACAGACTTTAGTTTTAGTGTGGTAGGAGAAGTAATTTCAATAATTATTACACATATTAAAATGTGAGTGATACAGAGAAGTCCTCACAGAAATTCGGAAGAGATTAAAAGAAGGTACAACCAGAAGTGATCAGGAAAAGTTTTATTGTGGAGTAGCATAATCCAGTCTATTTAGTCAGAACTCTTTCTCTTAAAAATGACAGAAATTAACTTAAACTGTGTTTGATAAAAAGTGGTATTGAGTCACATATTGCAGACTGCTAGAGGTAGATTGATTTTAGGCATGGCAGGTCCAGGGGTTCAAACATTGTCATCAGGTCTCCCTCTTTCCAATTGAAAGTGTTTGTTGAGAGAATTAGATAACTCTGGAGAGGCAAATTGGACCACGAGGAGATTTGAGAAGTGGGAAAGTGGGGGACAGAGGGGTACAGAGTTTACTACTATCTCTTCCTCTCTGCTTCTAGTTCCCATACTCCAGTCTTTCCAAATTGTTGTAAATTGTCCCTTCTGGCTCCCATATTACAGGATACCTTATTCCTTAGTGATTTGGAATGTTTTCTTTTAGTGCAGTTATGTATTTTTAAAATAATACTCTGTTCCTGTCTGTGTTCTCTTTCTGTGTCCCTACTTTACCTTCACAATCTGAAAAGCATCTTCTTTTCCATAGTTAAAATGACCTGTCAACCATTCTTTCTGAAACCATTTCTATGAGCCAGAGATTAGCTAATGTGTTTTGTTTTGTTTTGTTTTGTTTTGTTTTCGTACCCAGTCTGGGAAAGACCAGGCTAGTACTAATGCCTCACTTTGAAAGGGGTTCCAGCGTTTCAGAGGTACTCGTGTATAGACTCAGGTCTCTTTTATCTAAGCATAATTAAACCTGAATGAATTACTTAGAAGAATTACTTAGAATTACTTAAAAGAGATGCCAATATTTTGGAAGATAGAGGAAAAAATGTTTGATTGGGGCTTTATTTTGAAAATTAAAAGTAATATTAAGAAAATAAGCAATAATTTATATAATTCCCTAGGTCTTAAGTGAACAAAGAGTGAATTAATTACTCAGTTTTTTGGTGTATTTTTTTTCCTCAGAAAAATGTTTGGTAATATATAGAAATGTCTTTTACTTTACATTTGAACCTTCTTGATTTTTCTCTTTAGTTATTAACTGACTCTCAGTTTAGGTTCCAATCTGTCAGTGGCTTTGTGTTTGATTAAATGGTTCTTTCACATCATTTTTAAGGACCTCCTGCAGTTTTGCTTCTCTTGCATGATACTCAGCTTTTGATGGATTTCTTTGTATTTGCTTTGTATAATGGGATATTTAACAAAAGACTGACCAACAACATCATTGACTCTGGCCTGAGATAGCCACACTGTGAGGGCCATTTCACTGGGATTACTTTTTTTTTTTTTTTTAATTTTCTGGTTATTAATGAATGTTTTCATGGGGTTGCAATGTTGCAAAGTGGTAACTCCTACAAAGACCACCTTTATTTTATAAACCTGTGTTTACCCAGTCCGTTTGCTCATCATTACTTATGTGTATGTTCTGTGATCAACAGTAATCCTTTCTGCTCTGCACAGTTTTATCATAGGTCAGTGGCATAGAACTGATAAATAGTTCTTCCTTGAATCTTCCCATTGTTTGTATCTAATTCTAGCCAGCCAAACATGAACTCTGCCTGTAGTGGGATCCATCACAGGAGGTATGGCTACTTGGTTACTAGAGAACAAAAGAATGATTTTTTAAGAGGAATTTTTGTAAACTTTACAGTTATCCTAGATTTGTATAATCTGAGGACCACACCATGGCACATAGTTGAGAATTTGGGGCACTCTTTCTATTAGGGAAAGTCCTAGAGCAACATTATCAGATCTTCCCTTCTATGGGTATTATTTCACATTTCCTTGCTTAGGGTTATAAATGATGTTTTTATCATTTACGGTCCTTTTTTTAGTATTTTGTTAAATACTTAAATAATAAAATTCTCATAGAATGGTTGAACTGGAATGGATCTTAGAGGGCATCATAAAGACTAGAAGTAGGAAGAGGTGCAACTGGCACTCCCCTACCCTTTCAAAACGAAGAGTTAGTACTAGCTTGGTTAGTGTCACAATGTTTGTACAGGTTTTAATTAGCCACCAGTTGAAAATGAATTGTTTTTTAAATTTGAAAGCATGTCCTCAATTGCTTTGGTTTTCATGGTGGAAATATTGTTTGAAGGTATTCAGATCCTACCTGTTACATAGATTTTATACTGAGTTGCTGTTACTCAATAAGCCTTGTGTTTTCTGTAAGCTCCTCAAAAGGTTGTTGCTTGAGTGTCAGTCTGTCATTTTTATAGTCTTCTTCACATCTATTTCTCTTTTCTTCCTTAAAAATTCAGCCTTTGCTTTTTATCTTAAAGATTTTATTTATTTACTTATTTGAGAGAGAGAGCACAAGTGCACAGAGGGGCAGAGTAGGGGAGGGAGGGAGACAAGCAGACTCACTGTGGGACCCATTGCAGAACCCTAACATGGAGCTCGATTTCACAATCCTGAGATTATGACCTGAGTCAAAATCAAGAGTCAGACTCCAACCAACTGAGCAACCCAGATGCCTCCAGCCTTTGTTTTTTATAGCTCACGTTTTCTGTGGTGTTCATGTTGGGTTTGTTTTGTTTTTGTCATTTGGGATTTTAGATTTTTATGAACAGTAGAACTTGCCCTTCTACCTATATTTTAAGGCTTTCTGATACACCAGGCTGAGTTTTAATTCTTCTTGAGTAATGTTTTTTTGCCTATTGACATTTGCATTGTGTATTGAAATATATAAACAGTCATCCTTTTATTACATACCTGTTTTTCACTTTAAGAATATCTCTGGAGGATTGTCAGACTCTCAGATGGTACAAAATTTCTAGGGAGTCACAATTAAATGGGAGTAGAGCACAAAGCCACTTTACTGCAAATTAATTAGTTTATGATCATAAATTATATTTATTTCTGTTACATACTTTTCTACACTGATCCCTGAGATCAGGGGTCAACAGATATTTTTGCAAAAAGCCAGATAGTAAATAGTTTAGGGTTTGCAGCCCAGGATGCAAAATCAGTGATATTATGTAGGTACTTATATAACCATTTAAAAATGTAAAAAGCTATTCTTAGCTCATGGGCTATAAAAAGAACATTTGGTGGCCTGGATTTACTCTAAAGGCTATAGTGTGCTAATCTTGTTCTAGATAGCGTTACAAAAATACTTTAAACAGTAGCAACTCTGTCAGTTTTTGAAGAGGTAACAAATGCTATATATGTGTGTATGTGAAATTCCATTGAACATAACAGGGTTGTGTGTGTATGTGTTTTGAATAACCAAAGTGATTGGTGGCTGTGTTAGTGGTGAATTATTTCTAAAATTTCTAGGGCTTTATTCCCTCTATATAGAATGGTAAATTATTCACTAGATTAGTAGTTTTCTCTTGCTTTTGTCTCTTCAGATAATGATATTGATAATTGACTTTTTAGGCAAATGTCGATTTCCTTCTTCTGAAATCTTGTTGTTCCCTTTGTTTTGTATAATCTGAATTTAAAAAAAAAAAAAAGCTCCTCCTTAAAATACTAATGTAAAATTGTAGCTGTAGTGAGTTGAACTAGCACATTAGGAGAGGAAAAGATGAAACTTGGGCAACCGAGTGAAGATGTGGCAGAGAGGCAGCTCTTTAGAGAGAGAAATCTGCAGAGAAGAGCTGTGCAGAAGAGTCTGTAGGAAATATCTGTGTTGAGAGGGTAGTAGATGATAACGGCATAATCATCAGAAAAGTGCATTGTTGCTTTAGTGAGAGTCTGTACTCTCAATCTGGGAGTCTCCCCAGAGATTCACATACTGAGTGTGTACAGTGAAAAAATTACAACATTTTCAGATTTGTATCTGAACAGCTTCTGTAAGATAAGTGTAAATTATGGATTTTTGTTACAGTTCATGTAATTTTCATGTGAAGTACCTTAATGGTTTGTGTTTGAGAAGTTTTCTGATTTGATATGCTATTCTCCCTCAGTTTTTAGGCTGTCTTCTGTCTAAAAGATTTAATAGAAGATCTAGTGCTATATTTGCTCTAGGATGATTTTTGTAAATTTTTGGTCAGGTTTACATACAATGAAATAAGCTCACATCAGAGAAGTCTCATCTTTTTTTTATTTTCCTTTCATATAGTCTGAGGGTCACAGGAAACTAACTGCACTTAGTGACAACATTCAGTGCAGAGAGCATTTTTATTCTTGGTATTTGTGTGCAGGTGTGTGCACACATGCACATCTGCATGTTTAGACAAGATAGGAACAAATATAGGAAGTATAGGCTTTTGTTTTATTTTACTTTAAAGTAAGGTTTCAATGAGGTATCTTTTTAAAAATGTAAGTATTATTTTTAGGGTTTTCAAAAAAATATTTCTTAAAACTTTTTTAGCGGTCTCTACATCCAACATAGGGCTTGAACCCAGGACCCTGAGATCAAGAGTCTCACACTGTTCTGACTGAGCCAGCCAGGCTCCCCTATCTTTGGTGTTTTATAAGATACTAGAAAACCTTTTCAGATACTAGCATAGTAGCAGGTGTCTGCTTATACTTTTTCCCCAGAGATACAGAAAGGATATATGTATATATCCATTCTTGATTCTTACATTGTGGTACTCTCTGTATCTGTTTATATCTTTCTTATAATCTGTCCAAGATCCTTTGGTCAGCTTGCTACACTGAATAGTTATAGAACATTGCAGCTCATCTGAACTTCCAGACTGTTTTCTTTGTACAATGTGCTTTTACTTTTCCAGTTTACCATGACACCTGGATGGGAAAACAGTGTCCCAACACATTTACAAAGATGAATTTATATACCCATTAAATAAAATACATTGTGTCTCTATTTAATTCTACCTGTAAGGAATTTAATCTGAGAAAGTAACTTAATTAGGAATGTAAAATGGTATAGCTGTTACAGAAAACATTCTGTCGGTTTGTTATAGGAGTAAATATGCAATTACCATACAACTCAACAATTGTACTCTTGAACACTTATCCCAGAGAAATAAAAATTTACATGAATGTTAATAGCACCTTGTTTGATAATAGCCAAAAACTGGAAAGAATCTGAATGTCTATCACTGGGTGAATGGTTAAGTAAACTGTGATACGTTCATACCATGAAATATTATTCAGTTATTAAACAATGCAAAAATTTAAATGAATCTTGAGTGAATTAGGCTGAGTGAAAAAAAGCCACTTTAACAAGATTACATACTGCATGATTCCATCTGTATACTACTCTTGAAATGGTAAAATTAAAGAATCAAGAACAGATAGTTGGTTACCAGAGGTTAAGGAGACAGGTGCGTGTGGTTATAAAAGATAAACACGAGAGATACTTACATGCTGATGGAACTGTTCTGTATTATGATTTGTGATGGTGAATACATAAAGCTACACCTATGGTAAAACTGTATATAACTAAACATACACAGGTGCATGCACACAACAACAACACCTGGGAAAATCTGAATAGGATAAGTGGATTCCATGAGTGTTGATATCCTAATTGTGATATGGCAAGATGGGGAAATTCATAAAGGGTCTACAGAATCTCTCTAGTATTTCTTACAACTTCATGTAAATCTACAGTTATCTCAAAAATACATATACAAATAGATAACTGAATATATAAGTAAATTAATTGAAGGAAATCTTAAAAATGTAGAAGTGTATAGCTTAAGGATTACAGGAAGGAAGAGAAGGGCCAAAGTGTGCAGAGATTATTTTTCTAGAAACATGTCTAATGGAAATCTGTACCAAAATAGTCACCTTTGGAGCCTGTGAAAACCCATGTATTTCTAAAGGAAGAATGTCTCTGAACTTGTAGTTTAAGGAAACCATAACACTCTAATGGTGTTATTAGAAAGTGAGAAGAATCTTTTTGTCAATGTTTGTCTTTTGCTTTGTGTACACAGCACTGTTGTACCCTTGGGCAATAGAAAGTGAGTGGGAAACATCAAAGGCCAAAAGGCTGTGTATGTGTTCTTGAGGACATCAACAACTTGAAAGCGTCAAAAAATCAAAGTAATCTACATATCAGTATTGAGTATTTACATTGAAAAATATTTCCAAGAGGGCAGCATCAAACACTTGGTGCCTGGGGTGAGGAAAAGAGAGTAAGCGTGTCAGAAAAACACTGGAAGGTCCTAAAGTTAATTTGTTAGTGGTTAAACTTCACCTGGGGCTGGTCTTTTTCACCTTTTCTCCTCTAGAGATGCAACAACAAATTTTGTCTGGGCCTATCCTCATTTTACTTTAGTGAGAAGTGAGGTTTGAGAATCAGGTTGACTGCTGTTTATAATCTCAGTTAGATAGGAAAAATTCCTTCCCCTCACTTAAAATGCTAATCCTACTTAGGAAATTCTTTTGCAGTTTTCAGATTTTCACTAGTCCCAGGAAGCTGCTTCCACAGGAAGAGTTTGAGAATCTAGGTGAGGCTGTTCTGGTGGTGCTTGGAGTTATGTATTTTAGGCAAACAACTCCTTAGTGGACGTACTCTTGGAGTCTTTTGAGGTAATTGGGTAGAGAAAAGGGGAGGGTTCTTAGACATGGGAGTTGAGAAAAAATATCAGTAGGCTAATTCATAACTTCCCCTGCATTTTTAAAGTTTCTACCTAATTCCTCAAATTTTCCTAAGCTTTTTAAAAAGTCCTGCTTTTAAATAGGGGAGCAAAGAGCTAATAAAAACATGCATGCTTCTATGTTGTCAAAAATTTTGTCATTTGTAAAAAACAAAGACTATAATTATGGATCTTTTAAAATCAGAACTGGTGCATTATAAATTTAAGGTTTTTTAAATTTATTTTTTAAATGATTAGCATTAGAAATGTGGATGAGTCTTTAGGGACAGATTTTTTTTTTTTTTTTTTGATAAGTGAACACTGAAGTAAAAACAAACCTCCCCTTATTTAAAAAGAGGTTTAAGATAAAGTGGCTAAATCTCAAATTTCCCTTTTTGCCTCAGTATGTCAGTTAATCTGGCTGTAGGGTATATTTATCAACTGAAGCCCACTGATGCATGCAAAGCTGAGCCAAGTACAATTTTCCCCAATGGGTCTTCTTTCTTCGAGCATTTGTAGCTGTGCTTCAGTGTATGGGGTCAGCTGGGGAAAGCTAGAAGGGCTAAGATGTCAGCTGTTATAAAGGTACTAAGATCTTGTCTTTAAAAGGGGGTGGGGCATCTGATCTTCTAAAAATATATATTTCTTATTTCCTATGAAGCTGTTAGTTGGAAGCATGCTCAATAATGATAATTATTAATATTGTAAATGGGGCAGTCTGCTAAGTTCAGTGGTATTTAATGATTAATTCTGTAATTTGTATTTGGCTTATGCTTTTCTTAGGTGCATAAGTATTTGTTTAGATTCTGTATTAAAAATGAGAGTTTCAAAAAAAACTGTCATACACTTAGATTGGAGACTAACATAAGAATATTGGAATTTTTATTTCTCTTAACATAAAGTATTTTGACTTATGAACCTGTGGCCTAGGTTAACTATTAACTAATTAAGCTAGTTCAGGTTATTTATTTTAACCTATTGTCAAAAGTAGTGTTTTAGATTTTTTTGAAATGAACACTGAATACTATTGTATATCACAAATAAATAGAAATGTCAAAGGCAGCTTACTTGGCTTTCTGCCTTTCTTCATAAAAACTGCTAGTTTAAGGTCATGAGACTTATTTAATGTCATTAAAGATTCTTATTTAAATAATTTACACATTACCGTAAACCACAGTTGTACTTATGTCAATCGTAAGGATTGCTACTCAATGCAAATACATTAGGATATCCAGGTGACATTAATTTGTGAAGGAGCAAAAATGAAGAGGTTAGAATGGCCATCAAGCTGTATATAATGGACAAAGTAATATTTTAAATCAAGATCCAAATGGTCCTGATATTTCTAATGAGAAAATACATATGTCATTCAATGTTAAAGGAAACCAGACTACAGATATTTGGAAAAACTAAAAATGACTCCCTAAATTACTCATCAAGTTGTAAAGACATAGCTTTCTCAACATGCATACTCCTGTTAACATAACAGTATATATCTGATTAGTGTCATAATGGATTGCCTTGAAAGATAATGGTTCTAAGAATCAGTAAAGCACACAGTAGGAAAGAATTAATGTGGTCAGTCTGGATTCCAAAAAAACAAGACCTTGTATTCATCTAACTATTAAGATTTTGTTTTGAAGGATTCTGTTTTAAAGCATTTTATGTGTACCATAATGAGGGAAAAGGACCTTTCATTTGCCTTTGAAAGCTCTGGCAGAATACTGTCACTAATTATGTGAAACTAGAAGACTCTGAATCTTCTTGGCTAGTATTTATAGTCTCGAATCTAATATACATGACATTCTCTCTCTCTCTCTTTTTTTACATTCTCATTTTTAATACAGAATCTAAACAAATACACACGCAAGAAACTGAATCATCTTTCCATAGTGCCCATTACTTAATTTCTCTAGGACCAGGCTCTTAGAACTTTGAAAATTTGTTTTTAATTGGAGAAAGTGAGGCTCTTGTGTATAGGAAAGAAAAGAATGCAAGAGTTAGTAATGTAGCCTGCTACCTTCTGTCTATTTCCACAAAACCCTTTAATTTGGGAGAGTCAGTCTGTCTTTATAGGTTGTTTGGGCTCAACCTAGATAGAATGGATGTGTTGGCTGTTGAAAGCTAAAAATAGACTTGGTCCATCTCATACAAATGAGGAAGCTGAGATGTTAAGATTGAGGTGCTTAGAGGCCTCACTTTCAGAATATTCGTAACATTTATTGAGTTGTTAAGGGCAAGGAAAAAAGTGTTGATGTGATAATAGGAGATTCACAATGCAGTGTGTGGATTACTGGAGTAATAGAGTCAACAGAAATGTAGAATTTCAGTGAGTAAAGAACACATTTATATCCTGTCCTAGGTGCAGTGTACTTGGTCTTAGTCTCATGTATGGGGTCTTGTGGTGAAGGCATATTTGAATGTCCTCCCTTTTCTGACTTGCTCTAATCCCATTCTAGTATTTCGGGTTTTATTTTTAGCTTTATGAAGATGAAGCTCACCTGTGGCAGAACTGGCTAGGGGTAAACTGATTTGCTTCTGGTTGGCTTCTTGGAATGTCTTCTTATTTCACCCCTGGACATAATCATGGAATAGCTAAATCCCAGTGAGTTTCCGGCCAAACTCAGTGAAAACATAGTGCCAGCCGCCTTTCTTAGGGCTTTGTTGCAGGCTTAAAAAAAGAAATTTGGGATTCACTGGGGGTTAGTGGCATGCTTATCCCTCCCTGAATCTAAGAGAGGGAGCTGTTTTAAACTGAGGCCCATGGTATATGCTTATTGAGGGAAAATGACACAGAGATAACTGATCAGCAGACCTTGGTAAGTTTTCATAGTTGGCCTGTGTGGCATAGAGGAGTCTTGAGAAGGTGGAAATGAAGAGTTGTAATGGAAATTTTTCAGTCCAGAAACACGAATCTTTTGGCAGCTGAAGTCTCTAGCTTCCTAGGTTTGAGTAGGAAGCCTTGGGGCTGCGAATAACCTTCATGCCAAACTAGCCCTGCCTGACCATGCTTGAGTTTCTAGGTGATCTGACTTTCCAGTGACCTGACATCAAAGTGCAAAGGAACCAAGCCACAGGTAGCTTTTTTAGGATTAATCCTGTGCCTGAAGGTGGATGACTCCTGGGCAGATAAGTTGAGCAAAGAACACTAGCACTTGGAATGGCCTAAGATATCTGCTAAGTGTTTGTGCCTGTGCATGACCAAGCTGCAACTTGATCTCTACAACTGTTCAGAAGCAGAGGAGCTGCACTAGAGTAGCTTAGATTGCTGTGTGCTGGGAGTATAGCAGTTGAGATTCCGTCCTTTCATCAAGGCCTGGGCAATACTGATTTTCTGTGGAAAACCAGTGGACAGGCAGTTCATTTTTGTGAAATTGTTTTGGTATAGCACAAATTCTTACAGTTTTTTTCTGCAGGAGTTTTAATACACCACCCATCTCTTCATGTTTTGTTGCGTGCCTCTATATCCTAAACACTGTGGTTGAGAATGTAGCAAATACCAAGATGAAAAGAGTGTCTTCAAAAGAATTATTAAGGACTCAGATGTGTGCTTCAGTAAGCTTATAATGTATATAAAAATAGAATATTGTGTAGACATTAAGTTCCTGATTAAACTATGGGAACTCAGTATATTTGATCTAAGTGGAAAAGAAAAATAAAATGTAAGCTCATTTAACTTAAACATGATTTTCAGTTTGAATGCTTTTTCAGTTTTCTCTTAAGAATTTTACTTTTTCATGACCAGAAACTATCATACATATCTCTACATCATTGTCCGTTGTGCCCTATCTACACAGATAGATGTGTAAGTGCCCTTAAATAGTTAAGGTGACATTCCCTGAGTGGTTTTCCCTTACCTTTCTAGGAAGGAGACTGTATTTAAGAGTCTTGTCTGCTAGATGATACAGAACCACCTTTGGAAAAGTAAATTTAGAGGTGAACCTGGCGATGGTCCCGACCTTGAAATAGAGTCTTGGGCTTTGGTAATGACTTTCTCAGTAGGGATAGGAGACTGTAGTGAATGGGCTTAAAATTTTGAGAACTATATTTAAGCCTAACAACTGAATTTATTTTTCTGATCCCTTTTTGAAAGCTTGTTTATCTCTAATGTAAGTATTATTTTTTGCTCTTTGACATATAAACATATTGCATGATCTTTATTTATCACTCCGGCAAGAGCTTGGTTCTTAAGGGGAACTGGTTATGACTGGCAGTCATCCCAAGGTGCTTTTCAGCCAGTGAAAAAATTATAGGCTCTTTAACCTACTGTAATGTTTATGTAAGTAATGATGATTTTAAGTGAAGGTCATGGTGGGTTGGATGGGGCAGAAAGACACCTTTTGTAAGCATTTTTAAGATGTATGAATTTCTCACAGAATTGGTTCTAGTTTGAGAAAATCTCAGTGTTGATCTTCTTCCCAAAGAGACAGTGTTCTTGGTTTCGTAATGTAGTTGATTGACTTTTAAATTGTTTTGTCTTTTGGAGTCTTTATGCCTTGTGCTAATAAGTACATACTGAATTGAATAAATGAATGAGTAAAAGCTGTTCCTTATCAAACTCGAAAGAAAAATAAGGGGGACAAAAAGTAAAAAGGAAAAAAAATTGCAAATTAACCTGGAGCATCTTCATTTTCCTCTGTATATATTGCAAAACAGTTAAAACAGTTACATTCACCACCTTTAATGCATTTCTTTAACGTATTTAAGAAATGAACTACATGAGCAAATAAATGAAACAAAGGCATATTCTTCTAGATGTTAGTATCTGATGAAGGTAAATTAAAAATTTTATAATTTCTAAGATTTTAACATAAAAATATATGGTTTTATAGTTATTGTGAAATTGACAGTAACATTGGTGACATTGGAAACTTATAAGCAACTGGCTGTCTTTACACACTACCATGGAATCAGTTTTGAAACTATTCAGAACCTGGTTGAGATGTGGATTATATTGGAAGAAGCTGTGACTAATAGAAATGACTTAAAAGAGCAAGTCTTTAGGCAAATTCTTAGAAAAGGCTGGTCTGTCATTTTTGTCTGAGTTTTTATTTTGTTTCTTGTTGCCTTGTATTTTACCAGTGATTGATTTGGGTTAATAAGCATAATCTGTCAGAATGTTAATGTATTATTAAAACTTAGTCAAGTTGTATTGCTTAGTTCCTGGGAGAGAAGCTTAAATTGAGGGAGAAGGTAATTCTGTTATTTGGAAGTGTGATAGACCATAGATGACAAATCACTGTAGGGATCTACAGTGAAGAGTTGTGTACCTAGGGTACCTGGTAAGCAGAGGGATGCTAGATGGTAGGAGAGGATTAGACAGTCAGAGGTAAGAAGATATACTCCTTCCACCTACACCTAGGAAAGAAGGGGAAAATGCCATTTTCTTTCTCAATTCTGTCCAGTTGCCAGCCTCTTATTTACATAGGACCTTACTGTGTTGGGTTCTGTCCTAATTGTTTCTATAACATTGTCTCATTTAATCCTCAAGAAAACTTGTGAGATGTAGGTATCCTTATGCTCATTTTAACAGATGAAGAAACTGAGGCACACCAAGGTTAAGTGTTTTATTAATAACATTAGTAGTGATAGGGAAATATTGGTCTTCTTGACTCCAAATCTTTTGTTTTTTTTTTTTAAGATTTTTATTTATTTATTTGACACACAGAGAGTACAAGTAGGCAGGGAGGCAGGCAGAGAGAGATGGGGAAGCAGGCTCCCTGCTGAGCCTAGAGCCTGATGTGAGGCTTGATCCCAGGACCCTGAGATTATGACCTGAGCCCAAGGCAAAGGCTTAACCTACGGAGCCACCCAGGCACCCCAAAGCGTATGCTTTTTAACTGTCACACTATACTAACCCTGGATTCCACATGTAAACCTTTTCTCGTGTACAAATAAATTCCAGGTTCCTAATATGACTGACTTATAAATAAGACTGTGGGACTCAGTGATTCACAGGTTACGTTTTTGGGGGGTTTTTTGTTTCTTGTTTATTTATTTATTTATTTGTTTTTACTCTGCTGGATATTGTTGCATAATATTTTCTAAGTGTGGATTTTCTTTTAGTAATTATTTATTTACATGATGTGTGAGAGGTTTACAATCTCGTCCTCTGAGAGGTTACATTTTAGTATAGTTTTATATAATAAGTGCCATTCTCATTTCGTTTAGACTGCTGCATCATTTTATTTTTCCTACACAATTTAATCACTGGGAGACAGGTATTTTGTTCACTTGTGATCAAGTTACTGAGAAGAAACCTGGAAACAGAATGATGAAGTAATTTAATAAGAACTTTTATGGACTTCCTTTCCCAAGTATGACTTGATTTGAGTACTAAGTTTCCAAATTTCATCATTCTTTGACATCAGTGTCAAACTGCTAACCATGCAGGTTTATTCTTTTTAATGGCAGTTTTGCTTATGAAGAATAACAGAACTAAAGTAGGGGAAAAAATGCTTTATGTTGAGACTCAACTGTCAGCATATTTAAAATCCAATAATATAAAAGAGGTTGAAAAAAAGCATCAATTCATTCTTTCTTATAAAAATCAGGTCTTAAGTTAGATGTTATTAACGTTGATAGGAAGTGATCTATCAGATTACTATAATTTTAAGATCTGTCTTGAATGAGCAGAAGAACTACTTCATTACTATAAGTATAAAAGCTACTTTCCTGAAGCATGACTGATGTCAAACTACCTTGGTTTAAATTCTGGCTCTGGTTTCTTTATTTTTTTTAGTAATTATACTTATATATATCTATATAATATAAGTAATTATATATAAAAATATAAGTAATTATACACATTATACAAAATAATAGTAATTATACTTAAGTTATAGGATTGGTTTCAGAATTAAGGGACACACTGCAAAGAGCTTAACACAGTACCTAGCATGTTGATAGCATTCAACATCCTCTGTTATTGATGAATTAAAATTTGTGGTAACATTTCTCTTAATTTTAGGTGAAGGTCATTTTATTTCAGTTAGAGTCCTGCCACTCTTAATATGAGAACTATTTTTAAAACAATTACATAATTTCAGAAGTGGTTTTATGGTTCACAAAAGGCATAGGAAAGCTTGCGGGTATTTTAAAAACTTGTTTTTATTTTGTGAAGAGATCATATTCAACTAAGTAATCTGTCCACTGGAAAAATAACAGGGCAGGCATATTAAACTTTCGTGGTTGAAAGTTCTATTATTTTTGTCTTTGTTCTATCAGCTTTCACAATGTAGAAGGCTTGTCTTATGTTCAGTACAGTGATCAATGGACTTGGTTCTGCAGTATTTAGGATGAGGCTGCTAGGCCAGGATGTATTTGGCAGTCTGAGGAAGGCAAGCTTCAGTGTTGATTCTAACTCCGCCTCCTCTCCATTGTGTTCTTTCTAAGTACAGACACAGCTTGGTCCCCTGGCAGTGACATATAGCAGACGTCAATAACAACCTTTGTAAATGTTAAATAAAAGAGCAAATTGAAGGGCACTGATTCATTAGGAAAGAATTTTGTCTGAGCAAATTAACTCTTATTTCTGTTAACCCATGTTAAAGAATCACTGACTGTCTCTTGAGTCTTTGGATGCAATTGAACTAGAAACTACACAGATGAAGGGCCTCTCTTCACTTTAATGGATGTTTTGGATCTGGGATATGTGCTGTTCATTTGAAATATCTCTTTTTCTCTTTTTTAATTATACTTTGACATCTGGCCAATTTGATCAGTATCTGACAGTGATGTTAACCTTAATTTGCAGAGCAGTTGTTAAAAACCTTCCTAACTTCATATCTTCATTATTGATTTTTTCAGTCACTAGTTGCATTGCACATGTGTCTGTTACTTCCTCTGACCCACCTGTCTGGATTAATTCACTAGTCATTCTTCCTTAGTAGCCTTGCCAGACAGACAGGCAAGCAGTTAGATTTTTGTCTTAATTTGTTTTTCATTTCCTTTCCAGTTTTTCTTCTCTTACTTAACTAGTGCAAAAGCAGCCTATATGTCTTTAAAGTTGTTATCTCCCCCAAAAAATCATTTTAAAGGCTTCTTTAGGGATGCCTGGGTGGCTCAGTTGGTTAAACATCTGCCTTCAGCTCAGGTAATGATACTGGGATACTGGGATACTGGGATACTGGGATTCAGCCCCGAATCAGGCTCACTTTTCCTTCTCCCTTTGCCTGCTGCTCCCCCTGCTTGTGCTCATTCACTCTGTCTCTCTGTCAAATAAATAAATAAAGTGTTTAAAAATAAATAAATGCTTCTTTAGCCAAAATTAGAATTTGCATATCTGTGTATATACACACTACTTACTGAAAATATTTTATTGTCTTCTTGAAGTACACTTAAAAGGAAATTCTTTAGATTTTTAAAGCTAGCAGTTTTTCTTTTTTTAAGGAGATGTGACTGTGTGACCGGTCACTTTTTCAGAGTAACTCTTTTGTTCTATCATGTACTATGATGGATTAATTGTGAATTTGCAGTTAATGAAGGGCTATCTATACCATGCACACCTTTGCAGATTTTTTAGTATCTTTTTTATATACTAGGCACTCAAAAAAACCCAAAATGTTATTTTTGAGACTCTGCAGACAGATAATTTTAAACCAGCTAATATAAGTTTTCTTGTTTCTATTATTTGGACATAAAATCAAAAATAGATTTTCTTTTCTTTTTCCCACTTTATCCAGCAGCCCTCATTCCATGTGGAAACTTGATGCTTTGGATTTTGAAACACTGTAACTCATAAATGAATGGGCAGTGTTATCACAGTGTCATTGACTTTGCAGACATTTAATAAATCCTTACCATCTGTTCTCTTCACAGTCCTAAAAAGGAATTAATCTCTTTCTCTTCTTCTTGGTAGTAGTTTGTATCTCTTGAAAAACAAAGTCAATGACTTGTTTACATTGCTACATTAAACATTTCTTGACCACCAACCTTGCTTGTATTTGAGAACCTCAGAGAAATCCAGAACATTAAAATACCTCATCCTTATTTCCAATTACCTTTTGCCTGAGCCTTAGGTTCTAATACTGTTTACCTGCCTACAGTTACCTGCTTAGTTTGAACTAAGGTTAGTTTGTTCAGCATAGAGCCATAGGCCAGATATTGTGAGAAGTGTTTATGTTAATCATTTCATTCATTTCCTACATCGGTATTATTTTATGAATAAAGGAACAAACTTGAGAAGTCAACTAGCAAACTTGCCTCAATGGCTAGCTATTAAATTATGAATCAGGAAGTAGAACTCCACTCTCTCTGGCTGCAAACAGCACTGTACTGTTGCTGTAGTTTCTTAGCTTCATACAGAATCATGCAAGGAACCAGTTTCCTCTGTTATTTTCTTGCCTGTTTTTATTTTCATTAGGACCTTTGGATTACATCATTTAAATAAAATTAAACATGGAGTCTAGTTTTCAGAAAAGTGTATAGTGAGTAAACCTCTTTTAGCTGATCATAAACAGCTCATGAATTTGAGGGTATGTTCATTAGCTATAGGAAAAAACTAGAGATTTTGAAGGATTCTGTCCACATAGAATATTAGTTATTTGGAAGAATTTCAGGTGAAGAACAACAATAGTTTTGTTATATTGTTTTGTAAATTAAGCAGGATAAAATGACTAAAAATATGTTTTAAATGGTTTAATGGAGGGGAACCTGGGTGGCTCAGTGGGTTAAAGCCTCTGCCTTCAGCCCAGGTCATGATCCCAGAGTCCTGGGATCAAGCCTTGCATGGGGCTCTCTCCTTAGTGGGGAACCTGCTTCTTCCTCTCTCTCTGCCTGTCTCTCTGCCTCCTTGTGATCTCTGTCTGTCAAATAAATAAAATCTTTTAAAAAATAATAAAATAAAAATAAAATGGTTTAATAGAAAGGAATCATAAATTATAATGGAGATGAGGTTGAGGGGATAAGAAAAATCAAACACTTAAACACTAAAATAGCAACAGATTAAAGCAAAAGAGAGATGTCATTCACAACTATGAAAGATAAAAGTATTACTAAAACCTGCCTTTATGTGCATTTCTTTCTCATTAAATTTAAAACTTTAGGTCTTTGCTATTTTCAAAATTTTTTTATTTACGTGTCTTTGGCAACATCAAAGAAATGAATGAATATGAATGAAAGTCTGAGTGAGGCTTTTCTAACAAAGTACATAATTAGTATAATTTTTTTTTACAATGAGCTTTATTTTGAAGCTGCAACCACTGCTAAAGACTATTAAAGACTTTATTTCTTTTTTTTCTTTTTTTTTAAGATTATTTATTTATTTATTTATTTGAGAGAGAGAGACAGTGAGAGAGAGAGCATGAGCGAGGAGGTCAGAGGGAGAAGCAGACTCCCCATGGAGCTGGGAGCCCAATGCAGGACTCAATCCCGGGACTCCAGGATCATCACCTGAGCTGAAGGCAGTCGTCCAACCAACTGAGCCACCCAGGCGTCCCATCCCGACTTTTTTATTTCTTGAAATTATTTCTTTGGGTTACTGTTACAGAGTTAGATAACTTTGAATACCCTAATTTTGAATTCCTTTTCAGCGATTATTTTCAATCTTTCTCACTTTTTTCTCTTTAGGTAGATAATCTTTTGTTGCTAAAATATTTCTACCACCTTTCTAATTCTTGTGTGTTTTCCTTTGAAAGGGAGAGAAGCAGACCTCGTTCTCAGAGTCTAGGACAGGAAGGGTTTCTGTTTTTGGCAAGTGCTACTGATTTTCTACTATGTTCTATTGGAGACTCTCTGTGTTTCTGCTTTCACTTTGTTCCACAAAGATGTATCATTTTCTTTTTCAGTGACTTGATTTAGGGGAAAAAATAAGCTGTGAAGAAACTATTAGTATAGCTATGGCAAATAATGCTGAAGGTCATCTGAGACTGCCTGGGGACTTTGGGAACCAGTGCACTTGGGTGCTTTTTTACTGTGCTGCTGTTCTACCTCGTATTCAGGGTGCTCTGTCAAACTTCCTCTTAGCTAGCTTGATTGGTGCCCTCTTTATGTAGCAGATCAGATGGATTCCATGAGTGTTCCCAAACTTCCCAGGTGTTGCAGGTGACAGCTGCATTTCCTCCACAAAAATGAAGGAAACACGGGTGACCATGTCCCAGGAAGTGGCCTGTGCTGGCCTCCCGCTGCTCATTTCATGTCAGTGCACTGGCATTTCACCAGACACAATGAGTTGAGCTGAGCCTCAGACTGTTCATTTTTTCTTAGATTGGCCACATCCTAGTTATATTTCTTTTTACCCCCTTATGGCTAAGCAGTGCCTCAGCAGAAGAAATCACCAATTGGTTGGGAAAATCAAATGGGGTAATGAGGCAGATCCCACAGGCCCAGGTTCAGTCACCACTCCAAGATCTGGCAGTATTCCCTGGCCCAGTCTCTGTGGAAAATTATTTGGGGCCTCTGTATGCATGGAAACCTGAGGAGAGTAGGTATGATTTAAAGGCTGAAGTGTAACTGGCCCTGCTTTTCTTTCTCCCTTGGAAGAGCCTAAAATAAAATAGAGGCTACAAACTTTTTATAGTATTTTAAAATTTTGATTGTAGTAGCTCAAGCTGATAAGCATGCGTAAAATCATACAACTACTACTACAATTGGTAGAATGAGGTACCCAGTTAAGGCAGGCCACAAATGGACTGATTCATATTTTACCATTACCCTGGGCAGACTTAGAGTGAGCACTGGTACTCATGAAATAAATAAATACAAAATTACTGTGCATTTACATTTAAACTCTAATTAAAACATCAGACTAACAAAGAGTAAATTTCTGAGCAGCAGTGGTTCTACAACTAATAAAGTAAAACTGGTTTACTTTATTACTATTAAACTCAGCTAATTTGTAGAAAACAGTAAGTTCTTCCTTTATATTGATGAGTTTAATACCTCTCGTGTTTTTGATAAGTATAGAATGCACTGTACTTTAAAAACTTATTTCTGGTTTTTTTAATCTAGTGTTAAATTATATTACAACCTTTTAAGTAAAAGGTATATGTCTTTGTAGCATGGTTGTAAATAGAAATTATTCTTAGCTTGTTTTCTTCACATACAGAAAGCTAAAATTGGAGTAAAGATATGAAGGCCACTAATAATTCTAGTTCATACAATGTTTTATAACTTTTAGGTTTATCACACATTTTGTGTAAAAAGTGTCTAGTGTTTTGGGGCACCTGGGTGGCTAAGTCAGTTAAGCGGTTGGCTCTGAATATCTGCTCCATTCATGATCTCAGGGTGATGGGATAGAGCACCATGCTTAGCTCAGAGTCTGCTTGTCCCTCTCCCTCCTGTCACTGCTTGTGCTTGCTCTCTAAAATAACTAACTAAATAAAATCTTTAAAAAATATATTTTATTTATTTTTTTTAAAAATCTTTTTTTTTTAAGATTTTATTTATTTATTTGACAAGGCAGAGAGGCAGAGAGAGAGAGGAGAAAGCAGGCTCCCCGCTAAGCAGAGAGCCCGACTCAGGGCCCTGGGATCATGGCCTCAGCTGAAGGCAGAGGCTTTAACCCACTGAGCCACCTAGGGGCCCCAAAATAAATAAAATCTTTAAAAAAAAAAATCTGTTGTTTTAAATTAGAGACCTTAATGATCTACTATGATTTATCTTTAGTGCAGTGTTTTTTCCAAAGATGACTACTTGTGGTATCATCTTTATATTCTTATTAGCCAAAGTTTAGTAGAGCTTTCCATTCTGTTTATCTATAAAACCAAAAAGGTATACTGAAATATTTTTTCAAATTTTATAACTACTCCTCTTCCCCTTCAATATAATATACTCTGGTTCCCTCCTTTTGGATAATCATTGCTTATATATATTGCTGTAAGAAACAAAACCCAAAAGTGCTCCCTCCCCTTGATCTATATACTGGAAAAACCTTAGTTGCTTAAAATTCTAACTATTTCTCTGATAACGGTGGTCCTTGGCTGCTTGGTCAAATCTCATCTTTCTTCTTCTTTAATGTGCCCTAAATCAGACTGCATCTACCCAGTTTTGCTTTATTATCTGATGATCTAGTCCCCACAGTAGGTCCAAAAAGGTCACAGTGGGGATCTATGCTACATATTTATTAATATTTAATGGAAGTTTCCTGTGATAAGGCAGCACAGGGTAACAAGATCTTCAGAATTCTTTGTAATTGGCTATAATTTTATCAGTCCAATGTAGCAGTCTGTTTTGTGTATTAGCAAGGGATAAAGCTGCATTGAAGAGTAAGGGCCCTTTTTCATGAAGACAAATTAAAACAATTTATTCTTATTCTTCCCTCTACCCTTCTTTTATCTCTTTTCATTCATGCATTCTGTAAACATTTATAAAATACCTATGTACAAGAAGTTCTGCTGAACTTGGAGGAGACAAAGATGGTTAGGAATATTTTCAGTGTTTATAGTTTTTTGGTCATCCACAGGTCACACAAATAAAAGCAGGCTGTATTGCGGAGAGTTGTTTTATCATATAAATTCTGTCACCATTTGTGTAGAGAATTGTTGGGCCCCTTAGGTTTAGGGCTTGTTAAAAGGTATCTTTCCAGTGCTTTCCACATTGATTTAAACAAAGCAGAAACTCTTAAGTGACTTTGAGAAGTCTTTGTGAAATATGGAATAAATAAATATGAGAATATAGTAATCAGTAGTAAAATTATTTACCAAGTAATTCTATGGTCACTTACAATGAAGGTATAACAATAAATATAGAGAACTCTTCCTATAGATATTGGTACCCCATGGGGAGAGGTCTTCCTGTCTTTTTTTTTACTATCACCTGGGGTGATAAATTAATTGGCATATGAGGACCTGCCTGTTACATTGTGGTTTTGTTTTTGTTTTTTTAAGATTATTTATTTATTTATTTGACAGAGATCACAAGTAGGCAGGGGATGGGGGGCACAGCCTCCTTGCTGAGTGGAGAGCCCCATGTGGGGCTCGATTCCAGGATCCTGGGATCATAACCTGAGCCAGAGGTAGAGGCTTTAACCCACTGAGTCATCTGATAGTATGTAACACAAATATTTTGCTGGTTTGTTTTGAGATTTAAAAAATGGGGGCACCTGGGTGGCTCAGTGGGTTAGGGCCTCTGCCTTCGGCTCAGGTCATGATCCCAGGGACCTGGGATCGAGCCCTGCATCGGGCTCTCTGCTCCACAGGGAGCCTGCTTCTGCCTCTCTGCCTTCCTCCTACTTGTGATCTCTGTCAAATAAAGTAAAAAAATAAAAAATGAGTGCTTTTCTGAACATCAGAATATCTATCCAATTCTGAAATTAGAGCAATTTAAATTACAGCTTACTAAATTCATTTGAACAGTAGTATTCCTTTTTTAAATACTTTATTAATTAATTATTCTTATTAATATGTAATGTATTATTTGCCCCAGGGGTACAGGTCTGTGAATTGTCAGGCTTATACATTTCACAACACTCACCATATCACGTACCCTCCCCAATGTCCATAACCCAGCCACCCTATCCCTACCCCCGCACCTACCAGCAACCCTCAGTTTGTTTTGTGAGATTAAGGGTCTCCTTTGGTGGGGTACCTGGGTGGCTCAGTGAGTTAAGGCCTCTGCCTTCGGCTCAGGTCATGATCTCAGGGTCCTGGGATCGAGCCCCGCATTGGGCTCTCTGCTCATCGGGGAGCCTGCTTCCCCCTCTCTCTCTGCCTGCTTGTGATCTCTGTTTGTCAAATAAATTTTTAAAAATCTTTGAAAAAAGAAAAAAGAGTCTCTAATGGTTTATCTCCCTCCTGATACCATCTTGTTTCATTTTTCCCTTCCCTATCCCCCAAACCCCTGGCCTGCCTCTCAAATTCCTCATATCAGAGAGATCATATGGTAATTTTTTAAAAAAGAATTGATGTTCATGGCTAATTGTTTTTGAGATGATTGCTGACACAGATTTAGGAGGAATTCTTTGAGATTGTATAAGCTCAATTGGTTGTCTTCAGTATATTTTCTTTCTTCTAATGTTAATTCCAATTTAGGTAATATACAGTATTAAATTCGTTTCAGGTGTATAATACAGTGATTCAGCAATTTTGTATATTACTCAGTGCTCATCAAGATCAGTGTACTCTTAATTCTCTTCACCTGGGTCATCTTTAGATATGGGCTAGGTAGTAAGTCCATTTTTTTTATACTAATGATAGATATGTACTAGTTTTCCTAGCTGTACTATATATCTATAGACATGTAGTTCTACTCCTTTTTTTGCTAATCAGGTGACAAGAATTGGGTAGCTTTATTAAGCTATTAGGTTAGACTCAAAATCATATTTAACTTCTATTGTTCCTGCATTTGACAAAGGGAAAAGGAGATCACATTTCATTAAGAACCTTCAATGTGTCCCACAGGCACCATGCAGAGTGCTTAAGCTTCATTCATTTAATATTCATAACTCTGTAGGAGTTATGTTTTGTTGTTATTCTTAAATTTTGAAACTCAGTATTTTTTAGTAACAGCTTTAATGAGATAGAATTCACATATTGTAAAACTCACCTTTTTAAAGTATACAGTTCCGTGGTTTTTAGTATATTCCCAATGTTGTGGAGCCATCACGACTGTCTAATTCCATGAAGAAACCTTGTACCTGTTAGAAGTCAGTCCTCATTGCTCCCATTACCCACACCCTTGAAACCACTAATCTACTTTCTATCACTATGGATTTGCCTCTTCTGGACATTGCATATGAACAGAAACATACAATATGTGGTCTTTTGAAACAGGATTTTTTTCTGCATAATATAGTATTTTCAAGGTTCACTCACGTTGCAGCATGTATCAATAGTACTTATCTTCTTATGCTGAATATTCCATTGTATGAAGGTACTACATTTCAGTTATCCATTCATCAGTTGGTTGAGATTTGTTTCTACTTTTTGGCCATCATGAATAATGTTCCTACAAACATTGGCATACAGTGTTTGTGTGGACATGTTTTCAATTTTCTTAGGTATATACATAGGAGTGGAATTGTTGAGTACTGCAGCTATATATTTAACCATTTAAGGAACTGCCAGACTGCTTTCTAAAGTGGCTATGCACCATTTTACAATCCTACCAACAACTTAGGAGGGTTTCAGTTTCTTCACATCCTTGCCAACATTTATCATTTTTATTTTAGCCATCCTGGGTGTGAAAAACTAATTGAGGTTTTGACTTTCATTTCCCTAATGAATAATGATATTAAGCATCATTTTATGTGCTTACTTGCTACCTATATATTCTCTTTAGAGAAATGTTTCTTCGAGACTTGGTACTTGAATCTCTGAAGTAATACTGGTTCTCCTGTATCTTTGAGGATTATTTAATGGAAGGACATATGTAGTGCCCAGCACAGGACCTGACACTTAAAATATTTTTATTAAATGTTTCTTCTCTTCTACTTCACTTCCAATTTCACAGATGAAGAAATTGAGGCTTAGAGAGAGAGAGAATAATTCACCATAGTTCATTTGACATTTAGTTGGCCAGTGCTGGATTCAAATCCAGATCTTCGTGATTCTTGCTAGATTCAACGCTGCACTCTTTCCAGCAGTTCCTCCTTTGCCCCTGCTGGAAACCTGCCTCCACTGTGAAATGACTATCATGAGTAGGCAAACATAATTACATGGTATTGTCTTTTATATCTTCACTATAAGAGCAAATATAGCTAGCTGAGTTTTTAAAAAAAACTTTTCAAGAAACTTAATTTAACTCTGTCTTTGGATCAGTTTTTAATGTGCTGGACCTTTGTAAATATAGGCTCTCTTAAACTTTCATCTCTCTGGGATAAAATGTCTCTTAATAGATGAAAGGCTCAGGGTGCCTGCATGGCTCAGTGGGTTAGGCGTCCATCCCTTGGTTTTGGCTCACGTCATCATCTCAGGGTTGTGAGATTGAGCTCTGCACTCAGCAGGGAGTCTTCTTGAGATTCTCTCCCTTCCCCTCTGCTCCCCGCCCCCAAAGTAACTAACTAACTAACTAAATAAATAAATAAATAAAATTTAAAGAAAATAGATGAAAGGCTCACTTTTGGAATGTCTATATGTGACCACCAAAATGATATTTCAACTAAAATAATTGAGAAACCCTGGTTTCCAAATCATGCTATTATCTTTAACCATACTGTTTTTAAATGTAGTTAATTGTGAACAGAACAGCTGACATTTCATTGACTATGTTTGGTTTTTGTGGATACTAGAGAAACAGCATCTGTCAATTGTGTATAGATTGACCAGCTTTTGCTTTTTTTTTTTTTTTTTTTTTTTAATTTTGCATAGCTAACTTTAGAGAAAAAAAGGGAGAGCTCTTTCTAGACAAAAGCAGAAACCTCTACTCTTTTGGTAGATTTTCCTGATTCATGTTCTCGAAGATATATTATCAAGGGGCCAGCTGAGGAGTACATTGACAAACACCTGCAGTTAGTTGTTGGAGACCGTAAGAGAACCCTCAGTTTTCTTGTGAAGTTGTTTTTCGTTTTTTTTTGTTTTTGTTTTTAGATTTTTAATTTATTTATCTGATAGATAGAGATCACAAGTAGGCAGAGAGGCAGGCAGAGAGAGAGAGAGAGGAGGAACCAGGCTCCCTGCTGAGCAGAGAGCCCAATGCAGGGCTCGGTTCCAGGACCCTAGGATCATGACCTGAGCTGAAGGCAGAGGCTTTAACCCACCGAGCCACCCAGGCGTCCCTTGTGAAGTATTTTTTTTAAACAACAGAGTTCGGATCAGTACTGTTTATGAACTGAAACTAGAGCATTAAAGAGATTGCTCGTAATTTTGGTACCTTCAAGTTAATGCTTTTATTAATATTGAATGATATAAAAATAGATTACTTGCTATGTGTTGGATATGTTGCTAAGCACTATATGCTTTCACTCAATTAATCTCAACAACTCCTGAGGTATAAGTATTGCCTGTATTATTATTCATCTTTTTCAGATCAGGAAATTGAGGTTTAGAGGGTTGAGGTAACTAGTCTCAAAGTCACAAACAAAATTAATAGGCTGTGGAGATGGCATTTAAGCCAAATACTGTCTGACCCTAGAGCTCTCCTGACTTTTCTCTACATTGTCTTTAAAAAACATTTTGTTTTCAAGGTGATTAAAAAGTGAAAGTATAGTTTTTTACTTTGCTTTTCAAAGCATTATTGTCAGGTATGTTTCTAGTAATATATTTCCTATGTCTTTGAGGGAAAAGGTTCAAACATAGGTGCTTTCTCTTAGGATTGAACTTGGAATCAAGAAAGAGAGAAAATGTGTTTTGGTGGTCACCCAAGATATGCCTGGTGGTAACAGTTTGGAGGCTGTTCAGTCCCTCCTGCTGATATGCCGAGGCCATTTATCACTCTTCGTGTTTTTCTTTTTCTATAAAATAGGTGGCTCTTAACCCACATTGTCTTCAGGTTCTGTAGAGCTACTGCTAGGAAACCTTAGCTTCTCCATGAGACATTTCAGAAAACTTTAGCTCAAAGACTGTTTGGAAAGGTTTTATGCTCCTTTTCAGTTGTATTATTGTTTAGGGGAGGGAGTGGTGTAATATGATACAATTTTGGTTTTGTTACACTGTTTGGGGAACAAGCAAACGCAACTCAAATACTAACTTTGTTTGAGCATACTTCATAAACCAAAGGGATGGTTGTCTTTTGTATTTTCATAGGAGGGACCTTATGTCATCCATTTGAATGACTGCTTGCTCATTTTAACAATAAGCACGTTTTATTATGCTTCCCTGTAGATTTTTGGAACTGGTGTTACCTGATCTCTATTCATCCTTATGTGGTACCCTGAAAACTACTAAACATAGCCTTTAAAGATGTCAGGCCACAAAGGGAGATCATAAATTAGGAGAAACTTCAAGGTTGTCTCTAATCTAGTCACCCTACAAATTAATAAACTGAAGTCATCAGCTTTTCTGATCTGATGAGGACTAAACAGCTAATTAGTAAGAACCTGAGCTAGAATCATAGTACTCTGACTTGAATCTTGTATCCTCTTGTAGTCTAACATATTTTCATTTGGAAAGAAACTAGGCATGCTTTTGAAGTAAGTGATATGCAGTAAACCACTAATGAGAGTATCTTACCATTTATCTCTTTGTGGAATAATAATATCTTTTTTTTTTTTTTTTTTTTTTTTACTAAACACTAGATTTTTTTCCTGAGGGGACCTTTATTATAGCAGGTGTATTTTCATTCTTTTAGGCTACAGAAGATGTAATTGTTATTAGGTTCCGGTGGGCAAAGCATATTATTTATATCTATAAATAAGTAAACAGCTGTATGTATACCCAGAATCCAAATCTGAAGTGTAATTAGATTTGCTCTATATGTTGTCTTTGTGAGAGTCAAAATAATAAGAATATAGCATCAAAAATTAATCACCCAAGCCAACTTTTAGTATCGTTGAATTGTCTGTTTCTACGTGTCTTTCACTGTTTTCCACGTGAATCCTGGCTCTGATGATTGATGTTCCTAATGGGATTTAAGGATCTGTAAAGTCCCAAACTGCCCAATGAATTATCTAAGAAATCTGCTGTTTAAAAACAGATGTATGCCTGGCCTTGTTCTGTCAAAGATTTGAGTTGACAGATTTGCTTTTTTTAGGATGAATCATATTTTTCCTGGTTTTTCTATTTAAATTAGGTCATCTCTATATGACTTGTAGTGAATCAGTTATCCAAGATAACTTTGCCTACAACCTCTCTGAAAAAGGAGCCAATAGGAGCTCTGTGAATGCTACCTGATAGAATTATAGCAATGTTTGCTGGAAATTGTTCTATGTATCATCTCCTATAATTTTGCACTGTACAGAGTCACTCCTCAAGCGCTGAAAAAAGGTGAGGAAAACAAAGGCGAAGAACACACATTTAAGTTTTTTATTCATGGTCACTTAATTTTTATTTGCAGTTCAATTTTAGTTAGGTTATTTTAGAAAGATGTAAAGCCTTTTTGTCCTTTATACACGATTACCAACTTCTCTTTTTATTTTCATCCTCCTTTGTCCTTTATCTCTTCAAGCATACTATTGTTTAACAGTTGCTTTGTATAAGATACGAGCCTTGCATGCCAACTTTGATGTGGCAGAATAAATCATGTTGCCATTGATCTCAGCCTGAACAGAACAGCCATCTTCAAATAGGAAGTTTCTAGCTTCAGGTTGTTTCAGCCTTGCGTGCCTTGCCTAGCCTGCCGTGTAAAGTCAGTTGCTTCACTCCAAACAGCACTGTATTAATATGCACAACATGACCATTTTCAGTAGAAGGTTATTAGAATGCTAGTTTGTATCCTCTAGTGAATGAAATGATGTGTGATTATGAAGTCATCAGGCATGGACCAGTAAGACTCCAGAGAGCCTGCCCCCTCTGAGGTCCTCGGGGTGCCATTGATTGGTGGCCATGTGTTTGTGCCCGATAGACTGTGAAATGGTGTGTTGCTACACGGCTGTGTTGCACCTGCGCCCCACCGAGGTGATTGATTGGTTTGGTCATGTGGAATGTTCCCATCTGGTCTGCAGTAATGTGTTTTTTTTTTTTTTTTTTTTTCATCTGTGAATAGCAAGTACTGGCTAGATAGTTACAGCAAACAGTTTCAGAGGCTAAATAATCCTTTTCCTCTAAGAACAAATTGGGATTTGAAGGAGTTTGTTTTTCCTTGCCCTGTTCTTAGGAAGGTAGTCATTCTTCATGAGTCTACCCCTTCTCTCTAGGATGTTCTCTACTTCTTTCTCTTTTGCCCTGTTTTCACCTCACCCTCCTCATACTGAATTAAAATGCGTTTTATATCTTTCTAATTTGTGCAAGTCTAAAGCAAAATCTCTTTTTTGCTGTTTGTTGTTCTGACATGCCACTTGAGATGGTTTGCAATTTTTTAAAAGATGGTTTCTATGATCATAATTGGATTATCAAAGTACTGATGTATTTTAAGCCTTCATTTAACCTCACAAAAGTAGTGGTTTATTTATTGAAAACTACTGATGTTGCAGTTTAAATGTCAAGAAATTATTTATTAGGTTCTTTTTTAAAACGATTCTATAGTTATATTGGGCGGTCTTGTTTGATATTTCTTAATCTTAGTTCTTTTTCATAATTGATCTATTCATTCCACCTAATGACTAATTACATATCAGAGCACATCATCAGCCACATTCATCATAGTAGAATGTAATAATCAATGACATTTCAACAAAGGAAAAAATAAATATGCAAATAAGGCCTCATTAACATTTGCATGAGTTGTTTGAATAATCACGTTGCTGACAAGGCTGTAATTAACAGAAATTGATGCTGAGTTCAGTATTTGATAGTGTGTTTTCTCAGCGTTTTATTGTTGTCACTGCGGGGGCTGAAATGAAGTTCTGCTCTACTTGTACCTTGACTAGAGTTTGATGTGCTGGGCTGTGCCAGGTACCAAAGGCTTCTGGGAGACCTCGATTTGTCTGTGACCTACACTTGATGCATATAAAGACACTTTATTTAAATCGCCTTATTTTTTAATGAAGCACTATTAGATTTTAGCAATTAAGAGACAACTGTAGAAAGAAAACAAACATGAAAATTTAAATCATTCCTTCTTTTGCCAGAACTGCTTTAAATGAATCAGATACTGTGAGAGTTTAAGATTTAGGTTTGTTCATACCATGGAAAATTGATGTCATTAAATTTTGTTTTGTTTTGTTTTTATTAAATATGGCCCAGTGGATCACTGTCAAGAGGTTGGAGCTTACTGTAATTGAAAATCACATGCTTAGGGAAAAAATCTAATTATAAAATGTACAGTTTTTTTTTTTTTTTAATAACTCTGCTCCCCCACATTCCTCCTCCTTTTCCTGTACTGTTTCCTGTTTTTGTCATGGATATTAACTGAAATGCACGAAACACAATAAAGCTGTTTATGTCAGTTTTTTGGATGACTGCAAGTGCTGATTATAACAAGTTTAAGGAATTTCCTTTGTTGAATGTGTACCCGTGCCATATGGCTCAACATGGAACATTAACTTGACAGGGATAATGGATTGTGGTATATGGAGACAATTTTGCCTGCAGCTTTACTATAACTCATTCTGGTTGGGGATCACAGGTTTATAGTATGGGATGCAGCAAACATCCAGATGGATTTACTTTACATAAAAGAGTTGCATTTCTTTTTATTTCCTCCCTGTAATTGGAAAAAGAACATTTTTTTAAAGAAGCAAAATATAAAGAAGTAAATAAAGAAGGAAAGATTGTTCAAAAAATGAATTCGGTGCAGTCTCTTTGTAAAATGCTATGGAAACTATTTATATATATATAGCACATCACTTTAAAATCATGGTTTACATAAGTTTATATTATTTATTCTTTTTAGAAGAATGTCTAAAATGAATTTTCCTTTCTTGGGATTGGAAAATTATCCGTATCAGCTTTATTGTATCCCAGTGTTTCAGGTTTGAAGACCTGAAGGAGCAAACAGTGTCATTTCTGAACTAATTTTAGTAATGTAGCTCTCCCTGAGATGAATTAGATTTGTAAGATTTAAGATAGAAAAAATTATTTTTTAAATGAATCCTGTTTTTTAACTGAAATATATTACGTATAGTAGAGGAAAAGATATGTTGTTTTGTTAAACAATAATAAAATTCCTGGTGGCGCCTGGGTGGCTCAGTGGGTTAAAACCTCTGCCTTCGGCTCAGGTCATGATCCCAGGGTTCTGGGATCGAGCCCCACATCGGGCTCTCTGCTCACCAGGGAGCCTGCTTTCTCTTCTCTCTCTGCCTGCCTGCCTCTCTGCCTACTTGTGATCTCTGTCAAATAAATAAATCAAATCTTAAAATAATAATAATAATAAAATTCCTAGCTGCAGGCTCCTTGGTTTTTATGTATTCTTGTGATAATCTAATTTATCTGGTGAGAATAAGAAAACCAAAAGACACTTTGGCAAAATGATCAGTGTAACCAAAGGTTAGTTATCTGTAGAATGTTTAAATGCATTGTTAAGAAATAACATCTATTTTAACTTAGAGGGGGAAAATTTTTAGAACGTTTTTTTCTTCAGTCTTGAACTTAGAAACTGGTTTACTTGACTGTTTTCAGGGTTTTTTTTTTTTTTTAAATTTCATCTTTTAAGATTTAGTCTTTATTAAAAAGCTTTAAAATGTAAAATGTGAAATTATCTCATTAAATTATGTGGGGTTCTGCATTTTTTCTATCTGAATAAAATCATTGGTGTATGATTTTGAGTTAGAATCTCTTTGATACATTAGGTAGTGTGCCCTCCCTGAGCACAGGGGGTAAAGAAATGTGTTTCTTGGTCCTTTTAAACTCTAGCCCTCAAATTACTGACATCTTTAAAAGTTTACTTTGAGTATTTGAGACACATACAGAAGTCAAAGGCTGAGCTTTTTAACCATCTTTGCTCTCAGAAAACACTAGAAGTTGGAAGAGAGCTAGGGTGGGAGGCCATGCAGAATACCATACTGGTTTGTTTTGTTTGTTTGTTTATTTGCATGGTTGCTGGTTCTGGTCAAACATTTTCTCTTTTATGATGTCATACTGGTGTATAAGAACCCTAAGGATTTAGACATAAAACAGTAATATCCTCATGACATAATTAAGTCACATCTTTTAACAGATCAATAGGTATTTCTTATTTCTACATTCCAAACTGTTTAAAATGATTATCAGTTTCTAGTGTATTATCTTCCACTGTTATATGCATAGAGAAGAACTATGTCAACTTTCCCCTAAAAATAGTAAAAAAAATTCAGAGGCATAAAAATAATTTATTGCAGATTTATAGTAAGTGTTTTTGTAAATAATATGATACTTAGCATATGCTTATAAATCAAACACATTTTTCTAATATGTAAAAAATGCTGGGACACCTGGGTGGCTCAGTCAGTTTTGCATCTGACTCTTGATTTTGGCTTAGGTCATGATGTCATGGGTTGTGGGGTCAGCCCCACATGTGGCTCCCTGCTGGACAGGGAGTCTGCTTCTCTCCCCTCCCTGTGCCCCTCCACATGCTGTCTCTCTCTCTCAAATAAGTAAATTTTTTTTTAAATGTTGTAGGTTACCATGGATATGTGAATGAATAATGAAATAGTGTTCTTTTTTCCACTGTGGTAAAAGTTTGACACTTAGATATGGAAGGCTTTTATAATATTATTTTGAAAAACATGTAAACAAAGAAAAGGTTTTTTTAAAGTTGCAGATCTAAGTTGTATGTCTTAAAGTGCTATTTTCTAAAAATATTTCTTAATTAACTAGGACTGTTAGAACAGTTGTAGAATTTAAACAATTCCAACCATTGATAATTCAGTGGTGATGGCACTGCTTCTATATAATACAATGGTACTGCAGCTATGATCTAGAATTAACTTGCAGAATGCAATAATTTTGCAGAAGTTTTTATTTGTTTTTATATTGGCAGAGGTTATGGTTCTGAGGTACCTTGTTTTCTCCAGTGATACTTAAGTGTTTATCATGAAGATTTGATTTAAAGACTACTACCACCAATTCTTTTTCTTCTCTTTTCAGCAGCCTATCCTTTGGTTACTCTCTCCTTGGTAGCACTTCATCAAAGAGAACAGAGACAGAAAAGAAAAGGATTTCCAATTTTTAATTTTTTTTTCACTTGTTATTATCACTGAATGGCTAAGTATTTCATAAGATTGGACTTTGATGCTTATGTCTAAACATTTTAGCACTATCGAAGTTGCTGTTTTTAATGCTTTTTCTTTTTTTAACACTATTCCTCTGCAATTGGAACTGATTCTCAGCTGTTAAATCAGACTTTGGAAGAGTCTTGAGCTTGGAATGGGCCTTAATTTAAGGCCTCTTTCCTTTATACTATTTATTAGCTATGCCTACCTTAAAAAATTATTTGGGAAGTTAATGCATTAGGGATTGCTTGGGGGGGGGGGGGGTCTGCTGCCTCCAGTGGAAGTTCAGGCAACTACATCTGCTACTCCAGATGACAAGACCAGCAAAAACAACCATTATCTATTTCATATCTGAACCATACTAAAATAGTAAAATTTCATGGGGGTTATTCAGGTGTTCTAGAAATTAGTTCTAAGAAAAGTCAGCTGTTTATTTAAGAAATGACTTACCGAAGGGGCGCCTGGGTGGCTCAGTGGGTTAAGCCGCTGCCTTCGGCTCAGGTCATGATCTCAGAGTCCTGGGATCGAGTCCCGCATCGGGCTCTCTGCTCAGCGGAGAGCCTGCTTCCCTCTCTCTCTCTCTGCCTGCCTCTCCATCAACTTGTGATTTCTCTCTGTCAAATAAATAAATAAAATCTTTAAAAAAAAAAAAAAAAGAAAAATAAAGAAATGACTTACCGTCAAAGGAATTCCTTAGGATTTGTATAGGGAAGTAGGCAAAAAGAAATGGGATTAGAAGAGGGCTACTGTATTTATGGGGGTTAAAAGATAAAAAGGAAATGACCAAGAATTATTATTATGTGTGAACAAATAATAAGCAGTGAAAACAGGCTTTTTTGATGCATGCTATTAGTTGATGTATTAGATTACTAAGACTTCTGCCATTATTAAATGATCAAAATTTTAGAATATTTTAACTTTTTAAAATTAGGACATTTTAAGTAAGTGAATTTATGATTATATTAACTAGTAGCTGAAATTATTTACCCCTATTTCAGCTGAGAACTTGAATTCATATCTGAGGTTTTTATAGAATACCAGTTGTAAAAAGGATCTTGAAAGTTCCTCTGGCTAAGATCATGTTTAGGATGCCCAAACACATGAAAGTTAGTCTGTGACTATCTCAGTCTTTCTTCCTGTCCTTCCCCCCATCCCTCTCCTTTCTAGTTGCTACCCTTATTGTGTCCTTTTCTTTTGCTTTGATTCTTTTCCCTTTGGTATTTATTTTCCTTTTGCTCTCAAATTTCTTATTCATAGGTACCACAAAGAATGATGGCCTTTGATAACCTACTCTATGGCTGTTAATTAATTACATATACGCCATTTCAAAAGCCAAGGCTTAGTGTCATATCATATGAATATTTTTGGAAATCTTAATAAATATAACTAGATTTTACCTGCCTATCTTTATTTGACCCTTACAGATTTTCAGGGTATTAGCAGTAACTAATAATCAGGGTCAGAAGATAGATTCTCAAATCCAGGAATACTTTAGTGAATTTTAGCATTTTTCCCTTGAAAAGTTAGTAGTATCAACTCATGACATAATGCTTTGCCTTATGTTTCATAGCTTAAGCACTGGAGAAATTTTCCATGTACCTAGCTGTTGTCTTTATTCATAGTCATTAAGAAACTCTTCTATGTTTACATCTTTAAATTAAAACAAGGGGTGCCCTGGGTGACTCAGTCAGTTAAGCATCTGCCTTCGGCTCAAGTCATGATCCCCAAGTCCTGGGATCGAGACCCATGTAGGTCTCTGTGCTCAGCCAGGAGTTTGTTTCTCGCTCTTCCTCAGCCCCTCTCTCTGCCCTCTCACTCTTTCAATTAAAAAACAAGATCTTTGAAAAAAACAAAAACAAAAAAAACAAAAAGGAAATTCAGACACATGCTACAATGTAGATGAAATTTGAGGACATTATGCTAAGTATAAGATAGTTACAAACAGGGACTCCTGGGTGGCTCAGTGGGTTAAGCTGCTGCCTTCGGCTCAGGTCATGATCCCAGGGTCCTGGGATAGAGCCCCGCATCCGGCTCTCTGCTCAGCAGGGAGCCTGCTTCCTCCCCTCTCTCTGCCTGCCTCTCTGCCTGCTTGTCATCTCTCTGTCAAATAAATAAATAAATAAAAATCTTTTAAAAAATTTTAAAAAAGATAGTTACAAACAGACAAATACTGTATAATTCCACTTATATGAAGTACCTTGTGTGGTAAAATTCATAGAGACAAAATAAAATGGTAGTTGCTAGAAGCTGGGGGTAGGGAAGAATGGAGAATTATTTAATGGTTATAAAATTTTAGTTTTACAAGATGAAAAGAATTCTGGAGATTGGTTATACAACAGTGTAAATATACTTAACATTATTGAATTGTACACTTAAAATGGTTAAGATAGTAAATACTATGTTATATATATTTTACCATAACTTAAAACACAGTTTATTGGAACAGGGATAAAACATTTAAGTGTACATTCTGTCCCCAGTCTTTTGAATTAGAGACAAGGCTTGCCATTAGTGGATGGGGCAGTTTGATTGGGTTTTAGATTACCTTTCTTGCTTAAATTACACCCATCATTCACCATCTGAAAATCACAGATGGTGAATGACAAGTGTAGTTTAAGCAGGAAAAGTTTTGTACAAAGATATAGGAAAACTTACATTTTTTGGGAGCATTTGTGTACATTTCTTTAGATTCTCGTGACACCCCACTCCAATCTTTTGTAGTTATTTAGCTACCACATAATTAGATGATGATTTGGAGCCAACTTCTTCTTTTTTTTTTTTTTTAAAGATTTTATTTATTTATTTGATAGACAGGGATCACAAGTAGGCAGGGAAGCAGGCAGAAAGAGGGGGAAGCAGGCAGAGAGAGGAGGAAGCAGGGTCCCTGCTGAGCAGAGAGCCCGATGTGGGACTCAATCCCAGGACCCTGGAATCATGACCTGAGCCGAAGGCAGAGGCTTTAACCCACTGAGCCACCCAGGCGCTCCTGGAGCCTACTTCTTAACACATTAACCGTAATTTTATAGAAACGACTACCTTTCTTTGCATTCATATTTCCTCAGTTGTAGATTTCATTTAGTTACATAAGCACAACAAAAAGTAGAATTGGTGTAAAACACATTTGGGTGTAAATGGGTAAATAGAAGTAGCTCTTGGTAAGCATATAACTGAATTGGTGTGAGTAGAAATATTGAGCGTAATTTTTTTTTTTTTTTTTTTGGACAGAGACACAGCAAGAGAGGGAACACAAGCAGGGAGAGTGAGAGAGGGAGAAGCAGGCTTTTCACCAAGCAGGGAGCCCAATGTGGGGCTCTCAATCCCAGCACCCTAGGATCATGACCTGAGCCGAAGGCTGATGCTTAACAACTAAGCCACCCAGGCGCCCCAGTTTTGAGGTTATTAAGAGAGCAGTCTGTCAGTCATGAGCATTTAGTATGTTCTTGAGACCAGTCATGTTTTCTAGAAGGAAGGAAAGGACATTGGTTTAATCTGGACAGTTAATTTATCTAGTATATTTCTAATCTCTTTCCTTTGCATAATTTTTCATAGGTGAGAATATAGTTAAATAATCTTGTTTTTGAAGTACTTACCATAAATACAAGTTTGAAGGACTCTAGGATAATCTGTCCTATAGTATGTTGTATATATAATTTTCCCCACTCCTCAGCTATTATCAGCCATTTAAATTGCTTATAAACAATTCCATATGCAACGTTTCTTATGTGTAAAGTTTGTTCTAACTAGGCTATAGAACAGATTTCTAATAATTAAGAAGCTGCCTAGTTGTGAATTTTTTGGATGGTTCTCTGATGCAAATAAAATTGTTCATTATTTTCTCCCTAAACCCAGGTATTGGGGACACCCGGTGCTCCTTATATGCATTGAGTCCTAAGTAGATATATGTTGAGTACACACAATGCTGCTTTCCACTAGATCTTAGTTTTTCATTTTTTTTTTTTAATAGACATGTCCACTCACACACTGTGTTCATTTTCTCTTTTATAATTGCTTTGGATGATCACTTTTATTTATGCAGTGGTATTTGTTTTTCTTAGCCCCTCTGTGTTCCCATTCTTTCCAGCTTTTATTTATCTTTCTATGAAATGTTGCATAACAGTTCTTGTCTACCCAGCTTTCTCTTTTCTAGCTCCTTTTCTGAAATTGAGGTTATCAGCAATGCTAGGTGCTAAGAAAATAACAGTGAACAAAATTCCCTGGCCCCACCTTCATGGAACTTAAATTCTCATTGTAAATGTATTGTGCCATGTGTTTGTCTTGTTTCATCAACTAGGTTGTATATAAATGTGTTAGGCCCATAAAAGGTATTCATCAAAATGAGCACTGTAGATGGAAAAGAGAAGATTGTGCCAAGGATTATGGATATTGATATAGAATATACTTTTACTGATACCACATGCCTGGGTTATGGATTACAGCGTTGTAAGGGACTTTAAAAGTTTCATAATCCAATAACTCATCAGTATTTTGATATTTATAGATCATGCTAAATGCCAGGCATTGTGCTAAGGACTAGGGAAATGGAACAAGATTGATAAAGTCTCTGGGTTGATAGAACTAGTGCCTAATAGTAAAGTCTTTCGTAACTTAGGGTTTATTGATTACAAAGAATTATATAATTATAAAAGAAAACATTTAGCATTTATTTATAACAGACATTAAGCTGAGCCTTTGGTGTATATCAGTGCATTAAGTTCATACTACAATTCTATGCAACAGACACAACCATTTTTGTTTTATATATGAGAAAAATGGGGTAATTTACATAGGATTGACAATTTACATTGCAAACCCAGATCTATCTGATTCCACAATCTGTGCTTTTAACCAGTATATCCTGACTTCTGACTCCAAGTCCAGTACTCTCCCTTTTACTTTTTTTGCCAGCCTTTACATCTCCCTCATCAAGGTGTCGTCCAACCTGTGCTTTGAATATCTTCAATAATGGAATACTTATTTTCTCCCTAAGATAGCTGTCAAATCTTTGGATATCTCTGTTAGATAGATCTGCTTTATGGTATACTTCAAGAACAAAATCTCTCTCTTTAGAATTGTCCTGTTTTGGCCCTAGGTATGTTCTTGGGATCATACCAAACTATATCAGCCTTTCAGATATTTAAAGCAAACTATCACCTTTTCTCCTCCAGAAATTTTTCCTTACTCAAATCCCATTATTTCAAATGTCTTTACTATCTCAGTCACTGTGCATAACTTTTGGATTGCTTGGAGTTTTCTTACTGTAGATTCAGCAATTGCTGCATTACCTCCCAGTGTAGAGAAAAGACAGCACCATTCTCCAGCTGAAGTGGTAGAAGCATTTCCCACTCCTTTTTCTTAGAGACCCTCCATTTATTTAGTGATTATTTTCTTAGAAACATCTGAAAAGGAAAGAGGCACCTTCCTTTTCTTTTTATACTGTATAGGCTTTCTAGTTCTGAGCTCAGATATCAGAAATTATGTAGGCGTAGCTCTTCTGATTGTTGCAGGGGGTTCAATGGGTAGGCATAACATAGGAAGATTGATATGTTGTGGGAAAGGTTGAGAAAAGATTTAGGAACTCTTCCCTGAGAATCATAAAGGGAAGAAGCACAGACCAGAGGGGCAGTTTAGGTGTTTAATAGCTTGAAGGAGGGAGGGCACAGGCATGGTCTGGCTTGGTTTTGTGAAGCACCCCTTTTGGGAGCCAGTGATCACAGCAAATGAGGAGGAGAAATAAGAGCTTCTGTGCAAGAGGACAGCCACACAGAAGGGTAGAGGATGCTATAGCATCAGCAACTGGAAATGGGTTATATACAAGGGAATTGATTAAATAATATATTATGGATAAGGAGATTTCTCACTGCTGGTGAAGGAAGTTACAAATAAGGAAAGAAAGAAAAGTTGAAGGAATCCTTTATTGGATTGAGATCGGAAATATTTGTATGAACTCATGGTTTTTAATACACAGTGAGAGAGAGAAATGTAGATACAAATGTGTGTTGTGTTTCTGTGTATATATATACATAATGCATATATTTTCTCAGCTCTGTCCACTAAGAAAGCCTGTAAGTAAAAAGCCTGGTGACCATCCCTGGAGTCCAGCATTTGTTTTCCAAATACTATACTCCTCTAAAAGAAACCAGGGCTTCTTGGAGATATGACAGATTCTAAAGCCAGGGCAAGGAGAAAGAATATAAGATGAGCCTAGAACATCTTGTTATGCTGGAAAGTAAGGACATACTCAAGAGAATGATGAGATCTTGTCAGAAGGTCGTGGAAGGCAGTTTGAAGGGGCTCCCTCTGGCCAAATCTGGGATAATTTGAACAATATAAATAATGATAGTAATGGATTGTAGCCCACAATAAAAGAAGAAACCATTAGTCCATGCTGATATAAATTGAAAGTTTTATGAAGAACGAGATTTTTATCTAGTCTCCGAAAGTGCCGTCCCACAAAATGCTTATTAATTACAGTGGGGCAAAAGTAACTTCTCATTTGATGAGAAGCCTTGGCAGACACAACCTTAATGAAGTAATCAGAGTGAACATCATGAATAATGGGATAATTCAGTTCATGTGCCACCTAATGGGATGCATTGGGAAGAGGACAGCATCACTTCTGTGATATTCCTGCCAAAGATTCATGACCTGAAACTAGTCTTGAGAAGATATCAGAAAAAGCAAATTCAGAATGAGGGACATTCTGGCCTGTAATATCAAGGACATGAGACAAGTCAGGAATGTTAAGAGAAGACAAGACCACTATAGGCAATCATGATTCTGAACTTGATCATGTTTGGCAAAACTCAAATGGGGTCTAAAGATTAAAAGGTAGTAATGTATAAATGTTAATTTGAGGGGCGCCTGGGTGGCTCAGTGGATTAAAAGCCTCTGCCTTCAGCTCAGGTCATGATCTCAGGGTCCTGGGATGGAGCCCCACATCCAGGCTGTCTGCTCAGCAGGGAGCCTGCTTCCCCCTCTCTCTCTCTGCCTGCCTCTCTGCCTACTTGTGATCTCTCTCTCTCTGTCAAAGAAATAAAATCTTTTTTAAAAATGTTAATTTGATGATTCTGGTGCTTGTATTGTACTTAAATGCTTGTATTGTACTTAAATGTACTTAAATGTTTAGTACAACATACTAAAATATTGAGGGATGGCAGGGTGTCATGTCTGCGAAAAGTTCCTTTTACTGTTCTTGGACCTTTTGGGTAAGTTTTGGGCTCCCCTCCCCCACAAATTTAAAAGAAAACAGCAGAAGGTAAGTTTGGAACCTAAATATGGAGAGTTTGGAATGTCAGGATTAATAGATGGATTTTGTATCGCATGCATTGGGAAACTTTAATCATTCTTGAACAATGGAATGTAATTGAATGAAAGTGCTCTTGGAATATGAGTTTCTTAACAATCTGTGGAAAAATGGGGGCAAAGAGAGACAAAGGCAGGATGTCGGTTGGGAGATAACTGCTTGGGTATTTATCCATAGGAGCTTGAAGTGAGAATAGTGGTAGTTGAGGGTGGAAATAAAGTGACGGATATGAGACACATCCTAAGGGTTATCTTTTGGAATCTGTTTGCTCTTAAAATGAGAGAGACAGAAAGGAAATATATGATACTTAGTACAAAAAGGCTCAAATTCTGGACCAGAATAGTCAATATTTTTGAAATTATTTGAAAATGATTTGATGAAACATTACTGCTTCAATATAATGCTTATTCTATAAATAATAGCACTACTAACTACACAAATTATTGAGAATTTTTATACTTTTTATGCTTTGTTTTCCTATATTGTATTCACAGGGACTGTTTTGTAGTGATGATTGGGTAAATAACTTCTTCATGCACACGTTAAGTTCTTTTTTTTTTTTTTAAAGATTTTATTTATTTATTTGACAGAGAGAAATCACAAGTAGATGGAGAGGCAGGCAGAGAGAGAGAGAGAGAGAGAGAGAGAGAGAGGGAAGCAGGCTCCCTGCTGAGCAGAGAGCCCGATGCGGGACTCGATCCCAGGACCCCAAGATCATGACCTGAGCCGAAGGCAGTGGCTTAACCCACTGAGCCACCTAGGCGCCCCACACGTTAAGTTCTTTACATCCATGAATTCTTTTAAAGATCAAAGTTAAAAAAGAATGTATTATGTACATTTTTTAAAAATCTTCCTCCTACATCAAATATAATACATATTTATTATAGAAAAGATATAAGTAACTTAAAAGTAACATTTTAATACTATTACCAAAGATAAATCACTCTTTACTCCATAGCACTCAAAAATATGGAAACTAAAAATCAAAGATTGATTAACTTGATCCAACATCCTAACACTAAATAGTGAAGCAAGAATTGGAACCCAAATCTGTTTGAATCTAAATCCACCACTTGTCCCGTTTTGGTTATCTGCCTCAACTGTGTTTTGACTTGTGTATATGATTTTTTTATCGACACATGGACTTGTTATGTATTCTAAAAGCTAGTATGCCTGTCATTTGGAACTCGTCCATCTTTTCCCATAAATACAGTGTTAGAAGTAAAAGGAATAGGTATTCAGACTGGTCTATGAGAAAGTGATACATAATGTGGTTGAACTTCTGTCCAGAAAGAGGATTCTTTTATAGCACACAAGCAAAAGGAGTACCTCAAAGAACGTGCTTTTCCTTTTTTTAGTGGGTCAGGCATAAATATATATCTATTTCCTCAGTGTAATGCTTCTTTTGAATCTTCCCACCTTCATGCCTGCAAAGGCCCTCTCTTTTCAGAGTCCTTTACTCCCAAGTTTCCATAGGCCCAGTGCTACTATGCTGCTTTAGTCTTCAGCTGTAAACTTCTTGCCCCAGGGCGCTCTGTCCAGAGTTCTCTCTTTTCTCCAGTGGCTTACTAGATCTTCAACATACTGACTTCAGCTACTATTAAAAGAAAAACAGTGTAGGGGCATGTGAGTGGCTCAGTTGGTTAACCGTATGGCTTTGGCTCAGGTTATGATCCTAGAGTCATGGAATTGAGCCCCTTGTCAGGCTCCCTGTTCAGTGGGGAGTGTGCTTCTCCCTTTCCCCCCTGCTCTTGCACGTTCTCTATTTCTCTCTTTCTCAAAAAAATGAATAAAATCTTATAAAGAAAAAAAGAAAATAAAATAGTCTAATTAAAGTCATTCATACTAATATTAGCATGGTCCAATACAAAGAATCTAGGATTTGGAATCAGGACCTGTATCTTAGCAGTCTGCTTAACCTTCACTAGTTAAGTGACCTTTGGTAATTTAGATGATCTCAGTGATTTTGAGTCACCCATTTATAAAATGGGAGTGTTAACACTAGCTTATGAGGGCTGTGGTGTCAAAGGGGATAATGTATAGTAAATGTAGGTTGTAGTATGTAAAAAATGTATGTGCTAGATATCATTGATAAATAAGTGATGGACTTAAAATTCTCATAATTACTTGCATTTTGAAAAGTTTTTTTCTTGATCACACAGATTAAACTCTTATTTGGCAGAGTTCTAGTTGTTACTTTAAAAGAAAAAAAAGTCATCTCTGAGAGTGGAAAAACAGAATTGAAGTAGGAGTCACTTAGGTTAGCAGGCCAACCTCACTTACTCACAGTTGCTTCCTAAAATTTTTTCTGATTCTCTTCCTCCCTTTGATCCACCTGGTCTCTAGTCAGTCAACCTCTCCTTCCCCAGCTTCTTCCTCTCCCTTCCCGTCCCCCACCTGCCACGGTAGTTAGGGATAGGAGGGGCAAAGACTTCGGAGTGGTGTCTCTCTCAAGCATTAATGTTCATAAGAATCATCTAGGGGTCTTGCTGCAATGCAGGTTCTAATTCAGATCATCTGGGATGGGACCGGGGATTCTGATTTTTGCAAACATAATGCCCAAGCCTTTAGTATGAGCATTATGTTTTTAGTGCAGTTAAAACATGGATGATATTTTTCTGTATGTTTCATTTCTTTTTTGTTGTTGTTTTTTTAAGATTCTATTTATTTGTCAGAGAGAGAGAAGGAGAGCACAAGCAGGGAGAGTGGCAGGCAGAGGGAGAGGGAGAAGCCAACTCCCCGCTGAGTAAGGAGCCCTATGTAGGACTCTACCTGAGGACCCTGGGATCATGACCTGACCCAAAGGCAGATTCTTTTTTTTTTTTTTTAAGATTTTATTTATTTATCTGACAGACAGAGAGGAGGAAGCAGGCTCCCTGCTGAGCAGAGAGCAGATGATGCGGGGCTCAATTCCAGGACCCCGGGATCATGACCCATAGATACCTTTTAAAATATTAATTTCCTCCATTTCGTGCAGACTATTTGCTGAGTAAAGCTTAGCACTCACTAGTTAATCCAAGGTGATAATGCAGATAATCAATATGAGTGTAAAGTGGTTACAGATGAGAGCTACTACCAGAAGAAAATGTAACTGATGGTGGTGAGGGTTTTATTTTTTTTTCTCATTTTTAAAACTTTGTCAGCTTCTCTTAAAGACTAATCTTAATTAAAGATTATACATGTTAAAGTCACTGATAATGAATAGCCAGTGTATTTTTAATATTTTAACAAATTAGGAGTTTTGTCTTAAGAGAACTGCTAGTTATCAAGTCTTATTTATTGAGATCATACGAAAATTACTCATCTGTACTATAGAACTTTAAAGAAATTAATACTGGATTCAGTCAAGGCAGAAATACCAAAACACAAGGGGGCACTGTTTTACCATAATCTGATTGAATTTAACAGCTTTTTGTTTACTGTGAATGTCCCCAAATTCTGTGTTCTTTGTAGTTACCATGAAAATTTAAACACTATATGTTTCTCTAAAGCTGTAACACTTAAACCAAGCTTTCGGAGTTCACAAATCAGATGTGCTCTTAGCAAAATTCAGAAACTTTTCATCATATTTGGCATGAGTTTGGGAGGACTGGGTGATTTGAAGTTTAGAGATTGTGTAACACATTTAGTTGTTAGTGTTTAGGTCTGTAGTAAGGGGGAAATCACTGTAAAAACAATTCAGTTGCTTTGGAGAAATATAGTGCTTCTGTTATGCAGAAAAGAGTTGGGATAAAGATTGAACTGTTAAAAGCTGCAGCTGCATTTGCCATCAAATACCAAGTTGGTGCTGATGAATGTTTTGTTTTTATTGTCATGGAAACTTGGAGCCAGAGAATGGATATTCTATTCATCTGGGAAAATAGTAGTTTCTTGCATAAAACATAAGGACCTTCCAAAGCAGTTCCTAAAATAGATATATGCTGAATATAATTCAAAAAAAAGTTTCGGAAGTAAACGTGGAATAAATGCAGTCATTTCTGGATCACGTCTGTTCTCAGTACTAAGAATATAACTATATACAGTTGTTAAGCTATTTACTGCTAGAAAGTTGAATTCTAGTGAGCATGGTGTTTCTTTAACATCAATATTATAGTTACACCATTAAGGAGCTGTCTTTGTACTTCTTCCTTGGTCTTAAGATATTTACTTGGAACTCTAAATTTATATCCTATTAAAGAATTGCTTCTGATCCCTGAATTTTTATTTTCATCCATGCTACTTACCTGTTACAATCTTCTATTCTAAACATTTTAAGGCATTCTGTATTGGGTGCTAGGGGGAGCTTTATGCAAAATAAACTTAATGAAACACAAAGATAATTGTAGGGTCTGGGATAGAAAAGAAAATATAAAACTTTTTAAAACATGAAGATTTAAGTAAATCCTTATATATATTTTTTAAAGTCATGAATAAAAAGAGACATTACAGGAATAAAAAATACAAAGGAATTCTGGTTCAGTTATAGCAAAAGTGGTATAGCAAAACACAAATATGGAAATGATAGTAAATATAAAGTGGCGATACAAATTAAGGTAGAATTTCTAGTTTATAAAGGAAAGGGAAAAATTATGAGTTATGATGGTTTTACTAAAGGTTACCCAGCTTAAGTTAAATCATGAAGGGAAATAAGACAAGTTTTTATAACTTCCTAAAAGATGAGAGAGAAAAAAGAATTAGAATGGACTGTTTTATATAGGTTAGTTAGAGAAGGATTCTCTGAGGAAGTAACATTTGAGCAGAGACCTGAATACTCTGACATAAGAACTCTTCATTTAGAGAGGCTAGCAAGCCTGACATCCTTCAGTGGGGTTAAACTTGAAATGTTTAAAGAAAATAATAAAGTTAAAAGTTTATAAAAGTTGAAGAAAACAACAGTGTTCTAATAGACTTTTAAAGCAACACAGTTAACTAGAACATGTCTAGTTTTCTCACATGGGACAGATCCAGGATTAGAGCCTAAATCAAAGTTTAGGTGGTAAGGACATAGGACTCTCTCGGAGGAAGAATGGATAGTTTCAAAATAAAGGTTATCATTGTGAGTTTTACTGTTATTTAATATTGATTTTTTGGAATATTTTAATGAAATTACTGGTTTTCAGTGAATATACTCTGATGTAGGCAAGAAGTAATTCAGGAAAAAAAATGTGTCAAAAATACTATAAATGTGATTTAGTTTGCAGAGAAAATTCTCTTAAGCAATGACCTCTAAAAGAATATAGTTTAGTAACAGTAGTTTTCACAAATACTTTTAATGTTATATGGTATCTAGAAGAGATATTATAAATGAATGTATGTATGTCTGTGTGTGTATCATGTCATATACATTAGAACCAACAATTGAAGACTTGTACAATAAAAATAACCTGGTATTGAATTTAGAGAACTAGTCAGAATGCCAAAAGAAAGTAGAGGAGAAACAGCAAACTCGACATTGTATTCCATAACTGAAGTGATGAGAAAGAACTGGAAAATTGCCAGCTTTTTAACCTTTTAGAAATAACAGTGTGTATAGTGAGTGCAGGAGATCATATTCCTAAAGCAGCTTGTTCCAAATTTAAATATGTCAGCAAACGTAGTGGAATTCAAAGTATTTTAGAAATAAAACATCAGAGGTTTGAAATAAGAAACCTCCTTACAATGTCATGAAAATAAAAATGGTTTAATAAAGTTTTTAGATTTCCCAAGATTCTGTCAAACCCAGTTTCTGTTATGGTAAAGTTTAGCTAAACAGGATGTATATAATGTAGGAGACGTGAATATGTGAAGAGAATAACAAATTTGGAATCTGGTTTTTTTTACTTATCTTCTACCATATGCATTCTTCTCAGCAGTTTAATAATAGGAAAGTCTGCTAATTAATTGGAGTCAAGTTTTGCTGTGTTCTAGCTTTCTAATCTATAAAAATGGGTTTGCTAGGGAAAGACTAAAAGAATATTTTTTTCCCCCTTCTTTGTGGGGCCCGAACTAGTGGAAGAATTTTCAAGAGGTGTAAAAAGATGAGGGATTTCCATAGTAGTCCTGATTAAACCATTAGTTCTCAGACATTGGACAATAGGAGATACATGAAAGAAGGAAAATAAAGGAGGTGAATTGCACAATTCTCCAAATTGATGCCAGTCCACAGCAAGGGGAGAGTGGAAATCAATAGAATCCAACAGTCTTACTGGGTTGAGGAGATAAAGAACAGAATTCAGAGAAGCCAAAGTGGGTCAAATTTGCAAGCAAAAAGGAGAGAATGTAGAGAAAGAGCTCAAGATCTGTCGAGGAGTTTCTTCAGATCCTTGACTAAATACTGATCTATATATGCTTGAGAGGAAACTTAATTTTAGACTGGGAATCACTAGAAAGGAAAATGCTGAACAGTTCCTGAAACCTCACGCAAAGCTAGGAATAGTTCTCCTTCCAGCCAGTGAAAGTGCAAAGATCATTATAAATGGCATTGTGTAGAATCCATAGAAGGGTATTGTGTTGGTGAGGCTACTTTAGCTCTGGGCTGAAGACTCTTCTGGACCTGCCTTAACAAAGCTTAAAGAATACCCTGGAAGAGGATCAAACTTGATTCCTAGTAACTTAACCGCTAACCAGAAAAAAGTCCAACATTCTTTAAAGGAATGCAACAAAATCTAGTTCCCGACAAATGTGAACTTCAAATGTCAACTTACTAAACATAAAAAAAGGCAGGAAACTATATTCTATAACTGAGAGTAAAATTGGTCAGTAGAAACAATAGAGCAGGAAATTACAGAGATGATGGAATTAGCCAACAAAGGTATTAAAATATTTGTTATAAATATACTCTATAGCTCAGAAATGTAGAGGAAAATAAGAAAGTACAAATTGGAATTAGTAGAGGTGAAAAAAATACAATACCTGAAATGAAAAATACACTGGATTGGATTAACAGAAGATTATTCACCATAGAAGATCAGTGATTTTGCAGACTTGGAAACACACTATCCTAAATGAAGATCACAGGACATCTAGCTTCTACTTAGGGTATGGAGAGCTGCAAAAATACCATTTCCACGATTAGTGATGAGAAAAAAAGAAAAAGTCTGAAAGCTACACAATTCTTTTTTGAACCCATCAGAAAACTGAAATTGCAAGGCAGTCATGTGACCTGAATTCCAAGGAGAAGTGAGATATATGAACTGTATTACCTATGGCAGACCATGGTAGAATAAGTGTCATACCAGTCACAACACAAGCAGGTAAGAAGAATTACTTAAAATTTTGAAGTTAATTGGAAGGCCAGTTTTAGACCAGCAGCATATCAGTTTGAAAGAGCTAGGGGAAGCTAACAAAAGAATAGTTCAAAAGGGATTTCACACTCACGTCAAACTGCCCCCGCCCCAAACCTGCACTAAGTATTCACAAGGATTTGGGGGTAGAACAGGAGACTAAAGAGAATTCCTGTTGATGTTGCAGGCATGCAGTTGGTGATCAGCTGTCACTGTGGAAACAGCAGTAAAGAATGCCAACATCCCTGGACCCTAGGAATTTGAAAGACCTAGGTGAGGCAGCAAAGCCTCTTGCCCAAAGGACACAAACTGACACTCTGATTAGGGGAGGAGAGAAAACTCATTTTAGACTTAAGATCTTAACACTGATACCAAATGCAGGTCTCCTCTCAGTCAGAGGTGAAAATTCCAACCCACAGTCATCGAGATGTAGAGTTGAGTTTCACTCTTATAGGGAGGAGGGATAAGGTATAAGAAAGTGACAGCAAAAAAAATAAAGGAGAAGAAGAAGAAAGTGACAGCAGTCTACCACTGGGGAAGGGGCAAAAGCATGGGTAGATACCCACTCTGGGGCACAAGTTTATAGGGTGGTTGAAAGCAGGAGGATGAACTACTGATACTAATAAAAGTCCTCTGCACCCCAACCATATGCTAAGCACTAGGCAAAAGCAGCCAATCATTAAACGGAGCTGAGGCCTCTGGTGAACTGAAGGTAACCACAGTGACACTTACACTCAGCTAGATTCCTGATTAGTTTGAATCATTTTTCCACACCAAAGGCCTTATACAAGAGGAGGAATGCTCATTTCCAGGCCTGAACAGTCTCTACTCTTCTACACACAGTAGTCTTGCCTTCGATCAAAATTACGAGATTTGTACATGTGCAAGGGGATAAAAGGTCAAGCATCAAAATGATCAACCGGACAAGACTGAAAGGTGACTCCCATTAGAACTATCAGACAAGGATTTTAAAGTAACTCTGATTAACACATTGAAGGATCTAGTGAAAAAGCTGGATAAAAAACACAAATAGACTGGGAAATTTTTAGGAGATAAATGGAAGTAAAACATTTAATTGAAATGGGGCACCTGGGTGGCTCAGTGAGTTGACCCTCTGCCTTCAGCTCAGGTCATAATCTCAGGGTCCTCAGCAGGGAGCCTGCTTCCCCGTCTGTCTGCTTGCTTCTCTGCCTATTTGTGACCTCTGTCTCTGTCAAATAAATAAATAAAATCTTAAAAAAGAAATGCTAGAATTGAAAGACATTAGAGATAAAGAATTCCTTCGGGATCATCAGTAGATAAGATAGTTGCAGAAGAAATCAGTAAATTTAAGTATAGGGCACTATAAACCAACTGAAACAAAGAGTAATTAAAGTTATGGGATAATGTCATATGGTCTAAAATATGTGTGATTAAAATCTCAGATATAGAGGGAAGGAGAAAAATTAATAGATTGAAGAGTTTAATAACAAAATAAATACACTTGACTAGACTTACATTTTTAAACTGCTGAAAACCAACAGTTAAGAGAAAATCTTCTATATAGATAGCAGTAAAAATAAACAATAACAGACATCTCTTTAAAAACTTCGCAAGGGGCACCTGAGTGGCTCAGTCTGTTAAGTCTCTGCTTTTGACTCAGGTCGTGATCCCAGGGTCCTGGTATCATCTGTGCATCAGGGTCCCTGCTCATCGGAGACACGGCTTCTCCCTCTCCCCCTTTCTTGCCCCTCCCCTTCCCCTGCTTATGTGTGCTCTCTCACTCTCTCTGTATATAAAATAATTAAATAAAATCTTTTTTAAAAAAATTAAAACTTTGCAAGCAAAGAGGCACCTGGCTGGCTCAGTTAGAAGAACATGCAACTCTTCATCTTGGGGGTCATGAGTTCATGATGTAGAGATTATTAAAAATAAAACAACAAAAAACTGTCAACCCACAATTATATATTCATTGAAAAAAAAATTTTTTTTAATGAGGGCAAAGTAAAGACTTTTTCAGATACACAGAAAGCTGAGAGAACATCCCCAGCAGACTTGACAGTACAGTAACTATTTTTTTTAATACTGTAACAATTAAATAGAACTCTTTAGGCAGAGGGAATGTGACACTAGACAGAAACTTGGATCTACATCAGGACTTAGCAGATTTTTTTCTGTAAAGGCCCAGAAGCTTTTTAAGTCAGATAATCTCTGTTACAACTACTCAACTCCATTATAGCCCCAAAGCAACCATAGATGAGACATAAACAAGTGGGTATGCTTGTGTTTCAGTAAAACTTGATTTACAAAAAGAAGAAACAGACCAGCTTTGATTCATGGGTCATAGTATGCCAACTGCTCATCTATAAAAAGAAATGAGAGCTTCAGATAACGTAAAAATGAAAGTATAAAAGATACATTATCTCATCTTTTAAAAAGATTTTTATTTATTTGAGAGAGAACATGCAGGAGAGAGAGCACCGTGGGGGCAGAGGGAGAGGAAGAAGCAGACTCCCCACTGGGCAGGTAGCCCCGAGCAGGACTTGATCCCAGACCCCGAGATCATGCCTGAGGTGAAGGCAGACGCTTAACCAGCTGAGCCACCCAGGCACCCCATGTTTCTCATTTTTAACTACACTTTAAAATAATGAAAATTATAAGCAAAAATAGTAACACTTTATGTGAGGTACCTAAATAAATAAAAGTAAAATATGTGACGACATTAACTCAAAGGATGGAGGGAGAATATTTGAAGTATACTGTTGAAATATTATTACACTATTACATAATTACTTAAAGGTAGATCCTGTTAATTAAAGATAAATTTTGTAAATTGAGAGCAAACTGGCAAATTGAGGCCAGTAGGAGAGATTAAATGGAATACTCAGTCCAAAAGCAGTCTGAAAAAGAAATAAAGAACAAATGAGACAAATAGAAAACATCTAACAAATGGTAGGTCCAACCATAACTGTAATTGCATTAAATATAAACAGTTAAAATGAAGCACTCAGAGATTTTTAAAAAATAGCTTTTTGCCTTTTATTCTTATAGATTCTTCCCCAAATGAAAAGATTTACTATCTTTTTATTTTTTTAAAGATGTTACTTTTAGGAGAGCTTGGGTGGCTCGGTCAGTTAAGTGTGTATACCTTTGACTCAGGTCATGTCACGATCCCAAGGACCTGAGATCAGGCCCTACATTGGGCTCCCTGCTCAACAGGGAGTCATTTTATACCTTCATTTCTCTTCAAATCCCTAACTCCCCTTTTCCAGTTCATGCATACTTTCTTGGGTAAATCTTTCTCTTTATTTGAATTGTGAGCAGAAACTTGTTTGTGGCTAAGTGTACAGTTAGTGCTAGAGACAGACCAACTCCTTAATGCAAAGGGAAGAGTGAGGCCATCAACCTTTAATGAAATTTAATGAAATGAAAGTCATGAGTATCCAAAAGTTTCCTTTAAATTATTTCCCTGGAATCTACTTTCTTTTTTCCTCTATATAAGCCCTTTTCAAACACTGATATTCAAGATACACATATGGATTTTCTGGTCAGTATATTTCATTTAAGGGGCGCCTGGATGGCTTAGTTGGCTAAGCGTCTGCCTTCTCCTCAGGTCATGATCTTGGGGGTCCTGGGATCAAGCCCTGTATTGGGGGCTCCCTGTTCACCAGGGAGTCTGCTTCTCCCTTCCCTCTCCCTCCTTCTGTCCCTGCTCCCTGCTTGGTCTCTGTCTTAAATGAAATCTTTATATATATTTTTTTTCATTTAAAAGTAATTACTAATATCTAATTAGACCTTTTGTTTTTCATTTTTTCTAAGCGTTTTATATGTCAGTACATTTTATCCTCCAAAACCAGTGAGATGGAACTTAGTGGGAATTTAAACCCGGTTTGTGTACATCCAGAGTCTCTGTTCATAACCATTTCTGCATGCCTCCTCCCTAATTTTATTATTGCAAATATTTTTCTTTTCCTCTTTTATTCTTTGTTTTCTTCCTTCATTCCTCCCTTCTACAAATATTTTATACATATATGCTGTGATTTAAATTGATTTGTATAGCATTTATAATGAGTTAGTATATAAAAAAATTATTTTGAGTTATGCCCAACTCACAAATGAATTTCGGATTACAACCCATTGAGCACTCAAGGCTAGCCTTTACCTATTTTTCAAATTGCAAAGGTAGGATGGCAGTAAATTGCATGCAATACTGGAGGCCATACAATGAAAACTAAATGTGTCATATTTTACCCCCAGAGTACCTATTATGTAGCAAGAACCTTATTTAAGTCTTAGAACATAGAGGGGATTTAAGACTCTCTTTGGGCTTTCTCCATCTGTTTCAACAAAATAAAATAGTCTCCTTTCAATTGTTCTATGTCTGTATATTTTCTGTGGTTTACAAAGTATGCTTAACTTTCTGCATTATACAGGTAGAAGGTGTTGAGCCCCAGTGAGAAATGTCATTAACAGAGATTTTCTTAATATGAATAGAATAAAGTCTTGGCAACTAAGTAGACTGACTTTAATTTGCCAATTCAACATATATTTAATATCTCAAAATGTATTAAATGAATGTATGATGAAGTGCTTATACACTTCATTTTTATGACGGCACATCATTATTCCTAAAGTCCATGTATATTTTAAAGTTTTTTTTTATTACAGTTAGTTAACACACAGTGTAATACTAGTTTGTGGTGTACAGTATATTGATTCAAAACCTGCATACATCACCCGGTGCTCATCACAACGAGTGCACTCCTTCAACCCCATTACCTGTTTCACCCATCCCTTATCACCCCACTTCGGATAACCATCAGTTTGTTCTCAGTTTCTTGGTTTGCCTCTATTTCCCCCTTTGCTCATTTGTTTTGTTTCTTAAATTCCACATATGAGTGAAATCATATGGTATTTGCCTTCCTCTGGCTGACTTACTTCGCTTAGCATAATATACTCTAGCTCCATCCACGTTGTTGGAAAATGGCAAGATTTCATTCTTTTTGATAGCGGAGTAATATTTCTGTGTGTGTGTATGTGTACACACCATATCTTTATCCATTCATCAGTCACTGGACCCTTGGGCCATTTCCGTAATTAGGCTATTGTAGATAATGTTGTTATAAACATTGGGGTGCACATATCCCTTTGAATTAGTATTTTTGTATTTGGGTAAATACCTAGTAATGAGAGGTCCTGGGATCAAACCCCGTGTCATGCTCCCTGCTCAGCAGAGAGCCTGCTTCTCTTTCTCCCTCTGCCTGCCACTCTGCCTACTTGTGCTCTCTCTGTCAAATAAATAAATAAAATGTTTAAAAAAAAAAAAAAACCTAGTAATACAGTTGCTGGATTGTAGGGACGTTCTGTTTTTAACTTTTTGAGGAGCTTCCATACTGTTTTCCAGAGGGGCTGTACCAGTTTGCCTTCGCACCAAGAGTGCAAAAAGTTTCCCTTTCACCACATCCTCACCAGCACCTGTTGTTTTTGTGTTGTTGATTTTAGCCATTCTGCAAAAAGTCCTTATATTTGTTTGCTGTTTTTCTTCCTCTTACTTTTGATGGTGCCCACATTTACATTCTGTCAGAAGCAGGGTGCTTAATTAATAGCAAAAATAGATAGGGATGTCAGTTTCATGAGATATTAAGACAGAAAGAGATCTCCCAATCTAAATTTGCTTTACCCAATCCCATTCCCCAGGTGAAGAAACTGAGGCCTTAGGAGGTTTAACAACTTACCTGTTTCACACAGCTACTTCATAGCAGAGACAGGAATAGACCCTTCTGACTCTTCATTCCATGCTTGTTTCATTTCACTACCCTGTTTCTGACATCATTTCATTTCACTTACCCATGTTTCTGACATAATTGGTGAATGGTAGCAGCTCCATTGATTAGTTCCTTTCTTTCTATTCCAGTTCTTGCTGTCAAGGGAAACTAGCTAATTAACAATCATTTGTTATCCACTATTTTGGAACACGGTTTTCTTATATTGTCTCTGTCTCCATGTGGCTGTATGCCATAGATAGAGGCTTAGAGTAGAATCTGTCCCTGGCATGCAAACAAAACAAGTCTAAAATTCCAGACCAGTGTTCCCTGAACAAGTGGCATCTGCCTTCTGGTCCCCAAGTGCCATAAAAACAGACTCAGACATTGACCTTGCCTCGTAAAGTCATGATGTAAATTAAACAGACAAAATACAAAAAGTTGTGAGAAAAATCACAGGAATTAACAATAATGAGCTTAATGTGCTCTCTATCATTACATGATGCAAGAAATTTCAGAGAGAAACATCTATACAAGGATTTGGTGGAAATAGTATGCCAGAAGGTAGTGTGTGATTACCAAGACACTTCCCACAGCCAAATTATTTGTTGATAACGACTTTTAACTTGATTTTCTTTTTCTCTTTATTTTGGGGAAAAGGGAATAAACTACGATTAAGGTGTTGAAGACTGGCTTAGTTTATTTTAGTCCCTAGAAAGTTGTAAAACATCAACTGAATAATTTCAAATCCTTTTTTATTTAAGAATGGAATAAACATTAAGATACAAAAGTTATTTGATTATTTTTAGAGAATATGTATTCACCATATTTTATCCTGAAATGCAGCCAAAAATGAAGAGATAATTCCTAGTTCTGTAATCTTTTGGCTTGCTATAAAAATGAAATGTCTTTATTTGTAAGTTCTAAACAACATGTGGTTAGTGAAGTATGGAGACATTAAGTGAGAAAACACTTAAATTCTGAACCTAAGGAAAAGCATCAATGCAATATGGATGTAAATATGTGTTCAGGGACAATTTAGAAAATGCAGTTAGTAACTAAAATGTCTCAGAGAAGCAGAGTTTAGATTTTGAGCTACCTGTAATGAATACCTTGTTGTATTTTTATATGCGGCAAAACTGAGCCATAAAATGGCCCAGAAAGTTTTAATAAATGAAATTGATCAAAATCTTATTCTACTCTGTTCATTCATTCCTAATTTCTACCTGCCTACCCACCACACCCCCTCATTTTCAATTCTGCATTTTAATGTTCTCCCTGGGCATTCTAATGGCTGAAAGGCAAAGAAACTGTTTTGTATAAACCTTCTAATCCTTGTCTATGTGTTCATATTTAATGTGTGAATCTGATTTTAGGGAGGGATTGGAGAGCCTGAGGAAAAATAGCTGGATTGGTGAATGTTTGCAACCTGGACTACTTCATCTCAGGTTTTAGTCTCAAGTCCTTTCTGAAGCCTGTTCAAATTACCCAGGTCTGACTGTGTGCTCTTATCAAGGATAATGAGATACTTTATAGCAATTCTGCAGGAATTATTGATTAGGAAGTTGCTTACAGTTCTGATGCCTGTCACAGGAAGTTGGTGCAGGGTTTGGACAGAATAAGTGATGAGATAAAGGCTGGGTTAGAAAAGTGATTACAACTGGGAACTTGCTAATCACTGACCTCTATAGGGATCCTCTGGTTTATCACTAATCTCACGCACACTTGGCACTTTCCTGTGCTGCTGCCTCATCATTCATAGCTGTGTGAGTAATTTGGCATGGAGTGAACAAGAGGAGGGCATAGAGAGTCCAGCAGCTGTGCTTGTTGGCACTAGATATTTAAATATCTTCAATGTAGCCAGCAGCGTGCTTGGCACAAATGTTAGCCAATAATACTTAAACAAATTGTTGTGAAGAAAATAGGCAGGCATTTATGTTAAAACCCTCTCTCTCTTTTCTTTTCTTTTCTTTAGAAATATTTTAGTTTGAGATCCTTGCTAGATTTTTTTGTGTGTAAGATTGATCAGATCGCTATGAAAATGAAGTCAGTAATACTAATAGTTAACATTGGCCTGGGTTCTTTCAGACAAGAATTTCCAAGTACTTTATAAGCATTAATTAAACTGTGCAGACCTGTGTGAAGTACATGCTACTGAGTTGATTTTCCTAAAAGAGTGAGTGGGAGCATTGATGTTAAGTGACTTGTAGCTTGCCTAGTTCACTCAGTGGAAAGAAACAAGAGCCAAGAGATTAATCCAGTAATCAGAATCCAGGGTCTCTGCTCTGTTACATACCAAATGGCATTACAGATTTCCCCACTTTGTAGGATAGTGTGTTCCTGTGTTTTTCCAAGTAGTTAGTGCGATTGAAATTGTATGAAACTTGTGGTAGTGTTCATCCACAAAAAAAAAAAGAGGAAAAGATTCTCTGTGAGCCAAAGATGGTAGGTAAATAATGATTTTGCAAAGATACATAAGGGGGAGGAAGACAGTCTGCTCATAAAACTGTGATCTTACTTAGATTTGTGCCCAAATATTTAGATTGGCCTGTGTAGGGATCTCATATTGTTCCTCTGAAAACTGTATCTGGAAAAGTTCTCATGATTTATATGTATCAGAGTATTTGAGTTTGAAACATAGTAATGTTGTTCTAGGTAACATTTTTGAAACATCCAAGGATTCTTTTTCTAGGTTAAGTCTTTATCTTTCAAGAAAAACCAGTCTAATGCTTCACTTAAAATATAACACATGGGGTTTTTTATGTAATAGATGATGAATTTGAATTTATGAATGCAGTTCTTTATGCCTTAAAAAAATGAACATTGAAACAATACTGGCTTTCAGACAAATAGGGGAACTATTTGTTCTAATTTGTGCTCTTACTCATGAAGTCAACAGTTATTTTACCTATTCATTAAAATTACTAAACTTAAGTTAGTTGTAAATTTTCAGGTGTTCACTAGACCGCTGCAGAAATAAATGCTGAGCCATCTGTATCTTCCATAATAGCTCTGTGTCTGGCCATTTCCTCATGAAAACGTTATTTTGAGTTGGTAGGAAAAGAGCACATACAGCCAGGAGATTATTATGGGGCATGTTTCTACAGCCAGTAGATTCAGATCTACAGGAGATCTTGCAGTTTTACTGTCATATCTCGCACCTATTATCAGCTTCCTCTAGTCACTCCTTGCTATTAACAGGATTTCTAGTAGGAAGAAGCATACAAGTGGCAGTGGAACCAGCACTGTAAATAAAGCATCTTTCACAGTGCCTCACACATAATACCTCGCCAACAAGTGCTAGTTCCTGTCACCTTGCTCACAGCAGTCTCAAGAGTGAAGGAGAGTAGAAGAGTTCTAGATCGCTGTGAACTATAAGGAGGGTTCAGCAAAGCAGCCTGGGAACCAGAGCTAGTCAGCATAGGAGCCAGAGTTGGTCAACATAGGAATGCCATGTCTCCTGGGAGGAAGTGTGGTTTAGTTTCCCCGATGTACTCTATCCAAGTGTGTTAGATGCAAGTGGGCCTTAGTGCAGAGGCAATAATTTCAGAGCATAGTAGCTGGAGACCTCCATCACTTCTATTCCTGAAGGAAGAGCTTTGCAAGATGGGTTTTCATGGCTTAGCAATTAAATATGTTAAATTGTTTTTTTAAAGATATACACAAAAACAAATCCCTGCTTGGCTCCCAGCCTCTCAGGATGCTTTTCTGCCCCCTCTGATCTTGTCCAACTTATTCATTTTATAGATTAGGAAACTGAGACCCAGAAAAACAAGATCAGAATAGATACTTTTCTAATAGTCACTTGAAGCAAGAGAAACAGCAACATGTGTCCTTTGCAAGAACTGAAAAGAATAGCAGTTACTTATGAGTAAAACCAGCATAACTGACCATGTTCTTTATCTAGAACCGGTCTTTGGAAGTTGGGTTTTGCTGCCAATCATTTTGGAGATGGTTTGTCATCCATTTCTCTCTGCAGCAGGAATAGATAGTGTCATATCATTTGATTGGTAGAGGCTGCTGAGAGGGCTGAATAGACAAAACTTCCTATACTGTATTTGGGCTCCAACAGATGTGTATATGTATGATCTTAATATGGGAACTGTGTCCTAAACCTCCACTGGAAAACAGTACAATATGTTATGCCATTGAGAATTTGGGGTCAGCAGTGGAACAGACTAGAGAACCAAGATATGAACCCTCAACTCTGTGGTCAAATAATCTTCGACAAAGCGGGAAAAAATATACAGTGGAAAAAAGACAGTCTCTAAAATAAATGGTGCTGGGAAAATTGGACAGCTATATGTAGAAGAATGAAATTCAACTATTCTCTTAGATTATATGCAAAGATAAACTCAAAATGGATAAAAGACCTCAACGTGAGGCAGGAATCCATCAGAGTCATAGAGTAGACCATAGGCAGTAACCTCTTCGATATCAGCCACAGCAACTTCTTTCAAGATATGTCTCCAAAGGCAAAGGAAACAAAACGAAAATGAATTTTTGGGACTTCATCAAGATCAAAAGCTTCTGCACAGCAAGGAAAACTTTAGTCAACAAAACAAAGAGGCAACCCGCGGAATGGGAGAAGATATTCGCAAATAATAGTACAGACAAAAGGCTGGTATCCAGGATCTATAAAGAACTCCTCAAACTCAACACACACAAAACAGATAATCATGTCAAAAAATGGGCAGAAGACATGAACGAACACTTCTCCAATGAAGACATACAAATGGCTAACAGGCACATGAAAAAATGTTCATCATCACTAGCCATCAGGGAGATTCATTTCAAAACCACATTTAGATACCACCTTAAACCAGTTAGAATGGCCAAAATTAACAAGACAGTAAATAATGTGTGTTGGAGAGGATGTGGAGAAAGGGGAACCCTCTTACACTGTTGGTGGGAATGCAAGTTGGTATAGCCACTTTGGAAAACAGTGTGGAGTTTCCTTAAGAAATAGAGCTTCCCAATGACCCTGCAATTACACTACTGGGTATTTACCCCAAAGATACAGACATAGTGAAAAGAAGGGCCATCTGTACCCCAACGTTCATAGCAGCAATGGCCACGGTTGCCACACTGTGGAAAGAACCAAGATGCCCTTCAATGGATGAATGGATAAGGAAGATGTGGTCCATATACACAATGGAGTATTATGCCTCCATCAGAAAGGATGAATACACAACTTTTGTAGCAACATGGATGGGACTGGAAGAGATTATGCTGAATGATATAAGTCAAACAGAGAGAGTCAATTATCACATGGTTTCACTTACTTGTGGAGCATAAGAAATAACACGGAGGACATGGGGAGATGGAGAGGAGAAGTGAATTGTGGGAAATGGGAGGGGGAGACGAACCATGAGACACTATGGACTCTGAAAAACAATCTGAGGGTTTTGAAGGGGCGGGGGTTGGGAGGTTGGGTGAGTCTGGTGGTAGGTATTATGGAGGACACGTATTGCATGGAACACTGGATATGGTATATAAACAATGAATTCTGGTACACTGGAAAGAAATTACAAAAATAAAAAAATTAATTAAAAAAATTTTTTAAAGAATTTGGGATCAGATACCCCTGCATTCTGGTTCTCTGGGCTACTTACTAGTTCTGTGACCTTGGGCAAGTTTTCTCCTCGTTAGTGAAAAGGGGGCTTAATAGTACCTGCCTCAGTGAACAGGAAGTTTAAAGCTACTGTTAGAATTCATCTGGATTATTTTAGTAGTGTTCAAATTCATTTGGGTTATTTCAGTAGTTTAGTAGTCTTCTAATAGCTTCTGCACTTGTTCTTCTATAATTTATTCTTCACAAACAGTCATGATGATACTTTTTAGATGTAGAGCATCTTTTCAGTAAATAATACTAAGTCAATTGGGTATCTCTGGAAAAACATTTAAAACAGTACACACAACAAAAAAAAGGAGGGGCAAGTTAGCCAATATGAAAATGAAGAATTTCTGTTTATCAAAAGACACAATTAAGAGAGTGAAAAGACAATCTACAGAAAATATTTACATGGAGACAATAAAAGCTCTTATATCAGAAATACATAGAGAACTCCAACAAATCAACAAGTAAATGAAAACCCAAGAGTAAAAAAGTGAACAATATACTTGAATGGCCATTTCATTGTACAGTATTCAACTGTCCAATAAACATGAACTCGTGATTTACTAGTAGAAACTTGGTTGCGAAAATGTGTTAAGTCTCCCACTGCATTAATAAATAAGTCCACAACAAAAGAGCTAATTGTTCCACAAATATCCTTACTAATAAGAATACCAGGAATACCATATAATTTTCTGCACATTGGAAATTCTGTTTTCTGAGCATTCTTTCTCATAACAAGGTATAAGAATGCATCTCTTTTTTTATCCTTTGTTGCTCAATCTCTTCCCTAGGACCTGACAGTATAATCTAGATTCCATCCTAGCACGATAGTTTTGCAAGTGTTAAAACATACAGACTGCACTTCTCCCAGATCCTCTCCTCTCTAGGCTAACATCTTGATTCTTTTAGTTGATCTGGTCTCTAGATTCCTCACCATTCAAGGGAAGTTACATACCTGTTTAGCAGTTACTCAACCATGTTCATTTGACATATATTAACATTATCTATATATAGCATTCATTTATAATACTTAGCAGAAAACCATAATACACTAACCAAAGTTGTTAGTTGTCAGACACCTGAAATAAAATAGGCTTAGAGATTCCTTTTAATTCATGAAAATAGTTCTTTTAAAAAGTAATTTGAAAGAATAAAAGATGTCTTCTAAATCTCAGACTGAGTATACATTATTATATTTATATATTATTTATATATATTTAATATATATTAATATATTATATTAATATGATATATTATTTATATATATTTAATATATTTATATATTTAAAGAGTAGCCAGATTTCTAAGTCCCTCAGAAATAATTAGCTCTTAATAAATGAAAGGTGAAATGAAAATGTATTCACATTTCAAAATCTAATTTGAATAGGTTAAGTATCATTTTAAAAACAAGCTATCAACTTCCCATTTCAGAAGAAACTTTTTCTCTGTAATGTTTTTAGCTTATGTTAAATTAGTTTTTGTTTTCTGTTTGAATATCCTTGTGAAAGGAAGAAGTCTAGGAATTTTAATAGGCACAGGAAAGTATATTTAAAAACTTATGTTTTCTTTCTTTCTTTCTTTCTTTTTTTTTAAAGATTTTATGTATTTGAGGGACGCCTGGGTGGCTCAGTTGGTTAAGAAAATGAAGAATTTCTGTTTATCAATTGGGTCATGATCCCAGGGTCCTGGGATCGAGTCCCACATCGGGCTCCTTGCTTGGCAGGGAGCCTGCTTCTCCCTCTGCCTCTGCCTGCCTCTTTGTCTGCCTGTGCTCACTCGCTCTCTCTCCCTCTGTCTCTGGCAAATAAATAAATAAAATCTTTTAAAAAAATAAAAGATTTTATGTATTTGATAGAGAGATCATAAGTAGGCAGAGTGGCAGACAGAGAGCTCTCTGCTGAGCAGAAAGCCCAATGCAGGGCTCAATCCCAGGACCCTGAGATCATGACCTGAGCCGAAGGCAGAGTCTTAACCCACTGATTCACCCAGGTGCCCCAAAACTTACTATTTTCTTAAATAACAAGTAGTGTCCATACATATAATTAAAATTGAATTTGAAAGCTGTACTTTATTAAAAAGAGAGCTAATATTGATTTCTTACTTTGTTCCCTTTTCTGCCTGAACAATTGAAAAAAGAAATGTTTCTTACTCTGGTATAGTTGAGTGAAAATAAAACAGACCGTAACTTGTTGTTTAACTTTAAGTCTTCATTAGTTGTTTAATGTTTCAGGAAGAGGAATTTGCAAGATAGAAAGGGCCTAAGTATTTCAGCCAATAGTAAGTTCATGGTATATTGTGATGAAAAACCAATATACTCTTTTTTTAACTCTATGGTGTTTGTTTAGAATGTCAATATAATTAAGATATTTTCTTAAAATTGAAGACACGTTAAGGGCGCCTGGGTGACTCAGTTAAGCGTTCAACTTTTGGTCTCAGGTCAGATCTTGATCTCAGGGTCATGAGTTCAAACCTGCCCTGGGCTTCTAGTTTACAAAAAAAAAAAAAAAAAAAAAAAAACCTAGCTATGTACTGGAAATGATTTTTGAGATCTCATAAACTTGTTTATTTGATGAATAAAGTAATACCTTCAAACCATAAATGTGTGCTGTTCTTTGTTTTCCCTTAGTAATTTGTCTGCCAGTCCTTCTAATTTGGCATTTCCCTTCAGTCTCTGCCATTTTCTTGGTTCAGCAGGATTTCTGATCCCTTTTGATGAGGCACAGGAATAGCTCCAAGAGAAGGGTTGAGTCCAAAATCCCCATAGATCATCTTGACTCTTACAAGCAGTCTTACTTGAAAGATATATATCCTTAGAGAGTTAGGGTTTTTTGCTTTTTATTCTATACATATATGTTGCAAATTAAAGCTCTTTAAATTGAACATACTGCTTTATGGTGAGACAGTGAGGCAAATAGACCACATTAATTAACCCTTTCTCATTAATCTGCATTTTTGTGTGTTGGCATTACTTCCCCTGAAATAATAGCCAATAAGTGCTTTTTAAGACATGTGCTACAACGTCCTAATGGGCTTTGAAATTATACCTTGAATTATTACAGTATTTTCTAATAACTAGCTTTGTTATTACAAGTATTATTTTGTATATCTAAGGAGTCACTACGTGCCAAATTTAGAGCAGCCAAGATTTTATATCAGTTAGCCACTGTGGCATGTAGATGTCAATGAAAATAATCAAATATTAGTTCCTGTGTCTCCCAAGTTTTTTTAAATTTTATGCACTGTATCAGTAGATAATTTTGAGCATCCCATTTATACGGGGAGTTTTAAAAATCAATAAACTATACATTTTTATATAATTATAAGCCTAATATCTCAATGTGTAATATACAAGTGTGGGGGGAAGTTCATATAGCCTCAATAATTTTAAATATTTTGGATAACTTGTCAGATTTAATGATATTTTTACTGTTTTTAACCTCAGAATGGAGAAAAAGAATTAGCTCTGCCATTGTCGTTTATCTGTGTCTCCATCTTTGTTATTAACATCAAACTGTGATGTTTACAGAAATCTTTTTGAGCAACATGTCTGTTAGAGACTGTTTAGTTAAAATCAATATAATATTTGTAAATTTACTGAACAATATGTTGAAAAGCAAGTAGGCAAGAACCGCTGTTGGTATCAGCACTGTGGGACATCTACTTTCCCTCCAGAACTGGCCCATACCGTTTTCTGACATTTAACCATCCAATTTTGAAACTGCAGATACAGTCCCAAAAGGAATTCTTACACATTTCTGGGAACGTAAATTGACATGATGACTTCAGAGAATAGTAAGGCAATACTTAGAAAGTTGAAAGTGTGCATCCTTTAATCCAGCAGTTCCACTTCTCTGTGTCTTTTCTAGAGAAAGTCTTATGTGTATGTATAATGCATGTGCGAGGATACATGTTTTACCATTCTTCCTGAAACAAAAAAACTAGGAGCCATCTATTTCTCGGGAAGGGAATAGAGAAACTGTGGGTTTTTTTCTATAACGGGACATTTTATAGCAGTAAATATGAATGAACTAGATGCTTACTATCAATATGTATCTCAAAAGCATATTACATAGAAATCACATTTCAAAAGGGGTGGATTACTATATAATCCCATCTGTTTAAATGTATTAAACACAAACAGTAATGTATATTGTTTGGGTGCATGAATTTATATAAAAAGTTTCAAAATAAACATGGGAATCATATATACTAACCTTTCGCTAATGGTTATCCTGAGGTCTGGGGTGAGAATTAAGCTGTAGCTATACTTTTTATTTCTGAGAGAGAGAATGGAGAGAAGAAGGAGATATCTTCAGTCTGAAGCAAATAAGGGAAAATATTCTCCCTACAGAGTAGATCGTACTGTTGACTATAGAATAGACTAGATGTCTATTCTTTTCCGTTCTTTTGAATATATTTTCAGCGTTTCAGCAGAAAGTATTTAATAAAATACATGCTATTCAGTGAAAGTGTCAGGATTTGTTAACTGACTAGAATGATAGTAAGTTTTTAAAATTTTAATTATTGGATTTTATCTTCTTGTTTCTAATTTGTTCTCTGTACTTCCAAATCACAGTGTAATTACTAAGAATGGTCTAGTGGTTGAATTGATTGTCAATAAATGAGGACTTTTGTATACAGGTATTTTCTTTGTTTTATAGGAAAAACGTCAGAGAGAGGCTCATTTTCCTTGTACAGCAGAGACACCGGATTACCAGGCTGTCAGGTAAGTTTAATAAATACAAAAATGAGGTCATTTTTAATACATAAATAAAAGCTTTGATAGAAGAGGTAGGAATTTATCCAATTTCAGCATTATCTGTGACTTTAATGTGTAACTTAATGTGGTAAGATTTTAGTAACTAAAGATATTTTCTTCTCCCTCTTTTAAAATGATTTCTCTTCCCCAATTCACCATTGTCTTTCTGTAGAAGCAACAATTACCTTCCTCTCCCTTTCCAAAATTCTTATAGCCTTTCTGAAAATGATTTTTGCATATTTCCTCATAAGAAGATCAGAGCTGCTAATATATTACATGAAGAACATATGATTGCTCTGTGTAGCTTTACTATCCTGTAATGTTAAACTTACTAATGTTCTAAGTGTTTTCATTTCTGTCCTACACCCTAACCAATTCTTTAGGCTTTCAAAAGTCTCTTTGACTTGGAAATGTTGTTTTAGTTTTTCCATAATCCTTAGCATGTAGTATTTTTACTGATGGCCATCTTTTCTGCTTATTTCCCCATATCTTTAGAGAGAATCCTGAACACTCAGTTCACCTCTAGATTCCCATTAGAACCAAGCCAAAAAGAAGAGGAGGGCAGAATATATGAAATTTGTTTTCTGCTGTCTATATGCTTTTCATGAGGTCTGCCCTAATTTTAGATTCTCATTCTAATAGTACTACTACATTTAATATATATCCTGTAATATTAAAATTATCCTGTAAAAGCAGAAGACCTAGGTTCAAATCCCACCTTTACAAGTTACTGGCCAATGGTCCTAAGACAAGCCATTTAACCTTCAATTCCATCTCTGCATTGATTTCCTCATTTGAAAAATAGAATTAGCAGTTTTGTTTCATCCTACTTTATAGGTCTATGAAGACCTATAAAGTTATATATAATGAAGGTTTAAATTCCATGTACTCCCGGAAGCATTTTACAAAATAAATCCATATTTAATTTTTTTTTCCATTCATATAACCTACAAAACAAAAGCTATTTTGTGTTCTGGGGGATGTTTTTTGTATTGTTGGTTCAAGTCATTACATTCCCAGTTTTATCAGGAAAGGTCATTAATTTATTCCATGAAGTGTCCTGTATTGAATCTCTTGGAGTTCTCACTTGGCTTTAGGAAATGAGAGAATATCCTTGGCACAACCCCATCACAGGCCAGTAACTCACAACTCGAGTGGTTCTTTCCTCTTATTCTCTCCATCCTTTGTACATAGATTGGGAAATGTTGTACGTGGACAGTGCATGCATGTAAAAGCGCACATGGATAAATGCTGGAGCAGAGGATGAGTTGAAACAGTGCCCAGTAGTGGTATTATAATAGGGTAACTTGCAGTGATTTTGTTTTGGTATTTTAAATCATCCTTGCATTCCTGCGATAAACTTCACAGAAGCCATTTTGAATCCTTAATATTATTTTTAAGAAACCAAAAGATTTGAGAGCCACCGTTCTAATGTTAATACTATTGCTAAATTTGAGGGGGAAACGGTTGTAAGCTCTTAGAAAATACAGCTGCATCTAATATATCAGCTAATGCTTATATTAATGAGTTTCCACTTAACATTTTTTATACTCCCTTGGCAAAAGTATTGCTATTTAGTTAGGATTAGTGGTAAGCTCTATTTATATAATTCTCAAGTTTTGAGAAGACAAATCTTAACAGTTTTTCCAAAGATTAATATGTGTTTATACCAGATTTAATTCCTTTCTTCTCAGGACTTTTGTTTTTTTAAATCCAGTAGAATTAACATACAGTGTTATATTAATTTGAGATGTACAATACTAGTTTTAATTCTCATACACAGAAAACAATTTTTTTTAAAGATTTTATTTATTTATTTGACAGAGAGAAATCACAAGTAGATGGAGAGGCAGGCAGAGAGAGAGAAGGAAGCAGGCTCCCTGCTGAGCAGAGAGCCCGATGCGGGACTTGATCCCAGGACCCTGAGATCATGACCCGAGCCGAAGGCAGCGGCTTAACCCACTGAGCCACCCAGGCGCCCCAGAAAACATTTTTTTTAAACCTAGGTACATAACACTATAACAATTGCACCCATTTACTGAGAACTGAGCCAGGCATTGAATTAAACATGATCACATTTAATCCCTTTAACAATACCCATTTTTCAGATTGGAAATGGATGCTCTCCAGAAGTATTAAGTAATTTGCTCAAGAGCATGCATCTAGCAAGTGATAAACTTTCTAAACACAGGGTTGATACTTTTAACTATGATATAACTATACTGCAGCATAACAGTATCAGGTTCCAGGTCTGTCCCCTTACTACCCTTTCATTTTAATTTGTTTGGATGAGGAGGGACCTGGGAATTTATATTTTAAACAAGTGCCCCAGTTGATGCTAATTCACATGTGTTGGGGATTATGCTTTGAAAAAACCAGTTCTTCTGTATATGCTAAATATAAGCATCTATGGAGTATAAAAAAGGAAGAAACCGTAAGATCACTCTTTAACAATTGTTTATAACATTTTGGAGAGATCAGGTTGGCCTGTGGAAAAGAGAAACAATGTTACCGGGATATATGAAATGTAAAATAACAATATTGTTATTGCAAGAAATGTAAAGGTATTCAAATGAGGGAAAGATTTATTTGTAAAGTATTCACAGAACCAGTGCATGAGCCCCAAAGAGGAAGCCCAAAATTCAGCACAGAGGAGAGGTTTTATGGCAACAAAGACAGATGGCATCAGTGAAGATAGGAAGGCTCTTAAAACAAGTAAAAGAATTCCTCACTGTGAAAGGAACAATGGCCTTGCTATTGTTACTAAGTGTTACTTAGCTCTCACTGTGCTGCAGTTACTAGACAAAATAATGGATGGCACCAGCTGATTTGAGACCTAAATAGTAAACTCAGGATATTCAAGAGTTAAAAAAGACGTATAACTCCTATTCAAAGAAAAACCTGTATTCCAAACAGTATTTGTTATCAGGGGTCAGAGAAAACAATACACTAAAACGTCAAATTGGCTGCCATTTTGTCTTACGTGTACACAAGTGACACAAAAATCTTAACCACACAATGATAATAGAAGGAAATGTAAACAGTGACTGCAAAATTCTATCCAAACACCACTTTGAAACCATTTCTCTTCAACATAATTCCCAAAGGAACATTAACTCTCCTATTAATGTACATAAAATGCTGCTGACATTCTACAAAATTCATTCTAATTTAATAATGCCTGATGGGCCTTACTTCATGTTAAGATGATGTAATAATATGTTGCTAAATGAGTCTCCTCATATTACTTTCATGGCAATCCCATAACTGATGAGCCATTAAAAGGAAACTGGTGTAGTGGTATTACTGGAAACACTGATAGATCATTCTGCAATCAAATTTTTTTAATTGACTCGACACAGAACATAGAAGCCAACATCATTATTAACTATAGGTATAATACTGCACCATGATGTGAAAAATCCTTTTATCATTACAAGTTTTTCACTGATACCTGTAAAACAAGTATGTATTCAAGTAGTTTATGTAAGTTTTTCTCCAAGTGTTCAAACCCAGAAGAGGCAGGGTCTTTTTTTTTTTTTTCCCCGAAGAGATTTAAGTTTCATCAGCATTTAGGTATTATATGCTTTAGGAAATGACAACTTTAAATTCAGGTAGCACTTAAAGTTATTTGGATATTTACCCATACTATTTACTTATTAATCACCCTCTTTTCTCATTATAACCAGTCTCACTATATACAGACATTTGATAATGAGAAAATTATAAAAGTGTCAATATATCAGGAAGATATAACAAATGATACATAATGATAATAACTTTAGGTAAATAACCCACGAGCTTTAAAATAAATGAAGCAGGGACACCTGGGTGGCTCAGTTGGTTAAGCAGCTGCCTTCGGCTCAGGTCATGATCCCAGCGTCCTGGGATCGAGTCCCGCATCGGGCTCCTTGCTCGGCAGGGAGCCTGCTTCTCCCTCTGCCTCTGCCTGCCATTCTGTCTGCCTGTGCTCGCTTTCTCCCCCCCCCTCTGATAAATAAATAAAATCTTTAAAAAAAAAAATAAAATAAAATAAAATAAAATAAATGAAGCAAATATTGACAGAATTCAAGAGAGAAGTAAATACAAAACTATAGTTTAATGTTTGAATATCTCTCTTAGCAATTGACAAAATAACTAGACAAAAAACTTAGTGCATTTACTATCAACTACCTTGACCTTATTAATATTTACAAAACTGTTCCCAACAAATGAAGAATATACATTCATTTTGAGGGTATATGTTCTGTTCAGCAGGATTGAATCATGTGCTAATCCATAAAACTGGTGTCAATAAATTGAAAAGATTTTAAATCCTACAGTGTATTGTGTGACCAAAAGCAAACTAAATTAGAAGTTAGTAAGATACTTAAGAAAACACCAAATATTTGAAAAATAAACAACCCATACATAAATAATCTGTGGTTTTAAAAAATTAGAAGGGAATTTAGAAACTATCTCTAACTGAATTATAGTGAAATAGGATATAGCAAAATCTGTTGGTGCAGCTAAAACAGTGCCTAGAAGAAAAGGTATAGCTTTAAGTGCTTATATTTAAAAAAAAAAAAAAAAAAAAAAAAAAGATCTGAATTATATAGCCTGAGGTTCTGCCCTAAGAAGCTAGAAAATGAAGCACAAAATAAATAGAAGGGTGAAAATCATACAGATAAGAGCAGGAATCAGTGTGATATTACAGAATTAATAGAAAAAGCAACAAAACCAGAATTTGGTTATTTTAAAAGATCCATAAAATTAATAACTACTAGGGGTGCCTGGTGGCTCAGTCATTAAGCGTCTGCCTTCAGCTCAGGTCATGATCCTAGGGTCATGGGATTGAGCCCCACATGGGGGGGGTGTCTCTGCTCAGCAGGGAGCCTGCTTCTCCCTGTCCCTCCCCCCCTGCTTATGTTTCCTCTCTCTGTGTGTCTCTTTCTAAATAAAATCTTTTTTAAAAAAAGTTAAGGGGTGCCTGGGTGGCTCAGTGGGTTAAGCCTCTGCCTTTGGGTCAGGTCATGATCTCAGGGTCCTGAGATCTAGCCCCGCATCAGGCTCTCTGCTCAGCTGGGAGCCTGCTTCCCCTCTCTCTGTCAAATAAATAAATAAAATCTTTTAAAAATAAATAAATAAATAAAATTTTAAACGATTAATACCTTCTAGCTAGACTGATTAAGACAAAGTGGGGAAGGGAAGAAGGGGAAAGAACACAATTTACCAATATCTGGAATAGAAAGGAGGTTATCATTGTAAACCATATATACATGAAAAAGATGATAAAGAAATATTGGGGGGGGCCCTGGGTGGCTCTGTGGGTTAAAGCCTCTGCGTTAGGCTCAGGTCATGATCCCAGGGTCCTGGGATCGAGCCCCGCATCATCGCCTGGGATCGAGCCCCGCATCATCGAGCTCTCTGCTCAGCAGGGAGCCTGCTTCCTCCTCTCTCTCTGCCTGCCTCTCTGCCTAGTTGTGATTTCTCTCTGTCAAATAAATAAAATGTTAAAAAAAAATCAGTTGGAACAAAAAGAGAGATATTGGGAATAAGTTTGAAAACTTAGGTGAAATAAATTTCTTGAGGAATACTTGCCAAAGGGACAAGATAAAACAGAAAGTCTGAATTGCTGTGCATCTAGTGGTGAAAATAAATTCATTTCATAAATTCTTTACAAAGAGTGATGAGCACCAGGTAATGTATGGAATTATTGAATCACTATATTGTACACCTGAAATTAATATAACACTGTGTGTTAACTATACTGGAATTAAAGTAAAATAAGAAAGAAATGTAGAGGGCATGAAAAAATTGTGAGAGAAAACCCATAAAAAAAAGCTTGAGGGTCATGGTTTCATTGGTGAATTTTTTTAAATGTTCAGGGAAAAAAATACCAATCTTTTACAAACTATTTTAGAAAATAGAGAGGAGAAAACACTTTACAGGTCATTTTACGAGATGAGCAATAAAACTGCACACGTAAGTTTGGCTGAACATTTGAAAGTCAGTTTAGTTCGACACATTAACAGAAGAAAGGAGAAATACAATGTGATCATTTCCATAGATGTAGAAAAGGTATACAACAAAAATGAAATATTCATGATAAAACCTCACAACAAATTAACCATAGAAAGCAGCTTCCTCAGTTTGATAAAAGACATATGAAAGATCTCTAACTGCATATTTATTGGTGAAAAACTAAATGTCCCCCCATATTAGGAACCAGATAAGAATTTCAATTCTTATTACTTGAACTTTATGTGCTAGTATAATAAGGCAAGGGAAAAAAAGACACAATTGGAAAAGGAATAAATTAAACTGAATTTGCAGATGACATGTTTGTGTACATGGGAAATCTGAATGAATCATCATGAAAACTTGCAGAACTGATAAACCTTTAACTTTTTCACAGGATATAAAGTCAATCTAAAAATTAATTGTATTTCTACACACCAGCAATGAACAATTAGAAAATGAAATTAACAAAAAGTACTATTTGTAGTTACATCAGAAAGCATACTGAGGTATACACTTAGCAAAAGATTGTAAGACTTCAACGGTGAAAACTGTAAAATATTGCTGGTAAACCAAAGAGGATCTAAATAAATAGATATATAAATAGATAAAATATAATAGATATGAATTGGAAAGCTCAGTATCATTTAGATGTCCGTTCCATTAGGCTATAGATTTAATGTAGTCCCAATCAGGATTCTAGCAGACTTTTTTTTAGACATTGACAAGATTATTATGTGCTAACAGGCACATGAAAAGATGCTCAACATCACTCATCATCAGTGAAATACAAATACAAATCAAAACCATGATAAGAATACCACCTCACACCTGTCAGAATGGCTAAAATTAACATAAGAAACAACAGGTGTTAGCCAGGATGCAGAGAAAGGGGAACCCTCTTAAACTGTTGGTGGGAATGCAACTAGTGCAGCCACTCTGGAGAACAGTATGAAGTTTCCTCAAAAAGTTAAAAATAGAACTGCCCTATGATCCAGTGGTTATACTTCTAGGTATTTACCCAAAGAATACAAATACAGATTCAAAGGGGTGTACACACCCTAATGTTTATAGCAGCATTATAAACAATAGCCAAACTATGAAGAGAGCCCAAATGTCCTTACTGATGAATGAATAAAGAAGATTTATATAAACAGTGGAATATTATTCAGTCATCAAAAAGAAGGAAATTTTGTCATTGCAGTGCTGTGGATGGAGCTAGAGTGTATTATGCTAAGTGAAATATGTCAGCCAGAGAAAGACAAATAGCACATGATTTTACTTATTTGTGGAATTCAAGAAAGAAAACATGAATATATGGCAAGGGGATTAAAAATCAAGAGAGGGAAACCAACCATAAGAGACTCTTAATGATAAAGAACAAACTGAGGGGTAATGGAAGGAGGTAGGGGATGGGTTAGATGGGTAGTGGGTATTAAGGAGGGCACTTGTTATGACGAGCACAGGGTGTTGTATGAACCACTGAATTATGCTCCTGGAACCAATATTGCCCTATGTGTTAACTAGCTAAATTTTAAATAAAAATTCTGGGGGAAAGTTAATTAACACAAAAATAAAAGTTAATTGAAAAAGGCATAGGACAAGATGGGATTGGGAGGGAGACAAACCATAAGTGACTCTTAATCTCACAAAACAAACTGAGGGTTGCTGGGGGGAGGGGGTTTGGGAGAAGGGGGTGGGATTATGGACATTGGGGAGGGTATGTGCTTTGGTGAGTGCTGTGAAGTGTGTAAACCTGGTGATTCACAGACCTGTACCCCTGGGGATAAAAATATATGTTTATAAAATTAAAAAAAAAAAAAAGGAAAAAGGCATAGGATTAAGAAGTGCCAAAACAATCCAGAAAGAAAGGAGAAAGGACTTACTTTATACCTCATTTCAAGACTTAGTATAAAGCAATACTAATCAAGATGGTATAGTATAAAGACTGACAGATCATGAACAGAATAGAATTCAGAAAAGGACCCATACCTTTATGCTAAATGATATTTGGTAGGAGCACCCTAGCAACTCAGTGAGGAAAAAAAAAATCTCTAATGCACAGTGCTGAACAACTGAATTATCAGTATGGAAAGAAAGAAAAGAACTTAAAACCTTACCTTAAACCATACACAAACAAATTTGAGATAGATAATGGACTTAAATGTGAAAGCTAAAGTAATAAAGCTGCTGGGAAAAAAATAGATGAGTATCTTTGCCACATACAGGTAAACAAAATTTCATAGGGAACACATAATAAAAACATCAAACATGAAAGAAAAACTGATAAATTGAACTAAATCGATACTAAAGGGGCACCTGGGTGGCTCAGTCGGTTAAGTGTCCTACCTTCAGCTCAGGTCATGATTCCAGAATCCCGTGCCCTCTCTCTCCCTCTCTTAAATAAATAAATAAAATCTTTTTTCAAAAAGTAAAAATTTGTGGAAATGAAAAGAGAAGCCACAGATTGGGAGAAGGTATTTGCAACCCATATATCTGACAAATAAAATGATCCCTGACAACTCATTAATAAAATACAAGCAACCCACCTTCCTCTAAATAGGCAAAACATGGGGCACCTGGTTCGCTCAGTCATTTAAACATCTGACTCTTGATTATAGCTCCGGTATTGATCTCAGGGTCATGAGTTTAGGTGCTGCATTGGACTCCACATTGGGTGGGGACACAGCTTTAAAAGTAAATAAATGAATAGGCAAAACACTTGAAGAGACACTTCACATAAAATATGCAAATGGAGTGAGCCTTGGTTTTGGCTGAGGTCATGATCTCACCCTTGCGGCATCATGTCCCCTGCAGGGGGCATGTGCTGAGCACAGAACCTGCTTCAGATTCGATCTCCCTTTCCTTCCCACTCAATCTCTCGCTCTCAAAAATAAATAAACAAAATCTTAACAAAAAAAAAAGAAAAATACAAATGGGTAATCAGCACGTTACAGGTTCCACATTATTAGCTGTTAGACACATGAAAATTAAAACCAGTATACAACTACCCAGAATAGCTAAAATCAAAAAGATGATGATGCATTGTTGGTGGGACTGTAAAATGGTATAATGACTTTAGAAAACTGGCAGTTTCTTACAAAGTTAAACATGTATCAGCCCCACGACTCAGCAGTTTACTCCCAGGTATTTATCCAAGTGAAATATCGTTCACAAAAAGCTTTTTTCTCAAAAATGTTTATAACACTTTGACTCACTTTAGCCTAAAACTGGAAACACAGATGTTCATCGAGGATAATGGATAAATGAACTGTATCATGTTCATACACTAAATAGCATTCAGCAATAAAATGGAATGATCTAATGATCTCGATAATGCTGTGCTAAAAACAGGCCACATCTCAAAAATACTGTATGGCTCCACTAATAGAACGTCTGTAATAGGCAGAGCTATCCTGTGTTGATAAAAATCAAATCAGTGGTTGCCAATAGGAGGGTTCTTCTATAAAGGGACCCCATTGCTGATGTAATAGAAATGTCTGTCTTGATATGCATTCATCAAAACTGATGGAGTAGTTCACTTAAGATCTGAACATTTTATTGTATGTAAGTAATAGCTTAGTTTTTAAAAAATGAAGAGTGAAGAGCACTGCTAGAGAATGTATTCTACCTGAGTTTAACACCTGATACACAGTTGTGGTACTTAGGCAGCATAGTACTGGCCTGACTGAGAAATAGAACACTGGAACAGAATACAGCCCAGAAGTACACCAACGCTTTATATAGTTAACTTGATTTTCAGCCAAAGTAGTCCACTGGAGAAAGGAAAGGATGTTTTTGTTTTTGTTTTGCTTTTGTAAAAAATGTAATACAAATAGATAATCATGTGGACAGATATGATTGTCAGTCCTCTCACACTAAACAAAAATTATTCAAGATGGCTCCTAGACCTAAATATAAAAGCTACAACTACAAAGTTTTAAGAACAAAACATGAAAATTATCTCCTCAATTTGGGAGTAAGTAAGCAAAGCTTTCTTACACTGAATACAAAAATTTAAAAACCACGAAAGAGAAGAATGATAAATTAGACTTAATCAAAATTAAAAGCTTATAAAAAGGCCTCAAATTAAAAAAAAAAAAATGAGTTGACAGCCACATCTGGAAGTCAATACTTGCAAAACCTATCTGACGAAGAACTGGTATCCAGGATATAGAAAGAAATCTACAAGTATATAATAAGGTCACCCAACGCTTCTGTGGGTTTTCTGTTCATGGCAGGAAGTTTAAGTGCAGTGGATGAACAAATTACCAGTCCTTCTGGATTTGTATAATTCCATGGTAATTTCAAGAACAGAATCATTTTTAGGACTACAAGTTGCTTAATAAAAGATTCTTGTGGTGTGGCTATTTCTCTTTTTCTTTCTCCTGCCTCCCCCTCCTCCCCATAAGGCTGCTTTCCTAAGGAGGACTATTTACCTTAGCCAGTAAGAACAAATAGTTCTGGAGTTTAACTGTGTTGCTTGATGAGGTGATTTCTTACAGTATATTTAGAGAAACCCCTAAAGGATGAGGCCTGTGGAATAATTACCTAGCCTAAGATATCCATAAGAACATGAGAAAATCTTACTGCCCATAGGGGAGAAAAGTTTTCCTCAACCCTCTTAAGGTTCCTCTCTGGATCTGAAAAGGAGACTGACAAAGACCGATTAACAGGAGAAAAGCATACAGGTTTATTTAATGTAAGTTTTAGGAGAGTCTTCATAAGGATATGAAGGCGAAGACACAGACTTAGTTATATTTATGCTAGGTTTGATGCGGAGTGGATAGTCATGGAAGAATATGAACAGATTAAGGAATATGAGGTAACTGTAGTAAACTAGGGGAAATTTTCATAAGGCCTATTTCTTAGGATTTTTTTTTTTACATCCCTTTGTCTTTGGATATAGGATGTTCCTTTCCTCTTGGCATAGGAATGGCATCTCTCACATGAGGTTATTATGGTCTATTTTAGGGAAATAGGCCCTGGGAGGGGACACTTAAAATGACCTTCTCGCTCCTGGCACTTTCTCAAACTCCTCACCTTAAAATATTCAATATGGCAAGGTACCATGTTTGGAGGTGGTATATCCTGAACCCTATCACTGCTTTTACTCATAAAATTAAGTTAACACAGAACGTTTAATGTGTTTTAAAGTATTAAAGTATTAGTAATCCTACTTGTTTCATCTTTAGATTTCGTTTGGTTTGAGGTCTTTTTTTATAAATTTTTATACATTTAAAATAAATTCCTTAAGTGATTTACTTTATTTCAAAACTCCTTTAATCAAATAATGGGAGTTTTGCACAGATTACATAATACTAATTACAGTCCATATTCCACAGCATAATGTGTTCATTGCATTTTAACATTTTATTGGCCAAATTTTAGCATTTTTAGTGTTCTTTATTTTTAATAAGAATCCCCTATTATCTAAGAACTGTTATGCCCTTAATAATTAACTGCATTCCCAATTTTTAAAAAATCTATTGCAACTTCCATTTTAAGCAAACCAAATCACTTACAATTTAAATGTTTCATTTTTTCTCTCCTGCTTCTTAGTGGGCGAAAAATATCAAGGAAAGGGCTTCACACACTATAAGACTTGATTAAGAGATAAGGAATCAACAAGAATTTTCTTGTTTTACCATTATAAGGATCTGGACCAGGCAACAGAATAAAAGATTTAGCATCAGTCCTCAAGAAGCTTACATTCTAGATGGGGGACACTAGCTCTGTACACACAGAAAATTTATTAGAATGATAAGATAATTTGTAGTAAATCTCAAGAAAGTGGCACAGATGTGAGTTAGAACTCAGAAGAGGAAACAAAAAAACGAAGAGTGAAATTAATGTGATTTTTGATACAGAGAAGATTTTGCAAAAGAAGCGTACAACTCTAAAATCTTGGAGAATGGGTGAAATTTGACCAAGTAGAGAGGAAGACATCTTAGGGAGAGAGAACATATGAGCAATATGAATAGAAGTAATAATATTCAACACCTTTTGTAGATGCTTCCTTAATTTTCTCCCGCTGAAACTATGAGCTTTGTGAGGGCAGGGTCAATGGGTGTTTGTTTTATTTTCATCAGCTACTTTTTGCCTGACAAATTGAAGTATCAATGGATACCTTTTGAATGAATGTACTTTGAATGAATAAAAAAGTGTGTATTCTAGGAATAGTAACATTTTAGTTTGTTTTGAATGAAATACTTGTTTTGAGGAATGGTGTGAGGTGTTTGAATTATAAGAATGTTGCTTGAATGCTTAACCCCAAAGACTTTTATCCTGTAAGGGTTGCAGGTTGTACACATGGCAGGATAAAAAATACAGGTGTTTCTTAGAAAAGTTAAATTTTGGTTCCAGATATACAAGAGAATTTACAAACTGGACCCAAGGAAACTATTTGAGATGGCCTAACTGCTCTAGAACATGAGCATGAACAGTGGAATAAGGGGTAGTTTAGACAGATCTTAGTTATCCTAGAACAGCACATTCCATGTGTTAAAAGATCAATTTATTAAAATATGTAAATTAATGACTCTCCTCCAGATAAAAACTGAGTATGTATATAGATTTTATCTCATCAGTGAAGAAATTTGTAAGGTGTCTAAACCAGTTCAAAAGAGAATCCAAAAACAAGTACAGTCATAGATCAAAATTATGGAAATGACTAAAAAAGAAACAAAACAACAAAAGAAGAAAAAGACTCATAAATACAGAGAACAAACTGATGGTTGCCAGAGGTGGGGGTGGTGGTGAATGAAATAGGTGAAGGAAATTAAGATATGCAAACTTTCAGTTACAAAATAAATGTCACGGAGATAAAAACTACAACATAGGGAATACTTCCAATCAGTAATATTGTAATAATGTTACATGGTAACAAATGAAAACTACACTTATCATGGTGAGTATTGTGTAATATATAGAATTGTGAAATCACTATGTAAACCTATTGTATACCTGAAACTATACTAAAACATATGTCAACTATAATCCAATAGCAAACATTTAATAAATTTTTAAAATTATGGAAATTAATGTTCAAATGTAGGCCAAACTTTTTTTTCTCCTTTGGAGCAGGATAGTAGAGGTATTAAGAGTGGGGAATAGTTGTTCTTCCCTTCACTGAAAAGAATGTTTTTACGGGTCTGTAGGTAAGAATTATTTTACATTGCTATCCGTTACCTACAATTTACAGAGTTGTAAAGTAGCTCCCATAAAATCCAGAAAGTTGTGTCCTGGAGTAGGGGTCAGCGAATTTATGGCTATCAGCCAAAGGTTTCCACCCCCATTTTTTTGGTAAATTGGTTTTATTAGAACATAGCCATTCCTGTTCATTTACATATTAACTATGGCTTCTTTCTTGCTGCAGAGATAGAGTTGAATAGTTACAGAACTAACCCTACTCCACGTAATGCATAATTTTCCATCAAAACACAAATTTTTCCTACACAAGTAGTGTTTCTGACAAGAGAATCAGTGGCTTTCATATGTGGCCAATCCTGTATTGACTTGCTATTTCCCCAAGAGGTTTAATTAAAGCTAGTGTTTTAAAGAACAATTTGGATATTTCTTCATAACAGCAAGCCTAATAGTAAGGACTTTAGTTTTAGGCTGAATTACTAGAAACATATTATTTAGAATAAGGAAGTTGATACTGTATACCATTCTGAGCATATGCATTTCAAAACAGGATTAAGTAAACTAAAACTGACTTGGAGAACTTGCAGATAAAGTAATTTGCAACTCTAGCGTATGGGAAGTGATTGAAGGACTGAGGGCTGTCTACTTTTAAGATTTTTATGAGAAGCATCTTGAAATATCTGAAGCATAATTTGGCTTGTTCTATAACTTCTAAGGTTAAAACTTTGGATGATGGGTAGGCGTTAGCAATCCTGATTTTAACTTAATGTAAGAAGGAATGTTTTCATAATATAGAGGATGGAATAGTCAGCTTTGGTGGATAGTGACTTTCTTCTCACTGAATGTATTCAAGCATAGGCTAGACATACACTTTACTGAGATTTTTGTATTAGATTAGAGCATATATTGTTTTATTGAAATAAAATACCTGAAAATATTCTTGCAAGTCTGTGGGCTCTCTCATGACAAGTAAAAGGCTTTCCAAGAGGTGTTGATGATTCAGCTCAGGTTAGAGACCAGAAACTGTTGACTTAACCTATATAGTTTTATATAGGTCTTAATTGTTACTCCAATAGTACTCAGCAGACTAAATGTAGAAGCATAGATAGCAAATGTTTGACTGGATAGGTTAAGGATCATAGTGAAAATACAAATACACCTCAGAAGTTCTGCAGGTTCAGCTCCAGATCACTGCAATAAAGCGAGTATCACAATGAAGTGAGTTAGATAATTTTTTTGCTTTCCCAGTGCATTTATAAAGTTATATTTATACTTTAGTCTGTTACAGTATGCAGTAGCATTATATCTGAAAGAACAATGTAAATATCTTAATTTTAAAATACTTTATTGCAGGGGCGCCTGGGTGGCTCAGTGGGTTAAGCCGCTGCCTTCGGCTCGGGTCATGATCTCGGGGTCCTGGGATCGAGTCCCGCGTCGGGCTCTCTGCTCAGCAGGGAGCCTGCTTTCCTCTCTCTCTCTCTCTCTGCCTGCCTCTCTGTCTACTTGTGGTTTCTCTCTGTCAAATAAATAAATAAAATCCAAAAAAAAAAAAAATAAATAAAATAAAATACTTTATTGCAGGAGTACCTATGGGGCTCAGTCAGTTAACCTCAGTCAGTCAGTTAAATCTGACTCTTGATTTCAGCTCTGGTCATGATCTCATGGGTCATCAAATTAAGCCCTCTGTTGGACTCTGCACACTGTTGGGAGTCTGCTTGAGATTCTCTCTCTCCTCTTGCCCTGCTCTTTCTCATGCATGCGCTTTCTCTCTCATGCATGCGCTTTCTCTCTCATGCACACGCTTGCACCCTTTCTCTCTCTCTCTCAAAACAAATAAATAAATCTTCAAAAAAATATATATTTTATTGTAGGTACCCGGGTGGCACAGCCAGTTGAGCATCAGACTCTTGGTTTCAGCTCAGGTTTTGATCTTGGGGTCATTGGATTGAGTCCCACATGGGGCTCTGCACTCAGCATGGAGTCTGCTTAAGACTCTTTCTCCCTCTTTCCCTGTCTCTCCCCCCTCCATAAAATAAATAAAAATTTGTAATCATTAAAAACAATTTTTTAAAAATGCTTTATTGCTTAAAAATGTTAGCTATCATCCAGGCTTTCAAGTGAGCCATCATATTTTTGCTCTTGGAGGGTCTTGCCTCAGTGTTAACTATCTGCTTACCAATCAGGGTGGTGGTTGCTGAAATTGGGGTGGCTGTGACAGTTTCTTAAAATAAGACAACAATGAAGTTTGCCACATCAATGGCCTCTTTCTTTCACAAACAGTTTCTCTGTACCACATGATCCTGTTTGATAAACAGTTTTACCTAGGATCCCAGGACCCCAGAACCCCTACCTGAGCTGAAGGCAGACACCTAACGACTGAGCCACCCAGGTACCCCTACAGTAGACCTTTTAAAATTGAGATCACTCCTCTTACCAAAGTTTATTCTAATATCTAAATCCTTTGTCATGTCAACTATCTTCATAGTATCTATATCAGAAGTAGATTCCATCTCGAGAAACTACTTTCTTTGCTCATCCATAAGGAGCAACTCCTATCTATTAAAATCATAAGATTACTACAATCCAGCTGCCTCTTCTGACTTTGATTCCAGTTCTCTTGCTGCTTCTACCACATCTGCAGTTACTTCCTCCACTCCTCCAAGTCATCCATTAGGGTTGGAATCAAATTCTTCCAAACTCCTGTTCATGTTGATAATTTGACCTCTTTCTGTGAATCTCAAGTGTTCTTAACATCCTACCTAACAGCACGTAGGATGGTGAATCCTTTCCAGAAGGCTTTCAGTTGATATGCACAGGTCCATCAGAAGAATTGCTATCCATGGCAGCTCTAGCCTTATGACATGTATTTCTTTAATAATAAGACTTGAAAGTCAAAACTACTCTTTGATCCATGGCTGCAGAATGGATGCTTTGTGAGTAGACATGAAAACAACACTAATCTCATTGTACATCTCCATCAGAGCTCTTGAGTGACCAGGTTCACTGTTGATGAGCAATAATATTTTGACAGGCTTCTTTTTTTTTCTAAGCAATAGGTCTCAACAGTGGGCTCAAAGTATTCAGTAAACCATGTAAACTAAACAGATACGTTGTTATCCAGGCTTTGTTATATTTATAGAGCACAGGCAGAGTAGATTTAGCATAATTCTTAAGGGCCCAAGGATTTTAATAATGGCTAATGAGCAGTGACTTTAACTAAAAGTCATCAACTGTATTAGCCCCTGACAAGAGAATCAGTGTCCTATGAAGCTTTGAAGTCAGGCATTGACACCTCTTCCTCAGCTATGAAAGACCTAGATAGCATCATCTTCTAATAGAACACTGTTTCATTTACACTGAAAATCTCTTGCTGAGTGTAGCCAGCTTCATTAATTATCTTAGCAAATCTTCTGGATAACTTGCTGTTGCTTCTGTATCAGCACTTGCTGCTTCACTTTGCACTTTTATATTACAGAAATGGTTTCTTTCCTTAAACTTTATGGACCAGGTTCTCTGAATTAATACTTTTGTTATGCAGCTTCCTCTAATCTCTTAGCTTCAAAGGATTGAGGAGAGTTAAGGCTTTGCTCTGGATTAGGCTTTGCCTTAAGGGAATATTGTAGTTTGTAGTAGTTTGATCTTCTATCCAGACCACTAAAACTTTCTCCCTATCAACATTAAGGCTGTTTGGCTTTCTTACCATTCGCATATTCACTGGAATAGCACTTTTAATTTCCTTCAAGAACCTTTCCTTTGTATTCATGGGCTTGGTTAACTGTTTGGTTCAAGTGGATTAGCTTTCTTCCTATCTCCACATTTGACATGTCCGCCTCACTGAGCTTAATCATGTCCAGCTTTTGATTTAAAGAGAGAGACATGGGATTCCTCCTTTCACCTGAACTTTTAGAGGCCACTGTTGGGTTATTAATTGGCCTAATTTGAATATTGCTGTGTCTTGGGAAGTCAGGAGGCTCAAGGAGAGGAATAGAGACAGGGAACGACTGGTCAGTGGAGCAGTTAGAACACACACAACATTTATCAAATGAATTTACTATCTCATATGGGCACAGTTTGTGGTGCCCCAAAGCAATTACAATAGTAACATCGAAGATCAGTGATCACAGATCGCCACAACAAATATAGTAATATTAAAGAAATTTGAAATATTGCAGGAATTTTTACCAAAATTCTCAATTCTCAAAAAAATATCACCAATGTGACACAGAGACACAAAGTTAGCAAATGCTCTTGCAAAAATGGTGCCCGTGGACTTTCTTGCCTGGTTGCCACAAACCTGCAGTTTGTAAAATGTACAGTATCGGTGAAGTGCAATAAAACAAGGTATGCCTAGGGGCACCTGGGGGTGGCTAAGTGGATTAAAGCCTCTGCCTTCAGTTCGGGTCATGATCTTGTGGTTTTAGGATTGAGCCCCACGTCCAGCTCTCTGTTCGGTGGGGAGCCTGCTTCCTCCTCTCTGCCTGCCCCTCTGCCTATTTGTGATCTCTGTCTGTCAAATAAATAACATCTTTAAAAAAAAAAAAAAAAAAAAAAAACAAGGTATGCCTAAACATAAGGGCTAACATCTATCATAGTTTACTAGTGCCAGGCCTTGTGCTAAGCACCTTACAGACATTTCATGTGGTCCTTGCATGTGACAGAAGTGTTGCTACTGTTGCTGTTACTGTTTTTACATTTGACAACTGAGGAACCTGAAGCCTCAGAGAGTATGTAATTTATCCAGTGTTTCATAGCTGGTAAATGGCTAAGGATAGAAGAACCGAAGTAGTGACGAGGTAATGGTTAAAGTAATAGACTTTGTGGGCTAGTTTTCCAAAAGAAGGAAGTAAAGCTGTGATTAAACTTTGGGACTGGGGGAAAAAGTCTTGATATTGAATACCTCGAGACAAAAGAACAAGTGCAATAAGTAGTAAAGGAGCAGTAGTGTTGTAAGAATAGGCCATGTCAGAGTTGAATATTGGACTTAAAATTTGGCAGGAGTCAAGTGGTTTCCAGTACATACAGCATCTTAGCAGTAGATTAATTGATGATGATGGGAGGATTGTTGGGAGTCAGGAGTGTTAAAAAGACATAAAAGTGTCTGTGGATCAGTGTTGAAGCTCAAAAAGATGATTCACTCATGAAGTAGCATGTGAAGGAGCTGTGCTTACTGGTATACAGTGGGTATTCAGACAATCTTTGAATCTGAATTCTGTGACCTAGTAAGGAAAACATAACCAGGGTAAGCCATCAGCTAGCTACCTGCAGAGTGAGCTTCTAAGTTTGTAACATAGGTAAAATAAATTACTTTGTAGAATGAAAGTCTCATCTAAAGTATCAGGCAGTAGGCAAGTATAATTTCCTGCTTCTGCTAAAGGCCAAAGAAAGATGGTGCAGAGGTTACTTGGCAGGGGCAAACGTCATTGTTTCTGTTTGCTCCATAAAACTTGCTAATTATACTTTTGGTGGTACTCAGTGTTTTTTGGGAACATTGTTTAAAAGTCAATTTATTCTTTTGGAAACTTATTTTAGAAGAAAAGAGTATATTAAATAATGGCAAGAGATTAGACACCATCTCAGGAAAAAAATTGACAGAAGAGGTGACCTTTTGTCACCCGGGCGTTACATGTCAGACTGGGCATTACATGATTGTAAGATATTGTTGTCAATTGTGAGGGCCATACCAAGAACTGAGAGTTGGCAGAATAAATGAAGCAGGAACAGCAGAATGCTGGCAGTTACTAAAGCTGGGTGAAAGGTGGATGCCTGGGTGGCTCAGTCAGTTAAGCAAGTGCTTTCAGCTCAGGTCATCATCCCAGAGTCCTGGGATTGAGCCCCGCATCCTCCCTGCTTGAGCTTGTGCGCGCGCGCTCTCTCTCTCTCTCACTCACACACAGTCTCTTGCGCTCTCTCAAATCTTTTTTTAAAAAAAAATTGGGTGAGAGGTATAGGAAGGTTCATTATACTGGGTTTTTTGTTTATATTTAAAAACTCCCAAAATAAAAAGCTTACCTTCTAGATGTTCCAGTAGGGAATGTTTCAATTCAAAAGTATTGCTTATCTAACTACATGCCTGCTGCTGTAAGGTGTTTTATGTTAGTCTTAATTGTATTCTTTAAAATGCAAGGGATTGTTGGGAAGGGGTGGTAGTCATTGACAAGGTGTGAAAGCTAGCATTAAAAGGAAAAGGAGTGGTTTCTTCTTCTTCTTTTTTTTTTTTTAATATGGAATATTTTGCTTTTTGGGTTTTTTTTTTAAGATTTTATTTATTTATTTGACAGACAGAGATCACAAGTAGGCAGAGAGAGAGAGGGAAGCAGGCTTCTTGCTGAGCAGAGAGCCAGATGCGGGGGTTGATCCCAGGACTCTGGGATCATGACCTGAGCCGAAGGCAGAGGCTTTAACCCACTGAGCCACCCAGGCACCCCAGGAGTGATTGCTAAGTATCAGAACTCTGCTGAAAATCTTAGGACTATATAATACCACTTCACAAGAGCAGGAGAGAAATGACATTTCTTTATCTCCTGTTCTTCTAATGTTGGTTAGCACCTCACATAGCAGGCTCCTTTTTATTCATAAAAGAAAGGGTTCAAAGGCACACTGTAACTTTGCAGGAAGACTTTCAGAGGACTGTATTTAACAAGGAACTTTCCAACTTCACACATTCAGAAAACTGCTCACTTAGGAAGAAGATGGGCTTAGAGAATGCTGGCTTGCTAACCTCAGAAGAAGTTTGCTTTCAAGAAATCCCTTATAGCATTTCGAAAGTAGGGACTCTCTTAATGGGAACCTATAAAAACCTAAAAGAAAGTCATTCTCATTGCATATTTGCAATTATTTAAACACTGGATATGTTAAAATGGTTTTTAATGATTTTCATCATAATTTTTCTTTTTATACCCCCCATTTTTTCCATTATTGATCTGTACCCCATACCTTCCCACTCCAATACCTTTTCATTGGCTGATGCAGGACTTGAGAGAAAATTTCAGAGAAAAATTAGTGAAAATGAAATAGTAAGATGGTAAAATTTCCCTCTGCCACTGATAATTAAAGAAGATTGGGAAATTTAAACTGCTAAGATTACCATGTTTTACTAATTTAATAGTACATAGGTAGTTTCTTAAAGATTGGGCTGATTGCCTTGGCGGCATGCAGTTGATGGATGACTGTCATTATCTTCTCAAACCTGCCTGACACTTTAAGTAGAGAAAATGATAATTAAATTTTCAAGAGACCATGTTGAGATTATAAGATTTGGGGCTTGTAAAAGAACAAGCCTAACAGTTGGGTAGTCGTGGTTGGTGTGTTTTTATTGACCTGGGGGAAGGAATGGAAACATCTCAGGTTTTCTTTTACTTTATTTCCCTGTTCATTACCCCCCCCCATTAATGTATTGTCCAAAGTGTTGGTAATGACTTGGAACTATTCAGGTTGCACAAAGCATTTAATGAAATCTTGCCTTAGACAAAACACTAGAGAGGATCATAATTAATGTCTCATTTTCTGCCAGTTGCTATTGATTACTCATTCAAGATCCCTTTGTTCTCAGAATGATAACAACTGTAGTTTGCATCACTATCTAATGAGATTCTCAGGATAGAATTCTTTAACAACATGCTGATAATTGCTAACATATCCCTGGAATTTCAATGTAAATGAATTTGCATCATAATACAATTATTTCACAAATATCAGTGTTTTCCAAATTCAAAATTTATTACAGTCTGTTTTTTAATTATTTGTAAAAAATTAACATTAGACTGGTACAATATAAAAGCCCTACATTTCTATTTTGCCCTAGTTCCCTTTATCCTGAGTTTATTTGATTGTGAGAGGCTTCTTTGTCACTCTCCAGTTTCCCTGTCATAATCTCTGAAACTTCAAGCCGACTTACAACTAAACTGTACTGTGATGTTTCTCAAGTAAAAAAAAAAAAAAGTTAGAAATACGGCAAAACTATACTAATTTTGCTCTTAGAACAGTTTTGTTTCTTCATCCCTCAGTGACAAAAGAACTCAACTGAGAAATTCTAACAGTTTATGTTCTTTATCTTGATTGTGTTTTATACTCTTTTTTTTAACCTCTTTAATTAGTACACTCCCCTTTCAAAAAGACAAATCTGGGAACAGCTGCTTGCCTTATATATTAAAATTGCGTACCGTCTCAGGGCTGTAAAATAGGCATGAAATTAAAGAACTGTGTAGAAAGTACTCAACAGAGGTTCTATAAGTCCATGTTAAATATTTTAAAGTTTTTGCAATTTGTGACTATAACATTAGTTAGTTTGAATCTTAATTTTCTAGAAAACAAATCACTGATGAGTTAGTGCTTCATTCTGATCATAAAATGACACTAACAATTTTTGACAGAGGGTTAATTAGGTCCTAATTTAAACCGAAGTTATGAATGGATAGCAAAGTATATTTAGTACTGTTTGGGCCAAGCCATTTAGTGGTGAAAAGCAGTTCTGAGGAAGCACATTTATGTTTATCAAGATTTCAGACACTTTCCATTTTTAAGGGTAAAGAATTTCCAAATTACTGCAGTGTAGTTCTGAATCCTCTGGGCTGCTGAGCCCCACCATTCTTACATAGGATGTTCTTCTGCATTTCCTATTAAATCACATTTAGTGTGCCTTCCAAGATACTTAAGAAGTTACATCAATAAATGATGTTGGCCAAGCTCACTACTCTATTCCTCTCCTTTACTTTTTAGTCAGTATCACCATGAAGACTTACACTGACTAGTCTGTTTTTAAGTTCACATTTTAGAGTCAGTGTTTTTCAAACACTTTAAAGAGGGAGCGAGAACTGGGGGAGTGGGATGAATATATATATATTTATCATAGACTACTAAAATTCCATACAAAATAGGGATTTTTATGGAAGGCTAAAGGTTTGTCATACCTAATTTAAAATAAAACAAATAATAAATATTAAAAATAAAATGAAACTTACTCTAGTTTTTATTATAATAATCTAGGCTGTATTAGTGTTCCAGGGATGAACCTTCATTGGTTATTCTTCAGTAATTAGATGTATTTTTCATAGTTGAGGTTCTAGATGACTATTAAAAAGATTCTCCTCTAAGCCTGTGTTAAGAAATTTAGCGGTCTGTCATTTCAGAAAACTAATTCTGCCTTGAATAAGACAGCTCCGCAGAATAAAACTGCTTTGCCTAGTTCTGTATCCTCAGGGATTGTGTATTCTTTTTGCCTGAGATACCTCCAGGACAAGATCAGTGGTAATCAATAATGCTTCTCATTTGTTTTTAAGCAGGCAGGAAAATCAATAATAGGAGCTGATAGATAATTTTATTTTAGGGCAGAAGTTAAAATAGTTGATTATTCGTGCTTTAGTGTTACCAAAATGTTTGAAGAATCAAATAAAAGATAATTTTATTAGTGGTAGAATATCCAAATGTTACGCTTTATACAGCTTAGCCCTTGATTTTTTAGTCATTTTCCATTAGTTTCATGGGTATTATTTCCTAGATTATCAAATCCTTGTGAGGAAAATATTGTCTTAAACTTCTTTTGCATTTCTTATAGTACTGAAAAATTCATTTGAATTAACAGGATAGAATATCATCTTGTGTTCTTAAAAAGAAACAATTTCTCCTACATTTACCTTACCTAATCCTATAAATCATAATACAGACTGAACAGGCAGATGTGGTTATTCTTATTAGGACAGCTGAGTGAGGTTTTTTAGTGTTAATAGTCTCCGTAGAACAAGAATATAGAATGTTTCCTAACCATAAGGTTTATCACCATTAAAATTGGTAACAAGTAAGGTTTTCTCCTAAAAACTTTTGTTCTTTTTTTCTTCCTTTATTTCATGCATATGTGCAAAACCTACCAGTATGTATTCTATAGATATACAGTTTTAGAATTGTAATCCATAAAGTCATTTGCAGGTTACTTCTCTTTTTTCAAGTTAACAGTCTTGTAAGTGGTAATTAGGTTCCTGGGCTGTCGTGGAAGTCTTCTTTATAATAAAGAAAGAGCCTCTTAAACAGACCTAGATTCAAATCAGGGTTCTACTACTTGTTATCTATACAACATATAACTTATATAATAATAAGATTGCAGTAAATATTAATTGAGATGGTACATTTGTAAGTATGCTAGTCAATCCTTGATATTTATTCTGATTTTTTTCCCAACTTTTTATTTGAAAAATTGCAAACCCACAGAAAAGATATAAGAATAATATAGTAGATGTCCATGGGCTCTTAATGAAATTTCGTAAATATTTCACCACATTTATGCATACACATTCCTTTTCTTTCACTCAATATGTGTATATGTTTGTATGTTGTATGTGAGTTTATAATACAAAGACATCTGCTGAATCATTTTCAGAATAAGTTGGCAGTTTTCTATTTCTTCTTGATCTCGATTGGTATAGTTTGAATCTGTCACACTTCTCTTTGAATTTAGCCTCTAATTGTCAACCCTCTCTCTAGGGAACTGTTCATTCTCTGATTTCCAACATCTTTTCTTACTATAGCCATTAGGAGTTGTAACTTAGCCAGCTTGGATTCAGGGCAGACAAGGTCTCCTGACTTAGGGGATAGAGTTTTGTGCCCAGGAAACAGTATATAAAATGCCATTCACCTCATTTTCATTCTTTTGTGACCCTTACAATGTAGTAATCTATGGGGAAAAAACCCAAAGAAATTGAATTTTTTATTTTCACTAGGGCCTAAAACCATGATACTCACTTTTACTTAACCCTTATTTACTTCTACTGACAACCATGTGAGCAAATTATTAATATGTCCATTATACAAAAGGAAACTAATGCATTAATGTTAGATAATTTAACCAGAATCATACAGTCAGGATTGGAACTCAGGGTAGCTAATTCCAAAGCCCATGCTATTTTTAGGATATCACAGTTTTTGTAGATATTCTGCCTACTTTTAGGAATATTAGGAATATAAGAAATGTATTTCCCTATTCACCATTTAGATTATTTTATGCCTCTTTCAGACTTTATTATAACTATATTTTACTTCTTTGAAAAAGTAATTCACTGGCTACATTTTACTCATCTGAAAGTTTCTCTGTCTTTATCTTAAAACTTAAGAGTTCTTCACCATTCTACATACTTAGTCTTTGTCCCTCCACCAAAGCATTTGGTGGGTCAATAAACATCTTCCAAAAAGGTCCAGATAGTAAATATTTTAAGCTTTGCTAACCATACAGTCTCCATTGCAACTACTAACCTCTTCCCATGGTAGCATGAAAACAGTCATAACCAATACATAAATGAATGGATGAGACTGTGTTCTAATAGAAGTATTTTCAAAACCAGGTACAATTTGACCTGTAGGCCTTGAAATTGACCCCTATTGTAAATCATCATCTTATATGCCCATCTCCTGTCTGAATTTGTTTAATTTTGTAAAATGACCCAAGTTCTTTTGTTCCTTCTACATGAAAATGTACATGATATAATATATATAGCAGGTGCCTCAAAGCATGCCATCCTGAAAGTAAGTTTTACACTGAGGAGGGAACATCTTAATAAAAGATCAGTGATATTTAGAGGAAAATTTCAAGGTACATGACCCCTGACCTTAAATGTGTTAGTAATAATATGTTCCATCTAGCATACTATAAGCCATATTCTGATTGCTATTTTAGGTATGTTGAATGTGCCCAGCATGACAAAAGAAAGACAAAACAGGTGTGACAATGGAAATCTCAGTGTAATGTGTTGGAGATTTGATGATTACTGGGTCACACTACTCACATGAGTAACATAATCAGGAGAGTCACTGCTAATGGTTTCTTATAGAAATAGAAATAAAACTGTGTTACATATATTTTCTCAATTTCAGCATTTCTTCTGGAGATTATTATCATAAGAGGGACTGTTTCTCCTTTATGTCTGATAATCACACCTTCCTTTCCAGTCTGTTGAGCCTCATATCATAAATTCTGATCTGTTGGAATTTATGCAATAAACACTAAATAATTATATTGATATTATGTAGTCTTTTCATGTACACATATTTATTATCTGGTGTTTGAAATTTTCTTTTCCTCACTTTTCTCCTTTATAAAGGAAGATACCAACTCTTCAAAGAATAATTTACCTTTTGATGAGTCTGAAAAAATTTTCTTGATTATAAACATTTCTGAAAGATGTAGTGATCTTTGGTTTAGTAATTGATTATCTCATGTGTGCTTCAGCATTGCTGAATAGGCTTTTTTAAACAAACTGAAAAATCAAATGAAAATTACTGGAAAGGATAGCAAAACATTAGATGCAGTGAAAGGAGTGATCAGAGGAAAATTTATAGTTGTAAATACCTGCATTAGAAAAGATCTCAAACCAATAACCTAACTTCATAACATAAGAACCTAAAAAAAGAAGAGTAAACTAAACCTAAAGCCAGCAGAAGGATGGGAATAATAAAGATTAGAACAGAAATTTTAAAAATGGAGAATAAAAAATAACAGAATCAAAAAATCAAAAGTTGGTTCTTTGAAAAGATCAAAAACTGTCAAACCTAATTACATTGACTAAGAAAAAAAAGTCAAATCACTAAAATAAGAAATGAAAATAGGGAGTATTCCCACCAGCCTTACAAAAATAAAAAGAATTATAAATGAATGCTATGAATAACTGTATGCTAATAAATTAGACAACCCAGATGAAATGGACAAAGTCCTGGAAATATACACCCTATGAAAACTGACTCAAGAGGAGATAAAAAATCTAAACAGAGATAAAACAAGAGATTGAATCAGTAATAAAAATTCTTTCGAAAAAGAGAAGCCTAGGACCAAATGACTTCAATAATGAATTCTGCCAGTCATTTAAAGAATTAACACCCATCCTTCTTAAATAAACACTTATTCTATGAAGCCAGCGTTACCCTGGATAAAGCCAGACAGATATCCCAGGGAAAAGGAAACTACAGGTCTATATCTTTTTTTGTATATTAATGTAAAAATCCTTTACCAAAGAGCAAGCTAAATCTAACAGCATATTAAAAGGAATATACACCATGATCCAAGTAGGTTTTATCTCAAGAATGCAAGGATAGGTGCACCTGGGTGGTTCAGTAAGTTAAAGCCTCTGACTTCGGCTCAGGTCGTGATCCCAGGGTCCTGGGATCGAGCCCCATATCGGGCTCTCTGCTTGCCAGGGAGCCTGCTTCCCCATCTCTCTCTGCCTGCCTCTCTGCCTACTTGTGATCTCTGTCTGTCAAATAAATAAAAATCTTTAAAAAACAAAAAAAAAAGACTGCAAGGATAGTTCAACATATGAGAAGTGATCATTGTAATTTATTAACAGAATGAAGGGGGGGGAAATCATTTGATCATCTCAATCAGTGAAGAAAAAGCATCTGAAAAAATCCGATATCCTTTCATGATAAAAACACTTAACAAATTAGGACTAGGAGGGAACTTTTTCTACTCGATAAAGGTCATTTATGAAAAACCTGTAGCTGATATCATGCCTAATGGTAAAAGTATGAAAGCCTTTCCCACTAAGATTGTGAACAAGATGGGTCATCTGGCTATCTCAGTCAGTAGAACATGTAACTTTTTTTCTCAGAATTGTGACTTTGAGTCCCATGTTTGGTGTAGAGGATTAAGAACAAGACAAGGGGGGGCGCCTGAGTGGCTCAGTGGGTTAAAGCCTCTGCCTTCGGCTCAGGTCATAATCCCAGGGTTCTGGGATCCAGTCCTGCATCGGGCTCTCTGCTCAGCGGGAAGCCTGCTTCCCTTCTTCTCTCTCTGCCTGCCTCTGCCTACTTGTGATCTCCATCTGTCAAATAAATAAAATCTTAAAAAAAAAAAAAAAGACAAGGACGTCTAGGGATCCCTGAGTAGCTCAAGTCAGTTAAGTGTGTGGCTTCAGCTCAGGTCATGACGCTAGGGTCCTGGGATCAAATCCCACATCGGGCTCCTTGCTCAGTGGGGAGCCTTCTACCGCTCCCTTTCCCCTGACTTGTGTTCCCTCTCTCACTGTCTCTCTCTCTCTGTCTCTGTCAAATAAATAAATAAATAAATAAAACCTTTTTAAAAAAAAAAGTAAAAATTAAAATTAAAAACTAAAAAAGAAGCTATTTGAGCTAATAATGAATTTACCATAGTTGCAAGATTCATGATCAACACACAAAAAATAGTTCTATTCTATACACTAATAATGAACAAATCAAAAATAAAATTAAGTCACCAACTCCATTTAGCATCCAAAAAGAATAAAATACCTAGGAATAGATTTAACTACAAGTCTTATATAAAGGAAACTACAAAGCACTGCTGAAAGAAATTAAAGAATACCTAAGTAAATAGAAAAATATTCAGTGTTCATTGGTTGGAAGACTTAATGATGTTAAGATGACAAAACTCCTCAAAGTGCAATTCCTATCAAAATTCCAGTGGTATCTTTTTTATAAATGGAAAAGCTGGTTCTCAAAGTTATGTGTAATTTCAAAGAAGCCCAAATAGCCAAAACAGTATTGAAAAAGAAGAGTAAAGTTGAAGTATGTAGTCTTTTCAATTTCAAAACTTATTACAAACCTACACTTTGGAGCTGGCATAAGGCAGACATACAGACAAATAGGATAAGATTGAGAGTCCAGAAATAAACCCAAGTATCTATGAGCAATTGATTTTCAGCAAAGGGTACCAAGAGCACTGAGTAAGGAAATACTGTTCTTTTTAACAAATGGTGCTAGCATAACTGGATATACACTTTCAAACGAATGAAGTTGGCCCCATACCTTCTACCATATACAAAAATTAATTCAAAGTGCGTCAGTGATCTATGTATGAGTTAAAACTATATATTTTTAGAAGAAAATATAGGGATAGATCTTCATTACCTTGACTTTGGCAGTGGATGCTTAGATATGACACCAAAAGCACAACAAAGAAAAAAAATAATGTAAGTTAGACTTTATCAAAATTAAAAACTTGTGTTTATTCAGGGATGTTAAGAGGTGAAAAGACCAGGATACCTAGGTGGCTCAGTCAGTTAAGCACCTGCCTTCAGCTCAAGTCATGGTCCCAGGGTCCTCAGATGGAGTCCTGCATCAGGCTCCCTGCCAGCAGCGAGTCTGCTTCTCCCTCTCCCTCTGCTGCTCCCCCTGCCTGTATGCACGCATGCTCTCTCTCCCCCTTTCAAATAAATAAATAAAATCTTTTTTTTAACAAAGTGAAAAGACAACCTACAAAATGGGACATGCAAATCATATATCTAATAAATGTCTAGTTTTCAAAACATAATATATAAGAATTCTTACAGTATAATATTACAGTAGAACTACAACCCAATTCAAAAATGCAATGGTCAAAGGACTTGAACTGATACTTTTCTAAGGAAGATATACAAAAGGTCATCAGGCCCATGAAGGAATATTTAACATCATTAATCATTAGGGAAATGGGAATCAAACCACAATAAGATACTACTTCATGCCCATAAAGATGGCTATAATTGAGAAAAGAAGGAGTAAAAAAAAGAGCAAGTAACAGGTGTTGGTAAGGATGTAATTAGAATCCTCATACATTGCTGGGGGGAATGTAAAGTGACACTGCCATGGTGAAAAACAGTTTGGAAGTTCCTTAAATTGTCATATGACCCAGCAATTCTGCTCTTGAGTATCTCCCATAAGAATTGAAAACAGGTACTCTGACAAATACCCATACACGATATTCATGGCAACACTATGCCCAGTAGTCTAAAGCTAGAAACAACTAAAATGTCCCATCAATGCATGAATGGATAAACAGATTATAGTATGTTTATACAATGGAATATTATTCAACCCTAATGAGGAATGAAGTACTAATAAAAACTACAGTGAGGATGCACTTCAAAAAACGTGAGGTGAAAGAGGGTCCCGTATGGTTCCAAATTATATGAAATATTCAGAATAGGTGAATTGATAGAGATAGGAAATTAGTTGTTGCAAAGGCTAGAGGAGGGGAAGAATGGAAGTAACTGATTAATGGCAATAGGGTTTCCTTTGGAGGTGATAAAAATGTTCTATAACTAGATGGTGATGGTCATGTAACATTGTGAATGCACCAGATGTCACTGAGTGGAAACTTTGCAATGGTTAATTGTATGCTATGTGCGTTCCAGCTGAATTTTTTTAAGCTGAAACAAAACAAAAAATACTTGAAATCATTAAATATGTGATAAACTAAAAGAGAGTTTTCCTTGATTATTAGAATGGAAGCAGGAACTGGGCTACTATGACCACTATTACAAAGTTCTGATTTTTTCTGACCAAAGCAGTACCTCTGTGCTAATCAGTGGCTAAAAGGACAACTACTAAGAATACGGCAGGTATTAAATTTGGGGTAGGAGGATAGTCTATTAGAGGGATCACAGCTCTTTTCACATGAGAGCATTCTCTCAACTGTATCCAGCACCCTTTCCAGTTGAGGCCTTTTTCTGTCTGCTACTAGAAAGTTGGAACCAAATTCTGCCAAATTGACTTCATTTGCTTTATGTTAGGGTCACTGGTTTAGTAGGTCAGGGCTGCTGAATCTCTGGATTTCAGTGACGCACTTAACAAAGTTTCATGTCACTGTAGCATATAGCATAGCATAGGGATCTCCTCAGCCTTGTCATCCTGATGTCTTTTTTTAATCCCATATTTTATGCCCCAATACTAGAAAGACTAGTAAATGCAGCAGTTGACAGACTTAGAATCTAAAAAAAGCAGAAATGAATATTATGGATAAAATGTAAGAAAATTAATTTTATCAGGTAAATGTTAACTGTTGCACTTGGGACAAAAAACACAACTGAACAAGGAAACTGTTGGATGGGACAGGATTTGATAGCAAGATATGCAGTAAAGAGTAACAACATGTGATATCACTCCTAAACTTTTAATACGAGCTAGCACAAATGGGTTATTTAAATGCAGTTATTTAAATGACTCTGCACTAATCAGGCCACATTTGGGGCATTGTTATCCATTCTGTTTCACACGACACTTTTAGAAACTGAAAATAAATCCAGAGGTCTTATGTCAGAAATGATGAGGATTTCATTCAGTCCCATGCCATGAGACACAGTTGAAGAAAACAGGAATGGCTAGTCTTGACAATATTGGCAGTCTTCAAATAATGAAAGCTATCCTAAAAGAAAAAAGAAAAGGAAAAAGAACAGAATAGACTGCCAGGTATGGTCATGAAAGCATTCAAGCAAAGACTTGGTGAACATTTTTCAAAAATATTCTTGATTAACAGGTGGACCACATTGTAACTAAAGTGTCTTTCAACCTTAAGATTGCATAGATCTGAATATTTACTAGAAAGCAGGCAACATGAAGATAGGGAAAGAAAATATAAGTTTAAACCAATGGTCTCCTAGAACTCAAGTATTTTATCGGATGCATCTAAATTCAAGGCATGGTTGAAGGTACTGGCATCCTCTGAATAACCATTGGGAGTAACTCAGAAGTGGTGATACTTTCAGGTTTGGGTTGGTATCTGTAGGAAGATAACTTCTTTCCTTGGCTTTGTTTTATAGTCTAGTCTCCTGAGACAAGATCTAGGGCTTGGAAGCCCAGCACAGCTCTCTTCTTCAGGAAAACCTGGAACACCATACTACTCATTCTCTGCCTCAAGTTCCAGGAGAAGACCACTCCATGATTCTACAGCACTTGGTAAGTATGTTGTACAACAAATCCTTTCTTAAAAATGTTCCTTTTCGTTTTTTAAACTCTTAGTCTTCTGGCTACACTTTTATTTAGTAGGAATTTGGTTTCTTAGATATGATGTTGATAATAAGGCTAATTTGCATATAATAATGTATCAGATATTTAATAAACAATCAATTTAATATTCTTGTTTGGTCATCATAAGAGGAACTAAATAGTGAAAAGTGGGACTGGTTTTTCCTATAATAATAAAAATGCCATGGGCTAATATTAATACCTTATTTTTGACTGAGATTGATATAATGCTGAACAGTTAACAGTGTGGTTTTATATACTTTGTCATCTCTTAGGTCCAACAGCCCTGCTGGTCAATGAGTGTAATAACTAGATTTAACATAAAATGAGGCTCAAGAGGACATATTCGTATAATTAGTAGATGGTTTATCCAAGATAAAATTTAAGAATTTTTGACTCCACATCAATGTTTTTTGCATTTGAAGTTTTCTACTCCCCATTTTTTAAAAATTTGAGGTAAATCAATCATATTAAAATATACAATGCAGTGAAATTTAGTATATTCACAGTGCTGTGCAGCCATCATCTCTGTCTCGTTCCAAAGCATCACCTCAAAAGGAAACTCAGTGTCTATTAAGTTTTGAACCCTAATTTTCTTTAGTTTCCTTCTTTTACGCCTTATACATACCCTAACCAAGCCAGTTTGTTTTGTGTTGCTGTTTATAGCAAGCCTCAGGTACACTCTGGCACCTTATCCAAGCAGTTTTTAAGTGTGAGAATTATTGGTGATTCCTTCATAGGAATCTTCCTTTATACAAAATTGAAGTTATACAGGATAATTCTATCAAGGATAGGCCAGCTTCTGAAATAAATACATTCCACTAAAAGAAAATATGTCATCGGAGTGCCTGGGTGGCTCAGTGGGTTAAAGCCTCTGCCTTCAGCTCAGGTCATGATTCCAGGGTCCTGGGATGGAGCCCCGCATCGGGTGGGGCTCTCCGCTCAGTGGGGAGTCTGCTTCCTCCTCTCACTGCCTGCCTCTCTGCCTACTTGTAATCTCTGTCAAGTAAATAAATAAAATCTTTTGGGGCGCCTGGGTGGCTCAGTGGGTTAAAGCCTCTGCCTTCGGCTCAGGTCATGATCCCAGGGTTCTGGGATCGAGCCCCACATCGGGCTCTCTGCTCAACAGTGAGCCTGCTTCCTCCTCTCTCTCTGTCTGCTTCTCTGCCTGCTTGTGATCTCCGTCTGTCAAATAAATAAATAAAATCTTTAAAAAAAAAAAAATAAAAATAAAATAAAATAAATAAAATCTTTTAAAAAAAGAAAATATGTATAGTTATTTATTCTGCAAATACCAATTTATATATCTACCTTCTGTGAAAACTAGATTTTTGTGAAATAGCCCTTGTCCCTGGGTCTAGAGTATGCTTGAATATATGAAAGGGCAATGATAATCATGTTTGCATAGAGAGCTCTGACTAGATATGTCCACCTCTCAGCATTATGGGTGACTTAATATGTGTAATAAAGTAAGCCCAGAAGATGTAGACCAGTATAATGTTTATTAAAGAAATGATAAATTGTAAAGCATCTTTTCTCCATCTTCACCTTTGTTTCCCACCAAATGAGTTAGGGTAGGAACACTCATTGAAATCTACTTGTGTTAGTGTCACTAGAGAAATATCTTGTTAGTAAGCTATGTGAGTATATACTATGTCAAAAAGCACTAATACGGACCAATATGATATTACTAAAAATTCAGGGAGAAAATGAGTTATTGATTCACTAGGAATTAGGGTAGAGGTATAAAAACTCAAGTTTTCCAGAAATTAAAACTTGTATCTTCATTTTCATTTTTTCATTTTGATTATGATAGTGATCATATCTCCTTCATGCCAGGTATATATCTTTACAAAAGTTCTCTGAGGTTGTAATACTAACCTGTGTTACAGATGAAAAATCAAGACCCAGGAAGCTTAGCAACTTAGCCAAGACTTGGTACCCAGGGAAGCCCACTCATTTCCTGTATGAATACCACTTAGTGGAGTGTTAGTCCATTCTTCATTGTTATTTATCACTCTGCCACTCTTTCTTGGCATTGTAGTTACTCATAAAATCTCAGAGTTGAAAGGACTTCAGAGATCATCTTTACCCACCTCAGTATCCTCTCAAGCTGCTTAGATGCTTTACGAAATCTGCATTCTGCAAAACAGCATCTAGCTATCTAAATTAGAATATTTTGCCACAGGAGCGCCTGGGTGGCTCAGTGAGTTAAAGCCTCCCCTTCGGCTCAGGTCATGATCTCAGGGTCCTGGGATGGAGCCCCGCATCAGGCTCTCTGCTCAGCGGGGAGCCTGCTTCCTCCTCTCTCTCTGCCTGCTTCTCTGCCTACTTGTGATCTCCGTCTGTCAAATAAATAAAATATTAAATATATATATACATATATATATATATTCTGCCACAGATTTTAATATAAACATAGTAATAATGGCTAAAATTTATTGTCACTCTCTTGTCAGGCACTGCCCCAAATATCTTTCCATATTATCTTTACTACAATAGCTCTAAGGGGTGTTACTCCCTTTTTATATCTTATGTAACGGAAGCTCAAAGAGATTAAAAATAACTTGCCCAAGTTCACACAGCCACTGTATTTGTTGCTGCTGAAATTAGGAGCTGAAATTTGAATCCAGCCAGCTTACTCTAAACTGTTAGACTTTGCAACCCCTCAAAAGTAAACTGTGAATCCCAAATTCATTGTTTTTAAATAGAACATTATGTACATAATTGTGCAGTGAGGAGATAAAGATATAAAATAAGATATAAAATAAGATAAAGGAGATAAAGATATAAAATAAGATATAAAATAATCTCCAGTGAGGAGATAAAGATATAAAATAAGCATTTCCAGGTGCCTGGGTGGCTGAGTGGTTAAGCTTCTGACTCTTGATTTTGGCTCAGACTATGATCTCAGGGTTGTGAGATCAAGCCCCATGTCAAGCTTCATGCTGGACGTGGAGCCTGCTTGATTCTCTGCCTCTCCCTCTGCCCCTCCCCACCTCCTCTCTAACTAAAAAAAAAAAGGAAAGGAAGAAAGATAAGAAACATTTCTATTTACATAGGCAGTGTAAACTGTCCTAAACTAAATAAAACATTTTTTGCTAGTTATTAATCCAAAATAGATTGAAGAGCTCCAAACTGATAGGAGCAGTTCAGTTGACTCTCTTGGTATAGAGTGTGGCTTTTGCTCAAAGGATACTGTATTTGTTAGTTTCGAAGAGTTAGGTTCTAGAAAAGCCTCACAAAGAATAAAAAATTTGCTTCTAAGATTTATAAGTATAGAGTGTGCCAGATATTGTTTATCTTGGCACTTTTCTTTTAAGGAAATATAGGCTGCCTCTTGGTATAGGAACTTAAAAAGTAATGAATGAATGATTTGCCCCTTTTTTAATGTATAAAATTTCCCACATGCTACTTCTAAAGTTACTTTTTTAGCTTTGCAGCCTTATTGTAAAGATGCCCTGTCCTAATTTAAAATACGAATATAATTCTTTCTTAAACAACTGTGTGTCTTACTGTGTCGTATAATTTATGACACAGGAAAATATGCTTGTTTAATTCTCATTTTTATGGTTTGCAAAATAGTATACTTTATGCCAGCCTTATTACTAGCGAAACCCTTTGAAAAATCCTGAATTTCATCCATTATTTGTTAAAGATTGGAAAGCTGCGCTTACCACCTTTTTTTTTTTTTACAGTAAATAAGATGAACAGGTTTTAAATTTTAAATTTTAGATAAGTAAAATTAAACTACCAAGTAAAGCTGATTAGTTATCTGTGAAAATAGGTTCTCGTTTGTATCTTATAAAGAAATAGACTTTTTCTAGTTATTTTTGAAATAATATAAACACCCATGGACAAATCACACAACAGTTAGTACTGAATTTGCAGTTTTAACCACACATTGTAAACAGTAAGTGTTCTTACAGAACACTAGTATTCTTACAGAATACTAGATGACATTGTATATGACAGTGCCTGTATTTTAATAGTTTATGTAGCATTTCTCTGACATGATTACAAGCATAATTTTTCATTGATTAAATTTTATTTCAAATTTTTAACATAATAAATTGTAGCACAGCATTAGCTTTCAGTCTGGTTAGTATGCTTTTAAACCTAATTCTTCATGTGATGTGGACACTGAATTTGTGTCTCTGTTTAGCAGTTTTATTATTAAAGTGACCTGTTGTACCAAATGCCCTCTGCAAGTGAAAGTGAGATATGTGATGTAAAGTGCCTGGTATGGAGCCTGGCACATAAAGAGTTTTTAAGAAATATTAATTCCCTTCACACATGCTTATTTGTTTGTTATTTTCTTTCTTGTTTTACTTTGTTTGCTTTTCATCTTCCTAAACTTACCTGATACGTATTTCAGAATATATCCCTTCATTAGAAGAACTGTTTTGCCCAGGAACCGTCAGAAAGAACGAAGCCCCGATCCCTATATGCCCTTGCTTTTTCCTAAGTACTGGAAAACAAGGCACTGGAAGGAAAAAATTTCTGTTCAGTTGAAGTCAGACCTTTTAAAATAGAAATTCTGATGAAATACTATTGTTTTCCAAATGCAGATCCTTTGCAAGCAAAGAAAGTCAGAAAGGTGCCTCCTGGTTTGCCTTCTTCAGTAAGTACCCATTTTTTTGACTTTGTGGAAAAGAAACTGATTTCAGGTATTCAATATTTGCTGGCTGTAAGGATATATTCGATTGACGTCAGCAGGCACACTTTACATATTAACTCTTCACTGTTTAATGGAATCATTGATTGAGATAAATCCACATTTAATGTTAGGTTTTCAGATTTCTCTGCAGTAATTTGTAGGTTACTCATATGCTGTTACTCCGTGTCCCTGTCATTTGAATTCCTCTCTTGGGAAGAGGACTAGGCCGGTAGCTGTCAAAGAAGATCTCCTGTATAGGTCTTTTGATGTTTAATTAGTCATTATGTTGCTGAACAGGAGGACAGACAGAGATTAATAGCTGAGAATCTTAGAAATTTACATTTGTAATAATCCCAATGGAGCTAAAGACATTAAGATTCGGAGGACATGTTCGGCTCAGCTTGCCTCAGTAGGACTGAAGTTATTAATATGCATAAATCACCGAGTCAGATGTTCATTGTGAAGCCCTTGTGGATTTTAAAGCCTTCATTAAGCCTTTCCTAACTTCAGCCTAGCATCAGGAAAGCTTTCAAGCAACTAGTTTGTTGATCCCCCTTTGCTCAAAAAATGTATCCTTTGAGAATAAAGAGCTTTCATGAAGGAGGCTGGAAAGGTTTGGTGAACAATCATTAATGGCCGTGATAATCTAATGCTGTAGGGGTGTTTGTGCTATTAAACATACTTTATTCTTTTAAAGAGTAAAAGTATTTGTAAATTAACCTACATCAAAAATCCACCTACATTTTTAAAAATCTCTGGTGTGAGAAGGGAAGATTTTTTTTTCTCCTTTCCCTTTGCTTAGAACAAATGGGGAGTGGGGCTTTTGGATTGAGGCCCCATGCCTTGTAGGGTACATCTCTTTGTTGTGTAAATGGATGTTGGGCTTTTATTTGGCAGTACTTAACACATGGGCGCAGGTGCTGCTGGATGAGTCACAGCTCATCGAAGTATACACTGAATGGAATATCCGGCTTGGCAAGTAGTAATCTAGAAGGAGCAGCATGGGTCTGAGCTTTTTATTTTTTATTAAGGCTGAAGTAGAGATAGCATCTTTTTGGTTGTTTGCCTTCCTTCTCTCCGGTGTTCTTCCCCTGCCTTCTCTTCCGTGTGATACATGAAAACTCAAATTTGAAATCCTCTTTGAAACCCAATTCCAGATGGATCTGAGTTTTATGCAGCCTAGGGCAGCTGTGCTCTGAACCTGCAGCCTACCTGGAAGGTTGGATTGCAGCTGCAGGCATTCTTAAAAGCTTTTGCTTGCATAAGCACTTGGGCCCACTAGAGGCTGAATAGCTGCTTGATAAACAAAATGAACACAATGCCTCAAATCATTATTCCCGAAGACAGGAATTTTTTTCCACAACAGCTAAAAATAGTTGGGCAATTTACATTTTAACAGTTGTGTGCTGTGCTGGGGTAGGTGGTTCAACAGTAAAACAGATGATTTCTGCTAGATTAACAGAAATCATATTTAAAATTGACGGAACTGCTAAAATATGTAACTGTGCAATTTTCTTGTAATTTATTGCCATAATTCTATGAAAGTAATAAAGGTTAAATTGCATATTTATATATATAATACTTAGCAGAACGACACAGGTGAAAAAAAATAAGATTTATAAATGAAAAATTCATCCTATTTCTCTTAGCCTGACCTTGATTTTAAGAAACAACCTATTTTCAGTGTTTCGTAGTTTTTTCTTGTTTAAAACAAAAGACAAAATAGAACAGCCTGGAAAGAGTATACACACAAGAGGTAACCAATATTCCCTCCAGTTCTAATCATAACAGCATTCACTGCTTGGGGGTAGTTCCCTCTACTAGTCTTCTGTGTCAGGACAAGCCACAGAGAAGGGGGAAGGGCACTGAATTCTGAGCTTTGATTTCTTTGAGAACCATTAGGAAATTTCATAAGCCAAGCCTACTTATATATTGTGTTACTAACTACCTTACTCAGAACAGAATAGAATTCAGTGTTTTCAATTCTATATTTAACATCCGCATCTGACATACACTACTTAGAAACGATGCTGAAAATAGTATTTAGACATATTGAATGTTATTAAGGATATATAAAGAATAAATGCATTTTAATTAATTGAAAGTGTATTTTAGATTAAGTATTTTAGATTAAGTGATATGTTGAAATCTCAGGTTTTTTAAAGAGAATTTTTTTAAACTTTAAAAATGATACTTTGATAAATATTACCAAAATAATAAACTTCTGAGAATACTTATGGACTTATGGTTACAGTATTTACCTTTTCAGTATCTAAAGCAAATGGGAATTTAAAGTTACAGTGCTTTTACTATTGAAATGCTTTTACTGAAATATATGCAGTGTATAGACGTTTAACAATATGAATCATAAAAAGGTATAAAAATGTGGACTGTGTGTATTTTATTTCATGACCATTTGAATGTTATACTTCCCAAACAAAAGTAGAAACTTGGCAGTAACATCTCAGATTTCACAGTTTGCTGCTTATCCAAATATCTTCAATCATCTGTAAAATATATGTTACCTTTACTAAATAAACAGTAGAAGAACTAGGTTAATACTGTACTACTTGTACTGCTACAGAAAACAGAAGGTAGGGTTACTTAACATGCAAAAGGCATTGATAATCTACTTAGTTGACCACATAGCATTGGTTAGAGGCCTTTTCTTTTTGTAAGTCATGATACAAATTTAGGTATCATAAGCTCCTTTATTCCTCTCTGCAGATCAACTGAATGGTAATTCCTATCTGTGGATAAAGTCCCAGTAAGGGAGTGTTGGCATCATTAAAGCAGTATGGTCAGTAAGGTTAAGAGAATGATCTGCTCAAATCTGCTGGCTCAGTTAATGATTGACTGTATGACTCTGGCTTAGTCAGTTAGCCCTTAGGAAGTTTGAAGTGGGAAATCTGAATTTCCTTTCAGGCCTAAAAATGCTAAGTACTTACAGTTTTAAAATTGATGTGCCCCTCCACCTCCCCCCAGAAAAACCCTGATGTGCCCAGCACTTAACCAAAAAGCATAGTGATCCTAGTTTCCTTCCTGATATTAAAAAAAAAAAAGCATCCTTAAGCACACTACATTTTCCACTTGCTTTTCTAGATAGGTTGAAATACTGGACAATGTAGAATGGTGGCAACAACATTGGAATGCTTAAACATTGAAAATTCTACCATATACACACACTACCAGTACCTTCAAGGAACTTACCATCTAGTATGAGAAACAAGCATTCAGTGAATTAATTATATTGCAGTGAGGCAAGTAAAGGTGTATACCAAGCACTCTGGAAACAGAGAGTAGGTAGAACTAATCCTACCTTGGGAAGTACTAATGGCCTTGGGAGTTGACATCTGAACTGTGTCCAGAAAGATAAGTAGCAATTCTTCTGTTAGAGAAGAGGGAGGATGAACCGTGAAAGGCATAAACATGAGAAAATAAACACATGCTCAGGACACATCTAGAAGTACAACATTACTGGATTCTATACTAGACACAATTTTTGTACTTTCCCTATTAACAGACTCACTTTCCCACTCCAGAAAAGGATTGGGGAACATACAAAATCAGTCCAGATATGAAACAGTATAAACAGTCACTGAAGTATCCTGGCTGATAAATAATAGGTGGCATTCGTAATTATTAAGGTTTGTCTAGGAGACTTTCAGAAGGTATGGTGCTTTGACTTTGTGAGGTGTTTTCCTCCTTTTTTAGGGTTCCTGAGCTGCTTCTCCCCTTCTCTAACCACTGACTTTAGTCTTTATCCTTCTGTGTACATCAGTTGTTTTTCATCTGTATCAGATTTGTACCAAGATACAACGTTTAAGGAAAATTTTGAAGCACTGGATAGGGACTGGGGGCGGTTGTGATTTTTTCCCAATAATTCCAAAAGGAATTATTGTTAGCATCCTTCATAGCCTCAGTGTCACTCTGTTAGAGGTGTAGGACTTCCATGTATGAGGATCTGTGTTCACCATTATCTCTATTACCTTAATCTTTAATCTTTGTAACACACCTCTTTAAGATAATAATACCTCTTCTTACAAATGAAGAAATTGAGACTCAGAGATATTAAGATCACACATACAACCAAGATTGCAACCTAATTTAATATCAAAGGCCATTTTCTGTTTATTTTGAATGTTAAAGCTTATTACATGTCTTGGTTTACTCATAAAACATCCTGTTTAGTATATTAAATTTAAGCCATAGTTTATTCTGTCATTATGTTTTTGTTAATCAAATTTATTTTTAATTAGCTTTGTTCTTTTAAGAACCTATCACCATCAAAAGGATGATGTAGAAAAGCACAATCTTTTCCAGTCCAGGAGTTAATGGGTTTTACCTGACCTCAGCTACGTTTTATTTTATTTTAAAACCCGAGAACTTGCTTTTAAGTTTTCTGAACAGCAAGAATACAGTGCCCCTCTCAAATGTTAGTGTGCCAGGTATCCTGTGCCTAGCATGTGCTCAGCATATAATGGACACTCGATAAATATTCTTTATTTTTTCTAGTTCCTACACTGCAGCCTGAAATTTAAATCAGCACTTCATTTTTATCAAATGTTGCTGAAAAGCAAGCAAAAGTTTGAAAACATAAGGATGGATAAATGTTAGACTGAAAGAAAAAACTTATTGTGTTACCTAGACTTGTATATGTATTGTATACATATGTGCTTGGTACATGCGTGGTAAATTGTAGCTGCGCTTGTTGTTTAGAAAGCATTCTCTTCAGAAAAGGAACCTGTAGGAAAAAAATTCGTTGAATCAAATTCTGCCTAGAATTCATACTACTTATTTTTGTCTTCTGAACTATCAGGAGTTTATGCTTTCTTCCCCCACCCCCCATCCTGGATTTTTATCATTGGTTTAACATCTTTATGTCCCTCTGAAGCATTTCTCAGATGGAAGGAAGTTTCTTTGCTCTTTATTCTTTATCTTCTAATTTGTTGTTAGTATTTTCAGACCTAGATCCTTTTTTTTTTTTAATATTGCTGCAGATGATGCAGAATTCTGAAGTAAGAAAGAAGCAAGACACTTTCAAAATTTTTATCACCAGAAAATAAACACACAGGACAAATTCCAGAATGCCTTTTTTAGACCCAGATTCTTCCTCGAGTTTTTTGTTCAATAGCACTTGAAAACGTCTTTTGAACATCAAACTTTAACATCTTCTTTAATGTGGCATGTTCTTATTAATTCATTTTGAATGTAACTGGCTTGTAGTCCCAGGCATAGGCTGATGACGCAGTGTTTGTTTCTTGATCAAATGCTATATTGTACTTTGTCCTTTGTTTTTGAGCGTGTAGGAATTTTCCCCACAAAAGCAATACAGTTTATCACATAATTTTTTTGCTTTGTACTTAAACTCTCGAAGTGTATTTTACCAGCTCAGGCATCAAGAAGAAATTTTTTTTTTTTTTTTTTTTGCTCACTCTTTACCCATAAGGAACTGAGCTTTTGAGGTCAATCAGAGCAGCTTAGAATCCACCTTTTCTTTCTTCACCACAGATAGGCAGTTCCATAGACTTTCGTTTGGTAGTTGGCTATAGTTTGGGAAATGATGCCTTCTTTCTCCCCAAGTTTTTATGGGATTTTTTATTGTTAGGAATGGCTTTTTAAAAATTAGTGTGAGGCGCACCTGGGTGGCCCAGTGGGTTAAAGCCTCTGCCTTCGGCTCGGGTCATGGTCTCAGGGTCCTGGGATCAAGCCCCACATCAAGCTCTCTGCTCAGCAGAGAACCTGCTTCCTCTTCTCTCTCTGCCTCTCTGACTACTTGTAATCTCTGTCTATCAAATAAATAAATAAAATCTTTAAAAAATAAATAAATAAAATAAAAATAAAAATTAGTGTGAATTTTGACTTGGAAAACTACCATTTAAAAGATCACTGGCAATCTAAGCCAGTAAGAAAAAGGTAAAGGAAGGGGAAAAAACGAAGAAAAAGGTAAAGGGTTAGAGCTGTAGAGTGACTATTATTTCCAAGTTAATCCACACAAATAGCAAACAAGATGAGCAGCAAGTAGAATACTCACAAAGGGAGTGTCTTATGCAAGTCTCTCAGAAGCTAACAGAGTGATTATAGACAATTATCTGAGGCCTTTAAGACTAGCAAGAATCCTAGTGCTTCTGGAATAAACGGTAGTTACACAGCAACAGCTTCAGCTGAGCTTTATGATGAACCCTCCATTTTTTGAATGACTTGGAATAGGTATTAGCTTAGCTCCTTTGGCAGACAAACATAGAGGCCACAGAACAACTGTAGGTACTTGAGAGTTTCTTATTCCTGGCAGTTATATAAGCTGTCTCTATTTGAAGTCCACGTGATATAAAACTTCCAAAGTGGCCAATTCTTTCTCTGACTTTATAGGTCAGACTAGCAGAAAAATCTTAGTATATAAAGAGGATGGTTCTATAATCCATTCCAAACTTATATTCAGTTTAGCCATTGAATGATTTTCTTTATACATTAATAAGAAATAGCTTCTGTTTATGCTGACAGTAGCCACTGTTCTGAACAGTGTCTGAATTGTATCAGTATAGATAATAAGCTTTTAATCCATAGTTCTAAGATGTTCATTTTTGTGAGGAGCCAGTAATGTCTTTGATCTTATTTTAAGACAGAAAGTAGAAGGATACGTAACCAGTGAGTAAGTTCTATGTAGCCAGTTTTTTGTACTGATGTGGTTGTACAACCATATCAATATTTATTATTTTCTGATGTCTCTTATTTTTTAAAAAATAAAGATGTAAAATAGAAATAAAATAAATAAAAAATAAGAATAAGAACGTCTTTTTTTTTTTAATATTCTTTTTAAAAAGAACAAATGTCTGAATTTCAGACCTGCCTTTTAAGGTTTATTAAACTCTTCAGTTGCTGGTATTTCAGATCTTTAATACTTCACAAACCAGATGTAGGATAAGACCCAATGTGTGTTTGTGTATAATTTGTGTAGTTTCTAAAGTATATGTGGTAGTTGAACTTTGTGACTACTTTTAGAGTTTAAGCCTACTGTCAGGATGTTCAGCATCAGTAGAACCATGGAAGGGTTTTTGTTGTTGTCATTTGAATCTAATAAAATTGAGGATTATTTTTACAAGTATAGGAAAGAAGGAACAAATTAAGAAATTCCAAATTTTATCACTGGGGATGTTTGGGGCTCTGAATTTCATTCTAAGTTAAGGAAGGCAGTTATATCCTAAGTAATTTGCTGACCTGAAATTTGCCATCTCTGATACTCCCTTTGTTTAACCAGTAGTGATTTTACTTTGAAAAGTCATTCAAGGACTGTTATGCTATATAGATAAATGCATAGTTAGACTTTTAAGCATTTTAAACACTGTTAGTCCAACAATAGTTTCTAATTTTCCACTGTTTCATTTATTGAGATTTTTTTTATATTTTAAATTTATTTTTTATTATGTTAGTTCACTATACAGTACATCATTAGTTTTTGATGTAGTGTTCCATGATTCATTGTTTGTATATAAAATATATTTTAAACAAATTTTAATGTGTTGACCATTCAGAGTTTTTGTCTTTTATCATCTGTATTTGTTTTGTTTTGTTTTAAGATTTTATTTATTTGAGAGTGGGGGGAAGAGGAACAGAGGGAGAGAGACAGGCAGACTCTGTGCTGAGTGCATAGCATAGCCAGATGCAGGGCTCAGTCTTACAACCCTGAGATCATGACCTGAGCTGAAACCAAGTCTGATGCTTACCCTACTGAGCCACCCAGATGCACCCATATGTAATTATTTTAATATGTAATGCAACATTTCTATAATATGCCAACATTTTATTAGTGTTCAAGAATAATTTGATTCTAGAAATTATGTTTCTGAAAAATTTGCTGCTAGAACTTGCTTATCTCTTTGTTAATAGCCTATATTTCTACTCTACATCAATGTGCTTGACTAGGAGTCAGCAAACTTTTTGTGTAAAGGATTATGTAGTAAATATGTTGGGCTTTGTGGGCCTGATGGTCTCTGTAACAACTGTTCAACTCTGCTACCAGAACATGAAAGAAGCCACAGATGATACATAAATGAATGGACATGACTGTGTTCCAATAAAACTTTATTTGTAAAATCAAGTGGTGGGCCAAGTTTGGCCCATAGTCATAATTTGCCAACCCCTGCATTAGACTTAACACAAGTTATATGCTTAAAGTTAATGCATTCTTACTCCCACAGTATAGTTTCTGTGAAAAACAGACTCAAAGAGAAACAAAATTAAATAAACTTAAATATTTTTAGGTCTGTTCCCTGGTTACTTATGGGCTTTTTAGATTCATTATCTGATAATATTCACTAGTCCCTTCTTCATGTCCTGAAGGCTCTGGGCACTGAGCTAGAGTTTATTGTATTGATAGAAACTTTCCAGAACTGTTATTTACCTTACTCTAACTATAATAGTGGTAAAGCCTCAATGTATAAAGTGGGTGGTACAGTTTCATAATTTTTCTGGATTTAAATGTCACATGAGGTAATATGCAGGAGAGTTCATTACATCAAAAATAAGCCTATGAATATATATATTAATAAATGATTATTTTAAACAATTGGGTTTAAAGTACTTAAATAATTTGATTTTGATATAAACAGCCCTACTATAATTTTTTACCTAAACTTAGATACGTGTGTGCCCAATCATCATCTTTTATCCTGGTCCAACTTTCTCACAGAACCCAAAGCTAAAAGGTTGTTCTAACAGCTTGAGAAGCTGTTAGATTGTGATTGATTGTGAAACAGATTCTGTTGAAACATGAACACTTCTAAACATAAAACCTTCATATGAAACGTAAGAGAATCTTCCATCCTGTGACTAGAAAAATCACTTTTTCAGTGTTAATATTTATAAATTTAAGTTAATATTTATGGCTTATTTTGTTCCCTTTTTAGCTTTATGATGGCCAGTATTAATAAGAAATAAGTAATTAAAATCTTATCAAGTTTTCTGACTTGTGCTTCATAATTTGTAAACTATGTAACTTGATACTATTTGAAATCAAGTTGATTTTTTTCAACATCACCAAAGATATTTCTATATTTTAAATTCCAGTAATTTGAGGGCGCCTGGGTGGCTCAGTGGGTTAAGCCGCTGCATTCGGCTCAGGTCATGATCTCAGGGTCCTGGGATCGAGTCCCGCATCGGGCTCTCTGCTCAGCAGGGAGCCTGCTTCCCTCTCTCTCTCTCTGCCTGCCTCTCTGCCTACTTGTGATCTCTGTCTGTCAAATAAATAAATAAAATCTTTAAAAAAATAAATAAATAAAATAAAATAAAATCCAGTAATTTGATTAGAGTTAGAAACAATTTGACACAAGAGTGGGCTCCATTTACTAGATCTTCAGTTAGTGGAATATGAATCCAGTCAATAGAAGTCAGTAAATTTATATTAAGTGCTTATTATGAGAGAAGAATTATTTAAGACTTTATAGATTTAAGTATGAATAAAGCATGGACCCTCGTACCCTGTCTTCACGATGCTTATAGTCAAAACATAACTTCAGCCTTTGGAAAGAAGTAACTTTGCAATTTTTTTCTATTGAGTAATTGTTGCCCTCTGGGCCTATCCAGGAAATGCTTTTTGAATTAAATTAAAAGGATAAAAATAAATACTGTAGAGCCATTATTTTATGTTATCTATGATAGGGAACATCATCTGTTAATGACTTCCTGCTCCAAGCTGTACTTTTCATCTTCCTGCTACTCCAGCTATTCAGATCATCAAAATATATGAACTTACTTCCTTTGTGTAAGAAACTGAATTATTTGCCCTACTTTTTCCTCCTCATTTATGCAGTTAATTCCTGGTTATATACAATAGTAAGAGTAAATTTGTTTAAAAAATAAATAAAATAAATTACAGGTAGTTCAGCCATTACTCTACAGAGCACTAGGATTGACCTAATTAACAATATTTGGTCATGATCCTCATGTGACAGAGGAGTATGGAAAACCAAAATACAGGAAACGTACTCCTAAAGGGGAAAAAAAGTTAGTTTCCCTGACACAAAAATGAAACAGTGGTTATCTTCCCATACTAAATTCCTCATACTAAAATTATCTTCAGAAATTAGACCATTTGTCATCATCTGTTGCTTTCATCATTGTCCAGGCCCACCTTTTTTTTTTTTTTAAGATTTTATTTATTTATTTGACAGAGAGATAGCGAGAGAGGGAATACAAGCAGAAGGAGGGGCAGAGAGACGGAGAAGCAGGCTTCCTGCCAAGCAGGGAGCCCATTGCAGGGCTCTATCCCAGGACCTGGGATCATGACCTGAACTGAAGGCTCAAACTTAAAGGACTGGGCCACCCAGGCACCCCTGTCCGGGCCCACCTTTATTTCTTTCCTGAATTATGGCAACATCTTCCCAACTAGTCTTCAGTTTTCCTTTAGTCATTTTTTTAACACAGGAAGAGCCTTTTAAAATCTGAATCGGATGATACTCTGTTCAGAATCCTCCAGTAGCATTTCTTACCACCTCACAGATACCATATTCTACTAATTTACCCTCTACCCACACAGTTGCCCTTTTTTACTGCTCCTTAAATATATCAAGCCTGCCTTGGGGGCTTTGTATTTATTCTTTTCTCTGCCAGAGCACAACTTATTTAGTATCCCTGTAGTTAGTTTTCTTACCTACTTTTCTCTTTGATCATATATCACTTTATTACTAGGCATCTTGACCATCCTACATAAAATGGTAACATGTCTCCATCACCCCCCTTTTCTAACCTATTAAATTTTTCTCTATAACACCTATTACCCTCTGATATACTAGAATTTGTTCATCTGTTTTAGCCAGGAGAAACTTAATAAGGCAGGAGTTTTCTTTATGTTGTTTATTGCTTTATCTGCAGCACCTAGGTGCATAATAGATGCTCAGTGAATACTTGTTGAATAAATGAACAAACTCAAATGATTTGCAGTATAGGCATCGCTCTTCTTTCACCCTGGACCATGCTCAGCTGAGTCATCTCAGAAAGCACAAACAACATACTGGGTAATCTGAAATTAATTTATCCTTCAAGATGAACTAGGTTTATTTTATCCATCTATATTATAAGTGTTTAACAAGCGTAAACTTTGTATAAAGCTTTTCAGGGAGGAAAAGAAAATCTCCACAATTTTTTATCAGAAAAGTGGAAGTCTTTTTAGTGGCAAAGATCACTGAAATTCTTTCCATTTATATAGAGTCTAGCCCTGTGTTAGATATTTTAGAGTTAAGAAGATCTGCATTTGGTTTTCCATGTGAGGTTTTAGCATTTGATAGCTGTGTTCTTATATTCCAGTTTTAACAGCAATAATAGTTTGAACCTTTATATTTATATATATTTATTTATATATGTATTTATATATTTATTTATATATGTATATCAATTATTACAATCTGAAATAACCAATATTAGGCTAAACAAGTATTCTCAAGATCACACAACTGTAAAGGTACTATAGTATTGCTACCTGCTTTTCATTCTTTACTTTCCTATTGTATCTAGTAAACTTAACCAGCCTACATGATTATTACCTGTTTATAATCCACATGACAATCTCTTTTATCGATCTACTAAATTCTCCAGCCAAAAGGCACAAAGAAGCAACTTACAGGCCCAAAATTCTTTATTACAGAATAGAGCAGGAGCCACAGCCTACTTAATTACCATAGCCTCCCCATTGACTCCTTAACTTTTTGTTGCTTGCTAAAATTATAACAAACCGTCTTTGTAGAGGCCTACATGTATATTTCAAGGACATAGCCAAAAATCTTTTGTTTTTCAGATGATGCTATGTCAAAAACATAAAATGTCTTGCATGTAGATCGAATTGTACATTACTGAGAAATCAAAATTGTGGGGTCCTGGCTGACTCAGTTGGTGAAGTGTATGTTCTTGATCTCAGGGTTCTGAGTTCCAGCCCCATGCTGGATGTCGAGATTACTTAAAAATAAAATCTTAAAAAAAAAAAAAAAGAAATCAAATTGATACTGAGCTAATTGAACAAAGACAAAGTTAGATAAGAGCAGTTACCTATTGGTACAATGTTAACCTCATTTTTTTTCTTTTTTACATTTTTAGACACTGCATAGCTATTTTAAAAGATGTTAGTTTTATCCTTTTTTAAAGATGTATTCATTTGTTTTAGAGAACACAAGTGAGGAGGAGTAGGGGAGGGAGAATCTCAAGTAGACACCATGCTGAGCATGAGCCTGAAATGAGGCTCAGTCTCACAACCCTGAGATCATGACCTGAGCCAAAATCAAGAATTGGACTCTTAAATGACTGCACCACCCAGGTGCCCCAAAAGTTAGTTTTAAATGAAAATATTACTAGGTAATAGAAATATATAACTAACCCCTTTAAAGATATTTCATTTGCTAGCAAAAATGTTATTAGAATGTAAAGCATTTAGAGTCAGCTTTGGGACCAAGAAGTTGTAATTATGTTTTTGAATTCCATTTTGGATCAACCTTTCATGTAAGGCTTTTAAGCTTTTAATTATGCCACTCACAGATACAATTATAAAAATACAATTTAAGCTTGGTGTGGACAGTGGGTCTCATCTATGCCAGTGAGTCACAGCCCTGGGTCTTCAAAAATAATAATATAAGAAGATGTAAAATATTTTTAAAAACTAACAAATTGTGTAGTTTGCTGAAATAAAAGTATCCAATCTGTAAGACATCACATTTCTTTCACTAGAATGATTTCAGCTCAGCATGGCAAAGTTTCATTTCCCCTTTAATCAGAAGTTCTGAATGAAAGTTATATGGCTTCATTGTTTTTTTATAGATTTTATTTATTTATTTGACAGAGATCACAAGTAGGCAAAGAGGCAGGCAGAGAGAGAGAGGAGGAAGCAGGCTCCCTGCTGAGCAGAGAGCCCAATGTGGGGCTCCATCCCACGACCTTGAGATTATGACCTGAGCCAAAGGCAGAGGCTTTAACTCACTGAGCCACCCAGGCGCCCCTTTGTTGTTTTTTTTAACAGGGAAAAATAGTCGTTATAATTTAATTTTAAAAATTGAGAGACAAAATTCTTGCAAAAAAGGGATTCAGTGTTTTGAGGTGGAATAGATAGTAAAAGATTTTATTGGTGGTGAAATGGCTGTGAAATCTTTGGGATAATTTAATGCCTGTACTTTGCAGAAATGGAGACTTCAAGTCAGGGAAATGCAATGTCCTACCCTAAACTCTAAGAGACAGAGCTAAAACCTAGATCCCTATCTCCTGACTCCTAATCCAGTGCTCTTTTTCATTATATGGTATGACTCCATAGTTCTGGAACCTGAGCAGCCTATCTCACAGAGTACTATGAGTGGTAGGGAGAATATTTCTGCCATATTATATGCACTTGCAATACAGATACTGTTGACCTTAATAATAAAAGTTATTTTACCAGTAAAAATGAGTTTATTTGGGAGTAACAGAGAATTGCAATTCACGACAAACAAACTATGACAAAACCATAGGTAAGTCCGACAAAGGAAAGGAATGTTACTTTAGGAAGAAAAAGAAAGCTGGGAAGGTTGTTTTGAAGCAAAGCCCCTTAGAGAAAAGCAGGATTTCAGGGTGAAGATTTCTCATTGATGAGCTGTGGAGGTAGTCAGTTTCTTATAGGAAATGCAATATAAGTCTTTCCCTTTGGGCACTGTAAATGATGATTGTTCCAGTTGAGTATTCTTCTTTTAGGGCTCTATAATTGACAAACCTTCTTGTAATTGACATTGACTGATAGGGCTCCTATTCCAGCCTCCCCTCACTTCAGTGAGGTTTCCTTTTAATAGTTTTCTAGTACATAGAACAAGTAACTTAACAGGTTTCTTTTTTCAAAGTTTTGTATCTGTGACCTAGTCTGTCTGATAAAGGACACTTATTGGGGTGGCATTATTGCATTTCCCAGTGAAATTATGTTTTGTTTTGTTTTGCTTTGCTTTGTCCTGTGTTGAACTGACAGCATCTCTTATTTCCTCCTGTTTATGATACCCTTCTAGATGTGTTTTCAAAATGAACTATTAATTGACTTTTCTTGAGAGTGTTCACCATAACTTAATAGTAAGAAACCATTCTTTTTAAGATAGCTTTTTCCATAAATTTGGGACCTGGGTGACTTCTTCCAGTGACTATATGACTACTTGATTACAGATATGAGGCAGGATGATTTGGTGGACTCTAGATATTTAATTAATTATAGATATATAGTATTTAAAAATTACTGCCACGGACAAGAATTTTTACTGAAACTAAAATCATAGATTGGGGCCAGATATAGTTTCATGTATAAATTACTTAGAGCTTTAGGTTGCAGATTCTTGAAATGACTGTGGCCTAAAATGCAGGTGTTACTTTTGGTCTCTTTAAAAATAAGACTTAGTGCCCTGTTGCTGTTCCATTTCTCATAAATTGAAAGGATCTAGTGCTTTCCAACTAGAAGAAAAAAACTATAGAAGAAACAAAAAGAGTTGTGTGGCACTTTCTCTAAGTGAGAGCTAACTTAACCCAAGACCACATTGTTTACCTTTTACAGATGATTTTAAATAATAGCTTTGTTTGCTTACAGTTTTGTTGTTGGGTTGCCTAATAAGTCGATAGTGAAAGACTTTGTCTTGAAAACTCTTCAGAAGTGCTGGTTCATTGAGGAATTTGAAAACCTGGGTGTCATCCTCCTCATTGTTTTTACATGCACACACACCATTAGGCAGCCCTGTGATTGTAGAGCCATCTGCAGGAAAGTTATCAAGTTGCAGCATAGTTAATGATTCTCTTACCATGTTATTTCAAGTGGCAAATGAGAAGTGACAAACTGCAATTCATGTGGGGAAAGAAATGGAGAGTCAAGAGATGTAGGAATTACTAGGGAGGGGGGACCCCCTCCTTTAATTTTTCAAAGAAAACTGCTTTGTCATGGTGAGTTTGTGATCAAAAGAAACAATTTGCTTCAGGTTTTATATATTCTCAGTAATTACAGTTCTATCTCATTTGAAGGGTGTCTAATGATAGCCTTTGAGAGGCTTTGTATGATCTGTCAGCTCTTTTCGTATTGATATCAGGAGGATACTATTTATTTACCCCAAAATGAGATTTATTTGATTTCTCCTCCAGGAGTTAGGGTTGTTTTATACACATTCTCATTGTATTCATATGGTTGTCAAAGAGGAACTAAACAAGTGTTCTTTTGCCCTATAAATGCAGTTTATATAGCTGGTTCTTACCACTGGCTATATAGATCGTTGGTTTCTGTTTTGTTAATCATTAAGGATCTGTAAAACTCAAGTTAGACTTGAGATATTTGTAAAGAAGCAATAAGAAATCTGATGTTCTGTGTCTGAGACAGGTAATATGATTTGTGAACTTAAGCATTGTTTTTACTCTGGTCTGAGAAGTGTATATTTATATGTGTGTTGATGCTCCTCAGATCCAGTCAATATAAAAATAAACTGTATCAGTATTCAGACCAGCCTTCAATATCATACATTAAGTCTGATTATTATTTGGTTTGGCTAAGATTTAGGTACTCAAAATTAAGGCATAATTGGAACAGTTTTTTCAGAGTATCACCTGAGGAAATAACACTCAATATAGTCTTTGATTTTAAAGATTTCATACAGTGGAAAACAGTATTTGGAGGCCTCTTTACTGATTGAATGGTATCAGCAAAATTAGAATGACACGTATTGGAAGATGCCTTACATGATTTAACATCAGTAGCATTATTATCTTTAAATAATATGCCTTGAATGTTAATCATTTCATTTGAAAGAGATGCATTACCTTTTAAGATTATTTATTTATTTATTTATTCATTCATTTGTTTGTTTGTTTGCTTGTTTATTTATTAGAGAGAGCACAAGCAGGGGGAAAAGTAGAGGGAGAGGGAGAAGCAGGTTCCCCACTAAGTAGGGAGCCCAATGTGGGGCTTGATCCTAGGACCCTGTGATCATGACCTGAGCCAAATGCACACACTTAACCAACCAAGCAAGCCACCCAGGTGCACTGAGAGAGAGAGATGCATTATTTTGCTAGAGTTTTATATGCTGGTTTTCTCCTTGGCAAAAGTAAATTTTCTAAATTGTGAAGTTTTTAGAAAAAGACCAGAAGCAACCTCCTGAACACTTAGGAATGATTTTAGTAACAAAGCACCATAAACTAGAACAATCTACAATACAGTGTTAACATATAAAGCCTGGTATTGTGGTATCTGATTTTGTTAGCCAGCCTAACTAAAATACTACACATTGGGGCGCCTGGGTGGCTCAGTGGGTCAAAGCCTCTGCCTTCAGCTCAGGTCATGATCCCAGGGTCCTGGGATCCAGCCCCACATGGGGCTCTCTGCTCAGCGGGGAGCCTGCTTCCTCCTCTCTCTCTGCCTGCCTCTCTGTCTACTTGTGATCTGTCAAATAAATAAACAAAATCTTTAAAAAATAAATAAATAAATAAATAAAAAAAATCTTTAAAATAAATAAATAAAATAATAAATAAATAAATAAAATACTTCACATACTATACATTCATTCACAAGTCATCTCTCTATAACCTAAATCAGGATGAGGAGGCATTAGGGAAGGGCCTTTTGCTTTGAATCTGCCTACTCATAGATTCTATCACTTATTATCCCTCTTAAACCTATCCTCACCCCACCTCCCTTGCATCCATTAATTTATTCATTATTTACTGAGTTTCATGGTTAAGAAAACACAGAGCTCATTTGTAGAATTATTCACATGTGAACTTTGTTTGGCTTCATCACTCTGAAAGTCGTATTTTCCAGGAATTGATTCACTTAGAAATGATGTTGAAACTTTTCATGAAGAATCTTCTAACGCGTTTTAGATTCACTTTTCTAGCCAGATCTTCTGGCCTCTTGGGACAACAGAATGTTGCCTCCTTGTTTTAGAAAAATGTACAATAAGATTAACCATTAATTGGCTTTTATTAACTAATTAATTCAAGATGTATAATTCAGTTAAAATTTTCTTTTGAAAACTTTTTAGAATTTTAGATTACTCTGAAATATTCTTGCTTAAGAATAGTTTACAAGACAGGTATGAGAGTTAATAGTGATCCAAATAGGGATAAAGAAGAGATAAGAAAATAGATTAAAATAAAATATTGCATTGGTAATTCCATGAAATTTTGCGTAGTTCTCCAGGGAAGATATGTCTGTTTCCCAACCAACAGAAAAATAAGAAGGAAGAAGGAAATTTTGCATGGAGGCTTGGAATTAAACAGAAGCTGCCAGAAAGTCCCTATCTAATAGACTTTTTGAAAACACCGTTTCCTAAATCTTAAGTAAAGAAGTAAAATTGCTTAGGCAAAGTACATTATAGCTTTGTCTTACCTAGTTTAGGTCTGTGCTTGACAGCTGCTGGAATGACAGTAAATATCACATCCTAAACCAATTGAAGGAAGGGGAACTGTATTTGAAAATCGGTGAAATGCAGTAGTCCTCAAACCAGTATCATCAGTTTGTTAATAAAAGATGTATGTCCAAGTCACAGTTTTTCCAGGGTTTTGTGATATTTTCATTAGTCATGTCCCTCATGTGTATAGTAATGCCCATTTCGTTATGAAATTTGTTGATAAGTTTAGATTGTTAGACGAGGTAGCATGAATATTATGTCAGATCACATCATCTTAGAATAACACATAAGTGATTACATAGAATTGTTAGTGGGAACAATATAGGATAAAAAGTGCAGGACAGTTCAGAGCTCCTGTGCAGACTGCACGTCTGTCTGAAATCAGGTTTAAAAAGTGGCCCTGTCTCCAGCTGACTCGTTTTGTCATACTGAGTCACAGGATTAACCCTTGACATGTTCCTTTAAAAAAAAAGGCAAAGATTAAACAACTGCATTCACTAGAGCAGCACTTGATCCATGTATATGCCTTTTTTTTCCTGTAATATGATTCTTCTTAAGAAGAAAAATTGTGCTGCAGCTGTTGCATAGATTAAATTAGAATTTTTTCAAAAAATATTTTTGAGGAAGAGAAAAAAGACATCATGAAAGATCATTTGTAATTGTGATAAAGAAAATGACAGTCTATGCCAACCACTTGTTTTTTCAGGGTAAGGCCAACTTCAAAAAAATATTTGGGGATAACAAAAGACCTTGCCATAACACACAAGTAGACTCTGGGAACATTTTATTTAGATTACCACCGCTTTCTTGATGATTTACTATGTTTGAAAAATTAGTTTAATATCATAAATATGTAGATCTATCTAAGTTTCTGCTTCTACCTTCAATTTCAGCAGTAGTGTATACCAAGTGAATATGTTGTGTACTGGGGAAGAGGAAGGTGTCTTAAATACACATGTATGGATTTTGTATCTCTGCTTTTGAAAGTAGGAATGAAAAGGAGAAGCAAGAGCTTTTAATTACTTAACTCTGTTTAGAAACTATTGTGTTTCACATTCAGATTTCAGCTTTAATAGCAAACTTCTCCAGTTGCTTAATAAATTACTTTAGAACAGTAAAAGATTATAGTGTCTGACTTTACTCTCAACTTTTTTTTTGCATATTATTTATTCATTTCAGAGTACCATTTAGTTGTCTCTAAAATAAAGAACTGTTGATGAAATACTAAAAATTTCATCTGCTTTAATAGCAAAAATTGTATAGTTGGGTTTACATTATATTGTTTATCAGACAAAATAGTGCTCTTTTCTGGCAAGCCCTAGAGAAATGAGCTTTACTGTAAGTGGATTTTGTTGTTGTTGTTGTTACCAATGTATAAAAGTTGTCTCAAGTTGGAGCATGATTGTAGGAAGAAAATGTTCAAGTATTATCAGTGCTTGTGGCTTCCTTCTTTTCCCATTCCTCCTCAATTTCTGTTCAAAAGTGAATTTTTAAATTTTTTGTTATTAAGAGAAAAAGGAAATTTTATTTTAGATGATTGATTTCCCTTCTTTTTTTTTTTTTTTTTTTTTTTTTTTAAGACTAGCTGTTCTGTCAGAGAACGACTATATCTATGAAAGAGTAAAATTTACTTGAATAGTTTTAAGGCTTGGCATTGTTAATTGTAAATCAAAGCTTTTTACACAGTTCTCTAAGGATTGAAATGGGTCTTTGTGGTCTCTCAGGAGGGGAGGAAGTTACAAACCACTCTGCAGACTGGCATTTTAATAGTCTGCTGTACAGTGATGTTCTTTTGCAGCTGCTGCTTAGTCTTTTCTGTATCTGGAGAATGTGGGGAGGTTTTATTGTTACTCCGATACCATCAGCTTTTAAACATTGTGAAGTTAGCTGGCCTCATTGTCTGATTTGGTTTTATTACTATAATTTAATCAGTATGTTTCATAAGAATGAGTTGAGTTTTTATTTTTTGCCCTCTTATTGAATGTTTCTGGAATATTTTTTAGAAGACCTCTGCTTCATGAAAGGTGCCTTTAAAAAAAGGTGATGTGCCCCTTTTTGCAGCTTGTTAGTTCTCCTCTGATTAGCAAAGTTTTGTTAGAAGCTACAAGGCACGGGGAGGAGAGAGAGTAATACAAAGAGGTTTTGATGGGGAGGAAAGAGAGAAATGTTTCTATTTTGTTTCTCTGGATTAGAATCCGACAAATGCAAAGACAAATTGAAAAATTTTTAAATAACAAAGTAATATGTGGGAAAAATATGTATTTGCAAACAGTGCCTAAAACCTTTTGACTTAAAAGAATAATAAAATGTTTAAGTCGGTGAGACATTTATTCCTACATCTTATTTTTCCTTTTTGAGAAATCTGATCATTAACATAAAATATAAATATAAAAAATATTGTTTAAGAGCAGTAATAAACATGGAAGAAAGACATCTAAGAAACCTTTTTTGGTTTATCGGCTGTAGTACACATCTTATCTGTTATACATACCAGCCTTTCATACTTTTATATAAGGTAAAACAAAACTACTACTATTTATAAGGGATAATAAAACTACTGTATTTAACTACTAAATTGCTTTTACATATTAAATGGTCTAGAAGATTGTAGTCCATTATAAACGTTAAATTGGTGTTGTGAATGAAAAATTTAAGGACATCTATAACTGAAAATCTGTACTAATAGGTTTGTTTTTAAAAACATTTATTTTCAAGATAATTTTTTTAAGTTTTTATAATGAACTTTTTCATGAAATGTGCTCCATTTAACATTTTTTTCAATATGATATTTGTAACTTAAAAAAAAAAATCATGATTTGTTCTAGCTAGTTAAGGGGTACTTACTTGACGGGTCTGCTTTCTCCCGGAAGTGATTTTGTACAAGGCTTAACTGTCTAGATCCTTCTTGTTACACATGATTCAGTGTTTCCAATTCCTGATAGCTTGATCATGTGTATATCAAAGTTGGAAGCAACTTTAGACCAGGCCAGATGGTAATGTTGCTAGAGGTGTAGCAAGCTGGGTTTTCCTGCCACCTGTACTCTAATTAAAACTAAAAACAGATTAAGAGATGTCAGTTTGCCTTTCTTTGAGAGAGAGGTATATATATCATATATATGACCAAATTAACAATTTGGGATATTTATTTCTAGGACACTATATCTCTTTTCATTATTTAGCATTCCTAAGTGACTGGTATTTTTTTTTAAATACCCAAATTTTGTCTTACTGGTATCCTCCACGAATGCAAGGACTTGATAGAAATTGAAAGAGGTTACTTACAGCATAAACCCTCCCTCTCTGCTCTGTGAGTTGGTTCAGTCCTATTTTGCATAAGTTCCTTTTGAGTAGATCCATGTGTGGATGCATAGTGCTGAAGACTTAACTCTGTTTGGCTGTGTGGATGTATGTCTTGGAGAGAAGCTGTGTGCATTAGCTGCAAACTAACCTTTTCAAAATCAACATGTATTGTGCTTATCCTGTCCCTGGAATGGGCAGCAATTCTTTGATGTATTACTACAATGGGAAAACCGTAAGTCTTTTTCTTTGTTCATATAGCTTCTAACTGGCTTATTTAATGGAAAACAGTGTAAATTAATTGCTTTTTACTAAAACCTGTGAGGTTTTATCATTTTCTGCAATACATTTAAACTGTGTATTTCTTTGTAAGTAGTGTCAGTGAAGTTGCCTTCGACGCTGTTACTAAATAGTTGTTGGCTTTTATTTTTAAAATAGGATAGAAAATAAACCTGAATTTGTGAGTTACTATTTTTAATGCCTGATGTCTTTACTAGCAATGAGCTTGAAAGTACTTATTTTTCAATGTTTTTTTAATACTGTAAACATATAATCTATATATAAAACACATACACTCACAGAGAGAGAGGATTGCTTGATGCTTTGTAGATAGAAAGGAAAGATGAAAGTCATCTTGGATATTCATAAAAATAACAAGTATGAAGCTCTGGGAATGATTAGGGAAGCAGTCAGCTAGTGAGGGCCGTATTTCCTGTTTGGAGTTTCAGGTCCAGAGCCTGACTTTACTGGGATACCATCTGTTTCCAATCAAAGCAGAATTTTGACCCTGTACAGATTCATAAAATAAATCACTGTTTTTCAAAGAATGCATTTAAACATTTTCCAGAGAATGTATTTCTGGTCAATTTATAGCACATGGTTAGATGTTTTAAAATAATACCTTTCTGTGTTGCTAAGCAAGACTTTTCTATTCTTCAATCACTTAGTATTATTCAGAATGTTTCTGCAAAAGAATCTTTAAGTCAGAGGGTTTTATATATTCTAAAAGTGAACTTCACTGGAAGATCAGCAGTTACTTTTATAAGATCATTGATCAACATAGTAAAAATGTTGTTCTAGTGAATTACAATCTTGCGTTTATGTCAGAAATTCAGTATTTTCCTCCTCAGTCTTTGTAAAAAAAAATTTTCCCTCAGGTGTCTTATTAAATATATATATGACTTTGGTGATTTTGTTGTTTTTGTTGGGAGTAAAGGCATTTTTAATGTTAATGTTTGAAGTTATAAAGAAAATACAATCACATTTTCCTAAAATAGGTGTAAAATCAGATATATTAGTTCCTTCCCTTTTACCAGTTGAAAATCTTTTCCAGTAGCATGTGGTTCTAACCAGGGTACATGAGAACTAATGAAAGCACTTTTTCATTCTCTGACTGCTTTGGGAAGGCCTCTTTGGACTCTGTTAGCAATTGGTTGTTAACTTTAGGGTAAGCTTTTCTAATAGATGATAATCAAGCCAAAATATTGGAAACCCATTAAAAACTATATGTTCACACTATGCATATAAGCAGAGCTTTGGAAAATGTGAGCAGTAGCTCTAGAATGTAAGTGAAATTACTTGATCTCTGTATAGCTTCCTTGCTAACTGTCTTTAAAGTGTGAAAATTCTTTTATGTCCAATTCTGAGTAAAATAGACATTTTGAAGATTGTGTGTGTATGTGTCTGTGAGTTCAGTAAAATTAATTATACAGGACCTCTGAAGCAGAGAGCCTGTAACTCAAATTGAGTTTAGATTTTATTCTTTCAAGCGCACAGAACACTCTATTACAACATTTCTCTTTGTTCTACATTGGGTTGGGGGCAGGGGACAGCTTTGATTGTATTAAGTATTTCCAGACTTACGGTAGATGACATAGCTAGTATGATAGAGAAGTGTAGCCTGAAAATTGATAGCCTGTGCCTGATTTAGGTCAAAGGTGACTTTTATGTTCTTGAAAAATGCACAAAGAGCTGATATATTGCTTAGTTCTCTGTATCATAAGGCCCTAGTCTTAATGTATTTTCTTATATATATTTTACTTTTACCACCTCTAGTTTCTTTTATTCTCTTATTAACTCTTCAATAAGAAAATGATGTAGTATGTAATTACATTATCCAAAAACTATGTGAATGCCTCATTTTCCTATATATATAGGGGAATGTCTACATATCATGGTAAAAACTGACACTTTAACTTAGAATTTCCGGTCTCTAAGTGAAATATACTTCCTTACTTCAGTTATGGAATACTTATATAATCTTCATAGTGAACAAGTTAAATTTAAGCTCACTCTTTAATCCTACCTTACATTTTATTTTAGATGATAGGGCAGATTAATAGTTTGAAATACTAACAAGTTCCCATTGATTTCATTTTTAAAATCCCATTGTGGGTATTAGGGAGCAAGAAATCCTAAGTGGTCCTGGTCTTAAAGTACTTTCTCTTTTTTCCAGTTTTTATTTTTAAGTTTTCAAGTTGGTTTCATGCATTTAAGGGTGGTTGAGGTACTTTAACAGTAAGACTGAATAGTCTCTAGCAAAAAAAAAAAACAAAAAACAGATTAATGAGAGAATAGGCTTTCCATATTTTATTAATTAAGATTTTCTGATAGCAGTATATTGTTTGAAATATAAAGGCTTGAGCATCTATATGCAGAAAAGCCAAGATGTTAACCCTATTTTTCCCACTATTCATAAAGAAAGGGGTTAATGATCTGTATCGTATGTAGCCTTTGTGTACTTGTATTCTATAACATACTATAAAATATTAATATGTGTTTATCATAAACAGGAAACTGAAAACCATTTGGAATATCAATTTTTTGAGATTTAAAAAATAGCAAGGAAAAATGAGTTTCTGAGCTCTTATGTATAAAGAACTTGGCCTGCATTCAGTTTTCTCATTGATATGACTAAATTGTGTCCTTTATGCAGAAAGGTAGAAAGTCTTAGAGGTAAAGGAAGTAAAGTTTTGGGAGGAAACTGTTTTCTTCATCTTGAGGATTCTGGAGTTTCGGCCTGCCTTTGATCTGATCAGCCTCCATTTTCTAGGCCTTGAAATGAAGAGATTCTACAGAGTGTTCCAGGTATAAAAATTGTAGCAAGTACAGACATGATGCTCTTTTAATTGTATGAGGAGATTATTTTAATCTTATGAGAGACAACACAGAAATCCAAGTTTTGAAACTCAAGCTTAGAAATACATTTTTAATATTGAGCTTCTTTGGATGGAATCTGGGAAAGAAGAGACAGGAACTAAAATGATTATAAGGGCTACTCTGTGTCAGGAACTACACTGAGGGCTTTATGTTGACCTCATTTAACTCACAACCACTCTGTCATTTAGTTGTTACTGTCATTCTTTTATAAATAAAGAAAATGAGGTTCAAGGAAGTTAAGTGATTTGCTCAAGCCCCAGCCAGTTAGTAAGTGCTGAGGTCAGAATTGAACCCAGATCTGTCTCCCAAGAGCAGGTTTTCCTAAGGGCAAGTTAACTAGCCTTCATAGCAAAGGGCCAGACTTCATTTATCCTTACTATAATTTGTATCAAAATATACTACACTGGAAAGAAAATGTAACAGGAAAACACAAGGCCATTCTTATAAATACTTAATGTATTTTGCATATGTAATAAGACTAATAGTTTTATGAATGCAAATTGATGTGGTCAGTCAAGCAGATATTTATTACTTTCTGTTTAAGATGAAGAGCTTTAAACTAGGTTTGTTTAAAAACTCAGGAAATCAGACTAGCGGTGGTCTCCTCTTTTAATAGAACTCATAGTACTGAAAATTTGTTTAACCATGGTTTTGGCACCTGTCTGCCCATGTAGTTTGTATTTTCATAAGAATTAAGAGTAGGAAGCAGCTAAAATTTCATTGTAAATACATCTAAGCCTTGTGTTGCAAATAAACACTCTCACTTAATAAAGCACAGAAACCAGCGTGAAAGTATATAGAGCTACATTTCAGTTCCATTGGGGATTTATTGTTAATTAACATGAGAGAGGAAAGTACAACTGAATTAATTCAAGTTTCCAGCTTGTCTCTAGGCCCAGTAGAGTTAAACCTAACATTTGTATGATGAGGAAAACAAGAATTAATTTAAGAATTCTATAAAGATACAATGCTAACGACATAGAAGGACAAGGACTTTAACTTAAACCTACTTTGATTTTTCTCCTCTTTATCAAACTACCTGAGATTATATTCCAGACATAAGTCCAAGGATTTTTTCCCCTTTAATTTGTGGACACAAATACCAAAGAGTTAAAACTATAGCTGTTGCCAGCAGAGTATCTCATCACTGGTCAGCTTTATTAATATTTTAGAAAGAAACTTATATCCCTTTCATGAATGTTCATGAATGTGGAAGAAAGAGATCAGGTTCTATATTGTTGGATCTAAATTTTTTTTTAAATGTAGGCAGCTAAGGAGTGACATTCATTGGTTTGTTTACTATATTATCCTAGAACACAAGTTTCAAAATCAGTCCCTTAAAAATTCCATAGTTTATCTCTCGGGAAAAACTGTGGTCATTATAACAATGATAGCAATTATAAAAGGAGCAGGTGAAAAATGCCCAGTGATGTTAAGATTAATACAAATGTGCTTGACCTCCTAAGACATTTTTCTCACAATTGAAAACCAGTTATATCTAACTATGCTTGTTAGACAGCAGAACTAGTAATTTATTTTAAGCTGCTTTGTACTGAAAACTAGAATTTTGTTTTCTTATTGTTAGGAAATTTTACTTTATTTCATCCCTAAACATGTCTCTGAGAATTCTTGGGAAAAGACATTGATACTTTTATTTAGGAAAATAAAAACATGCATTTTTTATCCCTTTTACTAAAATACCAGTTGTGTTTTTAGCAGGCTACTTAGGTAAAAAGAATCCTTGATAGAGATGGCTTGTACGTCCTTGAATTAGTCCTTGTACTTCAGACATTCTGTGTCATGATGCCTTTGGTTTTGATTCTTACTGAAACTGTCTAAACATTTTCCCTCTTAGGCTTGGAATTACCATAAAAACTCCAGTAGTAGATTGGACTTTCTGGCAAAGTGGCAAAAGTTCTATTTTTATGTAATAATAAAATACTAAAAACATCGAAATATTAAATGTTATCTAAATATTCTTAGATATTAGAAAATTCTTAAATTAGACTGTTTCATAGATTTGTTTAAAAATGTTAATGTCTTCCTTTGGGGTTATATTTCTTTTAATTTTGATTAGAGAAGGAATAAGGAAATTGGGAAGACCTAAATTTCAGAAACTTCAAAAATTTGCCATTTAGGTTAAAGATGCTTTGTATTTGAATATATACTTTGGATCAGTATTTATATGTAAATTAGTAGAATAAATTAGTAGTATAATGATAATAAATTAGTAGTATAATGGACCCAAAATGATGAGAAAAATCAATAGGGAATTGTTTTTAGGAAATTTCTTAAACTTCTTCTAACACCTACCTAGCACCCTGCCTGAATCAGTATAATTCTTAAAGCCAAATTTTTTTTTTAAGATTTTATTTATTTATTTGACAGACAGGGATCACAAGTAGGCAGAGACACAGGCAGAGAGGAGGAAGCAGGCCCCCTGCCAAGCAGAGAGCCTATGTGGGGCTCCATCCCAGGACCCTGAGATCATGACCCGAGCCGAAGGCAGAGGATTAACCCACTGAGCCACCCAGGCACCCCAAGCCAAATTTTTATTTATTCTTTTAAACAGCCTCTTTTTACAAAAATTCGGAAATAGAAACTGTTGTTTGTATTATTGTGTGAGGAACTTGAATAGGTTAATCAGCAGTAACTAAAAAATAAATTCTTATAGTAATTACCTAGTTTTTCTTAATTTTTAAGTGTTGATCTTTAAACATGCATATCTTAAAAATAATTGGCCCGGAGGTTTAATTACATTTTTTTAAAAAATGGGCTTTGACTTAGGTTGTGGTTTTCTTTTTCCCAGTGATCTAGACTTTTTTTTCCAGGTTTTTAGATACTCAGGTATGTCTTGTGATATTCGTATTGTTTAATACAAAATATAGTTATATAAAAGTAAGGTAAATTAAGTGGATGTTCTTGTATTTAATATTATACTTTTATTTTGAAATTATGATGGTAGGGTAAACTAGCCAAATGTTTTGTTCTGTTATTTTGGTAAGTTGATAAAGACTGTACTGAAGGTGATTTGTCTTATTATTTTAGACTTTTCACATATTGGATGCCCATGTTAGCATGTATTGAAGTGTTTAATGATACTTACTAGAATTTAAAGAAAACTGCTATTCAAATCATCTTGACAGTAGGGCTAATAGAAGCCTAAACATAATGAAATTCTGATAGAGATTACTGTATTAGAGCATGTTCAGAAAAATGGATAAGCTCCTCCATCTTTCTTTTTTCCAAATCAGTTGACGATGTTCCTAAATTGTTTGACAGTTTAGGCTGATTTTGGTTTTCATAGGCTTTGGAGCTTACAAGAGTCCAAGAATATTTCTTTAAAAATAATTTATATAATTCTAAACCGAGTAAGGAAAAATGATCTAAACCTATGTTGTTCAATATAGTAACCACTAGTCACATGTGACTATTTTATTAAAGTAAAATTAAAAATTCAGTTCCTCAGCTGTACTATTCATATTTCAAGTGTTCAGTAGTCACATGTAACCAGTGGCGACTCTGTTGTATAGAACAGATGTGGAACATATTCATCATCACAGAAACCTCTATTGGATAGTGTTCATCTAAAGCATTCCTCTCATTTTCTGTGGAAGGGTATCTTAATTAAGATTTATAGCTATTCTCACATACTAAGGAAAATTCCCAACTCATCTCCTCATCATTTGGGATATTTAAAAATATCAGCCACCACACAAGCTATGGATCTATTTTTAAAGGCATGGGGGGTGACATCGTCTTTTAACCCATCACTGGATGTGACAAGATTTAAAAAAACAAAATGAAAAAGGAAAACCTGTCTTTTTAGCAAAAGCTACTATTTCTTTGCATCTTTTCTCAAAAACTATCAGAAAATCGTTATGGCTCCCTGCCTGACAGGGATGTTTCCAGTATTAATCACAGGAAGGATGCACTAAAATCAAGAACACAGTGCACAGTTCCAGCCTTCGAGCTAAACAGAGAATGATCTGCCCTGAATTTGGAGTTATCCATATGACTAAACTGAATCATCCAAGCAAGTAAAAAGGCATGTTTTTATTAACTTGACTCCCAGTTGGTTGAATGAGCTAAAACATCCCAAGGATAATTGTGTAACCACTGTAAAGAGTGATTATAAATATTCATCCCTGAAATGCTCTGTCACTCTTAAAAAGTAAGTTTGGGTAGGATGAGATGAGGACATTAAAGATACTGATGTGGATTTGTTCTGTTCAGCTAGACTTAACAGGGAGGTATCTTAGATTTTCACTTATATTCACTCAAATTGAAATAAATGGTATAGTTCTGTTCACCAGAAACTCAGAATTTCTCTCATCACAATTCCTAGAGGATAAAGTGGGAGTAAAGAGGATAAAGTGGTAACAGTTGTGAGCCTGACATTCTGAAATGGAAGTTAGAATTCTAAAGAAAATTTCTAAATATCAACCACATTCTAATGGAATATCTTAAATTACTTAATTGTACTTTTTTCTAAGATTTTATTTTTTTAATTAAGTGAATTAAGTTAGTCTCTAGACCCAAGGTGGGGCTCAAACTCACAACCCGAAGACCAAGAGTCACACACTGTACCAGCTGCAAGATGCCCCTCTATTTCTCTTTTATTTTTTAAGATTTTATTTATTAATTTGACAGAGAGAAATCACAAGTAGACGGAGAGGCAGCCAGAGAGAGAGAGGGAAGCAGGCTCCCTGCTGAGCAGAGAGCCTGATGCGGACTCGATCCCAGGACCCTGAGATCATGACCTGAGCCGAAGGCAGCAGCTTAACCCACTGAACCACCCAGGCGCCCCTCTATTTCTCTTTTAAATAGTTTGATTCCTGGTAGATTTTAATCATCTTAAAGCATATGTAAGCATATATATTCCTTTCTCTTAATTTTAAGATTGTTTGTTGTGATACAAAATCATACTTAAGATGTAAACGTATGATTAGATCATTAACTAGGAAAAAAACTGGCATCTATGTGCAGGTGATCAGATGACATAAGCAGTCTGGTTTTAATTTGTGGCCAGTACTGATTGTAACTAAAAGAGACTTGCTCTTTTTGTGGAATTGGCTGACTATTTCCCTACATCTGGAGTTAATAAAGTCTTTGAGACCACATCAGTTGCGCTTTGCCGCGGGAACTCTTTGATCTGAAAAATTGAGACTGGCACAACTGCTGCTTCATAACATTGCATCTATGTTTTTGCAAGCTATGGTTAAGATACCAAAAGTAAAGTTATTTGGACAGTGTTAGAAATGCTGTTAGGTGGGCCTCTTTGAGAATAACGTTTTTAAAACATTTTTATTATGATTAAAAACTTTGAACGTATGTTAGTAAATAAATGATAAACTTTTAATAGCTTAGAGTTTTCACCATTTTCATTTATAAGGTCTATCTTTTAAGAGTCTGTTTATAAAGACTAACATTAAAAAACTTTACATCTAAAATGAGCCCTGTTTTTTTCCATACAGCTTAAAAGTTTTACATAGGAATAGGACAGTCTCTTCTGCTTTGGCGGTTTATCTTGGTTTCCTTGTTTTCCATGACAGCAGTCATTAACCATTATCTGATCAGCATATTCTCCTTTATTTAACTCTGATTTGTAAATCAGTACAGTCAGGTTTATCCTTTACTTGCTTTTATAATTGCAAACATTTCGAATTTTCTAAAGTGTAAGTATATCATGTGGAATACAGTGAATTGAATGGGAATAGGATATGTAAATACAAACTGACAAATTATGCATGTAAATTGACAAATTATGTAGATTTTTTTGTATGTGAGATGACACAACTCACATCTCAACTGGAGATGACAATGAGATGACAATCTCAACTGGAGATTTTTTTCCATAAGTTGGAGGCGTACATACTGTTTCAGTCTATAACCTAGATAGGATTAGAGAATTTTGTATTTCATACTTTGAGATCAGTGATGGTATATACAGTAAAGAAGCATTTGTGACAAAAAGCATATGTTCTAATGTTTTCTTCAAAATTTTATCTCATTTGTATTTTCTTACTGGGTCTTTGGATTTACTTTATTCTTCATTGTAGTTTCAGCCTAGTTTGGAAAAATCTTTGTATAAAGGAGACAAAGGACATCTGGCTGTGGCTAAGTTTAGACACTGAAACTTGATTAAAAGAAAAAAGTGCAAAATTCCTTTCCTGAAAACTTTTCCTGCCCGTCAGTCTATATAATACATTCCAAACACATTTGTATATACCCATTTATTTCATTCTGACATTATCTTATGTAATAGCACTAAACTAGAAAAATACATTTAATATGTGTAATGGGAAAGAAAAGATATTTTATCTGCCATATTCCTTTATCTGCGATCTTTCTAGGTAGTTCTTGGGAATCCATCTTGTCTCAAACTACTCAGGTACCACAGGTGTGGGGGATGTTATAGGAAACTAACCTAAATGCCGGTTCACTGAAAAGAAACACCTGTGCTAGTATGAAGCTGACTAGCAAAAAATGTAAAAATAGACTTTTTAATCTTTTATTTAGCATGAGTTGTATTTATAAGTAGGATTATGCGGACAAAAAACTGTAAGAAACACCATTCAAGAACTGAACAAGGGCAATATTTTGTAGAATAACAGCTTCTGCAAGAATGACAGAAATGATTGAGATACTGTTTGCTAATACTTGGTGCTTACTGTGCTGAGCATTGTATATGTTATCTCATCCGATTTTTCCATCAACCCCCTGATGCAAGTACTGTTAGCACCATCTTAGCAATGAGGAAATTGAGTCTTGGAAGCTTGGGTAATTTGTCAAGAGTCTCCATAGTTAGTTAATGCCTCAGAGAAAGAATAAATGAATATAAATAATAGTTCATGTAAAATAAAATTTTGGCTCGCATTTTAATCTCAGTGTGTATGCTTTCTCAACTTTTTTATTAGTGCATAGACATGCTTAGGAGAAAATACCAGACTATGTGGAAGGACATAAAGTAAATGTCTTCCTTCCCAATTCAAAGTCCAGAGGTGCAACTATGCACTAAGTTTCTTATGTATAATTCCAGAAATTTTCTATGCTTATGATTTTTTACACATGCTCCCATAACTTTAACAAGGTGACTACTTTCTTCCACTTAAGTGAATATTTAGGATGTGTATTTTAGAGTGACATTTATTAGGTGTACCCTTATCTAACTAAACAAAAGAAACCGGTTTCCTACACTGTTCACAATAGGACACCTCTCCATTCTTTTGGCTCTTGGTTTACTTTTGCTTTTAGAGAATGTGCATTACCTTAGTTGTTGTTTATTTGTTTTCCTTCTTGATTTTAGTAATCATCATGAGAATGGCCTTATCATGCTTTGATTATTAAGGTTATTTAGATGCCCATTTAGTTTTGTAGGGAAGTGGCAATGATGGCCATTTGCCAATTCAAAATGTTCATAGTTTGCTTATCTGAAGCAAAGGTTACCAAAGGAAATTAATACTCCTCTGACAAATTGAGTTTTCTTTCTTTCTTTCTTTCTTTTTTTTTTTTTTTTTTTTTGAAGATTTTATTTATTTTAGAGAGAGAGCTTGCATTCACATGATGAGTAGGGATAGGGAGAGAGCAAGGAGAGAGAGAATCTCAAGCAAACTTTGCACTGATTGCAGAGCTGGTGCTGGGCTTAGTCCCATGATCCTGAGATCATGACCTGAGTGAAACCAGGAGTCAGACCTTCAACTGACTGAGCCACCCAGGCACCCCTAAATAAGATTTTTCTTAAAGCTATGCCAGACTTAAAAGTTTACTTGAAATTAAAATCCCTCAGCAGAATTTTGTTTTAATTTTGCTAATCCTACTAAGTTAAGCAAGTTTCTGAAAACTTGCCGTGTGTCTTTTGTGGTTATCCTTTAATAATAACAAAGTATAGTAACCTTTAATCTAACTCATTTTAACTTTGATAAAACTTGAAACAGTGAAAAGAATGAATTTTATGAACCCAAAATTTATTTCATCCTGTATTCAAAAGACACTTGTTTCCACCACCACATTTTGAATCATGAGCTTATATAGATTTTGGGGTTTTATTCTTTTTTTTTTTTTTAAGATTTTATTTATTTAACAGACAGAGATTACAAGTAGGCAGAGAGGCAGTCAGAGAGAGGAGGAAGCAGGCTCCCTGCTGAGCAGAGTGCCCGTTGTGGGGCTCGATTCCAGGACCCTGGGATCATGACCTGAGCCAAAGGCAGAGGCTTTAACCCACTGAGCCACCCAGGAGCCCTAGATTTTTGTTTTATAAGCAAAGTAAACCTTTATGACTTTATTCAACCACTTGGTGTAATTATCACAAAAATGCATTATGGAGATATTTGGAGTAGTATTTTTCTCTAGTAATCAGCTAAAAACAAATATGTAGATTGTAACCAAGTTAGGTTATTATATATAATGGATTTAGTTTCTTTGGTTTCTTTGGATTTGTGGCAGTCCTTTATAGATATTAGTTAGGTCTTTTTAGGTCCTTTATGAAGCTTTATGAAATACAACACTCATTTTTCATAAGTGATAAATATGATTGTCATTTACATTTTAATTAAATTTTCTGTTTGATTTAAGGTATATGCACCATCCCCAAATTCAGATGATTTCAACCGTGAATCTCCTAGTTATCCATCTCCCAAGCCACCAACCAGTATGTTTGCTAGCACTTTCTTTATGCAAGGTAAGTACTGCCAAATAGTTGTCAATCCTACAGCAGTTATCTGTTGTATATTAGCTAATATTTAAGATTGTGAGGAAAGAGAATACCTACAAAGGAGTTCAGTTGTTATTTATCTAAGTATTTTTGGCTTAAGTAAATCAAAATTTAGGTTTAAAATTTCTAAAGATGTTTTTGCTGATAGCACTGTAGTTGGACTATCCAGCAAACCATTGGAGTGTCGCATCTAGTATTGGTCAAACTTATAAAGGACTTCAGTTAAGAAAAATGAGTAGAGCTACTCTTTCTCATTTTAGAATTTAAACGAATGAAAGATATTAACGATTCTAGTTTCTTATTTAAATTACAGACGCAAAAAAAAAATAAATAAAAAAAATAAATTACAGACGCTTAGCACCCCTACAATGATCAATATAAAGAATGAATATCAAAGAACAGAATAAGACTTGTCAAGAGAAAAAAGTATTGCATTTCCTTTAATTCATTCTAGCAAATCATTTTTATTTGTTCTCTTGCGGTTTTGGACTATGGGAAGCATATACTATGGGAGCAGTAAATCACTACATAAACGCTTCCTTGTCTTTACACTGATGAGTGAAGTCATTGCTAACACATTTCATTTGAAGGCTGTCTATAATATAGTCATTATCAATTACGTATGTTTACTCTTAGAGAAACTTCTTTATTCCACAGTTTCAGAATGTTTGATATAATGTACATTGCTTGTTACAAAGAATTTTTTGTATATTGATGATTATACCATTTAACCAAAATTAAATCCAACCCATCCCCAAATTTGAGATTTTTATTATCTTCTTTGATATGAATTTAAATCTTCCAAGGATTTCTATAACAACATGCCTACTACAGTTTAGATTAGTTTTTTTCCCCCTCTAACTATAAAGCTTTGTTCCCTCTTTTTAAATAGTAATTGATGGAAGAAAACTAGATAGAAGATTGGGTTGGAAAGGGTTGGGGAAAGGTATCTGGAGGATATCCTTTTGAGGTCTTACAACATCATCAAAATAAATTTTAGTTAAGAAAAATTTTTTATTTCTCTTTTCATCTTAGATGGGACCCACAATTCTTCTGACCTTTGGAGTTCATCAAATGGGATGAGCCAGCCTGGTTTTGGTGGAATTCTGGGGACCTCCACTTCCCACATGTCTCAATCCAGTAGTTACGGCAGCCTTCATTCACATGACCGCTTGGTAGGCTATAACACATGACTAGGGTGCAAAAACACCCTATCCTCACTTGAGTTTCTCTTTGGATTATAAGTGTAAGATTTGATTCTGCCAAAACTAGTGACATTTGAAATACTTCTAGGCTCACTGCATTTAGCATGCCTTTTTAAAAGTAAATGACAATAGTAGAACAAAATGTTCTTTTTGACTTGTTATAGTAGTTGTCCAGTTATATGTGCATATTATTTAGAAAATGTATTTAATAGATCATGTCTCTTTCCCCATTTCTCTAGAGCTATCCTCCGCACTCAGTTTCACCAACAGACATAAACACGAGTCTCCCACCGATGTCTAGCTTCCATCGTGGCAGTACTAGCAGTTCGCCTTATGTTGCTGCCTCACACACTCCTCCCATCAATGGATCAGATAGCATTCTAGGTGAGCTTTTTGGGGGTTGGCAGAACTCCCTAAAAACCTACTTTGGGGATTTTCAGTGAACCCCCCATCCTTCAATATATTTTTTAGTATTGGGTTTTAAAATGAAAGGAAGGAAAACTTTTTAATTTTCGTTAATGTAGAAGCTGATACCAAACCCATCTTTAACTTATTAAGCGTAACACATAGACAATATTTGCTGCAATGGGTGAGATAATGGTAGAGAACACCCTTGAAATCATGGCAGAATGTTTAAAAAAAAAAAAAGGCATCCCTGCCTGTTAAAATTCTTTATTTGTTTTCTACCTGAAATATTCAGGAACCAGAGGGACGGCTGCTGGAAGCTCACAAACAGGTGATGCACTTGGAAAGGCTTTGGCATCTGTGAGTATTGATTTTACCTATTCTGCTGAATGAGCTTTACACTGCTAAACGCAGTGGTACTATTTTGTGGACAGTACATGTCATAGTTAGAGGGTGTAGTTACAAAACAATCAACTTCATATCTCCATTAGAACTATTCTCAGTATGTATTAATTCTTGCTGCCCTTAAAATAACTCAGGAGAACACCTTCCCACCCCATTCTCACAAGATCTGTCCTTCTAATTTCTGTTTAAAAATGTCTTTGATTTGATGGAATAGACAGAAAGAAGAGAAATTTGGGAGTTTTTAGATCTAAAGCAAAAATTACTGAGATTAATTGTTAAATTTATTTATTAGTTTTAAATACATACTTAGTTGCCCACTTAACGTAAGTCAGATGGAACCAAGAAAGACAATTCAGTTATTCTTCTGGCCCACAGAAGAAAGTGCATTCATAAGAAATTTTTCTTAGGCAGAAAGTATTTTACGTATTTTTTAAAAGGAAAAATAATTATCTAAACTGATTCACTCAAGAAATAGGAGAGTCTTCCCCAAAAAAGCCAGATTTATTGAAGAACTCATGCTAACATGAGTAAAACTGATTTGAAGGAATCCCATAGTATTTTCTTGAGCAGCTAATTTATATCACCTCAAGATATTAATGACAAAGCAATGATTGTTTTAGTAGCTGATCCTTAAAACATTAAAAATGAAATCCCTTCTTTCAGAATTCTTTTGGGAGAGCATTTACCAGTAATTCACAAAGACTCCAAATCTAATTGTTTAAAAGAGGCACTTCTGCTTTGTACTGTCTGAATTTTCTCCTTAGGCTTTTTCTTTTCTTTTCCCTTTGAGTGGTATGCCTCTCAGAATTCCCACAGAGTTGTCTTACATTTTCTATGAAGTACAGTTAACTCTATCAGACACATTTAGGGCTGTTCCTGAGGAACGCAGACCACTTATAGAGGAAGCACCCATTGAACATTTAAGGAGATAAACCTCTTTGTATAAAGTTTCTGTAAATAAACCTTCTTCTGCATCCCAGTACAAGTTTCTTGAGAAATAAAAGTGAAGGCAAATTCATCTACCACATAGTGGAACACCCCACAAAAAAATAGAGCTCAGTAGATGTTTGTTGAATACAGTCTTGCATCATATGACAAAAATAGCAAAGATAAGAACAAAGCCCACAAAAATATCAGCTATAATTTGAATGTTTAGTAGGTACTGGGTATTATACTAAGCATTTATGTGCTTTGTTTTATTTAATCCTCAAGAAAACCCTGTAAGGTTGGCATTATTATCCTCACATTACAGATGAGGAACTAAAGTTTCAAAGGTTAAGTAACTTCAGCTCAGAAAGATTAAGTAGTTTGTCCTAGGGATCACCAAGCTAGGAAGGGTAAAGCCCACATATATTAGGTAAGAACCTGGATCCAACTATCTTCGCTACTGTTTCTCCAGGAAGAGAATTGCTACAGTGACCGGTTTCACAGGATGTTGAGGATTAAAAGAAGTGGTCCTACTTGTTCTGGACTTACTCCCACCTGATAAGAACTACCTGCTTAGAAATAAAATTATTCTCTAATATTAAATCTGAGTGCCTCCCAGGAATTTGATTGGCTTGCCATATTTTCTGTTGATTCTGAAAGAATCCAGTAGCAGATATTTCACATGCAGGAGGACAAAGAATGTTGAAAAAGTACAGACTGCATTTTGGGAGCTTTTTTTCTCAAAGGTCTTCTGTTGATTTTACGCAAGGAAACTTCTATAAAGGAAGGCAGGCAAGAATTTGTGATGTTCTTGGTGATTGTCCTTCAAGCTCTCTTTCAGTTACCCTTTCTTGTAGTTGACTGTTTTCCCATTTATGACCAGCATACTAGCGAAACCAGTTGGCATTAGGGGAAAAAAAATCCAAATTCTCCATGAGTGGAAGCCAGGGAAGAATGTTTAATCTAGTTAGTGGGTGGGCTTTGGTTGTCATGGAAACTCAGCTCTGTCATCCTATGTTGTTACTAGGCAGGAGCAGCCAGGTCATTCCATAAATCATTTCTGTCATAGCTGACGGTGATGCATTCCATCTGCTCCATCACTGCATGCCGTAGTGTACACACTTGAAATCCCTTCCTTCAACCCATCTGCTGCCCCCTCCCCGCAAACACCTCCCCAAAACACATTCTTTCTCTAACTTGCATTACAGACTCACATTCACTTTAGTGCTCACAGAATGTACTGAAAAACAAAAACATTACATGGGGAGTAGGAAGGATTAGAAGAGATGAGGAGAAGGAATTTTCTGAGGATTACATTTGAGAGTCTAACATGCATATCAGAGTTTTATGTTAGGTATTACAGATCTTTGGAAATGGTGAGCATGGGTATTTTGAAATTTTAAGTTCTTTAGAATATGACAATTTTTTTTTTAATACATGTAATGATTTAATATGAAATAAAAGGTAAGAAAAGGAACTGTTCACCAATACCAAAATTGGAAGTGTAAGAAAAAAAAATCAAATAAAAAGGTTCTTTTTAAATGTGCGTGTGTAAAATACATGTATACGTATATAAAATGCAAATTCATATAAATTGATAAAATTTGGAGCACTCCAACAGCAAAGAATCTAAATCAACAGTTTACAAAAGGGATTATATATGGTTAGCCAATGTAAGGAACTATTCAACCACACTAGATGCTATATTAGAATATGACAATTTTAATATAGCATCTAGTTTTAGATGGAGAAAACACTATGCTATTGTCATTAGAAGTTATTTCTAGCTCCCCAGTCGTCTGATACATGTCTTAGAAGGTCTTTCATGTGTGAAACATCACAGGGTACAACCTTTGTTCTTTAGTTTAGGTATTAAAGAGCACACAGAATACTGTGATTAAACATGTAAGGCCAGATAATGCATTTGCAAAGGTTCCTTTATTTTAGGTTTAAGCCGGGATAATTGTGGTCTTAATCTCAGGATAGCTAGAAAGAGAATTGTACATGAAAGTATTTACACAAAGTTCCCAAAGCCCTGTGGATTATGCATTAGTTTAGATAATAAACTAGGGTAGATAGAAGGAAAGGAAAATCTGGGTATTCGTGCCATTTCTAATGTGTTTCCCTGAACATTTGCCAGACAATAACCCTTTAAGATTGTGCCCATGGAGAGTTATATAGAGGAAGAAACATCTGGTTTATTTCAATGCCTAATACCATATCAAAACACTTGGTCTTTAATTTAGAGGAGATCAAACAAGAGGACTGTTTAACTTTGTTGATTATATCAGACTTCTTTGTGATAATTTATGTTTTGATTTCTACCTCCAAGCAAAGGAGGGAGAGAGAGAGAGAGAGTGTGTGTGTGTGTGTGTGCGCGCGCGCGTGTGTTTTAATCTGGATAGTTAAATGGTCAGTAGTCTCTAACAAAAGAAAAGAAAATTCAGGGAAGTTGACGTTTAAAAGTAATTCATGAAATAAGTTTCTTTGTTCCTTAGACTCAATAACATTAGCATAATAAAGATTAACTGAAATGTGCACTGTAGTGTTTAAAAAATTGGGCTCACAGTTCCAAGGTTGGGCTTGGGAGCCCTTCATTGTTTCTTTTTTGTCTGAGGCCCTTTTCATTAGCTTCTGGCTTATTGGCACCCTGCTGATTGGAATGGACCATGACTGATAGGAGGAGGAGCCTCATTTGTTGCAGTAAAATGAGGCATATTACCGTTTAAGCCTGGCAGAAGGTATTGGGAGTTATTCATCATTGGTCATTTAACAGTATGAGGACCATGGACTGCATGCAGAATGAGTTCTTACTTTGTGTTTATGCTTTACATTCTAAATCACTCCCATCCCCATTTTTTAAGTGACTGACTTTTTTCTTTTTTCTTTTTTTTTTTTTTCTTTGAAACGTCAGTGTAGGCGTTCCTTAAGGTCAGAAAGTACAAGAAGTAATGAAATCCTGTTTTAGAATGCTCTTTGTCAAATAAAGTCTAATTTTAGGATTTCTTAAAGTAACAACAATTTCTGTAGAATAAGTTTAATTTGTATGTGGTTTAGTTATAGAGTACACATACAGAGGTGAAGTTTAATGAAATGATCTGTGATCTAAAAAGCTGTATTACCATGTTTTTTTAATGTTGTTTTGCTCCTCCTCTTCCCACATCCCCATTCTTCTTTTAAAGATTTTATTGTCAGAAAGAGTGCACAAGTGGGGGTTAGGGGGTAGAAGCAGGCAGAGGGAGAAGTAGGCTTCCACTGAACAAGGAACCTGATTTGGGACTTGATCATGTCCTGAGCTGAAGGAAGATGATGCTTAACTGACTTAGCCACCCACATCCCCCACATACCCATTCTTTTTTTTTTTTAAGATTTTATTTATTTACTTGATGGAGAGAAACACAGTGAGAGAGGGAACAGAAGCAGGGGAGTGGGAGAGGGAGCAGCAAGCTTCCTGCTGAGTAGGCAGCCCCATGCAGGGCTCATCCCAGGACCCCAGAATCATGACCTGAGCTGAAGGCAGCAGTTTTAATGACTGAGCCACCCAGGCGCCCCAATACCCATTCTTTCTATGAAAATAGAAGGGGCAAGAAAAAGTCCTGTAATTTGTCAGGCTCTCTGTCAGTTCAGGAAAGATATTAATAACAATTCTGCCTGCCATCACTTTAATTTAGGGCAAAAGAGAACTAGACAGTGTGATGGGTGAATGGAGGAAAATGCCTTTTATTATACAAACGGAGAAACTGTTTTTGAAAAAACACCAAAATTATATATTTTTATACTTGATACATTTTATATTTGATACATGTTTTTACAGTGACTTTTTTTAAAGTTCTCGTTCGATTATCTTGATAGTCTATACTCATGCCTGCCTACGAGTGTTATATGGACAGCTTAATACATGAACACTAATTGTCAAAAATATTCGTGGAACCTCACCATACCATTTTTCTCAAAGCTTAAAACTGCTTTGTAAGTGAATTCACCTTTATGGGATCTCTTAACCTCCTTTTTGGTATTTCTGTTACTGAACCCCATTGCGTAAATACTAAAAAATACACATTTACTGAGTCTTGCCTTTTATCAAAAAGTACCTGTAGCAGATTTCAAGTACAGTTTAGTTACTCCAGGTTTTCTTTTTTTTTTTTAAATAAACTGTTCAACACCTACTTGTATAAGACAGTGATAGGCAATGATTGATTCAATGTAGAACATTATAAGGTCTCTGCCTTCAAAGAGTTTACAGTCAAGGAGAGAAGATAGGACAGGTATATAAAAAATGATCGTGTAGAACATACTGTGAAGTAAAAGACCCAAGAACAGTGTAATTATTCTAAGAGTATAAAGGAGGTAAAGATGAGTGTAAATGGGGAGGTGACATTTGAGCTGTTGTATCATGTGGTATAGAATTCCATCAGGGAGGGGCGCCTGGGTGGCTCAGTGGGTTAAGCCTCTGCTTTCTGCTCAGGTCATGATCCCAGGGCCCTGGGATTGAGCCCCACATTGGGCTCTCTGCTCAGCAGGGAGCCTGCTTCCTCCCTCTCTCTGCCTGCCTCTCTGCCTAATTGTGATCTCTCTCTCTCTCTACTCTCTGCCTAATTGTGATCTCTCTCTCTCTCTATCAAATAAATAAAATCTTAAAAAAAAAAAAGAATTCCATCAGGAAGAAAGTTTTATTTATTTATTTATTAATATTTTTATTTATTTATTTATTTGTCAGGGAGAGAGAGCGAGCACAGGCGGACAGAATGGCAGACAGAGGCAGAGGGAGAAGCAGGCTCCCTGCTAAGCAAGGAGCCCAATGTGGGACTCAATCCCAGGACGCTGGGATCATGACCTGAGCCGAAGGCAGCGGCTCAACCCACTGAGCCACCCAGGCGTCCCAGAAATTTTTTAAAAAATAGGAATTTTGAAAGGACAAACTATGTTCAGAAAATGAAAAAAATATATATCTTTTGTTTAGATTACAGGGTACATAATGTTTATAATTAGGTTATAAGGTAGAAAGATATTTTGTGTCCAAATTATGGAAGACATCAAATGTCATTCTCTTCTATTTAGTAGGCAACAGGAAGTACTTCGTGGGATTTGACTGTTAAGAACTGGTTGGGGACAGTAGCTCAGACAATTATATATGGGGTAAAAGGAGCAGGGAATAACTAGAAATATAAAGGCTTAAATGATCCATTCATAAGTTCTACTAAAGGTTTAAAGTAGTGTCAGAGCGGTGAGAAAGAATTGTTCCTATTCCAGAAACACAGAGAACTGCAGGTATTAGAGTCTGTGGTGGGAAGCCTAGAGGGAGGGTAGTAGGGGTGGGGGGAGAGAGAGTGGATTTGGTAACCATGAGAATGCTGGGGCTGAAGTAGAGGAAACAGAGGAGTAGATATGAGAAGGACAGGAAGCTTGGGGCAGTGATGCAAAGTTTGGCTTCGCATATTGAGCTTGAGGTGAAGCCATATGTCCAGTTGGAGAGGTCCAGCAACCAGTATGCACATAGAAATGTCAACTTAGTAATCATTCATAGAGCTGTCATAATTGATACTTTCAGAAATGATATTACTAAGGAATAAAACACAGGTAGATAGAAAAGAAAACTGAGACTAGAGCTCTGAGGGAAACCTACATTAAAAAACTGGAAGGGTGAAAGAGAAATGGAGCCTAAGTATTATATCCAGTGATTTAAAAGAAATACTCAAACAGTAACTTCTCACAAGGATAATTATCATTCTTTCAACAAGTATATATTTACCATCACTGTTGTAGAATCTGAATACTGCAATTCTTGTATACTTCAGATTTTGTCTGAATAAGACAAAGTCCTAGCTCTTCTGGAGCATACATTCTATTGGGAGAAAAGGCAAGAGACAGATAATAAAACAAGTGAACAAGTTTCTACAGTTAAGGATCAAAGTAAACATTATGAAGAAACACAGCGAAACCAGGAGGGTATGACAGAAGCAGCACTGTTTCTCCAGGCCGAATGCTGTTGATCTTTACAGCAAGTTGGTCTACTTGATGCTGAAGTTTTGCGTGAAACTGAAACTTCTCTCACTGTTCATCCACCCACTCTCCATGTATCAACTCTTCCCTCTATTACCAGTATTATAGTTAAAACATGTTTCATCAGAGTTAGCATCAGGGGGTGCCTGGGTGGCTCAGTCGGTTAAACTGTCTGCCTTCAGCTCAGATCATGATCTCAGAGTCCTGGGACTGAGTCCCGCGTCAGGCTCCCTGCACAGTGGGAGCCATCTTCTTCTTCTCCCACTCCACCTGCTTATGTTCCCTCTCTCACTCTGTCTCTGTCAAATAAATAAGTAAAATCTTTAAAAAAAAAAAAAAATCAGTTATTCCTAAAAATGTGACCTTTAGCTAATTTTCACATGTGCATCCTGATTCTTTTCCTAGGTAACAACTGTAAGATCAACAGTATTGAATCTTAATAATACTACCTTCCCTGTTACTAAGTCCTTCCATAACATTTTTTAAAGTCTCGATACTTTTCCCTTCCCAAATGGCTTTTTTTTTTTTTTTTAAAGATTTATTTATTTATTTATTTGACAGAGAGAAATCACAAGTAGATGGAGAGGCAGGCAAAGAGAGAGAGAGAGGGAAGCAGGCTCCCTGCCGAGCAGAGAGCCCGATGCGGGACTCGATCCCAGGACCCTGAGATCATGACCTGAGCCGAAGGCAGCGGCTTAACCCACTGAGCCACCCAGGCGCCCCAAAATGGCTTTTTTTAACTTGAATATGCAACTTCTAGATCTGGCTGGTTGGAGAGAGTTCGTGATTAAAGGCATTTACAATTAGAATTTAGTAACATTATCGCTTCTCGGCCTTTTGGCTAAGATCAAGTGTAGAATTTAGTAACATTATACAAATTAGTGTATTTTCTTTGAGGTAGGTATATCCATTTGCAGTAGAAGGAAAATGGGCTTTCTGGCTGCTTGCAATTCACTTAGTCCTTTCTTCTTTTTAAAAAATAAAAGCTGTTATGTTTAATGATCATGACTTGTTGAATTTTGTTTCTCATGAGCCTGTTCCAGTATCTGACTTTTTCAGCATATTATGCTGTCTTTAAAACCAATGCTGAGACCCTCTTGTTTGCCATAATTTGGGCCTCTTTAAATTCATTAGAGCTCTAAGCTTATACAGAACAAGGGTATTTCTGTTAGAGGACTCCTTTCATCCACAAGGAGTTTTCCTTTTTAAAAATGTTTGACCACAGTTCATCCACATAAGTTGATTTGTTTGCCTAAGTTAAGTGCTAAGATGTGAAGATGGTTTATTATGCTTGTTATAGAATAGAAATAGAATTTCCTAGGGAAAACTTCCTAGGAACCCTTAGTACTTGGATTAAAGAGATTTTTAAAATATTTAATGGTTAATTAAGTAAACTTGTCCCTATTCTCTGTCACTGTTTTTTTTAGCAATATAAAATAAATACAAAATACTGCAACAAAACTTTTAGCCAAAATACCAAAATTTATGCATCCAGATGTTCTACTCTTTAAAGTGGATCCCAGGGGCACCTGGGTGGCTCAGTGGATTAAAAGCCTCTGCCTACGGTTCAGGTCATGATCCCAGGGTCCTGGGATCAAGCTCCACATCAGGCTCTCTGCTCAGCAGAGAGCCTGCTTCCTCCTCTTGCACTCTCTCTCTCTGCCTGCCTCTCTGCCTACTTGTGATCTCTCTCTGTCAAATAAATAAATAAAATCTTAAAAAAAAAAAAAATAAAGTGTATCCCATTAGGGATGCCTGGATGGTTCAGTGGATTAAGCATCCAACTCTTGATTTCAGTTCAGATCATGATCTCAGGGTGGTGAGATCAAGCCCACATCGATACCACATGGGGCTCTGTGCTGGGCATGGAGTCTGCTTAAGATTCTCTCTCTCCATCTGCCCCCCACCCCCATTCCTGTACCTGCATGCTTTCTCTCAATGAATGAATAAAGTGGACCTCTTAGGTGGTGGAATCCACAAATCATTTTGGGAACGCTTTCGGAAGGACTTTAGGATTTCTTCCACTTTCCTCAAGAGTGACAAAATACCCTTTGGTAGCAAGTTTGATTTTATATGATACATCATTTAAAGCTAAATTTGGCAAAAATGTAGTTGATCAAACTGAGAACTTATTAAATGAGAAAGAAAGAATATCTGTTCTAAAAAATTACTTTCTTTGGCTTTTAAAACTGTTTTTAAAGACTGTTGTCAAAAGATAATAGTTTCCTGAGATAATTATTTTTAATGAATACCATTTATTTGGATGATATATTTAAGAAAGTTTTTTTTTTTTTTTAAAGATTTTATTTATTTATTTGACACATAGAGCACACAACAAGGGAGCAGCAGAGAGAGAGGGAGAAGCAGGCTCTCCACTGATCATGGAGCCTGGATTCGGGGCTGGATCGTAGGGCCTTGGGATCATGACCTGAGCTGAAGGCAGATGCTCAACCTTAGAACTGTGCTACCCAGGCATCCCAAGAAAAATTGTTTATTAGATGTGTTAACTCTATAGTCACTTCTCTTTTTTGTTCTAACAGAAACCTAAATAATTTTCAGTTGGGATAATAAATAGATATAATCTGTTTTATTCCTCATTATTATATGCAATACTTTTTTTTAAGTAGTCTCGTGTCCACTGTGGGGCTCAAACTCATGAGAGTCACACACTCTACTGATTGAGCCAGCTAGGTGCCCCTAGACTATATAAGATATCTTTTAATCCTGGTTTTAAAACCGTGTATAGCTTCAGGTAATGGATAGTACTAAATTGATGAAACCAGTTTTTCACTCTGAGTTTTAGGGGTGGCAGCTTAGATTATAACTCCATGCAAATGGATTTCCATTTTTATTGTTATCACATATTGATACATGTATGTTTTGTTTTCTGGTTAGATTTATTCTCCTGACCATACCAGCAGTAGTTTTCCATCAAATCCATCAACACCAGTTGGATCACCGTCACCTCTCACAGGTAGGCTTCTGTTTTAACTACTGACTTGTGTATGGGGCTGCTTTGAAATATTTGAAATTTGTTTATTTTCCAATAAAATCTAGTAAAAATGTATGAAAAATTTTCTGAATTTTGAGAAAATATGTAAACAGAGTCTTGTTCATTTTGAATATTGAAATATTTGCTAGTTTGACTCTTTTCTGATTCTTAATTCAGTATAATTTCTAAGAATAATTGTTATAACAGGGTAAAAAGGCTGACAATTGGGATGAAAGCAAAATAGAGAAGGAGATAAATCAAAATTTTTGGTAAGGTGACATAGGAAGTAAACAGAATTACCCTATTTAGAAGTACATGTAACTTCTTTCTTGTTCTCTGCCTTTTCCTTGTACCATGCGTAAGACTCAGAAATGAATGTTTCCACTAGTTTGTCTTTATTTTCAGATTCACTAAGTTATTCATAATACTGTAGCTTTTTGCTAAGGAAAAGAAGTGTCTATAAATGTGGATGAATATTGTTAGTAGAGTTAGATAAGCAGTTTAGATTTGTTTTCCGTTTTTTTTCCACATTTGCTCTAACAAGTTCCAGTTACTATCCTACAGTATGAATTTGTTGAGGTACAATTGTTATTATTGTAAATAGGAATTTTTAGATACTAGGAATAAATAAAATTATAAGAAAAGGTTTAATATTTATTAAGCTATAATTTTAAAACTTGTCATGTATTTTTCTGAGCAATGTTTGAGAAAAAAACATGCTAAAGAGGACATGCATTAGTTTTGAGGAAAAGACATTAGGCAACTGGGTAAAAATTGCCTTATTCCTCCACCAGTTGACCTCAGAATTGATTCTCTTTTTCTGATCAAGTCATTAATTAAGTCCGTGTGGCTTTGTTGTTGTTGTTAAACCTTTTTGCATTGTTGAAGGTTTCTGGTATATCAGGGCCCTGGCTATCACCTGTGCTTTGTGTATCAGCTTTGTGACTCTGCTGAGAAGCATTCCAGTGTGGAAATGATGAACTGCTGGCAGCTGCTTTCAGCTCTTAGTGGATTCTGCCACTTTCTCAGACACCATGGCTTCAGCTGTCTAGTAAAAGTTGAACAGCTGTTCCCCACATAGTCAGGACTATGAAAGACCCATTGACTTAAAGTTGTTATTTAACAGAGAGCTGAAATTACAGGAAGAATGATGTAACTTTAACCCTACTCACCCTTCTGGCACAGTTTTACTGAAATTGTCAGTGTCATTTTTGCCACAGCCTATTCTCATCCGAGATGAGAATATCTGTCCTTACTATGTGTTCCCACCTCCTCATCCCCTCTGCCAAAAGTAAGCTGTAAAAGTGTCCTTTGGTTTTAATTAATACTGGGAGGAGGTCGGGCAGCAGAGTTCAGGGATTAAAAATGAGGGGACATCACTAAAATGGAGAATCAGAGACTTAGACATTTTTCCAAAAAATCGTGGTTCAAAGTAAAATCTCACATTTCCTCCTCCATCTTTATTTGGGGTTTAATAGGTAATATCCTTCTCCCCTCTTTAATTCAGTTGATTAATAGATATCTGTGGTCTGTTGAAGTTGTGTAACGAAGGTACCGATAGGCTTCCTTCTCAATTCAGCAGTCATAATCGAAGAAAAATTCTTTCTTTCATATATTCCTACAGAAACAGTACATCAAAGACTGATTTTAAGTGTATATCCCCCATCCCCTGTATCTAGTATTTCCATCCTGCTACCACAGACATATATATACACACACCCTAAATTGACAGAAATGTAAAAGAGAGAAGGAGGAAGGAAAGCACAATGTGATAAATTACTCACAGCTGAAGGAAAAATGAAAAAGATGGAGCAAACCAAAGCTTCTATTACAATATGTGGAAATTATTTGGTACCTTATATTGTAGTGGCCTGTTACCTAAAGTAAACAATTCTACCCCACTGTGTGCTCTCTATGCTTGTCCTATTCTCTATGCCTGACCCATCAGTCAGACTGGCCCCAGCCTTTGAGGATAGATAAACAGGCAAAGAGCCACACAGGCATCTTCTAAGGCAACCATCATTCTTATTTAAATTCCACTTATTTTCCTTAGGAAAATTTTAGGCCAAGAACATGTATATCTGCCTAAAGCATGTTTATGAGGAACTTCGGAGATGGTAATACTGTATCAGTCAGGATACTTTAGGCTGAAAGGAAGAGAAACTCTTGTCTTGACTGGCTTTAATTAAATAATGAGAGGATTGCTTATCTTGTACAAGAAGCCCATGGCAGGGCAGGTTCCTGGACCCCTAGTATGTCAGAACTCCTGCTCTACTGCTTTGTAGGTCTTCCTCAGGCTGGTGGCAAGTTCAGTAGTTCAAGGTACCATATGTGGCCAAAACAGTGTTCAGTAGAAGAAAAAGACCATCTTTTCCTTGTATTTTAAGAATCTTTTTTAGAAGCTTCTTCAACAGATTGGCCCTCATGAGGTCTTGGCCAGCATTGGGCCCCCAACACACCTGCTCTAAACAGAAATGGGACCACCATGGTTATCTTAGACATTAGGATTTACCCCAAAAGCTAAGAATAGAGTTACTCTTTTCTGGTTCACACCAGGAAAGGACAGATATCCCATCCACCTTCTGAAGAAAATTAGGGCTCTGGCAGCAAGGTAGAAGAGATGACTATGTCTATTACAGTTGCCATTTGGGAACCGACACAAGTATTTAAAAGGATATGTTTTATTTTCTTTTCTCTTCTTTTCTTTTTTGTTTTTTTTTAAAGATTTTATTTATTTATTTGACAGAGAGAGATCACAGGAGACAGAGAGGCAGGCAGAGAGAGAGAGAGGGAAGCAGACTCCCTGCTGAGCAGAGAGCCCAATGTGGGACTCGATCCCAGGACCCTGAGATCATGACCTGAGCCGAAGGCAGCAGCTTAACCCACTGAGCCACCCAGGCGCCCCCAAAGGGTATATTTTCTAAGGGAACTTGGAGAGTAGACAAGCAAAATTTGTTTTGCTTTCTTTACCTCCTTCTAGAATATAAATAAATAAAGGTTTAATAATTGCCATGCTCAATAGCAATCTTGAGAGTATTTACAATGGAAATAAAGAGGAAGAAAAGATTCCTTAGTTTTGGCTAGTTTAATCAATGAAATATTTATTTTTATTATCTGTCAGTGTGCCTGGTGTTAGGCATTTATCTGATGTCAGCATGTTTTCAGTTTAGCTGAGAAAATAAACACATAAAAATACAGCCATCAGAATTCACTCTGAGCTCGAGTGGTTGGGATAAACTTCATGAAGAGATCAAGACTTTAAAAAGAGGAGGAAGATTCTAGGTCTAAAGAAAAGAGTGTAACAAAGATCTAGATGCGAGAAAGTGCATGACTTCTTCATCCAGAGTCATGGACATGACTGATTAAGAACTCTTCACATATGGAAGTATGAAGCACTCAGAAAGGTTGGCTGGAGCCAGATTATGGAATGCAAAGCACTCCGTGCTATATTAAGGATTATCCAACCTTTTCTAAGTATGAGGGCTCTCATGAAAGTTTGAGTTTAAGGTAAGATTACTAAGAGAAGCAAGTTAAAAAAAAAAATTAGAAAATGCATGATGAATGGTCTTTCAAGAATTTCTTCCAGCCATTCACTATGTTGGTATCTAGTCTCTAAAGTTATTAACCAGTTAACTCTAAGTTCCACTCAGAATGAGAACAGATCAGAAACACTAGGTGGATCTTAGATTTAGTGATCAAAGAAGCCTATCCACATTTTCTAGCCAGATAATTCCATTCTCCTATTCTAATCACCTAGCTACCTTGTTTTCTGGAAATGGTCACTAAATTCTAATAGCAGGTAAGTTTATTACAATCCTTCTTGAATAAGAGCTAGCTCTTTGGGGTGATCTCTAAAAGGCGCAGGTAATTATAGAAATTGTTAACTACAGAAACAGTTGAAAGCTTGTGCTTATCTAGTAGATGGAAAGGATAAGTCCCAAGTCAGTACATATTTCTATACCAGATATCAGGTGACAGGGAAGGAAGGCAGGAAATAACCCTATCCTCTTCCATGTGTGTGTAATAATGCTACAGTTGATGATTACAGGCTAGAGAGAGAGAAAGAGAGAGAGATGACAGCAGCTACTGAACTAACTCTATCCATTCGTCCCCTTTGGGACAATAGCATGAATTTTTGAAAAGACAGCTGGGGTACAAGGAGCTCCATCCATCAACTATAACTTGGCTTTTCTATGAAGTTCAAGCAGGTATCAGTGATTTAAGCATGTTACTCTATTTTAACCAAGTGTGTCACGGTGGGGCAGCCCAATCTATACTAAATGCAAAACAGTTTTGAGTGTATTTTTCCAGTTTAATGAATTACATTTTGGATATAGACCTTAGCATGGTTTCTTCATATCATTATCAAAAAATAATGAGTGTAGGAGATTTCTTACCTAAGTAACTCTTTGCACATCTCATTCCTCAACACTAAACCCGTTGAAGAACCACAAAAAATGCCTCTTTTGCCAAGCAGATTACATGCTAATAATCCTGAGGTGTTTAAACATAAAACCTGTATTAATATCCCATACAGATTAAATAATTTGATGATTAGTATCCTGTTACAGGCCAATCACCCAAAGGGAAATGGGAAAGATGGAGCAAAATGTTTGAAAATAAAATATTGTAAACATCAAAAGAAACTACTTTCAAAGTAAAGTCTTTTTCAAAATGGATTATGATTAACCTCTTATTCACATAAAATTCATAATTCTACATCAATGCTTGGAACACACTAATGGCTGCTGAATTCTGCTTGTTATATAAATTATCCTGTTCCAATGTACAGCTTTAGATTGTCCATAATTTGTGTAGTTGAAATAGGATTATCTTTGTATGTCTCACAGGAAACCTTTAATTGTCCTCAAAATATTGTGATATGCTTACAGGTTCAAAAACAAAAACAAAAACAAAAAAACCTGTTAGCTGATAAAGTATATTAACACTTTTTTTTTTTTTTTTACAATATTAGTGTCTAAATTTTCTCTATGTAATCACAACACTATGCATATAATTGTGAAATACAGTCAGGTTAAGAATCTATGTATCCAGCTTTTCAACTTGCAAAATATATATGATTGATGGGAATACAATTACTAAGTTACTCAGCTAAAGTAAACTATAAAAGTTAAAATAGTTATCATAAGTTTTCAGTGCTTCCTAAATGTAGCAAATAATCTACAACAATAGGCTTGATGGAACATAGGTTAAGACTAACATTAGCTTTAGTGGCTCAGTGGTTGGGCCTCTGCCTTCAGCTCAGGTCATGATCTCAGGGGCCTGGGATCAAGCCCCGCATCCGGCTCTCTGCTCAGCGGGGAGCCTGCTTCCCCCCATCTCTCTGCCTGTCTCTCTGCCTACTTGTGATCTCTCTCTCTCTCTGTCAAATAAATAAAATGTTTAAAAAAGAAAAAAAACTTGAGTTAGCAGTAAATGAGACAAATTAAGTAACCTTCGAGTTCTCCAACTTCAGATTTCTAATACAACTATGGTTGTCAGTGATGCTTTTATTAAGAACAAAAATATGTATTGAGTGAATGTTTTTTATTAAGAACAAAAATATGTATTAAGTGAATGTTTTTTGTTATTTTCTATAAATAATTTGTTTCCAAGTGCACAGTCATGAAAATAGTATTTTCGATCAGTCATTTTTTTTTTTTTAACTATTTGGCATGACCATTTAAACACTGCGTTCTCCCCAACACATGGATGAATTAACCCTTTCATTTTTTTAATAGTTTTTTTTTCCTTTTTTTTTTTTTTCTACTCTGAACTACTTCTTTCTCTTTATGTTATTATATTGCTACCTTCTAAAGTTGAAGGGTAAACATTTAACAAGTTTCATAATGACATTTTCCAAATTTGGTGTAAATTATACCAGGAAAATGTTCAATAGATAATCCTAAATGTATTTGCAGACATTTGAACTTGGTGCATTTGTGTATAATTTAATGGCACAAGTTAGTAAGACATTTTAGAAAGCAGTTTGGCTCTGTGACTTGAGGATCATAAATATATTTATACCTTTTAACTCGGAAATGCTTTTTATCCTTGGGGTGCCTAGGTGTCTAAATCAGTTAAGCATCTGACTTTTTTTTTTTTTTTTTAAGATTTTATTTATTTATTTGACACAGAGAGAGATCACAAGTAGGCAGAGAGGAAGGCAGAGGGGAAGGTGGAAGGGGAAGCAGGCTCCCCGCTGAGCAGAGAGCCAGATTCGGGCCCCATCACAGGAGACTGAAATCATGACCTGAGCCGAAGGCAGAGGCTTAACCCACTGAGCCACCCAGGCGCCCCTAAGTATCTGACTTATGAGTTCAAGCTCCATGGTGGGCTCTAGTTTTAAAAAAGAAAGAAAGAAAGAAATGCCATTTATCCTGAAGACATGTTCCCAAAAAGAAAATAACAGTATTTACCATTTACAGTATAGTAATACTTTTCGTGATAGCTAACTGAAAGCAGCCAAAACATCCAATAGTGAGGTAATAATGGTGGTTAAATAAATTATGATCTAGAAAATCAGGTGGATATTAACATAGTCATTAATAACACTATCATAAAGATTATGTAAAGCCATGGGCGAGAAACAGAATTTTTTTTTTCAATTTATTTATTTGACAGAGATCACAGATAGGCAGAGAGGCAGACAGAGAAAGAGGAGGAAGCAGGCTCTCCGCTGAGCAGAGAGCCCGATGTGGGGCTCGATCCCAGGACCCTAGGATCATGACCTGAGCTAAAGGCAGAGGCTTTTAACCCACTGAGCCACCCAGGCACCTCCGAGGAATAGAATTTTAAATCACATATATTTTAAGCACATTTTCTCAAGTTAATGTGTGCTAATGGATAAAGTCTGAAGATACGCAAACATAAAAGTAATTTGGGGTTTTTTTGTTTGTTTGTTTGATTTTGTTTTTTGAAGTATAGTTGACACACAATGTTACATTAATTTTAGGTGTACAACCTAGTGATTCAACAACTCTATATATTGTGCTATGCTCACTGCAAGTGTAGCTACCATCTGTCACCATATAATACTATTACAATACCATTGACTAGATTCTCTATGCTGTACTTTTCATCCCATGATTTACTCATTCCATAAGTGGAAGCTATAATTCCCACTTTTTCACCCACTTTTTCCTTCCCCCATCTATCCTCTCCCAACCATCAGTACTTTGTATTCGTGGGTCTGTTCCTGCTTTTTTTGTTACAAAATAACAGTAGTTAATAATAACTAATACAAATTTTTTTAAAGTATTTTTAAAAGTATAGTTTTTTTCCAACTCCCTACATTGTTGTAATAATAATGAAAAAAATGTTTTTAATGTATTGGGGTTATAAGTAGCCAATACTACATTGAAGGCTGAATAAAAATGCTTACATAAGTTTATATATAGCGACAGAACATTGTTACTGTTTCTTTCAGAACATTATCAAGATCTTTGAATTAACCAAAATACCTATATGTGGTTTTGTGTTTTGTTTCAACAGGTACCAGTCAGTGGCCCAGACCTGGAGGTCAAGCTCCTTCATCCCCAAGCTATGAAAACTCACTCCACTCCCTGGTAAGAGCCTCTTAGGAATAAATGGGTCACTTTTATCTGATAGTGTGGGTGCATTTTTTTCAGTAAATCTTGAGTAACAATGAAAAAACAGTAGGATAGCATTACATACAAATTCTTTAGTAACAAATGGCCTGATGTAGTTTAACTATATAAGATACATTGGGTGTGCCTTTTGCCATCTGTTCTTTGGGACCTCAGGCTTCTGGTCTCAGGACAGCTGGTATTAAAATAGAGTTATAGGATTTTTGCTCCTTTGATAAATCTAGAGTTCAGTTCTTCTATACTTTTATGTTTACCTATGAGAGGAAACAAAAAAACAAAAAAAGCACAGAGACCAAGTAAAAGCAAGAAAGTTAGTCCAGCAGGGGAAAAGGGCACATTTTATTCTTTCTCATGTGACTATTCTGTAATGGTTTATTACATTCCTATTAAAAGTTTAAAATGTAGTATCAGCTATATTTGTCATGAAAAGTGTTATTTCCCATGTTTCTTTTTTTTTAAAAAATGTATCGTGTTCATTGTAAAAGCAAAAATGTTCTTTAATGAAATGAATAAAGCAGTAGAATAAAAGAGCCTGTCTAGGTATTGTGCATGAAGAATTTGTGGTAGAATGTTAACTGCTGTTGCTTGTCAATGCTTACCACAGAATTACAAAGGATTATAAAAACAAAATGAGGATAACTTGATGGAATGCTAAGTCATGCTATCATTCAATAATTCCAGGTTGCAAATAGAAAAGTTCTTTTTCTGTGACTAACAGAACAATTGAAAGGAAAGTCTTCTTCTCTCATATTTTGCAAGCAGATATAAGCAATGTGTGCTGTTTAGATGCTAACCTTATAACTTTGCTGTTAAATCCCAGCCTTCTCATACCTTAATACAAGTAGATCTTGCAGGTCTCCGCGTTAACTTTACTAACATGTTATGCTGACATGCGCATCAGCTATTTCCTCATCTCTTTTGGAGTTAATCTTAACCTGTGCTTTGCCTCCTGTTCTGTCTTGACTTTGCCAGAAAAATCGAGTTGAGCAGCAACTTCACGAGCATTTGCAAGATGCAATGTCCTTCTTAAAGGATGTCTGTGAGGTACTATTTCTTTTAGATGGTGCCTTTTTTGTGTTTCAGTTAATTATACTTCCTATTATCCATTTAAACTCCTCAAGCCTGTACAGACTCCAAAGTCTTTTAAAATCACACAATGACCATTTTCGTTTTTGTACAGTATATAAAAATAGACTTTTGTTCTTTCATGTTATTGAGAGTGATTCCTTTTAAAAGAGCTCTACTGGCATGTGCTTTTGATTTTTAAAATTCTAATATGTTTGTATATGGGGCATGTGTGTATCCACAGACAATATCATTTCCTCAGTTTTGTGAAAGAGCATATTTGGATGTGTTCACCATTTCAGATAGGTATGCTTTGTTCACTTAAAACAAAGTTATAGCTTAAACTTGATGAATTTGAGGACCCTTCTCTAAATTGCCTGCATCTCAAAGATCAGTATTAAAGTCCATGTTACCGCTTTTATTACCAATAATTATCAGACACAGCAGTATAGTTTTCATCTTCTGTAGGAAGCTAAAAGAAATAGCCTCATGGTAGATTGGTAAATAGATTTTTATGAAGCAGTGATTTGTTTCTGAAGCATTGTTAATTTTGCATAGTCAGCAAATATCCTTGCTTTGATTCTCAATTGTAGTACAGGTAGTTGCTTTTGAAGCTACATGATAGTACATTTTACTTGCTGTCTTCCATATATCCCAAAGTAGAAAACATAGCAGTTTAATAATTTAACAGATATCAGTGGTAACGTCCATGTCTTTTTTCAATCTGTACAGCAGTCTCGAATGGAGGATCGTTTAGACAGATTGGATGATGCTATCCATGTGCTGCGGAACCATGCTGTGGGACCGTCCACCAGTTTGCCTGCTGGTCACAGTGATATACACAGTTTATTGGGACCATCCCATAATGCACCAATTGGAAGCCTCAATTCAAACTATGGCGGATCAAGCCTTGTTACAAGCAGTCGATCTGCTTCAATGGTAAAGTAGTGCTCATCTCTTTTGTAATGACCACTAATGCCTATAGTCCTAAATGTTTTTCATGAAATCTTTGGAAGAGAAGTCCTTTTTTAAAAAGTACTTATTGGACAGGGTCATTGGCAGAGCATTGGCCCTTAAAGTCCTGCTACAATCATGTGCAAAGAGCTAAAACTCTCTGCAAGTTCATTTTAGCTTAAACTTAGATTTTTTCTTTCCAGATGTGTGGCCAGAACAGTTTTGCCTTGAAATAGTGTGTAGGAAGTCTGAAGAGCAAAAAACAGTAAAGCAAAACTGAATTTTAAGGGGTCTGGCTGTTTGTTATAATTCAGAACCAGCCTTCAAAGGCAGAAGGAATGTGAAATTATTTGTACACTCCAAATTTAAGCTTTATTACCAAATGAAGAAAATATGGAGTAATTTTAAGAATAGCTGTAATTTAAATGACAATGAAAGGAAAAAATATTCAGTTAATTTCTGAAGAGAATAAGATAATTCAATCCATCTTTTTAAAAACATAATAATTCTTTAGAGAGAAAAAAGTAAAATTTTTTAACAAATCAAAAAATTTTTTACATGTCCTATGTTATTTTTTATCCAGATTGTCTTGAAAGGAATGAAGCTCTTTTTGAACCCGCAGTTTAACTGATGCCGTGTGTTTGAATGTTTATAGCATTGTTTTTAGGATTTATTGCATGCTATGAAATATTCTCCTATGAAACAGATTTCTAGCTGTAAGCCATGTGATCAAGGGTAAAATTCACCTATCACCAAAATAATTAGGTGCCCCAAATGCTGAAGGCTTGTGTTCTATAAAACAGGATTGGTTCCAGATTTTCACATTCACATGTCAGACAGCCATTTATATTCATTTTGGAGCAGCTGAAGTAAACATCAAACACGGCTGCCTAGTTTCCTGAATACAGTGTTTTCGGCAGCATAAGTAACATTAGATGCCTGCATATCTTAACAACCAGTTTGGGTTTTTTTTTTTGTTGTTTTTTGTTTTTGCAATGTCAGAAACTTGAAATTCAGGCTCTTTCTAAATTTTTGTTGCATTCAGTAAGCTAATAAAATGTGGAAACATTTAAAATTATGAAAGTCATAGAAATAGAAGGGGGTATTATCACTGTTAATAGTAATAGTAAAATAATATCAGTAGTTTAATAAGATAGCATTGTTGTAAATATAAATGCAGAATGTCAAATAATTATTTTGTTGAAATAAGTGCTTATCCTTCTTTATAAGAATGACTTAAAAATTAAATATACCTAAATCCCAAGTTTGCCTGAACTGCAACATTTGAAGTTATTCCTTCACCTCTTAATTGTCTTTTGATTCTTCCCTCTTAATAGTTCACTGCTCCTATATAATATTTGATATATCTCTGGCTCCTCCCAATTAAATGTCAAGTTTGTATAAAAACTTCTGTCTTTCGGAGGTTGTTTTTATGAACTTTGGATGTGAGTTGGAAAGAGACTTTTCAAAACCCAGTCCTCCAAAGCCATGTAGAAATCTAGTACATTTTAGAAGGACTTTTGGAGGGAAAGATTGTTTCATTAGATATTACTCTGAAGTTTAATTTAAAAAGTAGCTTCTGTTATATCCTTTAGGAATATGCTGCCTACTTCAGAGCATCAACAAAAAGGCTGCCAGAAATATTCTTTTAAAAGGAAAAAAAAAAGTAGTTTAGAAAAAGTCTTCTTATTAGGAAGTACATCTGACTTGGTCTGAGCCACAGTTCTAGAGCAGCTAAGTCCACACTATTGCTCAGTATGTCTACCAAAATCCTCTTTCCAGTTCTGGCCTTTTTCGAGACGTGGAGCTGGTGAAAATCTGCCAGACATCGTCTGCTCGATCCATCCCATCCAGATTCAGTCAGTAGTGGAGTGAGTAATGGATCCACAGATGTTTCTGCCAGGCTTACCCTCAAAATATAAAAGTTATTAACTGTCAAAAAAAAATCTGAAACTCTCTGGTGACTCACTCTCCATCTCCCATCCTTCTGAAATGAACAGTTTAGCTCTGAGTCCTTAGTTCTCAATTTCAGCAAAAAGATCCAAGGATAGAATGAAATGAAGCTCATTGTGAGCCAGGGACTCTCCCACCTAAGTCTTAGGCATTTGGTTGAGGAGGATTCTTATCCTGGCAGCTCTTCAACTATCTGAGGACATCAGTAGTGCCAGGAGCCCCCTTCTTACACGCCCAGTAACCCACCTGTGTGAAATCAACTCTCTTCATATTGGAAGGTATGTGATATAGCTATTGCCAGCCATCTCCAAGAATTAATCTCCTGCTTTTATTATTCCCTCCTGCCCCTCTGTATTCTAACTGATGATGACTAAGAAATTACACAATTTTACATTCTCAAATCACTTTTCCTTTTTGGTCCTGTTTGACTTTCTGGTAGTTTTATATTTTTCCTTTATATTAACATAAATTAGTATTTGTTTTAAAGGTTTCTAAAAATGGAAGTTACGTGGCCAAAATTACGAAGTAACCACAGAAATATCAGTTTATAAACCATTCTGTATCACCATATAGAATTTGTAAGGTCAGCTTCTCTCTAAAGTATGTAATTTTCATCATTCCATTTATTTTTTGCAGACAATAGAATTATTCTAATAAATACCATTTCAGAATTCCACAGAACATTCAAATAAAATTTTGGTTTTCATGGGACTTTACTGTAGGTCACTATCCTAATTGCAAGTTTTAAATAGGATATTGCTTTCTCTCCTAGCATTTAGAAGAGGGATCAGCATTCTTCTGTAAAAGGCCAGATAGGGGTGCCTGGGTGGCTTAGTGGGTTAAGCCTCTGCCTTCGGCTCAGGTCATGATCTCAGGGTCCTGGGATTGAGCCCTGCTTGGGGCTCTCTACTCAGCAGGGAGCCTGCTTCCTCCTCTCTCTGCCTGCCTCTCAGCCTACTTGTGATCTCTGTCAAATAAATAAATAAAATCTACTTTTAAAAAAAGGCCAGATAATAAATATTTTCAGCTTTGCAGGCTATATGGTCTCTGTCACAACTACTTAACTCTAACATTGTAGCATGAAAGCAGCCAGAGACATTATGAAATCAAATGGGTGTGGCTGTGTTCCACTAAAACTTCATTTACCAAAGAGCGCCTTAATTTATTAAAAAAACCAGGACCAGATTTAACCAATAGTTCACACCTTGCCAGTTTTTGAATTACAACATAAATTAGCTTCCCAATGCAGGTAACAAGGGTTTAACAAGTTTTCTTCTTTTTCTTGTAGATTAAAACTGCTTGCCTTTTTTTTTTTTTTTTAAATGAAATTGGTTTGGGAGTTTTGTTGAAGTAGTTGGAATATTTGAGGTAGGCCAGAATACACTTAGAGTAGAAGAGTAAGAGTTGATATCTAGAAAAAAGTGTTACAGACAGCCCAGCGCTCACCTGCAATGCTATCAAGATTGCTTGTTATAACAGGCTACATAGACAGGTTTAATCAAAATAGTGTCTCTTGGTCAGGGAAATAACTTAGTTGCTGATAAACTTTCTTTACATTGTTTTCGATTGTAAGAAGATTATGTCAATAATAGTCACCCATAGCTGATAGTATTGATATTTGAAAGGGCCATCTTCTTGTCTTATAGATGAAATAATTGGTATTCCAGAAGAAGATTTTTATATTTCACACCAAGGAGATAAGACTACCAACTGCGAGAAACATATGTTAATAGAAGCCAAAATCAAAAGACTGGATTTTGACTGTTACTTTCAACTAAACTTGACCAGCCTCAAAGTTTAGAAGTAAATGAGGTTTCTACTACAGAAAGCTTTTAACATTATTTTAACTATCTAATACACATAAAAATTAAATTCTTAGAAAGATTACTGTGTAAGAAAAAGAAACTAAGAAATAAATAATTCCTGCTTTTTGAAATATAATTAGTATAGCCAGCCTGACAAAGTTTTAATATTTGCTCTTATTTTTTAATAGGATTGATATTTTCATTTACTTATTTCATATTCCCTTTCAACATTTTTGATGATTTCTTCATATTTGCTGAATGCAAATGTAAAACTTGAGACTTTTTTGTCAGATAGTCTTACTAGGATATGATTGGTATACTTTCAAATTTTAAAGTCAGGATTTTGGGAACTATTAAAATGTTCAACATTGGACTTCAATTTTGCTGCCACTTATTTAGTGTAAGAATAAACTCTTGGAATAAACTACTAACTGGAAAAAATACCAAAAAGGACCAGAATTGTTAATTTTACTTGGACATTATTAAAAGGTCTCAACAGTATAAAAGTTACTGTATGTCATATCTGTTTATGGCTGTGTAGATAGCTCATGATACCGCTTTTATCTTTAACAGAAAGTACTCATTCCTCTAAGAGTGATTTCAACGTCATACTAAGTTATGTGAGAAGTTTTTTGTATTAATGGAAGCTTGATGGAAATCTTAAAAAGTTCCTTATTTATGATATAAAACTTATCCATAAGGTCTTTTGATTTCTTTGTTATAAATACTAAGGAAATTTAATGCAACCATTTCTTTTAATTTTTTTAATTATTTGGGTTTTTCTTGTTTAAGCCATGGTTGAAGATGTCTGGTGTTCTTTTGTGACAGCAGAATAAACAGTGTTAAATTGTAGGATTTAAAGTCTCTTATATAATGATGTAAATATATGTTTTATCTGTTTTCTAAATCTTAAAGCAGAGAATCGAGAATAGTTGTAAGAGACAATTAAGATGAAGTTATTAAAGACTAACATGCAAATAAAGTAATATTTATTCAAAGTTCACACTTTTGTCACATAGCAAATTTGAATTGTTTTAACCTTACATTTAGACAGTATTTAATTTTATTAGTATAGGTGTATGCCATAGAAATTGCACGTCTAGGTTTCAAATGAATTGAAGGAGTTTATTTTTAACTATATTTTACTTTTTCTAACCAATTTTTTCCTAAGTGGGCAGTTTAATTTTTTTTCATTAAAACTACATTATGGTGGTTTTTAAGAGATTTGATACCATTTTTTAAATTCAGAATTGTTCCAAATGGCAACTTTTTTAAGTTTGAAAACCATATAGGTTATATGTTTATGGCAATATCATTAAAGAAGCACCACATTCTACCGTTTCTAGCCTAAAACCCCTCTTTAGGTAAAACAAAATACATACAGAAAATCAGTCTGTAGATTAATACTGATTAATTTAATTAATTAGTATTCAATGAACAGTACAAATGGAACAAATTATTAGAATAGAGTTCATAATCAGAGAGGAATTCATACTCAGTACTTTTCAGTCTGCTTCTTAATTCACAAGACCTCTTATTCATCAACTAATTAGATTTAGCATTTTTCTATTGTGGGTGCTAAGGCTATTGGCCAAATTAAATGAAAACAGGTCCCTTGTTGGGTGCTCCCACAAAAGTAAGGCCATACACAGATTGTGAAGATTCAGAATGCAGGATGATGTCATTTAATGAGATGGGCCTTTTATTCTGAAATAGAGCTCTTCATAATAATTGGAATATAGAGCATAGCAGGCCTAGGGGTTTGCCTTCCCCTACTTCTCCCCCAGTAGCAGCAGCCTGTCAGCTGTATGCTAACGAGAGGAACAATTAAACATAGGGTCCTATCTGGCTGGCCCAGTCTCTGAGCTCAGACAAAGAACTGTTTATACACCTGTTGTGTCTGTGGACAGAGCTTTTTGAATGGGTAGCTGCAGATTAAAAGGAGGACATGGGAGCCAGTGTGAGCAAGGGTTAAATAGAACTTTAAGAACTGTGAAAGTCAAATTCTCCAGAAAATATATGAGGGCCATTTGCAAGGGGAATCAAGTTACAAAAAAAAAAAAAGTTCCTGCTAACTTCATTAACATGAAGAACTCCAGACTTCAAGCTTTTTGCTAGTCTGAGGCCATTATTTAAAGCTTTAATATTTTGGGGGGGATCCAAAAAAATACTTAATTTATAGTATTCCAAAGAGATGAAAATATTTGTTGGTGTTTATATCCCAAAACAAATTGATCAGCCATCCGATTTTCCTTCAGGGAAAGGAATCTAAGATTTACTTAGATAATGATTCAGAAAATCAAAGAATTGTTTTTACTAATAAAATAAAAAGAAGTAAGAATTCAGAAGATGCATCATCACTTATTGGTTGGATGGAAATTCAGTCTGTGACTATTCGACAGTATTGTCTTACAAAGCTGTAAAATGAGTTGTACATATACAGTATAGAGTAAATGCACATATGTTTAAAAGTTTAAGTTTTAAAAGACTATTTTCTTTTAAGTTACTTGGTATGAATACTTGGCTCAGAATAGTAGGTGAAAACAAAATTTACCACATATTACCAAAGATCAGGGGAAGTTTTGTTTTAAGTTCACATTCTAAACACAAACACAGAAATCTTAGCTTTTACTTTGTCCTGCAATGATTTCTTCAGCCAGTCAATATTGTTCTGGTAGTATTTATCTTTAGAATAGGCTTAGGCTCCTAAAGTCCCAAAGGTTTTATAGCTGTATATTGTATTTATATTATATTTATTTTTATAAATGGGATTTTTTAACTGACCTTCTTAGATCATTAAGTAGTTTATAGCAAGCAAAGAAAGCAGCTAATCCTCAGCAATGACTGATCCTTAAATAAATTTAGAAGTACACAGGGAATACATTAAGTGGGCTTTTATTTATTTTTTTTTTAAAGATTTTATTTATTACTTATTTGACAGAGAGAGATTACAAGTAAGCAGAGAGGCAGGCAGACAGAGAGAGGAGGAAGCAGGCTCCCTGCTGAGCAGAGAGCCCGATGCGGGACTCGATCCCAGGACCCTGAGATCATGACCTGAGCCGAAGTCAGCGGCTTACCCCACTGAGCCACCCAGGCGCCCTTAAGTGGGCTTTTAAAAATTACATTAAAGGGCCACCTGGATGAATCAGTCAGTTAAGTGACTCTTGATTTTGGTTCAGGTCATGATCTCAGTGTTGTGAGAGATGGAACACCACCTCGGGCTCCATGCTGGGCTTGGAGCCTGCTTAAGAATCTCTCTCCCCGCTCCTACTCTCCTCTCCTATGCCAGCCTCCCTCCTTGGAAATTTTTAAAAAGAAAAGCTACATGAAAGATAAGAGTAAGGACAGAGCGCAGACATTTCTTTAAAAGGGTGGTGAAAAACCTGATGTTTTCTAATCTAGTCCAGTACCAAATGGCCTGTTGCCTGAAACTTTGCTTTGGTGCCTTTTGTTGGGTTCACAGGAAACCAAAGGATAAACTTGCACAGGGGTATTTATACCTCTTAGGGTAAAATCCATACAAATTCATGAAAGATAAAAGCTAAATTAATTACTCAAGAGGGGGGGCGCCTGGGTGGCTCAGTGGGTTAAGCCGCTGCCTTCGGCTCAGGTCATGATCTCAGGGTCCTGGGATCGAGTCCCGCATAGGGCTTTCTGCTCGGCAGGGAGCCTGCTTCCCTCTCTCTCTCTCTCTCTCTCTGCCTGCCTCTCCATCTACTTGTGATTTCTCTCTGTCAAATAAATAAATAAAATCTTTAAAAAAAAAAAAAAAAAATTACTCAAGAGGGATCCAGAGCAAAAGAGTTTGCTGGGATTGAGGGATTTGTTGAAAAACAATGATTCTTATATATAACTCCAAGCAATAAACCTCTTAATTAAAGGCTTAATCTTGTAGTTGACACATGTGCTACTGTTCTAATAAAAGCTTTATTTGTAACCAGTTTTTCTAAAAATACAACTATAGCTAAAATACTTGGTGATACTTGCATGTCTTCTAATTTTAGGCTAATTGTGATTTATGCAATTAGCATAATTCATCTTTTTCTCTAAAACAATAAAAATACGTCATTTTTGTTGCCTGCCAATGCAGAACTTTTGTTTTAAGTTTATTTCATTTTATATTGCTTTTGCTGCTCTTCTAAAATTTTTGAGAGAGACAAAGGAAGAATAAAAAAGAAACTGTATGTGTGTGTGAGGAAAGGGTATAGCAAAGTATAGATAAATACTGTTACTACTTAGAGTGTAGCAATATTTTATTAAATGCAAATTCATACATATGGAATATGCATATGGAGTAGATTTGCAGATTGATTGATGCAGGATAATTAACAGATGCTATAATGTGTAGTGCTTTATGGTTTCTAGAGTGCTTTATCTCTGTTGGCTCATTCACTTCACACAGCAACCTTCTGTGGAATATAAAATTTTAAAGTTGGAATTTTTTTTTATTTTGATTCAGAAGCAGTGGTACCAGCAAGTCTTTTGAAATCCAAAAATCAGAAGAGTAGCATCCCAAAAAAATGTGTTAAATTCAGATGAATGATAGATTTCATTTTCTCTATTAGGCCCATTAAAAGAATTTAAACAATCATTGCCCCTAAATGGTCTTGACTTTTTTTTTTTTTTTTTTTTTTTTTCTTTTTAAACTTTAGGTTGGAACTCATCGAGAAGACTCTGTCAATCTCAATGGCAATCATTCAGTCCTGTCTAGTACGGTCACTGCTTCAAGCACAGACTTGAACCACAAAACACAAGAAAATTACAGAGGTAACTGTATTGTTGGTCCCAGCAGTAATGCATACAGAGATATCATTTGGAACACTGTCATCTTTCTTACAAGCAGATTGACATCTGTGAACCAAAAGTCATCTTAGGTGGGGCAATTCCAAACAGTAGTACCACTGAATATAGAGGGTAGGTATTTAGTTCCAATTTTCCTATTTGGCTGGGCCAACTGTAGATATTTATTGACAGATAGAACCACATGCAAACTGTTCAGTATTTTCTGGTCATCTTACCTGTTCATGATTCTGTTACATCTCTTTCCTAGTCACTTCCCCTCATGACTGAGCCCTTATGGTCCTTAGAGGCAGTAAAGAATTTTTCTGAGTATGTTGAGAGCTCCAAGTGATTTAATAGCTTTTATTTAGAAGATTATAATTTAATTGGAGAGACAGACAAACAATAAACTGATAAAAACAAACTGATAAATGTTATAATAGAGCTTATAAATACAAATATATTACTAATTTTAAGACCACCAAAGTAAAGTTTTCCCAGTTATATTTAATCATATGACCCATTTTATTGTGTTTATCTGGGAAAATGTTAAAGCTTATTTCCTTTACCTTAGCAGTATCTTAGAAGTCAGTTTTTAAACTGCATCAGGTTTCTCATATTTGTTCAGTTGTTAAATAGTGCCTTAAAGTGAGCATTAGAGTGACCATCAAGGTCAGACTTCTTCTTTTATTTATTTACTAATTTTTTAGGATTTATTTATTTGGGGGGCGGAGGAGAGAGAGAATCTCAAGCAGATTCCCTGCTGAGCATGGAATCTGATGCTTAACCCACTGAGCCACCCAGGCACCCCAGACTTCTTTTAAATACAGATGCTTTAAAAGTAATTCTCTCCAAGGTTTGTGGATCTGTTCATTCCACCGCTAAATAGTATATTATCATACATCTTCAGACGTCCATAAGAGTCCTGTAACAAGTAAAAACATTCACCATCTAGAAGGTTTTTTACTGTCTTAGTTCTAATTCTGGACATTTATGTTTCTTTGCCTCTTTGTTAGGTGGCTTGCAAAGTCAGTCTGGAACTGTTGTTCCAGCAGAAATCAAGACTGAAAACAAAGAAAAAGATGAAAACCTTCATGAACCTCCTTCATCAGATGACATGAAATCAGATGATGAATCCTCCCAAAAAGATATCAAGGTTTCATCTAGAGGCAGAACAAGGTATTTGTTAGCATCCAGGTATTACATTTCACTCACTCGCCATGGGTGAAAATGCTTTGAAAATTGAAGGGTGTCATGCATTTATTAAGTGTCATCTATGTTCTAGATACTGTGTTAGGACTTCATATTTTACCTCATTTAGTGCTCACAGTAGCCCTAAAAGGGGGGGGTGGGTCATAAAATGCTGACTTGAAAATTATGCATTCCATTATACCATAGTATTTTAGGGGCTACATATAAAAAAGAATTATATCCCTCCCTTCAGTTAGAGCACAAAATAATTAAAACAAGTCAAATTTTACATTTGGAGACATTTAGATTCAGTACACCAATAAATACTTAAATATATTATTTTAACGCTATGTTTATGGTAAAACTCTGTTGTATGATTTAAACCAGGGGTCAGCAAACTATGGCCCATGGGCCAAATCTAGCCCATGGTCTTTTTTAATAAATAAAGTTTTATTGGAACACTGCCATACCCCATTCATTTGCATATGGTCTATGGCTGCTTTCCCAACACGGTGGCAGATTTGGGTAGTTACAGCAGAGACCAGATGGCCCACAAAGCTGAAAATATTTACTATCTGGCCCTTTACAGGGGAAGTTTGCCAACTCCTGATTTAAACAATGATTTTTTTTTTTTTTTTTAAAGATTTTATTTATTTATTTGACAGAGAGAAATCACAAGTAGATGGAGAGGCAGGTAGAGAGAGAGGAAGGGAAGCAGGCTCCCTGCTGAGCAGAGAGCCCGATGCGGGACTCGATCCCAGGACCCTGAGATCATGACCTGAGCCGAAGGCAGCGGCTTAACCCACTGAGCCACCCAGGCGCCCAAAACAATGATTTGAGGAGAATATGGAAAAGGAAGTACTCCAGGTGGACTGATGTTGGAGATTTTCTAGAAACCAGACTTGACTTTGCTTTTCACTATGGATATTGATACATAGTACATTAGTTTAAATGATTTTCAGGTTCTTCCCTCGAATTTTTCTTCTAATTCTACATTAAATTTAGATGGTTTGGTGTATTTCTGGCATACCCTGGTTTTCTGGCATTAATAATATGTATATATATCACACACAGATATTTAAAACATTGTTCTTTGTATTAAATTAGGCTACAAAGAAGACCACGATGAGCACGGAAGATATAACTAAAAAAATTAAATTGAAAATTAATCTAAAAATTAAATTTTAAGGTTCTAATACTGTCATTTTTTTAAAAAGATTTTATTTATTTATTTGACACAGAGAGAGAGGTCACAGTAGGCAGAGCAGCAGGCAGAGATAGAGGGGGAAGCAGGCTCCCCACCGAGCAGGGAGCCCGTTGTGGGCTAGATCCCAGGACCCTGAGATCATGACCCGAGCTGAAGGCAGAGGCTTAACCCACTGAGTCACCCAGGTGCCCCTGTCATTTTTTTTTTTTTTGTAAGATTTTGTTTATGTATCTGAGAGAGAGCAAGAGCGAGCACAATCTGGAGGGAGGGGGAAATGGGAAGGAGAAACACTCCCAGCTGAGCAGAGAGCCCAGGACCCTGGGATCATGACCTGAGCTGAAGGCAGATGCCTACCTATCTGAGCCACCCAGGTGTCCCTTAATATTATCATTTTAGTATGCATTATACTCAGTTGTACAGGAGCATGAAGAAGTAAAAATTGGGTCAGAGAATCCAGAGACTACTCCTTTGAGGCATCTTAATTCTTTAGTAGTTTTATTATTCAAATAGAATTTTAAGAGAAATAATTTGCATCTTTCCTTCTTATTCATCTTTTCACCTTAAAGGTCAGAGTTCAGCAAACTTTCCATGTAAAGGGTAGACAGTAGCTATTTGAGGTTTTGTGGGCCATTGGGTGGGTCTCTGTCACAACTACTCAACCCTGCCATTATGATAAAAGCAACGAAAGTCAATACATAAACAACTGAGCATAGCTCTTTGAGTAAAATTTTATGTAAGAAAACAAGAAGCCAGTTCATGGGCCATAGATTACTGAACCCTATTATAGGTCATCAGAAAATGAAAAGGAGGTATAATAGTTTACTAGTAACAGCAGTGCTTAGTAATTAATGATAATCAATAGATTAATATCATGGTCCTTGATTGAATTATGGCTTCATCACATACTTGCCAAGTTACCCTGGACAAGTTGTTAAAACTCTCTGAACTTCAGGAGGTTTTTTTTCTCAAAAAAGAGAGTATTACAGGGTTCTTATGGAAATAAACTGAAAATGATGCATATAAAGCCCTTTGCCACTTTTTTGCATGCAGTAAGGTAGTATAGTTACTATTATGATAATGATGATTTTAGGAGTGTGGTATAGCCTTGTTTCCATAGAATACTTACCTGGGTCCTTGTCATTACACTGCCACTAATTAGCTATGTAATGCTAGGATCATCACTGATCTCTCTGGATCTGGCAGTAGTTCTCAGCCCTAAAGCACAAAATCCTGAAATGTTTTAGAAAAACAGGTTGTCTTAGTCCCAACTCAAGCTCACTAAATCAGCATCTCTGGTAGTGGGACCTTCAAAGCCTATATATTTCAGGTACCCCTGAAGATTCTGATGGGTGGCCACATTTGGAACCCTTTGGGCTAGATGATCTGTAAAGTTTCCTTTGAATAAAAGAGCTATTGATTCTAATATAAAAGAATATTTCTATGTAATTCTTGACAATTAGCTAGAAAAAATCTATTATGTACTTAATCTTTATTACACTACTCAAGTTTATTAGAGCTCCTTTGTGCATATTATTTCAGGGTTCTGAGAGACTCCTCAGTCATTTATTTCTGAAAAATAAATAGAATTTTCTAAAAGTAATTCCAGATCATCTCCTTCAAATGTTTGAGCTTTTATCTGATTACTTAATCTGTTTTCATTACAGAAATTTGGAAAATATAGAAAAGAACACAAAAATCACAAGAAACTGATCTTTCAAAAATTAACTACTATTTACTCTTTAATGAATAGATATCCCATAAATATAAATTGGAATTAAATTGGTTATCAGTTTTACAATATCAACTTTTTCACATAGCAATGTATTTTTCATATTTTCATCTGTCCCTGAGTTTTCTCACATGTTTTTTCCTTTGTTTTTAGTCAGCATTATTGAAGTTTAATTCACATATATATATAATAAAATGCACCATTTTAAGGGTACAGTTTTTGTCCAAATGTGTATGGTCTCACAACCACCACAACATTACTAATAAGAATATTTCTACCACCCCAAAAAGTTGCCTTTATGCCCCTTGGTAATCAGTACCCTTCTTCCATCCCCTGGCAGCCATTCATCTGCTTTTCATTATTAGAGCATTGTCTTTTCTAGAGGTTCTTGTAAATCATACAATATGTAGTCTTGTGTCTGGCATCTTTTACTTATTAGCACAATCTATAGCCTAATTTTTAGAGACTACACAGTAGACAGTTGTCTGGATGTACTGTGACTTATTTAACCTGTGTCCTATTATTGGACTCCCAGTTAGTTGATAGAGTAAATAATTCTGTTATCAACTTTTTTACATAAATTCCTATGCATATCCCTAATTATGTCCTTAGAGTGAATTTCTTAAGTTAGAATTGCTGATCAAGATATAAAGAACATTTTAAGGCTTTGGGTTCATTTTGCCAATTTGTCCTTCAAAAAATTGTTCCATTTGATTCATGGGTTTTTTTGTGGGTTTTTTGGTTTTTTTTTTTTAAGATTTTATCTATGTTTTGGAGAGAGAGAGTGTGCACATGACAGAGAGGGAGCACAAGAGGGAGCAGGAGACGCAGACTCCCCGCTGAGCAGGGAGCGCAACACAGGGATTGATCCCAGTACCTCAAGACTATGTCTCAACCCTGCCCTGTGGCTCAACCCTGCCCTGTGACTGAGCCAAGGGCAGATGCCTGGCAGACTGAGCCACCCAGGCACCCCATGCCTGTTTTAGAATCATCGCTACTGACGATATTTCTCTCTTAAACAAAAAGTAGTCATTTTCTGAGATACTTCTCTTATTCTGTGTCTTAAGCTTTTCTTCTTCCTCATCAGGTGAGGGGGGAAAAAAGCATGTGAGAGAGATGATTTGGAATATATTTAGGAGCACAGGTTAGGCAAATTATAGTACATTAGTATACTAGGACAGTGCTTCTCAAACCTTAATGTACATATGAACCAGCCAGGGATCTTGTTAAAATATAGCTTTCAATTCAATTCAGTAGAACTTTGAGAGTCTGTGTTTTTAACAAGTCCCAGTAATGCTGATGCTGATCACATTCTGTAGTAAGGCCCTAGAATGTTATGTAGTCATTCAAATTATGTTTATAAAGACTTAAGCTAGTATGGAGAAGTGTTTATGCTGAATATGCAATGGAAAATGCATTTAAAAATGTATGTTGTGGTGTGCCAGGGTGGCTCAGTTGGTTGAGCCTCTGAATTTTAATTTCAGCTCAGGTGGTGATCTCGGGGTTTTGAGATCAAGCCCTGCATCAGGCTCCACATTCAGCGTGGAGTCTGCTTGGGATTCTCTCTCTCCTCCTCTCTGCCCCTCTCCCCACTTATACAATGTGTTTGCTCTATAAGTAAGTAAATAAATAAATAAAAATTTTTGAAAGTGTATGTGATATAATTTCAACTATATATATATATATATATATATGCATTAAAGAAAGACTGGAAAGATAGATATATAGATATATATCTATATATATATATATAGATATAATCATGTTAAGTGTAACTATGTCAACTATTTGGTAAAATTTATAGGTAATTTTTATAGGGATCTAATAGACATTGTTGTTACTTCATTTTCTAGCAGTACTAATGAAGATGAGGATTTGAACCCAGAACAGAAGATAGAAAGGGAGAAAGAAAGGCGGATGGCTAACAATGCCAGAGAACGTTTACGTGTGCGGGATATTAATGAGGCATTCAAAGAGCTTGGTCGAATGTGTCAGCTCCATTTAAAGAGTGAAAAACCCCAAACAAAACTCCTTATTCTTCATCAGGCCGTGGCAGTCATCCTTAGTCTAGAACAGCAAGTCAGAGGTAAGTAGGTTCAGCAAAGATAAATAACTGTTCTGCCTTAGGTGGGCAGACTTTTCTTTTTTCACTTGCTCTTCTGCTTGGGAAGTTGTTTGTTAGGTTCAACTCCTACTTCTGCCACTGCATCATCAAGTTTTCTGTGTAGTTCTCTCACCTCTGCCTCCTAGTATTTGTCCATATCTGTAGGCTTGGTGCTTCCCACAAACCAGCACAACCCTTTGAAATGTTGCAGAGAATAACCAGCCTCTGCCTTCTGCTCAGCATTAGTGCTTTATGCCCTTCTTGTTCCTGTTCATGTTAAGTCTGATCTCCCACACTGTTGAATTTACCTGCCTAGGTCTGTTTTCCTCCCTGCTTCTTCCTGTCTTCCCCATTCTCTGTACTGAGTTTCTCTCCTACTTTACCCTGGGCTGTCTATTAAAATGGCCCTGCTGATTAATAGGATGCCTGATCATGGCCCCTCCCAGCTTTACTTCATATAGATGTTCTTCATACCCAGGTTAATATGGTCTCGGGGCTTATTTGTTGATTCCTGATCAGGAATGCTATGAACTTCTTGGCCTAATGTGCACCGACATGCTTGTGTGTTTCTCAGGGCAAATTGTAGTTTATTACAGGCTGATCAACTGCTGGCTCAGTCAAGTGCCCCAACTGTTTAATCTTTTAAGGAGTTTGATGGAATCTTGAAGAAGTTTTGAACATATTTTAAACAACTATTTATTGCACACCTCCTATCTAAATCACCTCTATGCTGGACCCTATCTTACCAATTAATATTCCTGCCCTTGAAACTTTTTATTATTGTTTATTTTTTTCATATTCCTCTTTGTTTTCTCATTCAGAGTTATGAATGTTTTATCCTAAGTCTTTTTGTGAAGAATTACAGATGTGCCCTTGGGTTCCAAACACTACCTCTAGCTTCTCTTCATTAAGAACAACTCTTTCTTATTTAATGGATGTTTATATGGGATTTTACTTAAAGAAAGTTAGAAAAGAAAAAAGAATATGAATAGAGCAGACACTTAACAACTATAACCATGGCCCCTCAGCATTGGTCACAACAGGAATACACTAAGGAAACCAGAGCTTGGAGAACTTGAATACACTTTCAGAAGAGCTTAACCATAGTAATTAATTGATCCATCCACTTCCGTCCAATATATTTAATAAGGATGATGAATAGATTATTTCATGCATAACCAGTATACCATTAAACTCAGATACTTGCTCTTGTCAAGGCCCTTGGACTATCTGTAAAGGGTGAATGTTAATGAAACCTGATTTTCAAGAATGTATAGACTCCCTTGGGATGCTCACAAAGAGTCTGATTGTTGCCCACTCATCTGTGGTAGGATCAGTGATTCCTTGAGCCTTCAGTATTTGCTCTCACTTTATCAGAGTTTTGGGTTTTTTTGTTTTTTTTTTCATTGTGTCTGACACCTTTTTTCTCACTCTGAAGGCAGTGAGGCACTTGTGTTTTGTGGTCCCTGTACATTCCTCCTTCTGCTCTGCAGACCCAAGATATTTTCTACCCTGGCTCTACCCAGCTATTTGCTGTAAAAACTGTTGTCAGCACCTGGTCTGTTTGGACAGCAGCAATGCAAGAACTTATCCCTGGACAGCTTTCCTTCCTGCTGTTTATTAGAGCTAGAATACAGAGTCCTTTATTTTTAAAAACACCTCATTTAAGATCAGACTCTTATATCTGAGTCATCAAAATGAGAAATACCTCTGTGTTTGAAAAAAGTTGTAAACTCCACCATGCCTGGGTGGATTTTACTCATTCACTTGTAAGATAACTTTCTGGTAACTGTTAATGGGTACTGACTTTTTTTTTTTTAAGATTTTTTATTTATTTATTTGACAGAGATCACAAGTAGGCAGAGAGAGAGAGAGAGGAGGAAGCAGGCTCCCTGCTGAGCAGAGAGCCCGATGCGGGACTCGATCCCAGGACCCTGAGATCATGACCTGAGCCGAAGGCAGCGGCCTAACCCACTGAGCCACCCAGGCACCCTGGGTACTGACTTTTTTGTGCAGTTCTGGAAAGCTCTATATAAGGAGCCATTGACTGATTAGAATTTGAACAGAATTTAAAATACACTGACTATAACTTCAGTTAGGGGCTGCTTTCATATTCATAAAAGCCTACCTTCCTCCCAACCTCAGACTCTGGGCTTCAAAGATCAGAGCTTTTATTTTATGTCTTTAATGTAAAAACCTTGGGATTCATTCAAGATCCTTCTTGAAAGGCGCTCTGATGGCTATCTGTCAAAATGGATTTAGAACCCTTCGTGCAGCCCACATTCCTCTGCCTTTCTATGGGAGCACCTTTAGAGTTTAATATGGCCAGTGTCTTCTCTGGACATTATCTCTAGCAGTTTTAAGTTATTTGAGTAACCTCTTTACTTCTGAGAGCCTCTTCATCCCTACAAGGGTTCTACTCAGCAGTCCCTGGGCACGTTGGTTTCTAGAAAGAGGTATATTTTGTTTATAGGACTACTTTGGGCATTCTCTGCACTTTTTCCTTACCTGATTTGGGATAGTGCTTCAGGACTGTATCTGGCTGTCTGCAACCTATTATCCCTGGACAAGTGGCTATATCAGGAGGGCAACCAGTTGTGTATTCTAGAGAAGAGCAGGAGGATTGGCTTCCCTTCTGAGCCTCAGATTTTGCCAGAGCACTTTTTGTGTCTTGGTGCTTCACATACCAAATTCTACTTAGTCCCTGCCATTGCCAGTTTAAGCCTTTCCGTTTTGACAACTATAAAATCAACATTAGTTTTACTAATTCTCAGTAGATTTTACATATTACTTTCAACTTTCTAGTCTTATCTTTACTAACAATTAGATTAGTGGTTAGACATTTCCTCCTCAAACTTTCACAGGTCCGCTCAGTCAGCTTACTTCCCTTCCAGGAATAATTTAAGGACAGTAGAACTATTAGGATTTTAGTTTCCTGGTATCTTAGTAAGTTTGAAGATGAATGAGCTAAGACAATGGTTCCCAAATCTGGCTAGTTAGTGCCAGAATCACCCGAGGCTTTTCCTTTTCCCAAATTTTCAGACCCTACTACCCTCAGGAGATTTTAATTTAGTTGCAGTGATATGGTAATAACGTGGTAGTCTTAGCATATTCATTGATAATACTCCTTACTAAATCTTCACTGAAATGAATAAAAATAGTATTAATCCACAAAGACAGATGGAAAAAGATTATAGCATTCAAATCAGAGAGCATAATATGTGTGTAAGATGGAAAGTAGACAGAGTAGTCGTAATTGACTTATTTAGACAGAAGAAATTAAAGTGGAACAGGAGGAATACCACAAAAAGCAAGTTATTCTGTCCCACAAAACTCCTAGCCCCTGAAAGGCTCTATTCTTTGAAGGTGCTAATATTGGAGAATGCATTACCTGAAAACAGGAAGATTAAGCAAAGGTCTGTCTTGTATGAAAAAGTTGGATCCCTCAGAGTCAAAATATCATCAGAATTCTAGACCAATAATGCTGGATTCCAGGACATAGTAAGACAGTGCCTTCAAAATTCTGAGGAAAAAAATCATTTTTAGTCTAGAATTCTGTGTCTACCCAAACCATTAATCAAAGGGTGAAGATAGAATAAAGATATTTTGGATATGCAAAGACTTGAAAATTTTACCTCCTATGTACATGTTCTCAGAAGGCTTCTGGAATATATGCTTTAGCCAAGTAAGGACATAATCAATAAAGATAAAGGCATGTGATCCGAGAAACAAAGAATCTAACACAGAAAGCATCAAAAGGAGATCTCATGACAAGATCTACTAGGTTTAGAAAATCAGTGTGCCTATACATTGAAAATAGGAGATGGTGGGGCACCTGGGTGGTTCAGTAGGTTAAGCATATGACTTCAGCTCATGTTGTGATCTCAGCTTCCTGGGATCAAGCCACACATCAAGCTCCCCGCTGAGTGGGGAATCTGCTCCCTCTACCCCTACCCCTGCTCGTGCTCGCTCTGTATCTCTCTAAAATAAATAAAATCTTAAAAAAAAAACAAAAACAAAAACAGATGTTGGTTAGCTGCAGAAGAAAGAAAGGGATTTTTCCCAATTTTCTTTCCAGGGTAAGAAAATGGAATTAATATATGAAATGATGGTATGTTTGAGATTTTAAGGGAAAAAAAAATGATGATAGGCATTTATTAGATCTCTTAGAGCATGGGTCAGGGGGAAAAAATTAGCATTACTAGCAAATGAATAGCAAAGCAAGTGTTAACTGCAGGAAAAACAAGCAGTCATACAAGTAAGGAAAAAATATAAAATTCTTGACTTGCAAGTATGTCCACATAGTTATTATAACGAATATTTATCTGGTCATAATAATGTAAGAAGTGACTGTGTAGTTAGCCAAAATTTGAGCTTTAGGTACATTGAGAAGATGGTATTTTAAGACAGCTAAGTCCTCAATTACATACTGGAAGTCAATAATATTATTACTGTAATTGAAATGTGAGAAAGACAGTCACTTCTCATGCCCTGCAGGTAATGGCTGCTCACCTGTACATCAAGGCTTCTGGCTACTTAATACATTTCCCATGGGCTGATCCCACACACCAGAGGGTATTAAAAGACAACACTAGCATTTGCCTTTTTTGGATCAAACCTCACTTAACATTTTCTAGCGCTTATTCTCTTGATTCTTACAGCCCTGAATGTTCTTTTTCTGACTGACCGTAGAAATCTTGCGAGATATTACCCAACTTGAGTTTTTGGTTCTGGTCCTCTCTAGCTATTCTGATCATCCTTGTGTGACACAAGGTCATAATTGGCTAAGAGCAGTGTTTTTTTAATGAGATAAATGTGAACCTGTTTCAGCTAGGAAACTTTCAAATCTCAACTTTCTCCTCTTTGGATTTAACATGTTAATTTATGCCCTTTTCAGTCTCTCCAGTCATTATAGAAGACTGCTCTCTGCACAGCAAAGGGACATGACACCTAATAAAAGACAGAACTCTAGTCATTAGTTAGAAGTGCACATTTACTTGTTAAGAAAACAATTCCTGCTATTTTTACATAATGATGAACATGCCTTTTTTTCTTACTTCTTATCCTAATAAATAAGTGTATACCTGGGGCGCCTGGGTGGCTCAGCGGGTTAAAGCCTCTGCCTTCGGCTCAGGTCATGATCTCAGGGTCCTGGGATCGAGCCCCACATCGGGCTCTCTGCTCCGCAGGGAGCCTGCTTTCTCCTCTCTCTCTGCCTGCCTCTCTGCCTACTTGTGATCTCTGTCAAATAAATAAATAGAATATTAAAAAATAATAATAATAAGTGTATACCTTTCTTTCTTCATTGATCTTCTTTTTTTTTTTTTAAGATTGTATTTATTTATTTGACAGACAGAGATCACAAGTAGGCAGAGAGGCAGGCAGAGAGAGAGGAGGAAGCAGGCTCCCTGCTGAGCAGAGAGCCCGATGATGTGGGTCTCCATCCCAGGACCCTGGGATCATAACCTGAGGTGAAGGCAGAGGCTTTAACCCACTGAGCCACCCAGGCGCCCCTGATCTTCTTAATAGTTGAAACAGCTTTATGTCTTTTCCCAAATAGAGGGGCTGAGAAAATAAGAACTCTAAAATGAAATTTTATCATTGTGCATGAGTAATTGTCAATAGAATCACCTGAGTTTACCATAATAAAGTCTTTTGTCTACTTTTTGAAACTTAGAAGTGAGTATAAATATGTATTGTAAATAAACGCATGTTCAAATACATTTTACTTGGCTTACAGGAAATAACATTAAAAAAGAAGAGTCCTGCTATGTTGCATTCAGCTGGCCATTTCAAGAAAATCTAATAAAATTCACATCTTCTGCAAAATAGGTTTTCATTATAGACTAAATTTTTTTCAGATTTTTTTTCCTTATAGATTTTAAGTAGTCTCCACACCCAGCATGGGGCTTGAACTTATGACACCAAGATAAAGAGTCCTATACTCTACCACCTGAACCAGCCAGGTGCCCCAAAATGTATTTTTAAGTAATCTCCACACCCAGTGTGTGGCTCAAACCACAAGCCCAAGCTCAAGAGTGCCATGCTCCATTGACTGAGCCAGCCAAGCACCCCTTCATTACAGACTAATTTTAAGTGATCCTTTTATATTACATTCATTAGGACATTTTTAATCAGTTCACAAAAATGCATTTAACAACTTTTCACTTTATGATATTATCAGAAACAAAAAACTAACCAAAAACTGTCATGGGTTGGATATCTTGTCCATAAAACTTATTTAAGAGGGCACCTGGGTGGCTCAGAGGGTTTGGCATCTGCCTTTAGCTCAGGTCATGCTCTCCAGGTCCTGGGATCAAGCCCTGCATTGGGGGGGGGGGGGGGTAGTACTGGCTCAGTGGGGAGTCTGTTTCTCCCTCTCCCTCTCCCCCTGCTCATGCTCTCTCTATGTGTCCTTCTGTCTCAGATGAATAAATAAAATCTTTAAAAATAAGTAAATACTCATTTAAGGAAAAGATATCATGAAAAATAATTCCCAAGTGAATATTGATCCAGTGGGTTTTCAATCCAGTAGTTTTCTTTCCCTTTATTTCACATAGACCCTCTACTCTTGAAAATGCCCACTTCAAAAATTCCATCTAGTTGTCTCTGCTTTTTTTTTAAGATTTTATTTACTTATTTATTTGACAGAAACACAGTGAGAGAGGGAACACAGCAGGGGGTAGTGGGAGAAGCAGGCCTCCCGCCAAGCAGGGAACCCAATGCAGGGCTCAATCCCAGGACCCTGGGATCATGACCTGAGCCAAAGGCAGACACTTAATGACTGAGCCACCCAGGCGCCTCATGTCTCTGCTATCTTATATACAAAGCAATAGAGAAGGTTTTTTATCACCCTTTTAATCCCACCTCGCAGTAGAAAGAAACATTCAGTCATCTCGTTCTACATATAAAAGTAGAAAAGCAAGATAATGTGCCAGCTACCTCTCTACCTTAAGGAGTTGGCACATTTTTTTATAGAGGAATGGCTGAGGGTATTTATTTTATCATTTTCTAAGCTGATAAAATTCTAGATAAAGTACAGATGTCTCTCTCCAGGTACATAAGAGAATGTCACATTCCTATCAATCCAATGTACCATATCTTAGCAGGATACTGAGGAGATTTGGTAGACTAACACTGGCACTTGCCAAAATGTTTGAGTGAAGCAGTAAAAGAACTGCCTTTACCTTTGGATGTTGATATAGATAACCAAACCCAGAAAACTAAATCAGAAGCAGAATAAGACAACACCGAATACTCACTAGAGGCTTATTTAATCTGAAGGTTTATGTGAGCACATCATTGTTGCCTCTGTGTGATGTTACTTGTGGGAATGAAATTGCAGAGAGTGGTAATCCCCTTAGAAAGAAAATATAAGGGATGCCCGGGTGGCTCAGTCAGTTGAGCGGCTGCCTTCAGCTCAGGTTATGATGTCGGGTCCTGGGATCGAGCCCTTTGTCGGGCTCCTTGCTAAACAGAGAGCCTGCTTCTCCCTCTCCCTCTGCCTGAAGCTCTGCCTACTTGTACTCTGTATCTCTGTGTCAAATAAATAAAACCTTTTAAAAAAAGAAAGAAAGAAAGAAAACGTAAGAGCAGTTTGTTCAATTTAAGACCTAAGAGTCCCTAATTCATAACTTACCACTGTAACGATAAAAATTATTTTTTCCCTGTTTCAGAGAGGAACCTTAACCCCAAAGCAGCCTGCCTTAAGAGAAGGGAAGAAGAAAAAGTTTCTGCCGTATCGGCAGAGCCGCCAACCACACTGCCAGGAACCCATCCTGGACTTAGTGAAACTACCAACCCTATGGGTCATATGTAAACATCAGCCAGGTAAGTCTGGGTATGAAGAGGAAGTGCAAGGAAATTACCTGATTCGTCTGAAACTAAGAACCTTTGAACAGAATTCTCTAGTAGCAGTTGTCATGCTAAAGGTCACATGTAATTTGAAATCCCAACAGTTTACTTTTCTGTTCTTAGAGAGCCAGTGCCCTTTAATATCAGATTACTATTCAAAGTGGGATAGTATCCTGTAATTTACAAAGAATTTTGGTTCTCCTGCTCTGGATCATCATGTATATGCTCTCACAAGAATACTGCTCTGATCCAAGAAGAAAATAGTACAGTGACTAATCGGTCAATTAAGTTTGTTACCACTCAAGAGTCCTCGTTCCTCTACTCAGAAATACTCCTCTGTATCAGGAGCTAGTTTTCTCTTAACCATCCACCTCTTCCTGTCATGAAATCTTTATACACTTACTAGTTGCTTCCATTTGGATCAATAATGCAAGTTTGTAATATGCATCTTCTTTCATAAGTATATCACTTATACCTTCTGGAATCTACTAATGGATATAAAGGTACTACATCTGATAGAACCACAGTGCCCTTCTCTTTGGAATTTTACATGTTGAAAACTGTTCTTTCTCTCTTTTCCTTCATGGATTAAACACAATTCACTTTTTTATGTTTTTTGTTTAACAGTGTGATGAGGGTAATATGAGGTTGTCGGCCAAGTAGTTAATGTGAATCATCCTTTTTCTTAAATATTTACATTTATATGATCTATAACAACCTAAGTTGTGTAGTTATTATTTAGGTGTCAGAAGTTAATATAGAATGTAATTAAGTATTTTAACTAGCAGCATGTGTTAGGGATACATCTGGGAACTTCATTTTTATAATCTGCCTGCACCAGTGTATAGTTCTTTTTTCAATTTCATCAGGACATTAAAAGCAGTAAATAAAGGTGAATGGATGGGAGGTGCGAAGCACAAAAAAATGTCAAGTACAATTTCATTTAGTCATCTTTGTAGCTATCTCATTCTGAGCTGAAAGTCTGGATTTGATAGAATATTTTGTAAAACACAAACGTTAACTCACGTTTTCCTGAAGAATTTGGTTCATACCACCTCTGTATACATCCTTCCTAAGATCAAACTAGACCAAAACTGAAGAGTTCATTTGGGACAAAAGGAAGAAGGGTTAATGTGATTACTTATACTTGTAGCACTGGAACACTGGAGAAAGCTAACCCACCTCCAACTCCCCCACAAAACAATACCCAGCAACCTAAAAGATTATGCATGTCAAAGAGACCAGATGAGAGCTAATTAACTTACAGATCCCCTTTCTTTCTTCCTTTCTTTCTTTTTCTTCCTCTCTTTCTCTTTCTTTCTTTCTTTCTTTCTTTCTTTCTTTCTTTCTTTCTTTCACAGAGAGACACAGCAGGAGAGGGAACACGGGGTGAGGGTGGGGTGGGAGATGAGAGAGGGAGAAGCAGGCTGCCCACTGAGCAGGGAGCCTGACATGGGGCTTGATCCCAGGACCCAGGAATCGTGACCCAAGCCAAACAAACGATTAACGACTGAGCCACCCAGACACCCCTACAGATCCTTTAATACTTGAGCCACTGTTTCATATTTTGTGAACAATATAGACTATCATGAAAAGATAGATATTTTTTTTGAAAAGATAGATATTTTTGTTCAGAAATAGACTTTAACATTTTAAAATAAAAACATGCCATTATTTTTCAATATTTCTAAATTGGCATCTCATTTTAAAGAAGAGTGGTGAGAGGTAACTTGTTATGCTCAGGTCCCAGGTAGCCACCAGGCTATGATAAGAGCACTTGACGTTGAGTTGTCACTTTTATCACAGAGCCTGTGTCTCTCTCTAGTTGTACCTATTTCCTCTTTCTTCCTGGTCTCATTCCCCACCTCACATCTCTCTCCTTCCCATGTTTATTTCCAGTTCTTTTACTGCTTTTATATCTGATACTGCTTTCATGTCTCTACCCTTTTCTTGAGAATGAAGATATTCCCCCACTTAAGTTAAAATTAAACCTAGGCATTCTTACCTATCAAAAAGAGATGAAGAAAAAGGAAGAAAAAGTTTCAGGGTTATAAGAAATGTAGCAAATTTACTTGGTTCCATAAAATTTTATAGGTTTGTGTTTATCACCTTAACATATGTTTTAACGGTTGCTAATTTCACAAAGGTGGTTGTCTGGTTTCACCTTATAACCTTCAATTCTTTATAGAACCGAATAACAAATTAAAAACCAGCAAAAAGACTGCGCAGCAGGGAAATTACTTCTAGAACCAAAATGGCTGATAAATGACCATAGAATGACTGACTAAAAAAGCAAAGAATTTGCCACCCCATGATACAAGGCCAGGTAGCTTTGTCTATCTCAGTTACCCATTTATAAGAGCATAACTCTATTATAAAACAATACTGTGGTTATTATTTAATAAAGAAGTAAAATGTATGATTCTTTGTAAAATTACTTTCATCAGAAGTGGCCAAAATGAAAAATTACAGTGTTTACTGCTATGAATATTGAGACTGTATGTATATGAAATTTGTATTAATACCAGTAAATTTTAATCAATCATTCATTCATTGAACAAACATTTGTTGAGGAACTTCTGTGGACCAGGAGAAGGGACCATTGTGAAAACAAATACCAGACAGTCCTGCCTTCAGAAACCTTCAGTTTAGAGAAGACATAACCTATTAAGACAATGTGGTAGACTAGATGTATCAGTAAGTGTATGCTTTACCATTGTCTCTCCACTGAAAAATGGATAAATGGAACCTCAGAGCTCAGGTATTGGCAACTTGAATTTTGCCAAAATAGAAGTTTGCATAATTGCCACAGCTGTCGTATTATCCTATATCTTGTGATTGCTGTAATCACATTATCTTCTTTAAAAATCTTACCATACCAGGGACGCCTGGGTGGCTCAGTTGGTTAAGCAGCTGCCTTCGGCTCAGGTCATGATCCCGGCGTCCTGGGATCGAGTCCCACATCGGGCTCCTTGCTCCACAGGGAGCCTGCTTCTCCCTCTGACTCTGCCTTCCACTTTGTCTGCCTGTGCTCGCTCTCGCTCGCTCTCTCTCTGACAAATAAATAAATAAAATCTTTAAAAAAAAAAAAAAATCATTAACTGCTTAAAAAAAAAAAAAAAATCTTACCATACCATTTCAATTACACCTTTAAAAAAATTCTGAAGCTCTTATATAAGTCATTTAGCAGACTGCTAATTTAGTATAAACCTTGGTTTAAATGAGGAATGCCAGTATCAACTTGTTTTTTTCTGGGGAGGTATTTATTTTTTAATGATGATGTCCTAACTGGTTCTGTTCTTTCCCTTGGTTTTCCCCTCCCCAGTTCCAGAGTTATCAGTAGGCTAGATAGAAGGTGACCTCTCCTCATAAGGACTTGGACAACTCAGATTATCTGAAGACACAAACCTGTTAGGAGGGAGAAGAAAAAACAAAACACTTGAAGCAAGAAACTCAAATGTAATCCTACGATCAAAGCAACTGGTCAACACTTCCATCAGAAGTGAAGATAGGAAGCTCATCAGATAGAACGTCAGCCCATGAAACGTTTGCAGCATATCACTTTGTTGCAGTGTGTCGCTTCTGCACAATCAGAGACTGTCTCGATCTCTCCACTCATCGTGGAAGTTGCCTTGTGCCTAAACTGAATTGACAAATGCATTGTAACTACAAATTTTATTTATTGTTATGGAACTGTAAGGTCTACATATAAAGGGAAAAAGTTAATGTGGAAAGCTGATCTAAACTCAGCTGATGCCAGCATTCGTTAAAGCTGTTCACGTGCAGAACAAAGCAGTGACAACCATTGGCCCTTAGCATTCCCGGCATACCTATTAGTGTCTTAAAAAGGAAGGGAAAAGTCTTTTGTTTGCCCTCTCCTATCCTTTTGCCATATGAATAGTGTTTTCCATGAAATAGGAAAATATTACTTGGTATAGCATTTCTCTTGCTCTCGTTTTTCATTCACTTTTATTTTCTCTTTGTGGGTGTTTTATTTGGTCTCTGAAGCTGAATAGTTTAT